>NW_027362838.1:6200485-6900728 GCF_046119375.1 Phyllobates terribilis | reverse complement strand
AATATCCACTAAATGAGGGAATAATATGTGTGAGGGTACCCCAGGAGAGTTCCAAATGTGTGTGGGTAGAATACATATCCCACGGGGGTAAAATTGAAAAAAGATGAAAAAAATTTTTTTTTGGATTAAGTCATTTTTTCAGCGTTTATCAGACTTTCAGATAGGGGAAATGTCAGTGAGCGTTCCAATTTCAGTTCCAGAGCGATTCGCCCGATGAGTCCTTCATATTTAGTCGTTTTCAGCCAATTTTCTGAATTTTTGAAAATTTCACTTTTTTGTAAAAAAATATCCACTAAATGAGGGAATAATATGTGTGAGGGTACCCCAGGAGAGTTCCAAATGTGTGTTGGGTAGAATATATATCCCACGGGGGTAAAATTTAAAAAAGTTGAAAAAAAAATTTTTTTAGACTTAGTCATTTTTCCGGCGTTTATCAGACTTTCAGATAGGGGAAATGTCAGTGAGCATTCCGATTTCAGTTCCAGAGCGATTCGCCCGATGAGTCCTTCATATTTAGTCGTTTTCAGCCAATTTTCAGAATATTTGAAAATTTCACTTTTTTGTGAAAATATCCACTAAATGAGGGAATAATATGTGTGAGGGTACCCCAGGAGAGTTCCAAATGTGTGTGGGTAGAATATATATCCCACGGGGGTAAAATTGAAAAAAGAGGAAAAAAATTTTTTTTTGGACTTAGTCATTTTTTCAGCATTTATCAGACTTTCAGATAGGGGAAATGTCAGTGAGCGTTCCGATTTCAGTTCCAGAGCGATTCGGCCCATGAGTCCTTCATATTTAGTCGTTTTCAGCCAATTTTCAGAATTTTTGAAAATTTCACTTTTTTGTAAAAAAATATCCACTAAATGAGGGAATAATATGTGTGAGGGTACCCCAGGAGAGTTCCAAATGTGTGTTGGGTAGAATATATATCCCACGGGGGTAAAATTGAAAAAAGTTGAAAAAAAAATTTTTTTAGACTTAGTCATTTTTCCGGCGTTTATCAGACTTTCAGATAGGGGAAATGTCAGTGAGCGTTCCGATTTCAGTTCCAGAGCGATTCGCCCGATGAGTCCTTCATATTTAGTCGTTTTCAGCCAATTTTCTGAATATTTGAAAATTTCACTTTTTTGTGAAAATATCCACTAAATGAGGGAATAATATGTGTGAGGGTACCCCAGGAGAGTTCCAAATGTGTGTGGATAGAATATATATCCCACGGGGGTAAAATTGAAAAAAGATTAAAAAAAATTTTTTTTTGACTTAGTCATTTTTTCAGCATTTATCAGACTTTCAGATAGGGGAAATGTCAGTGAGCGTTCCGATTTCAGTTCCAGAGCGATTCGCCCCATGAGTCCTTCATATTTAGTCGTTTTCAGCCAATTTTCTGAATATTTGAAAATTTCACTTTTTTGTGAAAATATCCACTAAATGAGGGAATAATATGTGTGAGGGTACCCCAGGAGAGTTCCAAATGTGTGTGGGTAGAATATATATCCCACGGGGGTAAAATTGAAAAAAGATGAAAAAAATATTTTTTTGGATTGTCATTTTTTCAGCGTTTCTCAGACTTTCAGATAGGGGAAATGTCAGTGAGCGTTCCGATTTCAGTTCCAGAGCGATTCGCCCGATGAGTCCTTCATATTTAGTCGTTTTCAGCCAATTTTCAGAATATTTGAAAATTTCACTTTTTTGTGAAAATATCCACTAAATGAGGGAATAATATGTGTGAGGGTACCCCAGGAGAGTTCCAAATGTGTGTGGGTAGAATATATATCCCACGGGGGTAAAATTGAAAAAAGATGAAAAAAATTTTTTTTTGGACTTAGTCATTTTTTCAGCGTTTCTCAGACTTTCAGATAGGGGAAATGTCAGTGAGCGTTCCGATTTCAGTTCCAGAGCGATTCGCCCGATGAGTCCTTCATAATTAGTCGTTTTCAGCCAATTTTCAGAATTTTTGAAAATTTCACTTTTTTGTGAAAACATCCACTAAATGAGGGAATAATATGTGTGAGGGTACCCCAGGAGAATTCCAAATTTGTGTGGGTAGAATATATATCCCACGGGGGTAAAATTGAAAAAAGATGAAAAAAATTTTTTTTGGGATTAAGTCATTTTTTCAGCATTTATCAGACTTTCAGATATGGGAAATGTCAGTGAGCGTTCCGATTTCAGTTCCAGAGCGATTCGCCCGATGAGTCCTTCATATTTAGTCGTTTTCAGCCAATTTTCTGAATATTTGAAAATTTCACTTTTTTGTGAAAATATCCACTAAATGAGGGAATAATATGTGTGAGGGTACCCCAGGAGAGTTTCAAATGTGTGTGGGTAGAATATATATCCCATGGGGGTAAAATTGAAAAAAGATGAAAAAAATTTTTTTTTGGATTAAGTCATTTTTTCGGCGTTTATCAGACTTTCAGATAGGGGAAATGTCAGTGAGCGTTCCAATTTCAGTTCCAGAGCGATTCGCCCGATGAGTCCTTCATATTTAGTCCTTTTCAGCCAATTTTCTGAATTTTTGAAAATGTCACTTTTTTGTAAAAAAATATCCACTAAATGAGGGAATAATATGTGTGAGGGTACCCCAGGAGAGTTCCAAATGTGTGTGGGTAGAATATATATCCCACGGGGGTAAAATTGAAAAAAGATGAAAAAATTTTTTTGGGGATTAAGTCATTTTTTCAGCGTTTATCAGACTTTCAGATAGGGGAAATGTCAGTGAGCGTTCCGATTTCAGTTCCAGAGCGATTCGCCCGATGAGTCCTTCATATTTAGTCGTTTTCAGCCAATTTTCAGAATATTTGAAAATTTCACTTTTTTGTGAAAATGTCCACTAAATGAGGGAATAATATGTGTGAGGGTACCCCAGGAGAGTTCCAAATGTGTGTGGGTAGAATATATATCCCACGGGGGTAAAATTGAAAAAAGATGAAAAAAATTTTTTTTTGGACTTAGTCATTTTTTCAGCGTTTCTCAGACTTTCAGATAGGGGAAATGTCAGTGAGCGTTCAGATTTCAGTTCCAGAGCGATTCGCCCGATGAGTCCTTCATAATTAGTCGTTTTCAGCCAATTTTCAGAATTTTTGAAAATTTCACTTTTTTGTGAAAATATCCACTAACTGAGGGAATAATATGTGTGAGGGTACCCCAGGAGAGTTCCAAATTTGTGTGGGTAGAATATATATCCCACGGGGGTAAAATTGAAAAAAGATGAAAAAAATTTTTTTTTGGATTAAGTCATTTTTTCAGCATTTATCAGACTTTCAGATATGGGAAATGTCAGTGAGCGTTCCGATTTCAGTTCCAGAGCGATTCGCCCGATGAGTCCTTCATATTTAGTCGTTTTCAGCCAATTTTCTGAATATTTGAAAATTTCACTTTTTTGTGAAAATATCCACTAAATGAGGGAATAATATGTGTGAGGGTACCCCAGGAGAGTTTCAAATGTGTGTGGGTAGAATATATATCCCACGGGGGTAAAATTGAAAAAAGATGAAAAAAATTTTTTTTTGGATTAAGTCATTTTTTCGGCGTTTATCAGACTTTCAGGTAGGGGAAATGTCAGTGAGCGTTCCAATTTCAGTTCCAGAGCGATTCGCCCGATGAGTCCTTCATATTTAGTCGTTTTCAGCCAATTTTCTGAATTTTTGAAAATTTCACTTTTTTGTAAAAAAATATCCACTAAATGAGGGAATAATATGTGTGAGGGTACCCCAGGAGAGTTCCAAATGTGTGTTGCGTAGAATATATATCCCACGGGGGTAAAATTGAAAAAAGTTTAAAAAAAATTTTTTTTGGACTTAGTCATTTTTCCGGCGTTAATCAGACTTTCAATTAGGGCAAATGTCAGTGAGCATTCCGATTTCAGTTCCAGAGCGATTCGCCCGATGAGTCCTTCATATTTAGCCGTTCTCAGCCAATTTTCTGAATATTTGAAAATTTCACTTTTTTGTGAAAATATCCACTAAATGAGGGAATAATATGTGTGAGGGTACCCCAGGAGAGTTCCAAATGTGTGTGGGTAGAATATATATACCACGGGGGTAAAATTGAAAAAAGATGAAAAAAATTTTTTTTTGGACTTAGTCATTTTTTCAGCGTTTCTCAGACTTTCAGATAGGGGAAATGTCAGTGAGCGTTCCGATTTCAGTTCCAGAGCGATTCGCCTGATGAGTCCTTCATAATTAGTCGTTTTCAGCCAATTTTCAGAATTTTTGAAAATTTCACTTTTTTGTGAAAATATCCACTAAATGAGGGAATAATATGTGTGAGGGTACCCCAGGAGAGTTCCAAATTTGTGTGGGTAGAATATATATCCCACGGGGGTAAAATTGAAAAAAGATGAAAAAAATTTTTTTGGGATTAAGTCATTTTTTCAGCGTTTATCAGACTTTCAGATAGGGGAAATGTCAGTGAGCGTTCCAATTTCAGTTCCAGAGCGATTCGCCCGATGAGTCCTTCATATTTAGTCGTTTTCAGCCAATTTTCTGAATTTTTGAAAATTTCACTTTTTTGTAAAAAAATATCCACTAAATGAGGGAATAATATGTGTGAGGGTACCCCAGGAGAGTTCCAAATGTGTGTTGCGTAGAATATATATCCCACGGGGGTAAAATTGAAAAAAGTTGAAAAAAAATTTTTTTTAGACTTAGTCATTTTTCCGGCGTTTATCAGACTTTCAGATAGGGGAAATGTCAGTGAGCATTCCGATTTCAGTTCCAGAGCGATTCGCCCGATGAGTCCTTCATATTTAGTCGTTTTCAGCCAATTTTCAGAATATTTGAAAATTTCACTTTTTTGTGAAAATATCCACTAAATGAGGGAATAATATGTGTGAGGGTACCCCAGGAGAGTTCCAAATGTGTGTGGGTAGAATATATATCCCACGGGGGTAAAATTGAAAAAAGAGGAAAAAAATTTTTTTTTGGACTTAGTCATTTTTTCAGCATTTATCAGACTTTCAGATAGGGGAAATGTCAGTGAGCGTTCCGATTTCAGTTCCAGAGCGATTCGCCCGATGAGTAGTGTTGAGCGATACCTTCCGATATCAGGAAATATCGTATCGGATTGGATCGGGCCGATACCCAAAAAGTATCGGATATCGCCGATTCCGATACCGGAAACCAATGCAAGTCAATGGGACACAAATATCGTAATGAAAATAAACCCTTTCTTTCCTTGTAGGTTAATTCTACATGAAGTAAAACAGCTAAGAATAATGTAGAATGACATGAAAAGCCGTCAATTCATCATCGGCATTCACCGGTACCCGACAATTTACAACAGAAAGAATAGAGCTTCACACATAGATTAGGTAGAGAGAACCATGTCAGTCACATATATATGAAGTACAGTGCCAGTGTTGCTTACTGTACTTGTCATTTAGTGTAAAGGATTTATTTTAAAAAATATTAGTGTTTTCGTGCACCGTCTCTTTAAAAAAGCCGGCCGGCAATTCAGCAGCGGTACCCGACAATTTATAACAGACAGAATAGAGCTTCACACATAGATTTGATAGATAGAAACATGTCAGTCACATATATATGAAGTACTGTGACAGTGTTGCTTACTGTACTTGTCATTTAGTGTAAAGGATTTATTTAAAAAAATATTAGTGTTTTCGTGCACCGTCTCTTTAAGAAAGCCGGCCGGCAATTCAGCATCTGTACCCGACAATTTAGAATAGAAAGAATAGAGAATCACACATAGATTAGATAGATAGAAACATGCCAGTCACATATATATGAAGTACAGTGACAGTGTTGATTACTGTACTTGTCATTTAGTGTTAAAATAAAGGATTTATTTTAAAAAAAATTGGCGTGGGGTTCCCCTTAATTTTAGGCTCTAGCGGAGGTTAAGCAGACAGCTGGGGCAAATGTTTGAAGCCTGGGAAGGAGGTAATACCCACCGAGCTTCCCAGGCAACTAATATCAGCCCCCAGCTGAATACCTAGCCTTTACTAGCTATTAAAATGGGGGAACCCCCCCAAAAAAATAACGTGGTGTCCCCCCTAATTTAATAGCTAGCAAAGGCTAGGCAGACAGCTGGGGGCTGATTTTAATATCCCAGGAAGGGTGCCATGAATATTGGCCCCCTCCCAGGCTAGAAACACCAGCCGTCAGCCGCCCCAGAAATGGCGCATCCATAAGATGCGCCAATTCTGGCACTTAGCCTCGCTCTTCCCACTGCCCTGTAGCGGTGGCAGTGGGGTAATAGGGCTGAGGTTGATGTCAGCTTATAATGCCAGATGACATCAAGCCCAGGTTAGTAATGGAGAGGCGTCTATAAGACACCCCCATTACTAACCCCATAGTCAAAGTTAAAGAAAAACACAAACACCCAGAATAAAGTCCTTTAATTGAAATAAAGACACAATTCTTTATTGTTCTAAATTAAACCATACTTACCATCACACCCATTCCAGCTGAAGCCAACGATCTCCTGCAATAAAAGAAAAATAATAAAGCAACATCATCCTTACCTTTTGATGGTTCCCAGGACAGCTCCAGCTCTGCTACATCGAGATGACAGGCTGGACCGCAGCAGAACGCTGCCATCCAGCCTGTCATCCCGCAGACACTGAGAAGCGCAGGCTTGCTTGCGCTCCTCAGTGTCTCTCTGTGACGTCATCCAGATGAGCCGAGTTCATGTCCAATGAACTCAGCTCACCTCATGCACGTCACTGACAGCGTGGGAAAATTCTCCTGCACTCAGCGCTTCAGCGTGAGAATTCTCCCACGCTGTCAGTGACATACATGAGGTGAGGTCATGTCCAATGAACTCAGCTCACCTCATGCACGTCACTGACAGTGTGGGAAAATTCTCACGCTGAAGTGCTGAGTGCAGGAGAATTTTCCCACGCTGTCAGTGACGTGCATGAGGTGAGCTGAGTTCATTGGACATGACCTCGGCTCATCTTTATGCCGTCACAGCCAGACACTGAGGAGTGGAAGTATGCCTGCGCTTCTCAGTGTCTGCGGGATGACAGGCTGGATGGCAGCGTTCTCCTGCGGTCCAGCCTGTCATCTCGATGTAGCAGAGCTGAAGCTGTCGTGGGAGCCATGGAAAGGTAAGGATGAGGTTGCTTTATTATTTTACTTTTATTGTAGGAGATCGTTGGCTTCAGCTGGAATGGGCGTGACGGTAAGTATGGTTTAATTTAGAACAATAAAGAATTGTGTGTTTATTTCAATTAAAGGACTTTATTCTGGGTGTTGTGTTTTTTTAAATACTTTACTAGAAATTCATGGTGGTCATGTCTAATATTGGCGTGACCCCATGAATTTCGGGCTTAGGGCCAGCTGATAATGCCAAGCTGGCCTTAACCCCTTTATTACCCAGTGAGCCACCGCACCAGGGCCCTGGATGAGTTGGGTACAGCGCCAGAAGATGGCGCTTCTATGAACGCGCCATTTTCTGGGGCGGCTGCGGACTGCAATTTGCAGCGGGGGTGGCCCAGAAAGCTTGGGTCTCCCTGCGCTGTGGATTCCAGCCCCCAGCTGCCTAGTTGTACCTGGCTGGGCACAAAAATAGGGCGAAGCCCCACGCATTTTTTTTTTAAATTATTTTATGAATTTCATGGAATAATTAAGAAAAAAAGGGCTTCCCTATATTGTTGTGTCCAACCAGGTACAAATAGGCAGCTGGTGGTTGGGGGCAGCCCATTCCTGCCTGCTGTACCTGGCTGGACACAAATATAGTGCGAAGCCCCACGTCAATTTTTTTTTAATTATTTCATGAAATAATTTTTTTAAAAAAGGGCTTCCCTATATTGTTGTGTCCGGCCAGGTACAAATAGGCAGCTGGTGGTTGGGGGCAGCCTGTTCCTGCCTGCTGTACCTGGCTGGACACAAATATAGGGCGAAGCCCCACATCAATTTTTTTTTAAATAAATCCTTTATTTTAACACTAAATGACATTTGAGGAGTTAATAAAGATGCAGTCCCTAAATTATTATTTATTTTTTAATTAATTTTTCCCAAAACTTTTGACGTGGGCTTCGCCATATTTTTGCATGCCAGCCAGGTACAGCATCCAGCTTCTTTGAACGCGTCATTTTCCGGGGTGGCTGTGGACTGCAATTTTCAGCGGGGGGGTTGCAGAAAGCTTGGGCCTCCCTGCGCTGCAGATTCCATCCCCCAGCTGCCTAGTTGTACCTGGCTGGACACAAAAATAGGGAGAAGCTTCACGTATTTTTTTTTTTAAATTATTTCATGAAATTCATGAAATAATTAAGAAAAAAAGGGCTTCCCTATATTGTTGTGTCCAACCAGGTACAAATAGGCAGCTGGTGGTTGGGGGCAGCCCGTTCCTGCCTGCTGTACCTGGCTGGACACAAATATAGTGCGAAGCCCCACGTCAATTTTTTTTAAATCATTTCAGGAAATTCATGAAATAATTAAAAAAAATTGATGTGGGGCTTCGCCCTATATTTGTGTCCAGTCAGGTACAGCAGGCAGGAATGGGCTGCCCCCAACCACCAGCTGCCTATTTGTACCTAGCCGGACACAACAATATAGGGAAGCCCTTTTTTTCTTAATTATTCCATGAATTTCATGAATTTAAAAAAAAAAATACGTGGAGCTTCGCCCTATTTTTGTGTCCAGCCAGGTACAACTAGGCAGCTGGGGGCTGGAATCTGCAGCGCAGGGAGGCCCAAGCTTTCTGGGCCCCACCCGCTACAAATTGCAGTCCGCAGCCGCCCCGGAAAATGGCGCGTTCATAGAAGCGCCATCTTCTGGCGCTGTACCCAACTCATCCAGGGCCCTGGTGCGGTGGCTCACTGGGTAATAAAGGGGTTAAGGCCAGCTTGGCATTATCAGCTGGCCCTAAGCCCGAAATTCATGGGGTCACGCCAATATTAGACATGACCACCATGAATTTCTAGTAAAGTATTTAAAAAAAACACAAACACCCAGAAAAAAGTCCTTTAATTGAAATAAACACACAATTCTTTATTGTTCTAAATTAAACCATACTTACAGTCACGCCCATTCCAGCTGAAGCCAACGATCTCCTGCAATAAAAGTAAAATAATAAAGCAACATCATCCTTACCTTTCCATGGCTCCCACGACGGCTCCAGCTCTGCTACATCGAGATGACAGGCTGGAATGCAGCAGAACGCTGCCATCCAGCCTATCATCCCGCAGACACTGAGAAGCGCAGGCATGCTTGCGCTCCTCAGTGTCTGGCTGTGACGGCATCCAGATGAGCCGAGGTCATGTCCAATGAACTCGGCGCACCTCATGCACTTCACTGACAGCGTGGGAAAATTATCACGCTGAAGCGCTGAGTGCAGGAGAATTTTCCCACACTGTCAGTGACATGCATGAGGTGAGCTGAGTTCATTGGACATGACCTCACCTCATGTATGTCACTGACAGCGTGAGAGAAGTCTCACGCTGAAGCGTTGAGTGCAGGAGAATTCTCCCACGCTGTCAGTGACGTGCATGAGGTGAGCTGAAATAATTAAAAAAAAAAAAACGTGGAGCTTCTCCCTATTTTTGTGTCCAGCCAGGTACAACTAGGCAGCTGGGGGATGGAATCTGCAGCGCAGGGAGGCCCAAGCTTTCTGCCCCCCCCCCCCCCCCCACTGAAAATTGCAGTCCGCAGCCGCCCCGGAAAATGGCGCGTTCATAGAAGCTGGATGCTGTACCTGGCTGGCATACAAAAATATGGCGAAGCCCACGTCAAAAGTTTTGGGAAAAATTAATTAAAAAATAAACAATAATTTAGGGACTGCATCTTTATTAACTCCTCAAATGTCATTTAGTGTTAAAATAAAGGATTTATTTAAAAAAAAAATGGCGTGGGATCCCCCATAATTTTAGTCTCTAGCGGAGGTTAAGCAGACGGCTGGGGCAGATGTTTGAAGCCTGGGAAGGGGGTAAAACCCACGGAGCTTCCCAGGCTACTAATATCAGCCCCCAGCTGAATACCTAGCCTTTACTAGCTATTAAAATGGGGGACCCCCCCCCAAAAAAATGACGTGGGGTCCCCCCTATTTTAATAGTTAGCAAAGGCTAGGCAGACAGCTGGGGGCTGATATTAATAGCCCAGGAAGGGTGCCATGAATAATGGCCCCCTCCCAGGCTAGAAACACCAGCCGTCAGCCGCCCCAGAAATGGCGCATCCATAGGATGCGCCAATTCTGGCACTTAGCCTCGCTCTTCCACGCTGCCCTGGTGTGATGGCAGGGGGTAATAGTGGTGGGGTTCATGTCAGCGCCAGCTGCCATGAAGCCCAGGTTAGTAATGATGGCCGTCTATTACTAACCTACAAAGTGTTAAAAAGAAAAAACACACTACACCCAGAAAAAAATAATTTATTTGAAATAAAACACACCATTTTATTTAATTCTTAGTTTACTAAAAATAATAGTTACCTGTCCACGTTCCTGCGCTGATCTCCCATGCACAGCTGTCACATCTGGAGAAGGTGACAGCTGTGCATGGCTGCTGTAAGCTCACGCTGCCGGGAACACGTCCGCTCCCGGCAGCGGGAGCCACTGACTGAGGTCACCGGAGTGCATTCAGTCAGCGCAGCTCCGGAGACCTCCTTTACGGCACTGCTGTACCGTGGGAATTTCTCACGATACAGCAGGGCCGTAAAGGAGCTAACCGGAGCAGCGATGCCTGAACTCCGGTGAACCCTTACGGCCCCGTCATTCTAGTGGTGGCAGCGGTTCAAAGCGGTCACATTCTATGTGGCTGCTCTGAACTGGAGATCTTCGTGGGACACTCGTGGACTACTCCGGAGGGGTAAGGATAAGGTTGTGGTTTATTATTTTATATTTTATTACAGGAGATCGATGGCTTCAGGGAATTAGGTGTCTAGGTGAGTATAGGTGTAGTTTTTTATTTTTTACTTTATTTTAGGTGGCGATCGGGGGGGACAGGTAATGTATGAACTAATTTCTTTTAGGTAACCACTGGCCACCAATGACATGTATCTAACATTTATTGGGGACACAGTAGGGCAATTTAAATAGCAGGATCAGGCTGATGGGAACTACTGCTCCCATCGAGCTGATCCTGCTGGCACGAGTGGACGGGGGACAGACATAGGCCGATGGGAGTAGTAGTGTCACATCGGCCTATGTCTGCCTGCACGCACAGACACCGCGCACACCCGCACAAACATCGCACAGACACCCCGCACACACACACCGCACACACACCCGCACACACACCCCGCACACACACCCCGCACACACACCCCGCACACACACACTGCACACACACCCGCACACACACTAATCATGACGGGTCTGGGAGGTGAGGCTGACCTGTGCGGCCGTGGGAAAGTTCATGTGAGTTCATGCAGTCAAGCATGAACTCACATGAACCCTCTGAGGGCAACGCGGCGACTTCAAATGAACAGCTGATCGGCATCAGCTGATACCTCAGCTGTTCATTTGAAATAACCGGCGGGAAAGCGCAGCACAGAACGGGAAAGCCGGCGGTGAAGTCTTTTCACTACCGGCTTCCCCGCCCGGGTCCTTTGCTCCTTGGTGCTGCGCTCCCCGCCCGGTCCTAATTTACGATTGGGATTGGAGGTGGAGAGGGGAGCGGAGGATTGGGGTGGGAGGCTGCGGGGAAGCAGTATGTGGCTGTGTGATTGTTTAAAAGCCGGCGGCTTTTTACCGCGCGCCGGCTTTTAAACAATCAGGAGAATTCTCCCCCGCTGGGATGGCATTCTGATGACAGGCTGGATCGCGCTGCCATCCAACTTGTCATCCTTCACAGACACTGCAGAGCGCAGGCATTATGGGAACTTCCGATTCCGGTATTCGATATTGTAAAAGTATCGGAATTAAGTATCGGAATTCCGATACCGCGAATATCAGCCGATACCCGATATTACAGTATCGGAATGCTCAACACTACCGATGAGTCCTTCATATTTAGTCGTTTTCAGCCAATTTTCTGAATATTTGAAAATTTCACTTTTTTGTGAAAATATCCACTAAATGAGGGAATAATATGTGTGAGGGTACCCCAGGAGAGTTCCAAATGTGTGTGGGTAGAATATATATCCCACGGGGGTAAAATTGAAAAAAGATGAGAAAAATTTTTTTTTAGACTTAGTCATTTTTCCGGCGTTTATCAGACTTTCAGATAGGCGAAATGTCAGTGAGCATTCCGATTTCAGTTCCAGAGCAATTCGCCCGATGAGTCCTTCATATTTAGTCGTTTTCAGCCAATTTTCAGAATTTTTGAAAATTTCACTTTTTTGTGAAAATATCCACTAAATGAGGGAATAATATGTGTGAGGGTAACCCAGCAGAGTTACAAATGTGTGTGGGTAGAATATATATCCCACGGGGGTAAAATTGAAAAAAGTTGAAAAAAAATTTTTTTTGGACTTAGTCATTTTTTCAGCGTTTATCAGACTTTCAGATAGGGGAAATGTCAGTGAGCGTTCCAATTTCAGTTCCAGAGCAATTCGCCCGATGAGTCCTTCATATTTAGTCGTTTTCAGCCAATTTTCAGAATTTTGAAAATTTCACTTTTTTGTAAAAATATCCACCAAATGAGGGAATAATATATGTGAGGGTACCCCAGGAGAGTTCCAAATGTGTGTGGGTAGAAGATATATCCCACGGGGGTAAAATTGAAAAAAGTTGAAAAAAAATTTTTTTTTCGACTTAGTCATTTTTTCGGCGTTTATCAGACTTTTCAAATAGGGGAAATGTCAGTGAGCATTCCGATTTCAGTTCCAGAGCGATTCGCCCGATGAGTCCTTCATATTTAGTCGTTTTCAGCCAATTTTCTGAATTTTTGAAAATTTCACTTTTTTGTGAAAATATCCACTAAATGAGGGAATAATATGTGTGAGGGTACCCCAGGAGAGTTCCAAATGTGTGTGGGTAGAATATATATCCCACGGGGGTAAAATTGAAAAAAGATGAAAAAAAATTTTTTTTTACTTAGTCATTTTTCCGGCGTTTAGAAGACTTTCAGATAGGGGAAATGTCAGTGAGTATTCCAATTTGAGTTCCAGAGCGATTCGCCCGATGAGTCCTTCATATTTAGTCGTTTTCAGCCAATTTTCTGAATTTTTGAAAATTTCACTTTTTTGTGAAAATATCCACTAAATGAGGGAATAATATGTGTGAGGGTACCCCAGCAGAGTTACAAATGTGTGTGGGTAGAATATATATCCCACGGGGGTAAAATTGAAAAAAGTTGAAAAAAAATTTTTGTTGGACTTAGTCATTTTTCCGGCGTTTAGAAGACTTTCAGATGGGGGAAATGTCAGTGAGTATTCCAATTTCAGTTCCAGAGCGATTCGCCCGATGAGTCCTTCATATTTAGTCGTTTTCAGCCAATTTTCAGAATTTTTGAAAATTTCACTTTTTGTGAAAATATCCACTAAATGAGGGAAAAATATGTGTGAGGGTACCCCAGGAGAGTTCCAAATGTGTGTGGGTAGAATATATATCCCACGGGGGTAAAATTGAAAAAAGGTGAAAAATTTTTTTTTTTTGATTTAGTCATTTTTTCACCGTTTATCAGACTTTCAGATAGGGGAAATGTCAGTGAGCGTTCCGATTTCAGTTCCAGAGCGATTCGCCCGATGAGTCCTTCATATATAGTCGTTTTCAGCCAATTTTCAGAATTTTTGAAAATTTCACTTTTTTGTGAAAATATCCACTAAATGAGGGAATAATATGTGTGAGGGTACCCCAGGAGAGTTCCAAATGTGTGTGGGTAGAATATATATCCCACGGGGGTAAAATTGAAAAAAGGTGAAAAAAAATTTTTTTTGGACTTAGTCATTTTTTCAGCGTTTATCAGACTTTCAGATAGGGGAAATGTCAGTGAGCATTCCAATTTCAGTTCCAGAGCGATTCGCCCGATGAGTCCTTCATATTTAGTCATTTTCAGCCAATTTTATGAATTTTTGAAAATTTCACTTTTTTGTGAAAATATCCACTAAATGAGGGAATAATATGTGTGAGGGTACCCCAGGAGAGTTCCAAATGTGTGTGGGTAGAATATATATCCCACGGGGGTAAAATTGAAAAAAGTTTAAAAATTTTTTTTTTAGATTTAGCCATTTTTCCGGCTTTTATCAGACTTTCAGATAGGGGAAATGTCAGTGAGCGTTCCAATTTCAGTTCCAGAGCGATTCGCCCGATGAGTCCTTCATATTTAGTCATTTTCAGCCAATTTTATGAATTTTTGAAAATTTCACTTTTTTGTGAAAATATCCACTAAATGAGGGAATAATATGTGTGAGGGTACCCCAGGAGAGTTCCAAATGTGTGTGGGTAGAATATATATCCCACGGGGGTAAAATTGAAAAAAGTTTAAAAAATTTTTTTTTAGATTTAGCCATTTTTCCGGCTTTTATCAGACTTTCAGATAGGGGAAATGTCAGTGAGCGTTCCAATTTCAGTTCCAGAGCGATTCGCCCGATGAGTCCTTCATATTTAGTCGTTTTCAGCCAATTTTCTGAATTTTTGAAAATTTCACTTTTTTGTGAAAATATCCACTAAATGAGGGTATATGTGTGAGGGTACCCCAGGAGAGTTCCAAATGCGTGTGGGTAGAAGATATATCCCACGGGGGTAAAATTGAAAAAAGTTTAAAAAAATTTTTTTTTGGACTTAGTAATTTTTCCGGCGTTAAACAGACTTTCAATTAGGGGAAATGTCAGTGAGCGTTCCGATTTCAGTTCCAGAGCGATTTGCCCGATGAGTCCTTCATATTTAGTCGTTTTCAGCCAATTTTCTGAATTTTTGAAAATTTCACTTTTTTGTGAAAATATCCACTAAATGAGGGAATAATATGTGTGAGGGTACCCCAGGAGAGTTCCAAATGTGTGTGGGTAGAATATATATCCCACGGGGGTAAAATTGAAAAAAGATGAAAAAAAATTTTTTTTGACTTAGTCATTTTTCCGGCGTTTAGAAGACTTTCAGATAGGGGAAATGTCAGTGAGTATTCCAATTTGAGTTCCAGAGCGATTCGCCCGATGAGTCCTTCATATTTAGTCGTTTTCAGCCAATTTTCTGAATTTTTGAAAATTTCACTTTTTTGTGAAAATATCCACTAAATGAGGGAATAATATGTGTGAGGGTACCCCAGCAGAGTTACAAATGTGTGTGGGTAGAATATATATCCCACGGGGGTAAAATTGAAAAAAGTTGAAAAAAAATTTTTGTTGGACTTAGTCATTTTTCCGGCGTTTAGAAGACTTTCAGATAGGGGAAATGTCAGTGAGTATTCCAATTTCAGTTCCAGAGCGATTCGCCCGATGAGTCCTTCATATTTAGTCGTTTTCAGCCAATTTTCAGAATTTTTGAAAATTTCACTTTTTGTGAAAATATCCACTAAATGAGGGAAAAATATGTGTGAGGGTACCCCAGGAGAGTTCCAAATGTGTGTGGGTAGAATATATATCCCACGGGGGTAAAATTGAAAAAAGGTGAAAAATTTTTTTTTTTTGATTTAGTCATTTTTTCACCGTTTATCAGACTTTCAGATAGGGGAAATGTCAGTGAGCGTTCCGATTTCAGTTCCAGAGCGATTCGCCCGATGAGTCCTTCATATATAGTCGTTTTCAGCCAATTTTCAGAATTTTTGAAAATTTCACTTTTTTGTGAAAATATCCACTAAATGAGGGAATAATATGTGTGAGGGTACCCCAGGAGAGTTCCAAATGTGTGTGGGTAGAATATATATCCCACGGGGGTAAAATTGAAAAAAGGTGAAAAAAAATTTTTTTTGGACTTAGTCATTTTTTCAGCGTTTATCAGACTTTCAGATAGGGGAAATGTCAGTGAGCATTCCAATTTCAGTTCCAGAGCGATTCGCCCGATGAGTCCTTCATATTTAGTCATTTTCAGCCAATTTTATGAATTTTTGAAAATTTCACTTTTTTGTGAAAATATCCACTAAATGAGGGAATAATATGTGTGAGGGTACCCCAGGAGAGTTCCAAATGTGTGTGGGTAGAATATATATCCCACGGGGGTAAAATTGAAAAAAGTTTAAAAATTTTTTTTTTAGATTTAGCCATTTTTCCGGCTTTTATCAGACTTTCAGATAGGGGAAATGTCAGTGAGCGTTCCAATTTCAGTTCCAGAGCGATTCGCCCGATGAGTCCTTCATATTTAGTCGTTTTCAGCCAATTTTCTGAATTTTTGAAAATTTCACTTTTTTGTGAAAATATCCACTAAATGAGGGAATAATATGTGTGAGGGTACCCCAGGAGAGTTCCAAATGTGTGTGGGTAGAATAAATATCCCACGGGGGTAAAATTCAAAAATGTTTAAAAATTTTTTTTTAGACTTAGTCATTTTTCTGGCGTTTATCAGACTTTCAGATTGGGGAAATGTCAGTGAGCGTTCCAATTTCAGTTCCAGAGCGATTCGCCCGATGAGTCCTTCATATTTAGTCATTTTCAGCCAATTTTATGAATTTTTGAAAATTTCACTTTTTTGTGAAAATATCCACTAAATGAGGGAATAATATGTGTGAGGGTACCCCAGGAGAGTTCCAAATGTGTGTGGGTAGAATATATATCCCACGGGGGTAAAATTGAAAAAAGTTTTAAAATTTTTTTTTTAGATTTAGCCATTTTTCCGGCTTTTATCAGACTTTCAGATAGGGGAAATGTCAGTGAGAGTTCCACTTTCAGTTCCAGAGCGATTCGCCCGATGAGTCCTTCATATTTAGTCGTTTTCAGCCAATTTTCTGAATTTTTGAAAATTTCACTTTTTTGTGAAAATATCCACTAAATGAGGGAATATGTGTGAGGGTACCCCAGGAGAGTTCCAAATGTGTGTGGGTAGAATATATATCCCACGGGGGTAAAATTGAAAAAAGTTTAAAAAATTTTTTTTTAGATTTAGTCATTTTTCCGGCGTTTATCAGACTTTCAGATAGGGGAAATGTCAGTGAGCGTTCCAATTTCAGTTCCAGAGCGATTTGCCCGATGAGTCCTTCATATTTAGTCGTTTTCAGCAATTTTCTGAATTTTTGAAAATTTCACTTTTTTTGTGAAAATATCCACTAAATGAGGGAATAATATGTGTGAGGGTACCCCAGGAGAGTTCCAAATGTGTGTGGGTAGAATATATATCCCACGGGGTAAAATTGAAAAAAGTTTAAAATTTTTTTTTAGATTTAGCCATTTTTCCGGCTTTTATCAGACTTTCAGATAGGGGAAATGTCAGTGAGCGTTCCAATTTCAGTTCCAGAGCGATTTGCCTGATGAGTCCTTCATATTTAGTCGTTTTCAGCCAATTTTCTGAATTTTTGAAAATTTCACTTTTTTGTGAAAATATCCACTAAATGAGGGAATATGTGTGAGGGTACCCCAGGAGAGTTCCAAATGTGTGTGGGTAGAAGATATATCCCACGGGGGTAAAATTGAAAAAAGTTTAAAAAAATTTTTTTTTGGACTTAGTAATTTTTCCGGCGTTAATCAGACTTTCAATTAGGGGAAATGTCAGTGAGAGTTCCGATTTCAGTTCCAGAGCGATTTGCCCGATGAGTCCTTCATATTTAGTCGTTTTCAGCCAATTTTCAGAATTTTTGAAAATTTTACTTTATTGTGAAAATATCCACTAAATGAGGGAATAATATGTGTGAGGGTACCCCAGGAGAGTTCCAAATGTGTGTGGGTAGAATATATATCCCACGGGGGTAAAATTGAAAAAAGGTGAAAAAAAATTTTTTTTGGACTTACTCATTTTTTCAGCGTTTATCAGACTTTCAGATAGGGGAAATGTCAGTGAGCGTTCCAATTTCAGTTCCAGACCGATTCGCCCGATGAGTCCTTCATATATAGTCGTTTTCAGCCAATTTTCTGAATTTTTGAAAATTTCACTTTTTTGTGAAAATATCCACTAAATGAGGGAATAATATGTGTGAGGGTACCCCAGGAGAGTTCCAAATGTGTGTGGGTAGAATAAATATCCCACGGGGGTAAAATTCAAAAAAGTTTAAAAATTTTTTTTTAGACTTAGTCATTTTTCCGGCGTTTATCAGACTTTCAGATAGGGGAAATGTCAGTGAGCGTTCCGATTTCAGTTCCAGAGCGATTCGCCCGATGAGTCATTCATATTTAGTCATTTTCAGCCAATTTTCAGAATTTTTGAAAATTTCACTTTTTTGTGAAAATATCCACTAAATGAGGGAATAATATGTGTGAGGGTACCCCAGGAGAGTTCCAAATGTGTGTGGGTAGAATATATATCCCACGGGGGTAAAATTGAAAAAAGTTTAAAAATTTTTTTTTTAGATTTAGCCATTTTTCCGGCTTTTATCAGACTTTCAGATAGGGGAAATGTCAGTGAGCGTTCCAATTTCAGTTCCAGAGCGATTCGCCCGATGAGTCCTTCATATTTAGTCATTTTCAGCCAATTTTATGAATTTTTGAAAATTTCACTTTTTTGTGAAAATATCCACTAAATGAGGGAATAATATGTGTGAGGGTACCCCAGGAGAGTTCCAAATGTGTGTGGGTAGAATATATATCCCACGGGGGTAAAATTGAAAAAAGGTGAAAAATTTTTTTTTTTGGACTTAGTCATTTTTTCAGCGTTTATCAGACTTTCAGATAGGAGAAATGTCAGTGAGCGTTCCGATTTCAGTTCCAGAGCGATTCGCCCGATGAGTCCTTCATATTTAGTCGTTTTCAGCCAATTTTCAGAATTTTTGAAATTTTCACTTTTTTGTGAAAATATCCACTAAATGAGGGAATAATATGTGTGAGGGTACCCCAGGAGAGTTCCAAATGTGTGTGGGTAGAATATATATCCCACGGGGGTAAAATTGAAAAAAGGTGAAAAATTTTTTTTTTTCGACTTAGTCATTTTTTCAGCGTTTATCAGACTTTCAGATAGGGGAAATGTCAGTGAGCGTTCCGATTTCAGTTCCAGAGCGATTCACCCGATGAGTCCTTCATATTTAGTCATTTTCAGCCAATTTTCAGAATTTTTGAAAATTTCACTTTTTTGTGAAAATATCCACTAAATGAGGGAATAATATGTGTGAGGGTACCCCAGGAGAGTTACAAATGTGTGTGGGTAGAATATATATCCTACGGGGGTAAAATTGAAAAAAGTTGAAAAAAAATTTTTTTTAGAATTAGTAATTTTTCTGGCGTTTATCAGACTTTCAGATAAGGGAAATGTCAGTGAGTGTTCCGATTTCAGTTCCAGAGTGATTCGCCCGATGAGTCCTTCATATTTAGTCGTTTTCAGCCAATTTTAAGAATTTTTGAAAATTTCACTTTTTTGTGAAAATATCCACTAAATGAGGGAATAATATGTGTGAGGGTACCCCAGGAGAGTTCCAAATGTGTGTGGGTAGAATATATATCCCACGGGGGTAAAATTGAAAAAAGTTTAAAAATTTTTTTTTTAGACTTAGCCATTTTTCCGGCTTTTATCAGACTTTCAGATAGGGGAAATGTCAGTGAGCGTTCCAATTTCAGTTCCAGAGCGATTCGCCCGATGAGTCCTTCATACTTAGTCGTTTTCAGCCAATTTTAAGAATTTTTGAAAATTTCACTTTTTTGTGAAAATATCCACTAAATGAGGGAATAATATGTGTGAGGGTACCCCAGGAGAGTTCCAAATGTGTGTGGGTAGAATATATATCCCACGGGGGTAAAATTGAAAAAAGTTTAAAAATTTTTTTTTTAAGATTTAGTCATTTTTCCGGCTTTTATCAGACTTTCAGATAGGGGAAATGTCAGTGAGCGTTCCAATTTCAGTTCCAGAGCGATTCGCCCGATGAGTCCTTCATATTTAGTCGTTTTCAGCCAATTTTCAGAATTTTTGAAAATTTCACTTTATTGTGAAAATATCCACTAAATGAGGGAATAATATGTGTGAGGGTACCCCAGGAGAGTTCCAAATGTGTGTGGGTAGAATATATATCCCACGGGGGTAAAATTGAAAAAAGGTGAAAAAAAATTTTTTTTGGACTTAGTCATTTTTTCAGCGTTTATCAGACTTTCAGGTAGGGGAAATGTCAGTGAGCGTTCCAATTTCAGTTCCAGAGCGATTCGCCCGATGAGTCCATCATATTTAGTCGTTTTCAGCCAATTTTCTGAATTTTTGAAAATTTCACTTTTTTGTGAAAATATCCACTAAATGAGGGAATAATATGTGTGAGGGTACCCCAGGAGAGTTCCAAATGTGTGTGGGTAGAATAAATATCCCACGGGGGTAAAATTCAAAAAAGTTTAAAAATTTTTTTTTAGACTTAGTCATTTTTCTGGCGTTTATCAGACTTTCAGATAGGGGAAATGTCAGTGAGCGTTCCGATTTCAGTTCCAGAGCGATTCGCCCGATGAGTCATTCATATTTAGTCATTTTCAGCCAATTTTCAGAATTTTTGAAAATTTCACTTTTTTGTGAAAATATCCACTAAATGAGGGAATAATATGTGTGAGGGTACCCCAGGAGAGATCCAAATGTGTGTGGGTAGAATATATATCCCATGGGGGTAAAATTGAAAAAAGTTTAAAAATTTTTTTTTTAGATTTAGCCATTTTTCCGGCTTTTATCAGACTTTCAGATAGGGGAAATGTCAGTGAGCGTTCCAATTTCAGTTCCAGAGCGATTCGCCCGATGAGTCCTTCATATTTAGTCGTTTTCAGCCAATTTTATGAATTTTTGAAAATTTCACTTTTTTGTGAAAATATCCACTAAATGAGGGAATAATATGTGTGAGGGTACCCCAGGAGAGTTCCAAATGTGTGTGGGTAGAATATATATCACACGGGGGTAAAATTGAAAAAAGGTAAAAAAATATTTTCTTTGGACTTAGTCATTTTTTCAGCGTTTATCAGACTTTCAGATAGGAGAAATGTCAGTGAGCGTTCCGATTTCAGTTCCAGAGCGATTCGCCCGATGAGTCCTTCATATTTAGTCGTTTTCAACCAATTTTCTGAATTTTTGAAAATTTCACTTTTTTGTGAAAATATCCACTAAATGAGGGAATAAGTGTGAGGGTACCCCAGGAGAGTTCCAAATGTGTGTGGGTAGAAGATATATCCCACGGGGGTAAAATTGAAAAAAGTTTAAAAAAAATTTTTTTTTTGACTTAGTCATTTTTCCGGCGTTTATCAGACTTTCAGATAGGGGAAATGTCAGTGAGCGTTCCGATTTCAGTTCCAGAGCGATTCGCCCGATGAGTCATTCATATTTAGTCATTTTCAGCCAATTTTCAGAATTTTTGAAAATTTCACTTTTTTGTGAAAATATCCACTAAATGAGGGAATAATATGTGTGAGGGTACTCCAGGAGAGTTCCAAATGTGTGTGGGTAGGATATATATCCCACGGGGGTAAAATTGAAAAAAGGTGAAAAATTTTTTTTTTTGGACTTAGTCATTTTTTCAGCGTTTATCAGACTTTCACATAGGGGAAATGTCAGTGAGCGTTCCGATTTCAGTACCAGAGCGATTCACCCAATGAGTCCTTCATATTTAGTCGTTTTCAGCCAATTTTCTGAATTTTTGAAAATTTCACTTTTTTGTGAAAATATCCACTAAATGAGGGAATAATATGTGTGAGGGTACCCCAGGAGAGTTCCAAATGTGTGTGGGTAGAATATATATCCCACGGGGGTAAAATTGAAAAAAGGTGAAAAAAATTTTTTTTTGGATTAAGTCATTTTTTCAGCGTTTATCAGACTTTCAGATAGGGGAAATGTCAGTGAGCGTTCCGATTTCAGTTCCAGAGCGATTCGCCGATCAGTCCTTCATATTTAGTCGTTTTCAGCCAATTTTCAGAATTTTGAAAATTTCACTTTTTTGTGAAAATATCCACTAAATGAGGGAATAATATGTGTGAGGGTACCCCAGGAGAGTTCCAAATGTGTGTGGGTAGAATATATATCCCACGGGGGTAAAATTGAAAAAAAGTGAAAAAAAATTTTCTTTTGGACTTAGTCATTTTTTCAGCGTTTATCAGACTTTCAGATAGGGGAAATGTCAGTGAGCATTCCAATTTCAGTTCCAGAGCGATTCGCCCGATGAGTCCTTCATGTTTAGTCGTTTTCAGCCAATTTTCAGAATTTTTGAAAATTTCACTTTTTTGTGAAAATATCCACTAAATGAGGGAATAATATGTGTGAGGGTACCCCAGGAGAGTTCCAAATGTGTGTGGGTAGAAAATATATCCCACGGGGGTAAAATTGAAAAAAGGTGAAAAATTTGGTTTTTTGGACTTAGTCATTTTTTCAGCGTTTATCAGACTTTCAGATAGGGGAAATGTCAGTGAGCGTTCCAATTTCAGTTCCAGAGCAATTCGCCCGATGAGTCCTTCATATTTAGTCGTTTTCAGCCAATTTTCAGAATTTTGAAAATTTCACTTATTTGTAAAAATATCCACTAAATGAGGGAATAATATATGTGAGGGTACCCCAGGAGAGTTCCAAATGTGTGTGGGTAGAAGATATAAACCACGGGGGTAAAATTGAAAAAAGTTGAAAAAAATTTTTTTTTTCGACTTAGTCATTTTTCCGGCGTTTATCAGACTTTCAAATAGGGAAAATGTCAGTGAGCATTCCGATTTCAGTTCCAGAGCGATTTGCCCGATGAGTCCTTCATATTTAGTCGTTTTCAGCCAATTTTCTGAATTTTTGAAAATTTCACTTTTTTGTGAAAATATCCACTAAATGAGGGAATAATACGTGTGAGGGTACCCCAGGAGAGTTCCAAATGTGTGTGGGTAGAATATATATCCCACGGGGGTAAAATTGAAAAAAGATGAAAAAAAATTTTTTTTGACTTAGTCATTTTTCCGGCGTTTATCAGACTTTCAGATAGGGGAAATGTCAGTGAGCGTTCCGATTTCAGTTCCAGAGCGATTCGCCCGATGAGTCCTTCATATTTAGTCGTTTTCAGCCAATTTTCAGAATTTTTGAAAATTTCACTTTTTTGTGAAAATATCCACTAAATGAGGGAATAATATGTGTGAGGGTACCCCAGGAGAGTTCCAAATGTGTGTGGGTAGAATATATCCCACGGGGATAAAATTGAAAAAAGGTGAAGAAAATTTTTTTTGGACTTAGTCATTTTTCCGGCGTTTATCAGACTTTCAGATAGGAGAAATGTCAGTGAGCGTTCCGATTTCAATTCCAGAGCGACTCGACGATCAGTCCTTCATATTTAGTCGTTTTCAGCCAATTTTCAGAATTTTGAAAATTTCACTTTTTTGTGAAAATATCCACTAAATGAGGGAATAATATGTGTGAGGGTACCCCAGGAGAGTTCCAAATGTGTGTGGGTAGAATATATATCCCACGGTGGTAAAATTGAAAAAAGATGAAAAAATTTTTTTTTGGACTTAGTCATTTTTTCAGCGTTTATCAGAATTTCAGATAGGGGAAATGTCAGTGAGCATTCCATTTTCAGTTCCAGAGTGATTTGCCCGATGAGTCCTTCATATTTAGTCGTTTTCAGCCAATTTTCAGAATTTTTGAAAATTTCACTTTTTTGTGAAAATATCCACTAAATGAGGGAATAATATGTGTGAGGGTACCCCAGGAGAGTTCCAAATGTGTGTGGGTAGAAAATATATCCCACGGGGGTGAAATTGAAAAAAGGTGAAAAATTTGGTTTTTTGGACTTAGTCATTTTTTCAGCGTTTATCAGACTTTCAGATAGGGGAAATGTCAGTGAGCGTTCCAATTTCAGTTCCAGAGCAATTCGCCCGATGAGTCCTTCATATTTAGTCGTTTTCTGCCAATTTTCAGAATTTTGAAAATTTCACTTTTTTGTAAAAATATCCACTAAATGAGGGAATAATATATGTGAGGGTACCCCAGGAGAGTTCCAAATGTGTGTGGGTAGAAGATATATCCCACGGGGGTAAAATTGAAAAAAGTTGAAAAAATTTTTTTTTTTCGATTTAGTCATTTTTCCGGCGTTTATCAGACTTTCAAATAGGGAAAATGTCAGTGAGCATTCCGATTTCAGTTCCAGAGCGATTTGCCCGATGAGTCCTTCATATTTAGTCGTTTTCAGCCAATTTTCTGAATTTTTGAAAATTTCACTTTTTTGTGAAAATATCCACTAAATGAGGGAATAATATGTGTGAGGGTACCCCAGGAGAGTTCCAAATGTGTGTGGGTAGAATATATATCCCACGGGGGTAAAATTGAAAAAAGATGAAAAAAAAATTTTTTTCACTTAGTCATTTTTCCGGCGTTTATCAGACTTTCAGATAGGGGAAATGTCAGTGAGCGTTCCGATTTCAGTTCCAGAGCGATTCGCCCGATGAGTCCTTCATATTTAGTCGTTTTCAGCCAATTTTCAGAATTTTTGAAAATTTCACTTTTTTGTGAAAATATCCACTAAATGAGGGAATAATATGTGTGAGGGTACCCCAGGAGAGTTCCAAATGTGTGTGGGTAGAATATATCCCACGGGGATAAAATTGAAAAAAGGTGAAGAAAATTTTTTTTGGACTTAGTCATTTTTCCGGTGTTTATCAGACTTTCAGATAGGAGAAATGTCAGTGAGCGTTCCGATTTCAATTCCAGAGCGACTCGACGATCAGTCCTTCATATTTAGTCGTTTTCAGCCAATTTTCAGAATTTTGAAAATTTCACTTTTTTATGAAAATATCCACTAAATGAGGGAATAATATGTGTGAGGGTACCCCAGGAGAGTTCCAAATGTGTGTGGGTAGAATATATATCCCACGGTGGTAAAATTGAAAAAAGATGAAAAAATTTTTTTTTGGACTTAGTCATTTTTCCGGCGTTTATCAGACTTTCAGATAGGGGAAATGTCAGTGAGCGTTCCGATTTCAGTTCCAGAGCGATTCGCCCGATGAGTCCTTCATATTTAGTCGTTTTCAGCCAATTTTCAGAATTTTTGAAAATTTCACTTTTTTGTGAAAATATCCACTAAATGAGGGAATAATATGTGTGAGGGTACCCCAGGAGAGTTCCAAATGTGTGTGGGTAGAATATATATCCCACGGGGGTAAAATTGAAAAAAGTTTAAAAGAATTTTTTTAGACTTAGTCATTTTTCCGGCGTTTATCAGACTTTCAGATAGGGGAAATGTCAGTGAGCGTTCCAATTTCAGTTCCAGAGCGATTCGCCCGATGAGTCCTTCATATTTAGTCGTTTTCAGCCAATTTTCTGAATTTTTGAAAATTTCACATTTTTGTGAAAATATCCACTAAATGAGGGAATAATATGTGTGAGGGTACCCCAGGAGAGTTCCAAATGTGTGTGGGTAGAAGATATATCCCACGGGGGTAAAATTGAAAAAAGGTGAAAATTTTTTTTTTTTCGACTTAGTCATTTTTTCAGCGTTTATCAGACTTTCAGATAGGGGAAATGTCAGTGAGCGTTCCGATTTCAGTTCCAGAGCGATTCACCCGATGAGTCCTTCATATTTAGTCATTTTCAGCCAATTTTCAGAATTTTTGAAAATTTCACTTTTTTGTGAAAATATCCACTAAATGAGGGAATAATATGTGTGAGGGTACCCCAGGAGAGTTACAAATGTGTGTGGGTAGAATATATATCCTACGGGGGTAAAATTGAAAAAAGTTGAAAAAAAATTTTTTTTAGAATTAGTAATTTTTCTGGCGTTTATCAGACTTTCAGATAAGGGAAATGTCAGTGAGTGTTCCGATTTCAGTTCCAGAGTGATTCGCCCGATGAGTCCTTCATATTTAGTCGTTTTCAGCCAATTTTAAGAATTTTTGAAAATTTCACTTTTTTGTGAAAATATCCACTAAATGAGGGAATAATATGTGTGAGGGTACCCCAGGAGAGTTCCAAATGTGTGTGGGTAGAATATATATCCCACGGGGGTAAAATTGAAAAAAGTTTAAAAATTTTTTTTTTAGACTTAGCCATTTTTCCGGCTTTTATCAGACTTTCAGATAGGGGAAATGTCAGTGAGCGTTCCAATTTCAGTTCCAGAGCGATTCGCCCGATGAGTCCTTCATACTTAGTCGTTTTCAGCCAATTTTAAGAATTTTTGAAAATTTCACTTTTTTGTGAAAATATCCACTAAATGAGGGAATAATATGTGTGAGGGTACCCCAGGAGAGTTCCAAATGTGTGTGGGTAGAATATATATCCCACGGGGGTAAAATTGAAAAAAGTTTAAAATTTTTTTTTTTAAGATTTAGTCATTTTTCCGGCTTTTATCAGACTTTCAGATAGGGGAAATGTCAGTGAGCGTTCCAATTTCAGTTCCAGAGCGATTCGCCCGATGAGTCCTTCATGTTTAGTCGTTTTCAGCCAATTTTCAGAATTTTTGAAAATTTCACTTTTTTGTGAAAATATCCACTAAATGAGGGAATAATATGTGTGAGGGTACCCCAGGAGAGTTCCAAATGTGTGTGGGTAGAATATATATCCCACGGTGGTAAAATTGAAAAAAGATGAAAAAATTTTTTTTTTGACTTAGTCATTTTTCCGGCGTTTATCAGACTTTCAGATAGGGGAAATGTCAGTGAGCGTTCCGATTTCAGTTCCAGAGCGATTCGCCCGATGAGTCCTTCATATTTAGTCGTTTTCAGCCAATTTTCAGAATTTTTGAAAATTTCACTTTTTTGTGAAAATATCCACTAAATGAGGGAATAATATGTGTGAAGGTACCCCAGGAGAGTTCCAAATGTGTGTGGGTAGAATATATATCCCACGGGGGTAAAATTGAAAAAAGTTTAACAATTTTTTTTTAGACTTAGTCATTTTTCCGGCGTTTATCAGACTTTCAGATAGGGGAAATGTCAGTGAGCGTTCCAATTTCAGTTCCAGAGCGATTCGCCCGATGAGTCCTTCATATTTAGTCGTTTTCAGCCAATTTTCTGAATTTTTGAAAATTTCACATTTTTGTGAAAATATCCACTAAATGAGGGAATAATATGTGTGAGGGTACCCCAGGAGAGTTCCAAATGTGTGTGGGTAGAAGATATATCCCACGGGGGTAAAATTGAAAAAAGTTGAAAAATTTTTTTTTTTTCGACTTAGTCATTTTTCCGGCGTTTAGACGACTTTCAGATAGGGGAAATGTCAGTGAGCGTTCCAATTTCAGTTCCAGAGCGATTCGCCCGATGAGTCCTTCATATTTAGTCGTTTTCAGCCAATTTTCTGAATTTTTGAAAATTTCACTTTTTTTGTGAAAATATCCACTAAATGAGGGAATAATATGTGTGAGGGTACCCCAGCAGAGTTACAAATGTGTGTGGGTAGAATATATATCCCACGGGGGTAAAATTGAAAAAAGTTGAAAAAAAATTTTTGTTGGACTTAGTCATTTTTCCGGCGTTTAGAAGACTTTCAGATAGGGGAAATGTCAGTGAGCGTTCCGATTTCAGTTCCAGAGCGATTCGCCCGATGAGTACTTCATATTTAGTCGTTTTCAGCCAATTTTCTGAATTTTTGAAAATTTCACTTTTTTGTGAAAATATCCACTAAATGAGGGAATAATATGTGTGAGGGTACCCCAGGAGAGTTCCAAATGTGTGTGGGTAGAATATATATCCCATGGGGGTAAAATTGAAAAAAGGTGAAAATTTTTTTTTTTTTGACTTAGTCATTTTTTCAGCGTTTATCAGACTTTCAGATAGGGGAAATGTCAGTGAGCGTTCCGATTTCAGTTCCAGAGCGATTCGCCCGATGAGTCCTTCATATATAGTCGTTTTCAGCCAATTTTCAGAATTTTTGAAAATTTCACTTTTTTGTGAAAATATCCACTAAATGACGGAATAATATGTGTGAGGGTACCCCAGGAGAGTTCCAAATGTGTGTGGGTAGAATATATATCCCACGGGGGTAAAATTGAAAAAAGGTGAAAAAAATTTCTTTTAGATTTAGTCATTTTTTCAGCGTTTATCAGACTTTCAGATAGGGGAAATGTCAGTGAGCGTTCCAATTTCAGTTCCAGAGCGATTTGCCCGATGAGTCCTTCATATTTAGTCGTTTTCAGCCAATTTTCTGAATTTTTGAAAATTTCACTTTTTTGTGAAAATATCCACTAAATGAGGGAATAATATGTGTGAGGGTACCCCAGGAGAGTTCCAAATGTGTGTGGGTAGAATATATATCCCACGGGGGTAAAATTGAAAAAAGTTTAAAAATTTTTTTTTTCAACTTAGTCATTTTTCCGGCGTTTATCAGACTTTCAAATAGGGGAAATGTCAGTGAGCGTTCAGATTTCAGTTCCAGAGCGATTCGCCCGATAAGTCCTATATATTTAGTCGTTTTCAGCCAATTTTCTGAATTTTTGAAAATTTCACTTTTTTGTGAAAATATCCACTAAATGAGGGAATAATATGTGTGAGGGTACCCCAGGAGAGTTCCAAATGTGTGTGGGTAGAATATATATCCCACGGGGGTAAAATTGAAAAAATTTGAAAAAAATTTTTTGTTGGACTTAGTCATTTTTCCGGCGTTTAGAAGACTTTCAGATAGGGGAAATGTCAGTGAGTATTCCAATTTCAGTTCCAGAGCGTTTCGCCCCGATGAGTCCTTCATATTTAGTCGTTTTCAGCCAATTTTCAGAATTTTTGAAAATTTCACTTTTTTGTGAAAATATCCACTAAATGAGGGAATAATATGTGTGAGGGTACCCCAGGAGAGTTCCAAATGTGTGTGGGTAGAATATATATCCCACGGGGGCAAAATTGAAAAAAGTTTAAAAAATTTTTTTTTAGATTTAGCCATTTTTCCGGCTTTTATCAGATTTTCAGATAGGGGAAATGTCAGTGAGCGTTCCAATTTCAGTTCCAGAGCGATTCGCCCGATGAGTCCTTCATATTTAGTCGTTTTCAGCCAATTTTCTGAATTTTTGAAAATTTCACTTTTTTGTGAAAATATCCACTAAATGAGGGAATAATATGTGTGAGGGTACCCCAGGAGAGTTCCAAATGTGTGTGGGTAGAATATACATCCCACGGGGGTAAAATTGAAAAAAGTTGAAAAAAATTTTTTTTTTCAACTTAGTCATTTTTCCGGCGTTTATCAGACTTTCAAATAGGGGAAATGTCAGTGAGCGTTCAGATTTCAGTTCCAGAGCGATTCGCCCGATAAGTCCTATATATTTAGTCGTTTTCAGCCAATTTTCTGAATTTTTGAAAATTTCACTTTTTTGTGAAAATATCCACTAAATGAGGGAATAATATGTGTGAGGGTACCCCAGGAGAGTTCCAAATGTGTGTGGGTAGAATATATATCCCACGGGGGTAAAATTGAAAAAATTTGAAAAAAATTTTTTGTTGGACTTAGTCATTTTTCCGGCGTTTAGAAGACTTTCAGATAGGGGAAATGTCAGTGAGTATTCCAATTTCAGTTCCAGAGCGTTTCGCCCCGATGAGTCCTTCATATTTAGTCGTTTTCAGCCAATTTTCAGAATTTTTGAAAATTTCACTTTTTTGTGAAAATATCCACTAAATGAGGGAATAATATGTGTGAGGGTACCCCAGGAGAGTTCCAAATGTGTGTGGGTAGAATATATATCCCACGGGGGCAAAATTGAAAAAAGTTTAAAAAATTTTTTTTTAGATTTAGCCATTTTTCCGGCTTTTATCAGATTTTCAGATAGGGGAAATGTCAGTGAGCGTTC
The DNA here is from genome assembly GCF_046119375.1 of Phyllobates terribilis. Classification (NCBI taxonomy): domain Eukaryota; kingdom Metazoa; phylum Chordata; class Amphibia; order Anura; family Dendrobatidae; genus Phyllobates; species Phyllobates terribilis. The sequence continues at coordinate 6,871,147 of NW_027362838.1, read as the reverse complement.
CAATTTCAGTTCCAGAGCGATTCGCCCGATGCGTCCTTCATATTTAGTCGTTTTCAGCCAATTTTCTGAATTTTTGAAAATTTCACTTTTTTGTGAAAATATCCACTAAATGAGGGAATAATATGTGTGAGGGTACCCCAGGAGAGTTCCAAATGTGTGTGGGTAGAATATACATCCCACGGGGGTAAAATTGAAAAAAGTTGAAAAAAATTTTTTTTTTCAACTTAGTCATTTTTCCGGCGTTTATCAGACTTTCAAATAGGGGAAATGTCAGTGAGCGTTCAGATTTCCGTTCCAGAGCGATTCGCCCGATAAGTCCTATATATTTAGTCGTTTTCAGCCAATTTTCTGAATTTTTGAAAATTTCACTTTTTTGTGAAAATATCCACTAAATGAGGGAATAATATGTGTGAGGGTACCCCAGGAGAGTTCCAAATGTGTGTGGGTAGAATATATATCCCACGGGGGTAAAATTGAAAAAATTTGAAAAAAATTTTTTGTTGGACTTAGTCATTTTTCCGGCGTTTAGAAGACTTTCAGATAGGGGAAATGTCAGTGAGTATTCCAATTTCAGTTCCAGAGCGTTTCGCCCCGATGAGTCCTTTATATTTAGTCGTTTTCAGCCAATTTTCAGAAATTTTGAAAATTTCACTTTTTTGTGAAAATATCCACTAAATGAGGGAATAATATGTGTGAGGGTACCCCAGGAGAGTTCCAAATGTGTGTGGGTAGAATATATATCCCACGGGGGCAAAATTGAAAAAAGTTTAAAAAATTTTTTTTTAGATTTAGCCATTTTTCCGGCTTTTATCAGATTTTCAGATAGGGGAAATGTCAGTGAGCGTTCCAATTTCAGTTCCAGAGCGATTCGCCCGATGAGTCCTTCATATTTAGTCGTTTTCAGCCAATTTTCTGAATTTTTGAAAATTTCACTTTTTTGTGAAAATATCCACTAAATGAGGGAATAATATGTGTGAGGGTACCCCAGGAGAGTTCCAAATGTGTGTGGGTAGAATATATATCCCACGGGGGTAAAATTGAAAAAAGTTGAAAAAAATTTTTTGTTGGACTTAGTCATTTTTCCGGCGTTAAGAAGACTTTCAGATAGGGGAAATGTCAGTGAGTATTCCAATTTCAGTTCCAGAGCGATTCGCCCGATGAGTCCTTCATATTTAGTCGTTTTCAGCCAATTTTCTGAATTTTTGAAAATTTCACTTTTTTGTGAAAATATCCACTAAATGAGGGAATAATATGTGTGAGGGTACCCCAGGAGAGTTCCAAATGTGTGTCGGTAGGATATATATCCCACGGGGGTAAAATTGAAAAAAGGTGAAAAATTTTTTTTTTTGGACTTAGTCATTTTTTCAGCGTTTATCAGACTTTCAGATAGGGGAAATGTCAGTGAGCGTTCCGATTTCAGTACCAGAGCGATTCACCCAATGAGTCCTTCATATTTAGTCGTTTTCAGCCAATTGTCTGAATTTTTGAAAATTTCACTTTTTTGTGAAAATATTCACTAAATGAGGGAATAATATGTGTGAGGGTACCCCAGGAGAGTTCCAAATGTGTGTGGGTAGAATATATATCCCACGGGGGTAAAATTGAAAAAAGGTAAAAAAATTTTTTTTGGGACTTAGTCATTTTTCCGGCGTTTATCAGACTTTCAGATAGGGGAAATGTCAGTGAGCGTTCCGATTTCAGTTCCAGAGCGATTCGCCCGATGAGTCCTTCATATTTAGTCGTTTTCAGCCAATTTTCAGAATTTTTGAAAATTTCACTTTTTTGTGAAAATATCCACTAAATGAGGGAATAATATGTGTGAGGGTACCCCAGCAGAGTTACAAATGTGTGTGGGTAGAATATATATCCCACGGGGGTAAAATTGAAAAAAGTTTAAAAAAAAATTTTTTTGGACTTAGTCATTTTTTCAGCGTTTATCAGAATTTCAGATAGGGGAAATGTCAGTGAGCATTCCATTTTCAGTTCCAGAGCGATTTTGCCCGATGAGTCCATCATATTTAGTCGTTTTCAGCCAATTTTCAGAATTTTTGAAAATTTCACTTTTTTGTGAAAATATCCACTAAATGAGGGAATAATATGTGTGAGGGTACCCCAGCAGAGTTACAAATGTGTGTGGGTAGAATATATATCCCACGGGGGTAAAATTGAAAAAAGTTGAAAAAAAATTTTTTTTGGACTTAGTCATTTTTTCAGCGTTTATCAGAATTTCAGATAGGGGAAATGTCAGTGAGCATTCCATTTTCAGTTCCAGAGTGATTTGCCCGATGAGTCCTTCATATTTAGTCGTTTTCAGCCTATTTTCAGAATTTTTGAAAATTTCACTTTTTTGTGAAAATATCCACTAAATGAGGGAATAATATGTGTGAGGGTACCCCAGGAGAGTTCCAAATGTGTGTGGGTAGAATATATATCCCACGGGGGTAAAATTGAAAAAAGTTTAAAAGAATTTTTTTAGACTTAGTCATTTTTCCGGCGTTTATCAGACTTTCAGATAGGGGAAATGTCAGTGAGCGTTCCAATTTCAGTTCCAGAGCGATTCGCCCGATGAGTCCTTCATATTTAGTCGTTTTCAGCCATTTTTCTGAATTTTTGAAAATTTCACATTTTTGTGAAAATATCCACTAAATGAGGGAATAATATGTGTGAGGGTACCCCAGGAGAGTTCCAAATGTGTGTGGGTAGAAGATATATCCCACGGGGGTAAAATTGAAAAAAGTTGAAAATTTTTTTTTTTTTCGACTTAGTCTTTTTTCCGGCGTTTATCAGACTTTCAGATAGGAGAAATGTCAGTGAGCGTTCCGATTTCAGTTCCAGAGCGATTCGCCGATGAGTCCATCATATTTATTCGTTTTCAGCCAATTTTCAGAATTTTGAAAATTTCACTTTTTTGTGAAAATATCCACTAAATGAGGGAATAATATGTGTGAGGGTACCCCAGGAGAGTTCCAAATGTGTGTGGGTAGAATATATATCCCACAGGGGTAAAATTGAAAAAAGTTGAAAAAAATTTTTTGTTAGACTTAGTCATTTTTCCGGCGTTTAGAAGACTTTCAGATAGGGGAAATGTCAGTGAGCGTTCCAATTTCAGTTCCAGAGCGATTCGCCCGATGAGTCCTTCATATTTAGTCGTTTTCAGCCAATTTTCTGAATTTTTGAAAATTTCACTTTTTTTGTGAAAATATCCACTAAATGAGGGAATAATATGTGTGAGGGTACCCCAGCAGAGTTACAAATGTGTGTGGGTAGAATATATATCCCACGGGGGTAAAATTGAAAAAAGTTGAAAAAAAATTTTTGTTGGACTTAGTCATTTTTCCGGCGTTTAGAAGACTTTCAGATAGGAGAAAAGTCAGTGAGCGTTCCGATTTCAGTTCCAGAGCGATTCGCCGATCAGTCCTTCATATTTAGTCGTTATCAGCCAATTTTCAGAATTTTGAAAATTTCACTTTTTTGTGAAAATATCCACTAAATGAGGGAATAATATGTGTGAGGGTAACCCAGGAGAGTTCCAAATGTGTGTGGGTAGAATATATATCCCATGGGGGTAAAATTGAAAAAAAGTGAAAAAAAATTTTGTTTTGGACTTAGTCATTTTTTCAGCGTTTATCAGACTTTCAGATAGGGGAAATGGCAGTGAGCATTCCAATTTCAGTTCCAGAGCGATTCGCCCGATGAGTCCTTCATGTTTAGTAGTTTTCAGCCAATTTTCAGAATTTTTGAAAATTTCACTTTTTTGTGAAAATATCCACTAAATGAGGGAATAATATGTGTGAGGGTACCCCAGGAGAGTTCCAAATGTGTGTGGGTAGAATATATATCCCACGGTGGTAAAATTGAAAAAAGATGAAAAAATTTTTTTTTTGACTTAGTCATTTTTCCGGCGTTTATCAGACTTTCAGATAGGGGAAATGTCAGTGAGCGTTCCGATTTCAGTTCCAGAGCGATTCGCCCGATGAGTCCTTCATATTTAGTCGTTTTCAGCCAATTTTCAGAATTTTTGAAAATTTCACTTTTTTGTGAAAATATCCACTAAATGAGGGAATAATATGTGTGAGGGTACCCCAGGAGAGTTCCAAATGTGTGTGGGTAGAATATATATCCCACGGGGGTAAAATTGAAAAAAGTTTAAAAATTTTTTTTCGACTTAGTCATTTTTCCGGCGTTTATCAGACTTTCAGATAGGGGAAATGTCAGTGAGCGTTCCAATTTCAGTTCCAGAGCGATTCGCCCGATGAGTCCTTCATATTTAGTCGTTTTCAGCCAATTTTCTGAATTTTTGAAAATTTCACATTTTTGTGAAAATATCCACTAAATGAGGGAATAATATGTGTGAGGGTACCCCAGGAGAGTTCCAAATGTGTGTGGGTAGAAGATATATCCCACGGGGGTAAAATTGAAAAAAGTTGAAAATTTTTTTTTTTTCGACTTAGTCATTTTTCCGGCGTTTAGAAGACTTTCAGATAGGGGAAATGTCAGTGAGCGTTCCAATTTCAGTTCCAGAGCGATTCGCCCGATGAGTCCTTCATATTTAGTCGTTTTCAGCCAATTTTCTGAATTTTTGTAAATTTCACTTTTTTGTGAAAATATCCACTAAATGAGGGAATAATATGTGTGAGGGTACCCCAGGAGAGTTCCAAATGTGTGTGGGTAGAATATATATCCCACGGGGGTAAAATTGAAAAAAGGTGAAAAATTTTTTTTTTTTGAATCATTTTTTCAGCGTTTATCAGACTTTCAGATAGGGGAAATGTCAGTGAGCGTTCCGATTTCAGTTCCAGAGCGATTCGCCCGATGAGTCCTTCATATATAGTCGTTTTCAGCCAATTTTCAGAATTTTTGAAAATTTCACTTTTTTTGTGAAAATATCCACTAAATGAGGGAATAATATGTGTGAGGGTACCCCAGCAGAGTTACAAATGTGTGTGGGTAGAATATATATCCCACGGGGGTAAAATTGAAAAAAGTTTAAAAAAATTTCTTTTAGATTTCGTCATTTTTCCGGCGTTTATCAGACTTTCAGATAGGGGAAATGTCAGTGAGCGTTCCAATTTCAGTTCCAGAGCGATTTGCCCGATGAGTCCTTCATATTTAGTCGTTTTCAGCCAATTTTCTGAATTTTTGAAAATTTCACTTTTTTGTGAAAATAACCACTAAATGAGGGAATAATATGTGTGAGGGTACCCCAGGAGAGTTCCAAATGTGTGTGGGTAGAATATATATCACACGGGGGTAAAATTGAAAAAAGTTTAAAAAATTTTTTTTTAGATTTAGTCATTTTTCCGTCGTTTATCAGACTTTCAGATAGGGGAAATGTCAGTGAGCGTTCCAATTTCAGTTCCAGAGCGATTTGCCCGATGAGTCCTTCATATTTAGTCGTTTTCAGCCAATTTTCTGAATTTTTGAAAATTTCACTTTTTTGTGAAAATATCCACTAAATGAGGGAATAATATGTGTGAGGGTACCCCAGGAGAGTTCCAAATGTGTGTGGGTAGAATATATATCCCACGGGGGTAAAATTGAAAAGATTTGAAAAAAATTTTTTGTTGGACTTAGTCATTTTTCCGGCGTTTAGAAGACTTTCAGATAGGGGAAATGTCAGTGAGTATTCCAATTTCAGTTCCAGAGCGTTTCGCCCCGATGAGTCCTTCATATTTAGTCGTTTTCAGCCAATTTTCAGAATTTTTGAAAATTTCACTTTTTTGTGAAAATATCCACTAAATGAGGGAATAATATGTGTGAGGGTACCCCAGGAGAGTTCCAAATGTGTGTGGGTAGAATATATATCCCACGGGGGCAAAATTGAAAAAAGTTTAAAAAATTTTTTTTTAGATTTAGCCATTTTTCCGGCTTTTATCAGACTTTCAGATAGGGGAAATGTCAGTGAGCGTTCCAATTTCAGTTCCAGAGCGATTCGCCCGATGAGTCCTTCATATTTAGTCGTTTTCAGCCAATTTTCTGAATTTTTGAAAATTTCACTTTTTTGTGAAAATATCCACTAAATGAGGGAATAATATGTGTGAGGGTACCCCAGGAGAGTTCCAAATGTGTGTGGGTAGAATATATATCCCACGGGGGTAAAATTGAAAAAAGTAGAAAAAAATTTTTTGTTGGGCTTAGTCATTTTTCCGGCGTTAAGAAGACTTTCAGATAGGGGAAATGTCAGTGAGTATTCCAATTTCAGTTCCAGAGCGATTCGCCCGATGAGTCCTTCATATTTAGTCGTTTTCAGCCAATTTTCTGAATTTTTGAAAATTTCACTTTTTTGCGAAAATATCCACTAAATGAGGGAATAATATGTGTGAGGGTACCCCAGGAGAGTTCCAAATGTGTGTCGGTAGGATATATATCCCACGGGGGTAAAATTGAAAAAAGGTGAAAAATTTTTTTTTTTGGACTTAGTCATTTTTTCAGCGTTTATCAGACTTTCAGATAGGGGAAATGTCAGTGAGCGTTCCGATTTCAGTACCAGAGCGATTCTCCCAATGAGTCCTTCATATTTAGTCGTTTTCAGCCAATTTTCTGAATTTTTGAAAATTTCACTTTTTTGTGAAAATATCCACTAAATGAGGGAATAATATGTGTGAGGGTACCCCAGGAGAGTTCCAAATGTGTGTGGGTAGAATATATATCCCACGGGGGTAAAATTGAAAAAAGGTAAAAAAATTTTTTTTGGGACTTAGTCATTTTTCCGGCGTTTATCAGACTTTCAGATAGGGGAAATGTCAGTGAGCGTTCCGATTTCAGTTCCAGAGCGATTCGCCCGATGAGTCCTTCATATTTAGTCGTTTTCAGCCAATTTTCTGAATTTTTGAAAATTTCACTTTTTTGTGAAAATATCCACTAAATGAGGGAATAATATGTGTGACGGTACCCCAGGAGAGTTCCAAATGTGTGTGGGTAGAATATGTATCCCACGGGGGTAAAATTGAAAAAAGTTGAAAAAAAATTTTTTTGGACTTAGTCATTTTTCCGGCGTTTATCAGACTTTCAGATAGGGGAAATGTTAGTGAGCGTTCCGATTTCAGTTCCAGAGCGATTCGTCTGATGAGTCCTTCATATTTAGTCGTTTTCAGCCAATTTTCTGAATTTTTGAAAATTTCACTTTTTTGTGAAAATATCCACTAAATGAGGGAATAACATGTGTGAGGGTACCCCAGGAGAGTTCCAAATGTGTGTGGGTAGAATATATATCCCACGGGGGTAAAATTGAAAAAAGTTGAAAAAAATTTTTTGTTGGACTTAGTCATTTTTCCGGCGTTAAGAAGACTTTCAGATAGGGGAAATGTCAGTGAGTATTCCAATTTCAGTTCCAGAGCGATTCGCCCGATGAGTCCTTCATATTTAGTCGTTTTCAGCCAATTTTCTGAATTTTTGAAAATTTCACTTTTTTGTGAAAATATCCACTAAATGAGGGAATGATATGTGTGAGGGTACCCCAGGAGAGTTCCAAATGTGTGTCGGTAGGATATATATCCCACGGGGGTAAAATTGAAAAAAGGTGAAAAATTTTTTTTTTTGGACTTAGTCATTTTTTCAGCGTTTATCAGACTTTCAGATAGGGGAAATGTCAGTGAGCGTTCCGATTTCAGTACCAGAGCGATTCTCCCAATGAGTCCTTCATATTTAGTCGTTTTCAGCCAATTTTCTGAATTTTTGAAAATTTCACTTTTTTGTGAAAATATCCTCTAAATGAGGGAATAATATGTGTGAGGGTACCCCAGGAGAGTTCCAAATGTGTGTGGGTAGAATATATATCCCACGGGGGCAAAATTGAAAAAAGTTTGAAAAATTTTTTTTTAGATTTAGACATTTTTCCGGCTTTTATCAGACTTTCAGATAGGGGAAATGTCAGTGAGCGTTCCAATTTCAGTTCCAGAGCGATTCGCCCGATGAGTCCTTCATATTTAGTCGTTTTCAGCCAATTTTCTGAATTTTTGAAAATTTCACTTTTTTGTGAAAATATCCACTAAATGAGGGAATAATATGTGTGAGGGTACCCCAGGAGAGTTCCAAATGTGTGTGGGTAGAATATATATCCCACGGGGGTAAAATTGAAAAAAGTTGAAAAAAATTTTTTGTTGGACTTAGTCATTTTTCCGGCGTTAAGAAGACTTTCAGATAGGGGAAATGTCAGTGAGTATTCCAATTTCAGTTCCAGAGCGATTCGCCCGATGAGTCCTTCATATTTAGTCGTTTTCAGCCAATTTTCTGAATTTTTGAAAATTTCACTTTTTTGCGAAAATATCCACTAAATGAGGGAATAATATGTGTGAGGGTACCCCAGGAGAGTTCCAAATGTGTGTCGGTAGGATATATATCCCACGGGGGTAAAATTGAAAAAAGGTGAAAAATTTTTTTTTTGGACTTAGTCATTTTTTCAGCGTTTATCAGACTTTCAGATAGGGGAAATGTCAGTGAGCGTTCCGATTTCAGTACCAGAGCGATTCTCCCAATGAGTCCTTCATATTTAGTCGTTTTCAGCCAATTTTCTGAATTTTTGAAAATTTCACTTTTTTGTGAAAATATCCACTAAATGAGGGAATAATATGTGTGAGGGTACCCCAGGAGAGTTCCAAATGTGTGTGGGTAGAATATATATCCCACGGGGGTAAAATTGAAAAAAGGTAAAAAAAATTTTTTTGGGACTTAGTCATTTTTCCGGCGTTTATCAGACTTTCAGATAGGGGAAATGTCAGTGAGCGTTCCGATTTCAGTTCCAGAGCGATTCGCCCGATGAGTCCTTCATATTTAGTCGTTTTCAGCCAATTTTCTGAATTTTTGAAAATTTCACTTTTTTGTGAAAATATCCACTAAATGAGGGAATAATATGTGTGACGGTACCCCAGGAGAGTTCCAAATGTGTGTGGGTAGAATATGTATCCCACGGGGGTAAAATTGAAAAAAGTTGAAAAAAAATTTTTTTGGACTTAGTTATTTTTCCGGCGTTTATCAGACTTTCAGATAGGGGAAATGTTAGTGAGCGTTCCGATTTCAGTTCCAGAGCGATTCGTCTGATGAGTCCTTCATATTTAGTCGTTTTCAGCCAATTTTCTGAATTTTTGAAAATTTCACTTTTTTGTGAAAATATCCACTAAATGAGGGAATAATATGTGTGAGGGTACCCCAGGAGAGTTCCAAATGTGTGTGGGTAGAATATATATCCCACGGGGGTAAAATTGAAAAAAGTTGAAAAAAATTTTTTGTTGGACTTAGTCATTTTTCCGGCGTTAAGAAGACTTTCAGATAGGGGAAATGTCAGTGAGTATTCCAATTTCAGTTCCAGAGCGATTCGCCCGATGAGTCCTTCATATTTAGTCGTTTTCAGCCAATTTTCTGAATTTTTGAAAATTTCACTTTTTTGTGAAAATATCCACTAAATGAGGGAATAATATGTGTGAGGGTACCCCAGGAGAGTTCCAAATGTGTGTGGGTAGAATATATATCCCACGGGGGTAAAATTGAAAAAAGGTAAAAAAAATTTTTTTGGGACTTAGTCATTTTTCCGGCGTTTATCAGACTTTCAGATAGGGGAAATGTCAGTGAGCGTTCCGATTTCAGTTCCAGAGCGATTCGCCCGATGAGTCCTTCATATTTAGTCGTTTTCAGCCAATTTTCTGAATTTTTGAAAATTTCACTTTTTTGTGAAAATATCCACTAAATGAGGGAATAATATGTGTGACGGTACCCCAGGAGAGTTCCAAATGTGTGTGGGTAGAATATGTATCCCACGGGGGTAAAATTGAAAAAAGTTGAAAAAAAATTTTTTTGGACTTAGTCATTTTTCCGGCGTTTATCAGACTTTCAGATAGGGGAAATGTTAGTGAGCGTTCCGATTTCAGTTCCAGAGCGATTCGTCTGATGAGTCCTTCATATTTAGTCGTTTTCAGCCAATTTTCTGAATTTTTGAAAATTTCACTTTTTTGTGAAAATATCCACTAAATGAGGGAATAATATGTGTGAGGGTACCCCAGGAGAGTTCCAAATGTGTGTGGGTAGAATATATATCCCACGGGGGTAAAATTGAAAAAAGTTGAAAAAAAATTTTTGTTGGACTTAGTCATTTTTCCGGCGTTAAGAAGACTTTCAGATAGGGGAAATGTCAGTGAGTATTCCAATTTCAGTTCCAGAGCGATTCGCCCGATGAGTCCTTCATATTTAGTCGTTTTCAGCCAATTTTCAGAATTTTTGAAAATTTCACTTTTTTGTGAAAATATCCACTAAATGAGGGAATAATATGTGTGAGGATACCCCAGGAGAGTTCCAAATGTGTGTCGGTAGGATATATATCCCACGGGGGTAAAATTGAAAAAAGGTGAAAAATTTTTTTTTTTGGACTTAGTCATTTTTTCAGCGTTTATCAGACTTTCAGATAGGGGAAATGTCAGTGAGCGTTCCGATTTCAGTACCAGAGCGATTCACCCAATGAGTCCTTCATATTTAGTCGTTTTCAGCCAATTTTCTGAATTTTTGAAAATTTCACTTTTTTGTGAAAATATCCACTAAATGAGGGAATAATATGTGTGAGGGTACCACAGGAGAGTTCCAAATGTGTGTGGGTAGAATATATATCCCACGGGGGTAAAATTGAAAAAAGGTAAAAAAAATTTTTTGGGGACTTAGTCATTTTTCCGGCGTTTATCAGACTTTCAGATAGGGGAAATGTCAGTGAGCGTTCCGATTTCAGTTCCAGAGCGATTCGCCCGATGAGTCCTTCATATTTAGTCGTTTTCAGCCAATTTTCTGAATTTTTGAAAATTTCACTTTTTTTGTGAAAATATCCACTAAATGAGGGAATAATATGTGTGACGGTACCCCAGGAGAGTTCCAAATGTGTGTGGGTAGAATATGTATCCCACGGGGGTAAAATTGAAAAAAGTTTAAAAAAAATTTTTTTGGACTTAGTCATTTTTCCGGCGTTTATCAGACTTTCAGATAGGGGAAATGTTAGTGAGCGTTCCGATTTCAGTTCCAGAGCGATTCGCCTGATGAGTCCTTCATATTTAGTCGTTTTCAGCCAATTTTCTGAATTTTTGAAAATTTCACTTTTTTGTGAAAATATCCATTAAATGAGGGAATAATATGTGTGACGGTACCCCAGGAGAGTTCCAAATGTGTGTGGGTAGAATATATATCCCACGGGGGTAAAATTGAAAAAAGTTGAAAAAAATTTTTTTTGGACTTAGTCATTTTTCCGGAGTTTATCAGACTTTCAGATAGGGGAAATGTCAGTGAGCGTTCCGATTTCAGTTCCAGAGCGATTCGCCCGATGAGTCCTTCATATTTAGTCGTATTCAGCCAAGTTTCTGAATACTTGAAAATTTCACTTTTTTGTGAAAATATCCACTAAATGAGGGAATAATATGTGTGAGGGTACCCCAGGAGAGTTCCAAATGTGTGTGGGTAGAATATATATCCCACGGGGGTAAAATTGAAAAAAGTTTAAAAAAAATTTTTTTTAGACTTAGCCATTTTTCCGGCGTTTATCAGACTTTCAGATAGGGGAAATGTCAGTGAGTGTTCCAATTTCAGTTCCAGATCGATTCGCCCGATGAGTCCTTCATATTTAGTCGTTTTCAGCCAATTTTCAGAATTTTTGAAAATTTCACTTTTTTGTGAAAATATCCACTAAATGAGGGAATAATATGTGTGAGGGTACCCCAGGAGAGTTCCAAATGTGTGTGGGTAGAATATATATCCCACGGGGGTAAAATTGAAAAAAGTTTAAAAATTTTTTTTTTAGATTTAGCCATTTTTCCGGCGTTTATCAGACTTTCAGATAGGGGAAATGTCAGTGAGCGTTCCAATTTCAGTTCCAGAGCGATTCGCCCGATGAGTCCTTCATATTTAGTCGTTTTCAGCCAATTTTCAGAATTTTTGAAAATTTCACTTTTTTGTGAAAATATCCACTAAATGAGGGAATAATATGTGTGAGGGTACCCCAGGAGAGTTCCAAATGTGTGTGGGTAGAATATATATCCCACGGGGGTAAAATTGAAAAAAGTTGAAAAAAATTTTTTGTTGGACTTAGTCATTTTTCCGGCGTTTAGAAGACTTTCAGATAGGGGAAATGTCAGTGAGTATTCCAATTTCAGTTCCAGAGCGATTCGCCCGATGAGTCCTTCATATTTAGTCGTTTTCAGCCAATTTTCAGAATTTTTGAAAATTTCACTTTTTTGTGAAAATATCCACTAAATGAGGGAATAATATGTGTGAGGGTACCCCAGGGGAGTTCCAAATGTGTGTGGGTAGGATATATATCCCACGGGGGTAAAATTGAAAAAAGGTGAAAAATTTTTTTTTTTGGACTTAGTCATTTTTTCAGCGTTTATCAGACTTTCAGATAGGGGAAATGTCAGTGAGCGTTCCGATTTCAGTTCCAGAGCGATTCGCCCGATGAGTCCTTCATATTTAGTCGTTTTCAGCCAATTTTCTGAATTTTTGAAAATTTCACTTTTTTGTGAAAATATCCACTAAATGAGGGAATAATATGTGTGACGGTACCCCAGGAGAGTTCCAAATGTGTGTGGGTAGAATATGTATCCCACGGGGGTAAAATTGAAAAAAGTTGAAAAAAAATTTTTTTGGACTTAGTCATTTTTCCGGCGTTTATCAGACTTTCAGATAGGGGAAATGTTAGTGAGCGTTCCGATTTCAGTTCCAGAGCGATTCGCCTGATGAGTCCTTCATATTTAGTCGTTTTCAGCCAATTTTCTGAATTTTTGAAAATTTCACTTTTTTGTGAAAATATCCATTAAATGAGGGAACAATATGTGTGACGGTACCCCAGGAGAGTTCCAAATGTGTGTGGGTAGAATATATATCCCACGGGGGTAAAATTGAAAAAAGTTGAAAAAAATTTTTTTTGGACTTAGTCATTTTTCCGGCGTTTATCAGTCTTTCAGATAGGGGAAATGTCAGTGAGCGTTCCGATTTCAGTTCCAGAGCGATTCGCCCGATGAGTCCTTCATATTTAGTCGTTTTCAGCCAATTTTCTGAATTTTTGAAAATTTCACTTTTTTGTGAAAATATCCACTAAATGAGGGAATAATATGTGTGACGGTACCCCAGGAGAGTTCCAAATGTGTGTGGGTAGAATATGTATCCCACGGGGGTAAAATTGAAAAAAGTTTAAAAAAAATTTTTTTGGACTTAGTCATTTTTCCGGCGTTTATCAGACTTTCAGATAGGGGAAATGTTAGTGAGCGTTCCGATTTCAGTTCCAGAGCGATTCGCCTGATGAGTCCTTCATATTTAGTCGTTTTCAGCCAATTTTCTGAATTTTTGAAAATTTCACTTTTTTGTGAAAATATCCATTAAATGAGGGAATAATATGTGTGACGGTACCCCAGGAGAGTTCCAAATGTGTGTGGGTAGAATATATATCCCACGGGGGTAAAATTGAAAAAAGTTGAAAAAAATTTTTTTTGGACTTAGTCATTTTTCCGGAGTTTATCAGACTTTCAGATAGGGGAAATGTCAGTGAGCGTTCCGATTTCAGTTCCAGAGCGATTCGCCCGATGAGTCCTTCATATTTAGTCGTATTCAGCCAAGTTTCTGAATACTTGAAAATTTCACTTTTTTGTGAAAATATCCACTAAATGAGGGAATAATATGTGTGAGGGTACCCCAGGAGAGTTCCAAATGTGTGTGGGTAGAATATATATCCCACGGGGGTAAAATTGAAAAAAGTTTAAAAAAAATTTTTTTTAGACTTAGCCATTTTTCCGGCGTTTATCAGACTTTCAGATAGGGGAAATGTCAGTGAGCGTTCCAATTTCAGTTCCAGAGCGATTCGCCCGATGAGTCCTTCATATTTAGTCGTTTTCAGCCAATTTTCAGAATTTTTGAAAATTTCACTTTTTTGTGAAAATATCCACTAAATGAGGGAATAATATGTGTGAGGGTACCCCAGGAGAGTTCCAAATGTGTGTGGGTAGAATATATATCCCACGGGGGTAAAATTGAAAAAAGTTTAAAAATTTTTTTTTTAGATTTAGCCATTTTTCCGGCGTTTATCAGACTTTCAGATAGGGGAAATGTCAGTGAGCGTTCCAATTTCAGTTCCAGAGCGATTCGCCCGATGAGTCCTTCATATTTAGTCGTTTTCAGCCAATTTTCAGAATTTTTGAAAATTTCACTTTTTTGTGAAAATATCCACTAAATGAGGGAATAATATGTGTGAGGGTACCCCAGGAGAGTTCCAAATGTGTGTGGGTAGAATATATATCCCACGGGGGTAAAATTGAAAAAAGTTTAAAAATTTTTTTTTTAGATTTAGCCATTTTTCCGGCTTTTATCAGACTTTCAGATAGGGGAAATGTCAGTGAGCGTTCCAATTTCAGTTCCAGAGCGATTCGCCCGATGAGTCCTTCTTATTTAGTCGTTTTCAGCCAATTTTCTGAATTTTTTAAAATTTCACTTTTTTGTGAAAATATCCACTAAATGAGGGAATAATATGTGTGAGGGAACCCCAGGAGAGTTCCAAATGTGTGTGGGTAGAATATATATCCCACGGGGGTAAAATTGAAAAAAGTTGAAAAAAATTTTTTGTTGGACTTAGTCATTTTTCCGGCGTTTAGAAGACTTTCAGATAGGGGAAATGTCAGTGAGTATTCCAATTTCAGTTCCAGAGCGATTCGCCCGATGAGTCCTTCATATTTAGTCGTTTTCAGCCAATTTTCAGAATTTTTGAAAATTTCACTTTTTTGTGAAAATATCCACTAAATGAGGGAATAATATGTGTGAGGGTACCCCAGGAGAGTTCCAAATGTGTGTGGGTAGAATATATATCCCACGGGGGTAAAATTGAAAAAAGTTTAAAAATTTTTTTTTTAGATTTAGCCATTTTTCCGGCGTTTATCAGACTTTCAGATAGGGGAAATGTCAGTGAGCGTTCCAATTTCAGTTCCAGAGCGATTCGCCCGATGAGTCCTTCATATTTAGTCGTTTTCAGCCAATTTTCAGAATTTTTGAAAATTTCACTTTTTTGTGAAAATATCCACTAAATGAGGGAATAATATGTGTGAGGGTACCCCAGGAGAGTTCCAAATGTGTGTGGGTAGAATATATATCCCACGGGGGTAAAATTGAAAAAAGTTTTAAAATTTTTTTTTTAGATTTAGCCATTTTTCCGGCTTTTATCAGACTTTCAGATAGGGGAAATGTCAGTGAGCGTTCCAATTTCAGTTCCAGAGCGATTCGCCCGATGAGTCCTTCTTATTTAGTCGTTTTCAGCCAATTTTCTGAATTTTTGAAAATTTCACTTTTTTGTGAAAATATCCACTAAATGAGGGAATAATATGTGTGAGGGAACCCCAGGAGAGTTCCAAATGTGTGTGGGTAGAATATATATCCCACGGGGGTAAAATTGAAAAAAGTTGAAAAAAATTTTTTGTTGGACTTAGTCATTTTTCCGGCGTTTAGAAGACTTTCAGATAGGGGAAATGTCAGTGAGTATTCCAATTTCAGTTCCAGAGCGATTCGCCCGATGAGTCCTTCATATTTAGTCGTTTTCAGCCAATTTTCTGAATTTTTGAAAATTTCACTTTTTTGTGAAAATATCCACTAAATGAGGGAATAATATGTGTGACGGTACCCCAGGAGAGTTCCAAATGTGTGTGGGTAGAATATGTATCCCACGGGGGTAAAATTGAAAAAAGTTGAAAAAAAATTTTTTTGGACTTAGTCATTTTTCCGGCGTTTATCAGACTTTCAGATAGGGGAAATGTTAGTGAGCATTCCGATTTCAGTTCCAGAGCGATTCGCCTGATGAGTCCTTCATATTTAGTCGTTTTCAGCCAATTTTCTGAATTTTTGAAAATTTCACTTTTTTGTGAAAATATCCATTAAATGAGGGAATAATATGTGTGAGGGTACCCCAGGAGAGTTCCAAGTGTGTGTGAGTAGAATATATATCCCACGGGGGTAAAATTGAAAAAAGTTTAAAAAAAATTTTTTTTGGACTTAGCCATTTTTCCTGCGTTAATCAGACTTTCAATTAGGGCAAATGTCAGTGAGCGTTCCAATTTCAGTTCCAGAGCGATTCGCCCAATGAGTCCTTCATCTTTAGTCGTTTTCAACCAATTTTCTGAATCTTTGAAAATTTCACTTTTTTGTGAAAATATCCACTAAATGAGGGAATAATATGTGTGAGGGTACCCCAGGAGAGTTCCAAATGTGTGTGGGTAGAATATATATCCCAAGGGGGTAAAATTGAAAAAAGTTTAAAAAAAATTTTTTTTGGACTTAGCCATTTTTCCTGCGTTAATCAGACTTTCAATTAGGGCAAATGTCAGTGAGCGTTCCAATTTCAGTTCCAGAGTGATTTGCCCGATGAGTCCTTCATATTTATTCGCTTTCAGCCAATTTTCAGAATTTTTGAAAATTTCACTTTTTTGTGAAAATATCCACTAAATGAGGGAATAATATGTGTGACGGTACCCCAGGAGAGTTCCAAATGTGTGTGGGTAGAATATATATCCCACGGGGGTAAAATTGAAAAAAGTTGAAAAAAAATTTTTTTGGACTTAGTCATTTTTCCGGCGTTTATCAGACTTTCAGATAGGGGAAATGTTAGTGAGCGTTCCGATTTCAGTTCCAGAGCCATTCGCCCGATGAGTCCTTCATATTTAGTCGTTTTCAGCCAATTTTCAGAATTTTTGAAAATTTCACTTTTTTGTGAAAATATCCACTAAATGAGGGAATAATATGTGTGAGGGTACCCCAGGAGAGTTCCAAATGTGTGTGGGTAGAATATATATCCCACGGGGGTAAAATTGAAAAAAGATGAAAAATTTTTTTTTTTTGGACTTAGTCATTTTTTCAGCGTTTATCAGACTTTCAGATAGGGGAAATGTCAGTGAGCGTTCCGATTTCAGTTCCAGAGCGATTCGCCCAATGAATCCTTCATATTTAGTCATTTTTAGCCAATTTTCAGAATTTTTGAAAATTTCACTTTTTTGTGAAAATATCCACTAAATGAGGGAATAATATGTGTGAGGGTACCCCAGGAGAGTTCCAAATGTGTGTGGGTAGAAGATATATCCAAAGGTGGTAAAATTGAAAAAAGTTGAAAAAATTTTTTTTTTCGACTTAGCCATTTTTCCGGCGTTTATCAGACTTTCAGATAGGGGAAATGTCAGTGAGCGTTCCGATTTCAGTTCCAGAGCGATTCGCCTGATGAGTCCTTCATATTTAGTCGTTTTCAGCCAATTTTCTGAATTTTTGAAAATTTCACTTTTTTTGTGAAAATATCCACTAAATGAGGGAATAATATGTGTGACGGTACCCCAGGAGAGTTCCAAATGTGTGTGGGTAGAATATATATCCCACGGGGGTAAAATTGAAAAAAGTTTAAAAAATTTTTTTTTAGATTTAGCCATTTTTCCGGCTTTTATCAGACTTTCAGATAGGGGAAATGTCAGTGAGCGTTCCGATTTCAGTTCCAGAGCGATTCGCCCGATGAGTCCTTCATATTTAGTCGTTTTCAGCCAATTTTCAGAATTTTTGAAAATTTCACTTTTTTGTGAAAATATCCACTAAATGAGGGAATAATATGTGTGACGGTACCCCAGGAGTGTTCCAAATGTGTGTGGGTGGAATATATATCTCACGGGGGTAAAATTGAAAAAAGTTTAAAAAAAATTTTTTTTAGACTTAGTAATTTTTCCAGCGTTTATCAGACTTTCCGATAGGGGAAATGTCAGTGAGCGTTCCAATTTCAGTTCCAGAGCGATTCGCCCGATGAGTCCTTCATATTTAGTCGTTTTCAGCCAATTTTCTGAATTTTTGAAAATTTCACTTTTTTGTGAAAATATCCACTAAATAAAGGAATAATATGTGTGAGGGTACCCCAGGAGAGTTCCAAATGTGTGTGGGTAGAATATATATCCCACGGGGGTAAAATTGAAAAAAGGTGAAAATAATTTTTTTTGGACTTAGTCATTTTTCCGGCGTTTATCAGACTTTCAGATAGGGGAAATGTCAGTGAGCGTTCCGATTTCAGTTCCAGAGCGATTCGCCCGATGAGTCCTTCATATTTAGTCGTTTTCAGCAAATTTTCTGAATTTTTGAAAATTTCACTTTTTTGTGAAAATATCCACTAAATGAGGGAATAAAATGTGTGAGGGTACCCCAGGAGAGTTCCAAATGTGTGTGGGTAGAAGATATATCCAAAGGTGGTAAAATTGAAAAAAGTTGAAAAAATTTTTTTTTTTCGACTTAGTCATTTTTCCGGCGTTTATCAGACTTTCAGATAGGGGAAATGTCAGTGAGCATTCCGATTTCAGTTCCAGAGCGATTCGCCCGATGAGTGCTTCTTATTTAGTCGTTTTCAGCCAATTTTCTGAATTTTTGAAAATTTCACTTTTTTGTGAAAATATCCACTAAATGAGGGAAAACTATGTGTGAGGGTACCCCAGGAGAGTTCCAAATGTGTGTGGGTAGAAGATATATCCAAAGGTGGTAAAATTGAAAAAAGTTGAAAAAAATTTTTTTTTTCGACTTAGTCATTTTTCCGGCGTTTATCAGACTTTCAGATAGGGGAAATGTCAGTGAGCGTTCCGATTTCAGTTCCAGAGCGATTCGCCCGATGAGTCCTTCATATTTAGTCGTTTTCAGCCAATTTTCTGAATTTTTGAAAATTTCACTTTTTTGTGAAAATATCCACTAAATGAGGGAATAATATGTGTGAGGGTACCCCAGGAGAGTTTCAAATATGTGTGGGTAGAATACATATCCCACGGGGGTAAAATTGAAAAAAGTTGAAAAAAAATTTTTTTTAGACTTAGCCATTTTTCCGGCGTTTATCAGACTTTCAGATAGGGGAAATGTCAGTGAGCGTTCCGATTTCAGTTCCAGAGTGTTTTGCCCGATGAGTCCTTCATATTTAGTCGTTTTCAGCCAATTTTCAGAATTTTTGAAAATTTCACTTTTTTGTGAAAATATCCACTAAATGAGGGAATAATATGTGTGACGGTACCCCAGGAGAGTTCCAAATGTGTGTGGGTAGAATATATATCCCACGGGGGTAAAATTGAAAAAAGTTTAAAATTTTTTTTTTTAGATTTAGCCATTTTTCCGGCTTTTATCAGACTTTCAGATAGGGGAAATGTCAGTGAGCGTTCCAATTTCAGTTCCAGAGCGATTCCCCGATGAGTCCTTCTTATTTAGTCGTTTTCAGCCAATTTTCAGAATTTTTGAAAATTTCACTTTTTTGTGAAAATATCCACTAAATGAGGGAATACTATGTGTGAGGGTACCCCAGGAGAGTTCCAAATGTGTGTGGGTAGAATATATATCCCACGGGGGTAAAATTGAAAAAAGTTTAAAATTTTTTTTTTTAGATTTAGCCATTTTTCCGGCTTTTATCAGACTTTCAGATAGGGGAAATGTCAGTGAGCGTTCCAATTTCAGTTCCAGAGTGATTCGCCCGATGAGTCCTTCTTATTTAGTCGTTTTCAGCCAATTTTCTGAATTTTTGAAAATTTCACTTTTTTGTGAAAATATCCACTAAATGAGGGAATACTATGTGTGAGGGTACCCCAGGAGAGTTCCAAATGTGTGTGGGTAGAAGATATATCCAAAGGTGGTAAAATTGAAAAAAGTTGAAAAAAATTTTTTTTTAGACTTAGTCATTTTTCCGGCGTTTATCAGACTTTCAGATAGGGGAAATGTCAGTGAGCGTTCCGATTTCAGTTCCAGAGCGATTCGCCTGATGAGTCCTTCATATTTAGTCGTTTTCAGACAATTTTCTGAATTTTTGAAAATTTCACTTTTTTGTGAAAATATCCACTAAATGAGGGAATAAAATGTGTGAGGGTACCCCAGGAGAGTTCCAAATGTGTGTGGGTAGAAGATATATCCAAAGGTGGTAAAATTGAAAAAAGTTGAAAAAAAATTTTTTTGGACTTAGTCATTTTTCCGCCGTTTATCAGACTTTCAGATAGGGGAAATGTCAGTGAGCGTTCCGATTTCAGTTCCAGAGCGATTCGCCCGATGAGTCCTTCATATTTAGTCGTTTTCAGCAAATTTTCAGAATTTTTGAAAATTTCACTTTTTTGTGAAAATATCCACTAAATGAGGGAATAACATGTGTGAGGGTACCCCAGGAGAGTTCCAAATGTGTGTGGGTAGAAGATATATCCAAAGGTGGTAAAATTGAAAAAAGTTAAAAAAAATTTTTTTTTTCGACTTAGTCATTTTTCCGGCGTTAATCAGACTTTCAATTAGGGCAAATGTCAGTGAGCGTTCCGATTTCAGTTCCAGAGCGATTCGCCTGATGAGTCCTTCATATTTAGTCGTTTTCAGCCAATTTTCTGAATTTTTGAAAATTTCACTTTTTTGTGAAAATATCCACTAAATGAGGGAATAATATGTGTGACGGTACCCCAGGAGAGTTCCAAATGTGTGTGGGTAGAATATATATCCCACGGGGGTAAAATTGAAAAAAGGTGAAAAAATTTTTTTTTGGACTTACTCATTTTTCCGGCGTTTATCAGACTTTCAGATAGGGGAAATGTCAGTGAGCGTTCCGATTTCAGTTCCAGAGCGATTCGACCTATGAGTCCTTCATATTTAGTCGTTTTCAGCAAATTTTCAGAATTTTTGAAAATTTCACTTTTTTGTGAAAATATCCACTAAATGAGGGAATAAAATGTGTGAGGGTACCCCAGGAGAGTTCCAAATGTGTGTGGGTAGAAGATATATCCAAAGGTGGTAAAATTGAAAAAAGTTGAAAAAATTTTTTTTTTTCGACTTAGTCATTTTTCCGGCGTTTATCAGACTTTCAGATAGGGGAAATGCCAGTGAGCATTCCGATTTCAGTTCCAGAGCGATTCGCCCGATGAGTCCTTCTTATTTAGTCGTTTTCAGCCAATTTTCTGAATTTTTGAAAATTTCACTTTTTTGTGAAAATATCCACTAAATGAGGGAATACTATGTGTGAGGGTACCCCAGGAGAGTTCCAAATGTGTGTGGGTAGAAGATATATCCAAAGGTGGTAAAATTGAAAAAAGTTGAAAATAATTTTTTTTTTCGACTTAGTCATTTTTCCGGCGTTTATCAGACTTTCAGATAGGGGAAATGTCAGTGAGCGTTCCGATTTCAGTTCCAGAGCGATTCGCCTGATGAGTCCTTCATATTTAGTCGTTTTCAGCCAATTTTCTGAATTTTTGAAAATTTCACTTTTTTGTGAAAATATCCACTAAATGAGGGAATAATATGTGTGAGGGTACCCCAGGAGAGTTCCAAATGTGTGTGGGTAGAAGATATATCCAAAGGTGGTAAAATTGAAAAAAGTTGAAAAAAAATTTTTTTGGACTTAGTCATTTTTCCGGCGTTTATCAGACTTTCAGATAGGGGAAATGTCAGTGAGCGTTCCGATTTCAGTTCCAGAGCGATTCGCCAGATGAGTCCTTCATATTTAGTCGTTTTCAGCAAATTTTCAGAATTTTTGAAAATTTCACTTTTTTGTGAAAATATCCACTAAATGAGGGAATAAAATGTGTGAGGGTACCCCAGGAGAGTTCCAAATGTGTGTGGGTAGAAGATATATCCAAAGGTGGTAAAATTGAAAAAAGTTGAAAAAAAATTTTTTTGGACTTCGTCATTTTTCCGGCGTTTATCAGACTTTCAGATAGGGGAAATGTCAGTGAGCGTTCCGATTTCAGTTCCAGAGCGATTCGCCCGATGAGTCCTTCATATTTAGTCGTTTTCAGCAAATTTTCAGAATTTTTGAAAATTTCACTTTTTTGTGAAAATATCCACTAAATGAGGGAATAACATGTGTGAGGGTACCCCAGGAGAGTTCCAAATGTGTGTGGGTAGAAGATATATCCAAAGGTGGTAAAATTGAAAAAAGTTAAAAAAAATTTTTTTTTTCGACTTAGTCATTTTTCCGGCGTTAATCAGACTTTCAATTAGGGCAAATGTCAGTGAGCGTTCCGATTTCAGTTCCAGAGCGATTCGCCTGATGAGTCCTTCATATTTAGTCGTTTTCAGCCAATTTTCAGAATTTTTGAAAATTTCATTTTTTTGTGAAAATATCCACTAAATGAGGGAATAATATGTGTGACGGTACCCCAGGAGAGTTCCAAATGTGTGTGGGTAGAATATATATCCCACGGGGGTAAAATTGAAAAAAGGTGAAAAAATTTTTTTTTGGACTTAGTCATTTTTCCGGCGTTTATCAGACTTTCAGATAGGGGAAATGTCAGTGAGCGTTCCGATTTCAGTTCCAGAGCGATTCGCCTGATGAGTCCTTCATATTTAGTCGTTTTCAGCCAATTTTCTGAATTTTTGAAAATTTCACTTTTTTGTGAAAATATCCACTAAATGAGGGAATAATATGTGTGACGGTACCCCAGGAGTGTTCCAAATGTGTGTGGGTAGAATATATATCTCACGGGGGTAAAATTGAAAAAAGTTTAAAAAAAATTTTTTTTAGACTTAGTCATTTTTCCAGCGTTTATCAGACTTTCCGATAGGGGAAATGTCAGTGAGCGTTCCAATTTCAGTTCCAGAGCGATTCGCCCGATGAGTCCTTCATATTTAGTCGTTTTCAGCCAATTTTCTGAATTTTTGAAAATTTCACTTTTTTGTGAAAATATCCACTAAATAAGGGAATAATATGTGTGAGGGTACCCCAGGAGAGTTCCAAATGTGTGTGGGTAGAAGATATATCCAAAGGTGGTAAAATTGAAAAAAGTTAAAAAAAATTTTTTTTTTCGACTTAGTCATTTTTCCGGCGTTAATCAGACTTTCAATTAGGGCAAATGTCAGTGAGCGTTCCGATTTCAGTTCCAGAGCGATTCGCCTGATGAGTCCTTCATATTTAGTCGTTTTCAGCCAATTTTCTGAATTTTTGAAAATTTCACTTTTTTGTGAAAATATCCACTAAATGAGGGAATAATATGTGTGACGGTACCCCAGGAGAGTTCCAAATGTGTGTGGGTAGAATATATATCCCACGGGGGTAAAATTGAAAAAAGGTGAAAAAATTTTTTTTTGGACTTAGTCATTTTTCCGGCGTTTATCAGACTTTCAGATAGGGGAAATGTCAGTGAGCGTTCCGATTTCAGTTCCAGAGCGATTCGCCCTATGAGTCCTTCATATTTAGTCGTTTTCAGCAAATTTTCAGAATTTTTGAAAATTTCACTTTTTTGTGAAAATATCCACTAAATGAGGGAATAAAATGTGTGAGGGTACCCCAGGAGAGTTCCAAATGTGTGTGGGTAGAAGATATATCCAAAGGTGGTAAAATTGAAAAAAGTTGAAAAAAATTTTTTTTTTCGACTCAGTCATTTTTCCGGCGTTTATCAGACTTTCAGATAGGGGAAATGTCAGTGAGCGTTCCGATTTCAGTTCCAGAGCGATTCGCCCGATGAGTCCTTCTTATTTAGTCGTTTTCAGCCAATTTTCTGAATTTTTGAAAATTTCACTTTTTTGTGAAAATATCCACTAAATCAGGGAATATTATGTGTGAGGGTACCCCAGGAGAGTTCCAAATGTGTGTGGGTAGAAGATATATCCAAAGGTGGTAAAATTGAAAAAAGTTGAAAAAAATTTTTTTTTTCGACTCAGTCATTTTTCCGGCGTTTATCAGACTTTCAGATAGGGGAAATGTCAGTGAGCGTTCCGATTTCAGTTCCAGAGCGATTCGCCCGATGAGTCCTTCTTATTTAGTCGTTTTCAGCCAATTTTCTGAATTTTTGAAAATTTCACTTTTTTGTGAAAATATCCACTAAATCAGGGAATATTATGTGTGAGGGTACCCCAGGAGAGTTCCAAATGTGTGTGGGTAGAAGATATATCCAAAGGTGGTAAAATTGAAAAAAGTTGAAAAAAATTTTTTTTTTCGACTTAGTCATTTTTCCGGCGTTTATCAGACTTTCAGATAGGGGAAATGTCAGTGAGCGTTCCGATTTCAGTTCCAGAGCGATTCGCCTGATGAGTCCTTCATATTTAGTCGTTTTCAGCCAATTTTCTGAATTTTTGAAAATTTCACTTTTTTGTGAAAATATCCACTAAATGAGGGAATAATATGTGTGACGGTACCCCAGGAGTGTTCCAAATGTGTGTGGGTAGAATATATATCTCACGGGGGTAAAATTGAAAAAAGTTTAAAAAAAATTTTTTTTAGACTTAGTCATTTTTCCAGCGTTTATCAGACTTTCCGATAGGGGAAATGTCAGTGAGCGTTCCAATTTCAGTTCCAGAGCGATTCGCCCGATGAGTCCTTCATATTTAGTCGTTTTCAGCCAATTTTCTGAATTTTTGAAAATTTCACTTTTTTGTGAAAATATCCACTAAATAAGGGAATAATATGTGTGAGGGTACCCCAGGAGAGTTCCAAATGTGTGTGGGTAGAATATATATCCCACGGGGGTAAAATTGAAAAAAGTTTAAAAAAAATTTTTTTTAGACTTAGTCATTTTTCCGGCGTTTATCAGACTTTCAATTAGGGCAAATGTCAGTGAGCGTTCCGATTTCAGTTCCTGAGCGATTCGCCCGATGAGTCCTTCATATTTAGTCGTTTTCAGCCAATTTTCAGAATTTTTGAAAATTTCACTTTTTTGTGAAAATATCCACTAAATGAGGGAATAATATGTGTGAGGGTACCCCAGGAGAGTTCCAAATGTGTGTGGGTAGAATATAAATCCCACAGGGGTAAAATTGAAAAAAGTTTAAAAATTTTTTTTTTAGATTTAGCCATTTTTCCGGCTTTTATCAGACTTTCAGATAGGGGAAATGTCAGTGAGCGTTCCAATTTCAGTTCCAGAGCGATTCGCCCGATGAGTCCTTCTTATTTAGTCGTTTTCAGCCAATTTTCTGAATTTTTGAAAATTTCACTTTTTTGTGAAAATATCCACTAAATGAGGGAATACTATGTGTGAGGGTACCCCAGGAGAGTTCCAAATGTGTGTGGGTAGAAGATATATCCAAAGGTGGTAAAATTGAAAAAAGTTGAAAAATTTTTTTTTTTCGACTTAGTCATTTTTCCGGCGTTTATCAGACTTTCAGATGGGGGAAATGTCAGTGAGCGTTCCGATTTCAGTTCCAGAGCGATTCGCCTGATGAGTCCTTCATATTTAGTCATTTTCAGCCAATTTTCTGAATTTTTGAAAATTTCACTTTTTTGTGAAAATATCCACTAAATGAGGGAATAATATGTGTGAGGGTTACCCCAGGAGAGTTCCAAATGTGTGTGGGTAGAATATATATCCCACGGGGGTAAAATTGAAAAAAGGTGAAAAAAATTTTTTTTGGACTTAGTCATTTTTCCGGCGTTTATCAGACTTTCAGATAGGGGAAATGTCAGTGAGCGTTCCGATTTCAGTTCCAGAGCGATTCGCCCGATGAGTCCTTCATATTTAGTCGTTTTCAGCCAATTTTCTGAATTTTTGAAAATTTCACTTTTTTGTGAAAATATCCACTAAATGAGGGAATAATATGTGTGAGGGTACCCCAGGAGAGTTCCAAATGTGTGTGGGTAGAATATATATCCCACGGGGGTAAAATTGAAAAAAGTTTTAAAAAATTTTTTTTTGACTTAGCCATTTTTCCGGCGTTTATCAGACTTTCAGATAGGGGAAATGTCAGTGAGCGTTCCAATTTCAGTTCCAGAGCGATTCGCCCGATGAGTCCTTCATATTTAGTCGTTTTCAGACAATTTTCAGAATTTTTGAAAATTTCACTTTTTTGTGAAAATATCCACTAAATGAGGGAATAATATGTGTGAGGGTACCCCAGGAGAGTTCCAAATGTGTGTGGGTAGAATATATATCCCACGGGGGTAAAATTGAAAAAAGTTTAAAATTTTTTTTTTTAGATTTAGCCATTTTTCCGGCTTTTATCAGACTTTCAGATAGGGGAAATGTCAGTGAGCGTTCCAATTTCAGTTCCAGAACGATTCGCCCGATGAGTCCTTCTTATTTAGTCGTTTTCAGCCAATTTTCTGAATTTTTGAAAATTTCACTTTTTTGTGAAAATATCCACTAAATGAGGGAATACTATGTGTGAGGGTACCCCAGGAGAGTTCCAAATGTGTGTGGGTAGAAGATATATCCAAAGGTGGTAAAATTGAAAAAAGTTGAAAAAATTTTTTTTTTCGACTTAGTCATTTTTCCGGCGTTTATCAGACTTTCAGATGGGGGAAATGTCAGTGAGCGTTCCGATTTCAGTTCCAGAGCGATTCGCCTGATGAGTCCTTCATATTTAGTCGTTTTCAGCCAATTTTCTGAATTTTTGAAAATTTCACTTTTTTGTGAAAATATCCACTAAATGAGGGAATAATATGTGTGACGGTACCCCAGGAGTGTTCCAAATGTGTGTGGGTAGAATATATATCTCACGGGGGTAAAATTGAAAAAAGTTTAAAAAAAATTTTTTTTAGACTTAGTCATTTTTCCAGCGTTTATCACACTTTCCGATAGGGGAAATGTCAGTGAGCGTTCCAATTTCAGTTCCAGAGCGATTCGCCCGATGAGTCCTTCATATTTAGTCGTTTTCAGCCAATTTTCTGAATTTTTGAAAATTTCACTTTTTTGTGAAAATATCCACTAAATAAGGGAATAATATGTGTGAGGGTACCCCAGGAGAGTTCCAAATGTGTGTGGGTAGAAGATATATCCAAAGGTGGTAAAATTGAAAAAAGTTGAAAAAAAATTTTTTTGGACTTAGTCATTTTTCCGGCGTTTATCAGACTTTCAGATAGGGGAAATGTCAGTGAGCGTTCCGATTTCAGTTCCAGAGCGATTCGCCCGATGAGTCCTTCATATTTAGTCGTTTTCAGCAAATTTTCAGAATTTTTGAAAATTTCACTTTTTTGTGAAAATATCCACTAAATGAGGGAATAACATGTGGGAGGGTACCCCAGGAGAGTTCCAAATGTGTGTGGGTAGAAGATATATCCAAAGGTGGTAAAA
Source organism: Phyllobates terribilis (assembly GCF_046119375.1). Taxonomy (NCBI): domain Eukaryota; kingdom Metazoa; phylum Chordata; class Amphibia; order Anura; family Dendrobatidae; genus Phyllobates; species Phyllobates terribilis. Next base: position 6,844,202 of record NW_027362838.1, on the reverse strand, counting down.
TTGAAAAAAGTTAAAAAAAATTTTTTTTTTCGATTTAGTCATTTTTCCGGCGTTAATCAGACTTTCAATTAGGGCAAATGTCAGTGAGCGTTCCGATTTCAGTTCCAGAGCGATTCGCCTGATGAGTCCTTCATATTTAGTCGTTTTCAGCCAATTTTCTGAATTTTTGAAAATTTCACTTTTTTGTGAAAATATCCACTAAATGAGGGAATAATATGTGTGACGGTACCCCAGGAGAGTTCCAAATGTGTGTGGGTAGAATATATATCCCACGGGGGTAAAATTGAAAAAAGGTGGAAAAATTTTTTTTTGGACTTAGTCATTTTTCCGGCGTTTATCAGACTTTCAGATAGGGGAAATGTCAGTGAGCGTTCCGATTTCAGTTCCAGAGCGATTCGCCCTATGAGTCCTTCATATTTAGTCGTTTTCAGCAAATTTTCAGAATTTTTGAAAATTTCACTTTTTTGTGAAAATATCCACTAAATGAGGGAATAAAATGTGTGAGGGTACCCCAGGAGAGTTCCAAATGTGTGTGGGTAGAAGATATATCCAAAGGTGGTAAAATTGAAAAAAGTTGAAAAAAATTTTTTTTTTCGACTCAGTCATTTTTCCGGCGTTTATCAGACTTTCAGATAGGGGAAATGTCAGTGAGCGTTCCGATTTCAGTTCCAGAGCGATTCGCCTGATGAGTCCTTCATATTTAGTCGTTTTCAGCCAATTTTCTGAATTTTTGAAAATTTCACTTTTTTGTGAAAATATCCACTAAATGAGGGAATAATATGTGTGACGGTACCCCAGGAGTGTTCCAAATGTGTGTGGGTAGAATATATATCTCACGGGGGTAAAATTGAAAAAAGTTTAAAAAAAATTTTTTTTAGACTTAGTCATTTTTCCAGCGTTTATCAGACTTTCCGATAGGGGAAATGTCAGTGAGCGTTCCAATTTCAGTTCCAGAGCGATTCGCCCGATGAGTCCTTCATATTTAGTCGTTTTCAGCCAATTTTCTGAATTTTTGAAAATTTCACTTTTTTGTGAAAATATCCACTAAATAAGGGAATAATATGTGTGAGGGTACCCCAGGAGAGTTCCAAATGTGTGTGGGTAGAATATATATCCCACGGGGGTAAAATTGAAAAAAGTTTAAAAAAAATTTTTTTTAGACTTAGTCATTTTTCCGGCGTTTATCAGACTTTCAATTAGGGCAAATGTCAGTGAGCGTTCCGATTTCAGTTCCTGAGCGATTCGCCCGATGAGTCCTTCATATTTAGTCGTTTTCAGCCAATTTTCAGAATTTTTGAAAATTTCACTTTTTTGTGAAAATATCCACTAAATGAGGGAATAATATGTGTGAGGGTACCCCAGGAGAGTTCCAAATGTGTGTGGGTAGAATATAAATCCCACAGGGGTAAAATTGAAAAAAGTTTAAAAATTTTTTTTTTAGATTTAGCCATTTTTCCGGCTTTTATCAGACTTTAAGATAGGGGAAATGTCAGTGAGCGTTCCAATTTCAGTTCCAGAGCGATTCGCCCGATGAGTCCTTCTTATTTAGTCGTTTTCAGCCAATTTTCTGAATTTTTGAAAATTTCACTTTTTTGTGAAAATATCCACTAAATGAGGGAATACTATGTGTGAGGGTACCCCAGGAGAGTTCCAAATATGTGTGGGTAGAAGATATATCCAAAGGTGGTAAAATTGAAAAAAGTTGAAAATTTTTTTTTTTTCGACTTAGTCATCTTTCCGGCGTTTATCAGACTTTCAGATGGGGGAAATGTCAGTGAGCGTTCCGATTTCAGTTCCAGAGCGATTCGCCTGATGAGTCCTTCATATTTAGTCATTTTCAGCCAATTTTCTGAATTTTTGAAAATTTCACTTTTTTGTGAAAATATCCACTAAATGAGGGAATAATATGTGTGAGGGTTACCCCAGGAGAGTTCCAAATGTGTGTGGGTAGATTATATATCCCACGGGGGTAAAATTGAAAAAAGGTGAAAAAAATTTTTTTTGGACTTAGTCATTTTTCCGGCGTTTATCAGACTTTCAGATAGGGGAAATGTCAGTGAGCGTTCCGATTTCAGTTCCAGAGCGATTCGCCCGATGAGTCCTTCATATTTAGTCGTTTTCAGCCAATTTTCTGAATTTTTGAAAATTTCACTTTTTTGTGAAAATATCCACTAAATGAGGGAATAATATGTGTGAGGGTACCCCAGGAGAGTTCCAAATGTGTGTGGGTAGAATATATATCCCACGGGGGTAAAATTGAAAAAAGTTTAAAAATTTTTTTTTTAGATTTAGCCATTTTTCCGGCTTTTATCAGACTTTCAGATAGGGGAAATGTCAGTGAGCGTTCCAATTTCAGTTCCAGAACGATTCGCCCGATGAGTCCTTCTTATTTAGTCGTTTTCAGCCAATTTTCTGAATTTTTGAAAATTTCACTTTTTTGTGAAAATATCCACTAAATGAGGGAATAATATGTGTGAGGGTACCCCAGGAGAGTTCCAAATGTGTGTGGGTAGAAGATATATCCAAAGGTGGTAAAATTGAAAAAAGTTTAAAAAAATTTTTTTTAGATTTAGTCATTTTTCCGGCGTTTATCAGACTTTCAGATAGGGGAAATGTCAGTGAGCGTTCCGATTTAAGTTCCAGAGCGATTCGCCCGATGAGTCCTTCATATTTAGTCGTTTTCAGCCAATTTTCAGAATTTTTGAAAATTTCATTTTTTTGTGAAAATATCCACTAAATGAGGGAATAATATGTGTGAGGGTACCCCAGGAAAGTTCCAAATGTGTGGGTAGAATATATATCCCACCGGGGTAAAATTGAAAAAAGTTTAAAAAAAATTTTTTTTAGACTTAGTCATTTTTCCGGCGTTTTCAGAATTTCAGATAGGGGAAATGTCAGTGAGCGTTCCAATTTCAGTTCCAGAGCGATTCGCCCGATGAGTCCTTCAAATTTAGTTGTTTTCAGCCAATTTTCTGAATTTTTGAAAATTTCACTTTTTTGTGAAAATATCCACTAAATGAGGGAATAATATGTGTACCCCAGGAGAGTTCCAAATGTGTGTGGGTAGAATATATATCCCACGGGGGTAAAATTGAAAAAAGGTGAAAAAATTTTTTTTTGGACTTAGTCATTTTTCCGGCGTTAATCAGACTTTCAATTAGGGCAAATGTCAGTGAGCGTTCCGATTTCAGTTCCAGAGCGATTCGCCCGATGAGTCCTTCATATTTAGTCGTTTTCAGCCAATTTTCTGAATATTTGAAAATTTCACTTTTTTGTGAAAATATCCACTAAATGAGGGAATAATATGTTTGAGGGTACCCCAGGAGAGTGCCAAATGTGTGTGGGTAGAATATATATCCCACGGGGGTAAAATTGAAAAAAGTTTTAAAAAATTTTTTTTTAGACTTAGTCATTTTTCCGGCGTTTATCAGACTTTCCGATAGGGGAAATGTCAGTGAGCGTTCCAATTTCAGTTCCAGAGCGATTCGCCCGATGAGTCCTTCATATTTAGTCGTTTTCAGCCAATTTTCTGAATTTTTGAAAATTTCACTTTTTTGGGAAAATATCCACTAAATAAAGGAATAATATGTGTGAGGGTACCCCAGGAGAGTTCCAAATGTGTGTGGGTAGAATATATATCCCACGGGGGTAAAATTGAAAAAAGGTGAAAAAATTTTTTTTTGGACTTAGTCATTTTTCCGGCGTTTATCAGACTTTCAATTAGGGCAAATGTCAGTGAGCGTTCCGATTTCAGTTCCAGAGCGATTCGCCCGATGAGTCCTTCATATTTAGTCGTTTTCAGCCAATTTTCTGAATATTTGAAAATTTCACTTTTTTGTGAAAATATCCACTAAATGAGGGAATAATATGTTTGAGGGTACCCCAGGAGAGTTCCAAATGTGTGTGGGTAGAATATATATCCCACGGGGGTAAAATTGAAAAAAGTTTTAAAAAATTTTTTTTTAGACTTAGTCATTTTTCCGGCGTTTATCAGACTTTCCGATAGGGGAAATGTCAGTGAGCGTTCCAATTTCAGTTCCAGAGCGATTCGCCCGATGAGTCCTTCATATTTAGTCGTTTTCAGCCAATTTTCTGAATTTTTGAAAATTTCACTTTTTTGGGAAAATATCCACTAAATAAAGGAATAATATGTGTGAGGGTACCCCAGGAGAGTTCCAAATGTGTGTGGGTAGAATATATATCCCACGGGGGTAAAATTGAAAAAAGGTGAAAAAATTTTTTTTTGGACTTAGTCATTTTTCCGGCGTTTATCAGACTTTCAGATAGGGGAAATGTCAGTGAGCGTTCCGATTTCAGTTCCAGAGCGATTCGCCCGATGAGTCCTTCATATTTAGTCGTTTTCAGCCAATTTTCAGAATTTTTGAAAATTTCATTTTTTTGTGAAAATATCCACTAAATGAGGGAATAATATGTGTGAGGGTACCCCAGGAGAGTTTCAAATGTGTGTGGGTAGAATATATATCCCACGGGGGTAAAATTGAAAAAAGTTTAAAAAAATTTTTTTTAGATTTAGTCATTTTTCCGGCGTTTATCAGACTTTCAGATAGGGGAAATGTCAGTGAGCGTTCCGATTTAAGTTCCAGAGCGATTCGCCCGATGAGTCCTTCATATTTAGTCGTTTTCAGCCAATTTTCAGAATTTTTGAAAATTTCACTTTTTTGTGAAAATATCCACTAAATGAGGGAATAATATGTGTACCCCAGGAGAGTTCCAAATGTGTGTGGGTAGAATATATATCCCACGGGGGTAAAATTGAAAAAAGTTTAAAAAATTTTTTTTTTGGACTTAGTAATTTTTCCGGCGTTAATCAGACTTTCAGATAGGGGAAATGTCAGTGAGCGTTCCGATTTCAGTTCCAGAGCGATTCGCCCGATGAGTCCTTCATATTTAGTCGTTTTCAGCCAATTTTCAGAATTTTTGAAAATTTCACTTTTTTGTGAAAATATCCACTAAATGAGGGAATAAAATGTGTGAGGGTACCCCAGGAGAGTTCCAAATGTGTGTGGGTAGAAGATATATCCAAAGGTGGTAAAATTGAAAAAAGTTGAAAAAAAATTTTTTTTAGACTTAGTCATTTTTCCGGCGTTTATCAGACTTTCAGATAGGGGAAATGTCAGTGAGCGTTCCGATTTCAGTTCCAGAGCGATTCGCCCGATGAGTCCTTCATATTTAGTCGTTTTCAGCCAATTTTCTGAATTTTTGAAAATTTCACTTTTTTGTGAAAATATCCACTAAATAAGGGAATAATATGTGTGAGGGTACCCCAGGAGAGTTCCAAATGTGTGTGGGTAGAAGATATATCCAAAGGTGGTAAAATTGAAAAAAGTTGAAAAAAAATTTTTTTGGACTTAGTCATTTTTCCGGCGTTTATCAGACTTTCAGATAGGGGAAATGTCAGTGAGCGTTCCGATTTCAGTTCCAGAGCGATTCGCCCGATGAGTCCTTCATATTTAGTCGTTTTCAGCAAATTTTCAGAATTTTTGAAAATTTCACTTTTTTGTGAAAATATCCACTAAATGAGGGAATAACATGTGTGAGGGTACCCCAGGAGAGTTCCAAATGTGTGTGGGTAGAAGATATATCCAAAGGTGGTAAAATTGAAAAAAGTTAAAAAAATTTTTTTTTTCGATTTAGTCATTTTTCCGGCGTTAATCAGACTTTCAATTAGGGCAAATGTCAGTGAGCGTTCCGATTTCAGTTCCAGAGCGATTCGCCTGATGAGTCCTTCATATTTAGTCGTTTTCAGCCAATTTTCTGAATTTTTGAAAATTTCACTTTTTTGTGAAAATATCCACTAAATGAGGGAATAATATGTGTGACGGTACCCCAGGAGTGTTCCAAATGTGTGTGGGTAGAATATATATCTCACGGGGGTAAAATTGAAAAAAGTTTAAAAAAAATTTTTTTTAGACTTAGTCATTTTTCCAGCGTTTATCAGACTTTCCGATAGGGGAAATGTCAGTGAGCGTTCCAATTTCAGTTCCAGAGCGATTCGCCCGATGAGTCCTTCATATTTAGTCGTTTTCAGCCAATTTTCTGAATTTTTGAAAATTTCACTTTTTTGTGAAAATATCCACTAAATAAGGGAATAATATGTGTGAGGGTACCCCAGGAGAGTTCCAAATGTGTGTGGGTAGAATATATATCCCACGGGGGTAAAATTGAAAAAAGTTTAAAAAAAATTTTTTTTAGACTTAGTCATTTTTCCGGCGTTTATCAGACTTTCAATTAGGGCAAATGTCAGTGAGCGTTCCGATTTCAGTTCCTGAGCGATTCGCCCGATGAGTCCTTCATATTTAGTCGTTTTCAGCCAATTTTCAGAATTTTTGAAAATTTCACTTTTTTGTGAAAATATCCACTAAATGAGGGAATAATATGTGTGAGGGTACCCCAGGAGAGTTCCAAATGTGTGTGGGTAGAATATAAATCCCACAGGGGTAAAATTGAAAAAAGTTTAAAAATTTTTTTTTTAGATTTAGCCATTTTTCCGGCTTTTATCAGACTTTAAGATAGGGGAAATGTCAGTGAGCGTTCCAATTTCAGTTCCAGAGCGATTCGCCCGATGAGTCCTTCTTATTTAGTCGTTTTCAGCCAATTTTCTGAATTTTTGAAAATTTCACTTTTTTGTGAAAATATCCACTAAATGAGGGAATACTATGTGTGAGGGTACCCCAGGAGAGTTCCAAATGTGTGTGGGTAGAAGATATATCCAAAGGTGGTAAAATTGAAAAAAGTTGAAAATTTTTTTTTTTTCGACTTAGTCATCTTTCCGGCGTTTATCAGACTTTCAGATGGGGGAAATGTCAGTGAGCGTTCCGATTTCAGTTCCAGAGCGATTCGCCTGATGAGTCCTTCATATTTAGTCATTTTCAGCCAATTTTCTGAATTTTTGAAAATTTCACTTTTTTGTGAAAATATCCACTAAATGAGGGAATAATATGTGTGAGGGTTACCCCAGGAGAGTTCCAAATGTGTGTGGGTAGATTATATATCCCACGGGGGTAAAATTGAAAAAAGGTGAAAAAAATTTTTTTTGGACTTAGTCATTTTTCCGGCGTTTATCAGACTTTCAGATAGGGGAAATGTCAGTGAGCGTTCCGATTTCAGTTCCAGAGCGATTCGCCCGATGAGTCCTTCATATTTAGTCGTTTTCAGCCAATTTTCTGAATTTTTGAAAATTTCACTTTTTTGTGAAAATATCCACTAAATGAGGGAATAATATGTGTGAGGGTACCCCAGGAGAGTTCCAAATGTGTGTGGGTAGAATATATATCCCACGGGGGTAAAATTGAAAAAAGTTTAAAAATTTTTTTTTTAGATTTAGCCATTTTTCCGGCTTTTATCAGACTTTCAGATAGGGGAAATGTCAGTGAGCGTTCCAATTTCAGTTCCAGAACGATTCGCCCGATGAGTCCTTCTTATTTAGTCGTTTTCAGCCAATTTTCTGAATTTTTGAAAATTTCACTTTTTTGTGAAAATATCCACTAAATGAGGGAATAATATGTGTGAGGGTACCCCAGGAGAGTTCCAAATGTGTGTGGGTAGAAGATATATCCAAAGGTGGTAAAATTGAAAAAAGTTTAAAAAAATTTTTTTTAGATTTAGTCATTTTTCCGGCGTTTATCAGACTTTCAGATAGGGGAAATGTCAGTGAGCGTTCCGATTTAAGTTCCAGAGCGATTCGCCCGATGAGTCCTTCATATTCAGTCGTTTTCAGCCAATTTTCAGAATTTTTGAAAATTTCATTTTTTTGTGAAAATATCCACTAAATGAGGGAATAATATGCGTGAGGGTACCCCAGGAAAGTTCCAAATGTGTGGGTAGAATATATATCCCACCGGGGTAAAATTGAAAAAAGTTTAAAAAAAATTTTTTTTAGACTTAGTCATTTTTCCGGCGTTTTCAGAATTTCAGATAGGGGAAATGTCAGTGAGCGTTCCAATTTCAGTTCCAGAGCGATTCGCCCGATGAGTCCTTCAAATTTAGTTGTTTTCAGCCAATTTTCTGAATTTTTGAAAATTTCACTTTTTTGTGAAAATATCCACTAAATGAGGGAATAATATGTGTACCCCAGGAGAGTTCCAAATGTGTGTGGGTAGAATATATATCCCACGGGGGTAAAATTGAAAAAAGGTGAAAAAATTTTTTTTTGGACTTAGTCATTTTTCCGGCGTTAATCAGACTTTCAATTAGGGCAAATGTCAGTGAGCGTTCCGATTTCAGTTCCAGAGCGATTCGCCCGATGAGTCCTTCATATTTAGTCGTTTTCAGCCAATTTTCTGAATATTTGAAAATTTCACTTTTTTGTGAAAATATCCACTAAATGAGGGAATAATATGTTTGAGGGTACCCCAGGAGAGTGCCAAATGTGTGTGGGTAGAATATATATCCCACGGGGGTAAAATTGAAAAAAGTTTTAAAAAATTTTTTTTTAGACTTAGTCATTTTTCCGGCGTTTATCAGACTTTCCGATAGGGGAAATGTCAGTGAGCGTTCCAATTTCAGTTCCAGAGCGATTCGCCCGATGAGTCCTTCATATTTAGTCGTTTTCAGCCAATTTTCTGAATTTTTGAAAATTTCACTTTTTTGGGAAAATATCCACTAAATAAAGGAATAATATGTGTGAGGGTACCCCAGGAGAGTTCCAAATGTGTGTGGGTAGAATATATATCCCACGGGGGTAAAATTGAAAAAAGGTGAAAAAATTTTTTTTTGGACTTAGTCATTTTTCCGGCGTTTATCAGACTTTCAATTAGGGCAAATGTCAGTGAGCGTTCCGATTTCAGTTCCAGAGCGATTCGCCCGATGAGTCCTTCATATTTAGTCGTTTTCAGCCAATTTTCTGAATATTTGAAAATTTCACTTTTTTGTGAAAATATCCACTAAATGAGGGAATAATATGTTTGAGGGTACCCCAGGAGAGTTCCAAATGTGTGTGGGTAGAATATATATCCCACGGGGGTAAAATTGAAAAAAGTTTTAAAAAATTTTTTTTTTAGACTTAGTCATTTTTCCGGCGTTTATCAGACTTTCCGATAGGGGAAATGTCAGTGAGCGTTCCAATTTCAGTTCCAGAGCGATTCGCCCGATGAGTCCTTCATATTTAGTCGTTTTCAGCCAATTTTCTGAATTTTTGAAAATTTCACTTTTTTGGGAAAATATCCACTAAATAAAGGAATAATATGTGTGAGGGTACCCCAGGAGAGTTCCAAATGTGTGTGGGTAGAATATATATCCCACGGGGGTAAAATTGAAAAAAGGTGAAAAAATTTTTTTTTGGACTTAGTCATTTTTCCGGCGTTTATCAGACTTTCAGATAGGGGAAATGTCAGTGAGCGTTCCGATTTCAGTTCCAGAGCGATTCGCCCGATGAGTCCTTCATATTTAGTCGTTTTCAGCCAATTTTCAGAATTTTTGAAAATTTCATTTTTTTGTGAAAATATCCACTAAATGAGGGAATAATATGTGTGAGGGTACCCCAGGAGAGTTTCAAATGTGTGTGGGTAGAATATATATCCCACGGGGGTAAAATTGAAAAAAGTTTAAAAAAATTTTTTTTAGATTTAGTCATTTTTCCGGCGTTTATCAGACTTTCAGATAGGGGAAATGTCAGTGAGCGTTCCGATTTAAGTTCCAGAGCGATTCGCCCGATGAGTCCTTCATATTTAGTCGTTTTCAGCCAATTTTCAGAATTTTTGAAAATTTCACTTTTTTGTGAAAATATCCACTAAATGAGGGAATAATATGTGTACCCCAGGAGAGTTCCAAATGTGTGTGGGTAGAATATATATCCCACGGGGGTAAAATTGAAAAAAGTTTAAAAAATTTTTTTTTTGGACTTAGTAATTTTTCCGGCGTTAATCAGACTTTCAATTAGGGCAAATGTCAGTGAGCGTTCCGATTTCAGTTCCAGAGCGATTCGCCCGATGAGTCCTTCATATTTAGTCGTTTTCAGCCAATTTTCTGAATTTTTGAAAATTTCACTTTTTTGTGAAAATATCCACTAAATGAGGGAATAAAATGTGTGAGGGTACCCCAGGAGAGTTCCAAATGTGTGTGGGTAGAAGATATTTCCAAAGGTGGTAAAATTGAAAAAAGTTGAAAAAAAATTTTTTTTTCGACTTAGTCATTTTTCCGGCGTTTATCAGACTTTCAGATAGGGGAAATGTCAGTGAGCGTTCCGATTTCAGTTCCAGAGCGATTCGCCTGATGAGTCCTTCATATTTAGTCGTTTTCAGCCAATTTTCTGAATTTTTGAAAATTTCACTTTTTTGTGAAAATATCCACTAAATGAGGGAATAATATGTGTGACGGTACCCCAGGAGTGTTCCAAATGTGTGTGGGTAGAATATATATCTCACGGGGGTAAAATTGAAAAAAGTTTAAAATAAATTTTTTTTAGACTTAGTCATTTTTCCAGCGTTTATCAGACTTTCCGATAGGGGAAATGTCAGTGAGCGTTCCAATTTCAGTTCCAGAGCGATTCGCCCGATGAGTCCTTCATATTTAGTCGTTTTCAGCCAATTTTCAGAATTTTTGAAAATTTCACTTTTTTCTGAAAATATCCACTAAATGAGGGAATAATATGTGTGAGGGTACCCCAGGAGAGTTCCAAATGTGTGTGGGTAGAATATATATCCCACGGGGGTAAAATTGAAAAAAGGTGAAAAAATTTTTTTTTTGGACTTAGTCATTTTTCCGGCGTTAATCAGACTTTCAATTAGGGCAAATGTCAGTGAGCGTTCCGATTTCAGTTCCAGAGCGATTCGCCCGATGAGTCCTTCATATTTAGTCGTTTTCAGCCAATTTTCTGAATCTTTGAAAATTTCACTTTTTTGTGAAAATATCCACTAAATGAGGGAATAATATGTTTGAGGGTACCCCAGGAGAGTTCCAAATGTGTGTGGGTAGAATATATATCCCACGGGGGTAAAATTGAAAAAAGTTTTAAAAATTTTTTTTTTCGACTTAGTCATTTTTCCGGCGTTTATCAGACTTTCAGATAGGGGAAATGTCAGTGAGCGTTCCGATTTCAGTTCCAGAGCGATTCGCCTGATGAGTCCTTCATATTTAGTCGTTTTCAGCCAATTTTCTGAATTTTTGAAAATTTCACTTTTTTGTGAAAATATCCACTAAATGAGGGAATAATATGTGTGACGGTACCCCAGGAGTGTTCCAAATGTGTGTGGGTAGAATATATATCTCACGGGGGTAAAATTGAAAAAAGTTTAAAATAAATTTTTTTTAGACTTAGTCATTTTTCCAGCGTTTATCAGACTTTCCGATAGGGGAAATGTCAGTGAGCGTTCCAATTTCAGTTCCAGAGCGATTCGCCCGATGAGTCCTTCATATTTAGTCGTTTTCAGCCAATTTTCTGAATTTTTGAAAATTTCACTTTTTTGTGAAAATATCCACTAAATGAGGGAATAATATGTGTGAGGGTACCCCAGGAGAGTTCCAAATGTGTGTGGGTAGAATATATATCCCACGGGGGTAAAATTGAAAAAAGGTGAAAAAATTTTTTTTTGGACTTAGTCATTTTTCCGGCGTTAATCAGACTTTCAATTAGGGCAAATGTCAGTGAGCGTTCCGATTTCAGTTCCAGAGCGATTCGCCCGATGAGTCCTTCATATTTAGTCGTTTTCAGCCAATTTTCTGAATATTTGAAAATTTCACTTTTTTGTGAAAATATCCACTAAATGAGGGAATAATATGTTTGAGGGTACCCCAGGAGAGTTCCAAATGTGTGTGGGTAGAATATATATCCCACGGGGGTAAAATTGAAAAAAGTTTTAAAAAATTTTTTTTTAGACTTAGTCATTTTTCCGGCGTTTATCAGACTTTCCGATAGGGGAAATGTCAGTGAGCGTTCCAATTTCAGTTCCAGAGCGATTCGCCCGATGAGTCCTTCATATTTAGTCGTTTTCAGCCAATTTTCTGAATTTTTGAAAATTTCACTTTTTTGGGAAAATATCCACTAAATAAAGGAATAATATGTGTGAGGGTACCCCAGGAGAGTTCCAAATGTGTGTGGGTAGAATATATATCCCACGGGGGTAAAATTGAAAAAAGGTGAAAAAATTTTTTTTTGGACTTAGTCATTTTTCCGGCGTTTATCAGACTTTCAGATAGGGGAAATGTCAGTGAGCGTTCCGATTTCAGTTCCAGAGCGATTCGCCCGATGAGTCCTTCATATTTAGTCGTTTTCATCCAATTTTCAGAATTTTTGAAAATTTCACTTTTTTGTGAAAATATCCACTAAATGAGGGAATAAAATGTGTGAGGGTACCCCAGGAGAGTTCCAAATGTGTGTGGGTAGAAGATATATCCAAAGGTGGTAAAATTGAAAAAAGTTGAAAAAAAATTTTTTTTAGACTTAGTCATTTTTCCGGCGTTCATCAGACTTTCAGATAGGGGAAATGTCAGTGAGCGTTCCGATTTCAGTTCCAGAGCGATTCGCCCGATGAGTCCTTCATATTTAGTCGTTTTCAGCCAATTTTCAGAATTTTTGAAAATTTCATTTTTTTGTGAAAATATCCACTAAATGAGGGAATAATATGTGTGAGGGTACCCCAGGAGAGTTTCAAATGTGTGTGGGTAGAATATATATCCCACAGGGGTAAAATTGAAAAAAGTTTAAAAAATTTTTTTTTTGGACTTAGTAATTTTTCCGGCGTTAATCAGACTTTCAATTAGGGCAAATGTCAGTGAGCGTTCCGATTTCAGTTCCAGAGCGATTCGCCCGATGAGTCCTTCATATTTAGTCGTTTTCAGCCAATTTTCTGAATATTTGAAAATTTCACTTTTTTGTGAAAATATCCACTAAATGAGGGAATAATATGTTTGAGGGTACCCCAGGAGAGTTCCAAATGTGTGTGGGTAGAATATATATCCCACGGGGGTAAAATTGAAAAAAGTTTTAAAAAATTTTTTTTTAGACTTAGTCATTTTTCCGGCGTTTATCAGACTTTCCGATAGGGGAAATGTCAGTGAGCGTTCCAATTTCAGTTCCAGAGCGATTCGCCCGATGAGTCCTTCATATTTAGTCGTTTTCAGCCAATTTTCTGAATTTTTGAAAATTTCACTTTTTTGGGAAAATATCCACTAAATAAAGGAATAATATGTGTGAGGGTACCCCAGGAGAGTTCCAAATGTGTGTGGGTAGAATATATATCCCACGGGGGTAAAATTGAAAAAAGGTGAAAAAATTTTTTTTTGGACTTAGTCATTTTTCCGGCGTTTATCAGACTTTCAGATAGGGGAAATGTCAGTGAGCGTTCCGATTTCAGTTCCAGAGCGATTCGCCTGATGAGTCCTTCATATTTAGTTGTTTTCAGCCAATTTTCAGAATTTTTGAAAATTTCACTTTTTTGTGAAAATATCCACTAAATGAGGGAATAAAATGTGTGAGGGTACCCCAGGAGAGTTCCAAATGTGTGTGGGTAGAAGATATATCCAAAGGTGGTAAAATTGAAAAAAGATGAAAAAAAATTTTTTTTAGACTTAGTCATTTTTCCGGCGTTTATCAGACTTTCAGATAGGGGAAATGTCAGTGAGCGTTCCGATTTCAGTTCCAGAGCGATTCGCCCGATGAGTCCTTCATATTTAGTCGTTTTCAGCCAATTTTCAGAATTTTTGAAAATTTCATTTTTTTGTGAAAATATCCACTAAATGAGGGAATAATATGTGTGAGGGTACCCCAGGAGAGTTTCAAATGTGTGTGGGTAGAATATATATCCCACGGGGGTAAAATTGAAAAAAGTTTAAAAAAATTTTTTTTAGATTTAGTCATTTTTCCGGCGTTTATCAGACTTTCAGATAGGGGAAATGTCAGTGAGCGTTCCGATTTAAGTTCCAGAGCGATTCGCCCGATGAGTCCTTCATATTTAGTCGTTTTCAGCCAATTTTCAGAATTTTTGAAAATTTCATTTTTTTGTGAAAATATCCACTAAATGAGGGAATAATATGTGTGAGGGTACCCCAGGAAAGTTCCAAATGTGTGGGTAGAATATATATCCCACCGGGGTAAAATTGAAAAAAGTTTAAAAAAAATTTTTTTTAGACTTAGTCATTTTTCCGGCGTTTATCAGACTTTCAGATAGGGCAAATGTCAGTGAGCGTTCCGATTTCAGTTCCAGAGCGATTCGCCCGATGAGTCCTTCATATTTAGTCGTTTTCAGCCAATTTTCTGAATATTTGAAAATTTCACTTTTTTGTGAAAATATCCACTAAATGAGGGAATAATATGTTTGAGGGTACCCCAGGAGAGTTCCAAATGTGTGTGGGTAGAATATATATCCCACGGGGGTAAAATTGAAAAAAGTTTTAAAAAATTTTTTTTTAGACTTAGTCATTTTTCCGGCGTTTATCAGACTTTCCGATAGGGGAAATGTCAGTGAGCGTTCCAATTTCAGTTCCAGAGCGATTCGCCCGATGAGTCCTTCATATTTAGTCGTTTTCAGCCAATTTTCTGAATATTTGAAAATTTCACTTTTTTGTGAAAATATCCACTAAATGAGGGAATAAAATGTGTGAGGGTACCCCAGGAGAGTTCCAAATGTGTGTGGGTAGAAGATATATCCAAAGGTGGTAAAATTGAAAAAAGTTGAAAAAAAATTTTTTTTAGACTTAGTCATTTTTCCGGCGTTTATCAGACTTTCAGATAGGGGAAATGTCAGTGAGCGTTCCGATTTCAGTTCCAGAGCGATTCGCCCGATGAGTCCTTCATATTTAGTCGTTTTCAGCCAATTTTCAGAATTTTTGAAAATTTCATTTTTTTGTGAAAATATCCACTAAATGAGGGAATAATATGTGTGAGGGTACCCCAGGAGAGTTTCAAATGTGTGTGGGTAGAATATATATCCCACAGGGGTAAAATTGAAAAAAGTTTAAAAATTTTTTTTTTTGGACTTAGTAATTTTTCCGGCGTTAATCAGACTTTCAATTAGGGCAAATGTCAGTGAGCGTTCCGATTTCAGTTCCAGAGCGATTCGCCCGATGAGTCCTTCATATTTAGTCGTTTTCAGCCAATTTTCTGAATCTTTGAAAATTTCACTTTTTTGTGAAAATATCCACTAAATGAGGGAATAATATGTTTGAGGGTACCCCAGGAGAGTTCCAAATGTGTGTGGGTAGAATATATATCCCACGGGGGTAAAATTGAAAAAAGTTTTAAAAATTTTTTTTTTCGACTTAGTCATTTTTCCGGCGTTTATCAGACTTTCAGATAGGGGAAATGTCAGTGAGCGTTCCGATTTCAGTTCCAGAGCGATTCGCCTGATGAGTCCTTCATATTTAGTCGTTTTCAGCCAATTTTCTGAATTTTTGAAAATTTCACTTTTTTGTGAAAATATCCACTAAATGAGGGAATAATATGTGTGACGGTACCCCAGGAGTGTTCCAAATGTGTGTGGGTAGAATATATATCTCACGGGGGTAAAATTGAAAAAAGTTTAAAATAAATTTTTTTTAGACTTAGTCATTTTTCCAGCGTTTATCAGACTTTCAGATAGGGGAAATGTCAGTGAGCGTTCCAATTTCAGTTCCAGAGCGATTCGCCCGATGAGTCCTTCATATTTAGTCGTTTTCAGCCAATTTTCTGAATTTTTGAAAATTTCACTTTTTTGTGAAAATATCCACTAAATGAGGGAATAATATGTGTGAGGGTACCCCAGGAGAGTTCCAAATGTGTGTGGGTAGAATATATATCCCACGGGGGTAAAATTGAAAAAAGGTGAAAAAATTTTTTTTTGGACTTAGTCATTTTTCCGGCGTTAATCAGACTTTCAATTAGGGCAAATGTCAGTGAGCGTTCCGATTTCAGTTCCAGAGCGATTCGCCCGATGAGTCCTTCATATTTAGTCGTTTTCAGCCAATTTTCTGAATATTTGAAAATTTCACTTTTTTGTGAAAATATCCACTAAATGAGGGAATAATATGTTTGAGGGTACCCCAGGAGAGTTCCAAATGTGTGTGGGTAGAATATATATCCCACGGGGGTAAAATTGAAAAAAGTTTTAAAAAATTTTTTTTTAGACTTAGTCATTTTTCCGGCGTTTATCAGACTTTCCGATAGGGGAAATGTCAGTGAGCGTTCCAATTTCAGTTCCAGAGCGATTCGCCCGATGAGTCCTTCATATTTAGTCGTTTTCAGCCAATTTTCTGAATTTTTGAAAATTTCACTTTTTTGGGAAAATATCCACTAAATAAAGGAATAATATGTGTGAGGGTACCCCAGGAGAGTTCCAAATGTGTGTGGGTAGAATATATATCCCACGGGGGTAAAATTGAAAAAAGGTGAAAAAATTTTTTTTTGGACTTAGTCATTTTTCCGGCGTTTATCAGACTTTCAGATAGGGGAAATGTCAGTGAGCGTTCCGATTTCAGTTCCAGAGCGATTCGCCTGATGAGTCCTTCATATTTAGTCGTTTTCAGCCAATTTTCAGAATTTTTGAAAATTTCACTTTTTTGTGAAAATATCCACTAAATGAGGGAATAAAATGTGTGAGGGTACCCCAGGAGAGTTCCAAATGTGTGTGGGTAGAAGATATATCCAAAGGTGGTAAAATTGAAAAAAGATGAAAAAAAATTTTTTTTAGACTTAGTCATTTTTCCGGCGTTTATCAGACTTTCAGATAGGGGAAATGTCAGTGAGCGTTCCGATTTCAGTTCCAGAGCGATTCGCCCGATGAGTCCTTCATATTTAGTCGTTTTCAGCCAATTTTCAGAATTTTTGAAAATTTCATTTTTTTGTGAAAATATCCACTAAATGAGGGAATAATATGTGTGAGGGTACCCCAGGAGAGTTTCAAATGTGTGTGGGTAGAATATATATCCCACGGGGGTAAAATTGAAAAAAGTTTAAAAAAATTTTTTTTAGATTTAGTCATTTTTCCGGCGTTTATCAGACTTTCAGATAGGGGAAATGTCAGTGAGCGTTCCGATTTAAGTTCCAGAGCGATTCGCCCGATGAGTCCTTCATATTTAGTCGTTTTCAGCCAATTTTCAGAATTTTTGAAAATTTCATTTTTTTGTGAAAATATCCACTAAATGAGGGAATAATATGTGTGAGGGTACCCCAGGAAAGTTCCAAATGTGTGGGTAGAATATATATCCCACCGGGGTAAAATTGAAAAAAGTTTAAAAAAAATTTTTTTTAGACTTAGTCATTTTTCCGGCGTTTATCAGACTTTCAGATAGGGCAAATGTCAGTGAGCGTTCCGATTTCAGTTCCAGAGCGATTCGCCCGATGAGTCCTTCATATTTAGTCGTTTTCAGCCAATTTTCTGAATATTTGAAAATTTCACTTTTTTGTGAAAATATCCACTAAATGAGGGAATAATATGTTTGAGGGTACCCCAGGAGAGTTCCAAATGTGTGTGGGTAGAATATATATCCCACGGGGGTAAAATTGAAAAAAGTTTTAAAAAATTTTTTTTTAGACTTAGTCATTTTTCCGGCGTTTATCAGACTTTCCGATAGGGGAAATGTCAGTGAGCGTTCCAATTTCAGTTCCAGAGCGATTCGCCCGATGAGTCCTTCATATTTAGTCGTTTTCAGCCAATTTTCAGAATTTTTGAAAATTTCACTTTTTTGTGAAAATATCCACTAAATGAGGGAATAAAATGTGTGAGGGTACCCCAGGAGAGTTCCAAATGTGTGTGGGTAGAAGATATATCCAAAGGTGGTAAAATTGAAAAAAGTTGAAAAAAAATTTTTTTTAGACTTAGTCATTTTTCCGGCGTTTATCAGACTTTCAGATAGGGGAAATGTCAGTGAGCGTTCCGATTTCAGTTCCAGAGCGATTCGCCCGATGAGTCCTTCATATTTAGTCGTTTTCAGCCAATTTTCAGAATTTTTGAAAATTTCATTTTTTTGTGAAAATATCCACTAAATGAGGGAATAATATGTGTGAGGGTACCCCAGGAGAGTTTCAAATGTGTGTGGGTAGAATATATATCCCACAGGGGTAAAATTGAAAAAAGTTTAAAAAATTTTTTTTTTGGACTTAGTAATTTTTCCGGCGTTAATCAGACTTTCAATTAGGGCAAATGTCAGTGAGCGTTCCGATTTCAGTTCCAGAGCGATTCGCCCGATGAGTCCTTCATATTTAGTCGTTTTCAGCCAATTTTCTGAATCTTTGAAAATTTCACTTTTTTGTGAAAATATCCACTAAATGAGGGAATAATATGTTTGAGGGTACCCCAGGAGAGTTCCAAATGTGTGTGGGTAGAATATATATCCCACGGGGGTAAAATTGAAAAAAGTTTTAAAAATTTTTTTTTTCGACTTAGTCATTTTTCCGGCGTTTATCAGACTTTCAGATAGGGGAAATGTCAGTGAGCGTTCCGATTTCAGTTCCAGAGCGATTCGCCTGATGAGTCCTTCATATTTAGTCGTTTTCAGCCAATTTTCTGAATTTTTGAAAATTTCACTTTTTTGTGAAAATATCCACTAAATGAGGGAATAATATGTGTGACGGTACCCCAGGAGTGTTCCAAATGTGTGTGGGTAGAATATATATCTCACGGGGGTAAAATTGAAAAAAGTTTAAAATAAATTTTTTTTAGACTTAGTCATTTTTCCAGCGTTTATCAGACTTTCCGATAGGGGAAATGTCAGTGAGCGTTCCAATTTCAGTTCCAGAGCGATTCGCCCGATGAGTCCTTCATATTTAGTCGTTTTCAGCCAATTTTCTGAATTTTTGAAAATTTCACTTTTTTGTGAAAATATCCACTAAATGAGGGAATAATATGTGTGAGGGTACCCCAGGAGAGTTCCAAATGTGTGTGGGTAGAATATATATCCCACGGGGGTAAAATTGAAAAAAGGTGAAAAAATTTTTTTTTGGACTTAGTCATTTTTCCGGCGTTAATCAGACTTTCAATTAGGGCAAATGTCAGTGAGCGTTCCGATTTCAGTTCCAGAGCGATTCGCCCGATGAATCCTTCATATTTAGTCGTTTTCAGCCAATTTTCTGAATATTTGAAAATTTCACTTTTTTGTGAAAATATCCACTAAATGAGGGAATAATATGTTTGAGGGTACCCCAGGAGAGTTCCAAATGTGTGTGGGTAGAATATATATCCCACGGGGGTAAAATTGAAAAAAGTTTTAAAAAATTTTTTTTTAGACTTAGTCATTTTTCCGGCGTTTATCAGACTTTCCGATAGGGGAAATGTCAGTGAGCGTTCCAATTTCAGTTCCAGAGCGATTCGCCCGATGAGTCCTTCATATTTAGTCGTTTTCAGCCAATTTTCTGAATTTTTGAAAATTTCACTTTTTTGGGAAAATATCCACTAAATAAAGGAATAATATGTGTGAGGGTACCCCAGGAGAGTTCCAAATGTGTGTGGGTAGAATATATATCCCACGGGGGTAAAATTGAAAAAAGGTGAAAAAATTTTTTTTTGGACTTAGTCATTTTTCCGGCGTTTATCAGACTTTCAGATAGGGGAAATGTCAGTGAGCGTTCCGATTTCAGTTCCAGAGCGATTCGCCCGATGAGTCCTTCATATTTAGTCGTTTTCATCCAATTTTCAGAATTTTTGAAAATTTCACTTTTTTGTGAAAATATCCACTAAATGAGGGAATAAAATGTGTGAGGGTACCCCAGGAGAGTTCCAAATGTGTGTGGGTAGAAGATATATCCAAAGGTGGTAAAATTGAAAAAAGTTGAAAAAAAATTTTTTTTAGACTTAGTCATTTTTCCGGCGTTCATAAGACTTTCAGATAGGGGAAATGTCAGTGAGCGTTCCGATTTCAGTTCCAGAGCGATTCGCCCGATGAGTCCTTCATATTTAGTCGTTTTCAGCCAATTTTCAGAATTTTTGAAAATTTCATTTTTTTGTGAAAATATCCACTAAATGAGGGAATAATATGTGTGAGGGTACCCCAGGAGAGTTTCAAATGTGTGTGGGTAGAATATATATCCCACAGGGGTAAAATTGAAAAAAGTTTAAAAAATTTTTTTTTTGGACTTAGTAATTTTTCCGGCGTTAATCAGACTTTCAATTAGGGCAAATGTCAGTGAGCGTTCCGATTTCAGTTCCAGAGCGATTCGCCCGATGAGTCCTTCATATTTAGTCGTTTTCAGCCAATTTTCTGAATATTTGAAAATTTCACTTTTTTGTGAAAATATCCACTAAATGAGGGAATAATATGTTTGAGGGTACCCCAGGAGAGTTCCAAATGTGTGTGGGTAGAATATATATCCCACGGGGGTAAAATTGAAAAAAGTTTTAAAAAATTTTTTTTTAGACTTAGTCATTTTTCCGGCGTTTATCAGACTTTCCGATAGGGGAAATGTCAGTGAGCGTTCCAATTTCAGTTCCAGAGCGATTCGCCCGATGAGTCCTTCATATTTAGTCGTTTTCAGCCAATTTTCTGAATTTTTGAAAATTTCACTTTTTTGGGAAAATATCCACTAAATAAAGGAATAATATGTGTGAGGGTACCCCAGGAGAGTTCCAAATGTGTGTGGGTAGAATATATATCCCACGGGGGTAAAATTGAAAAAAGGTGAAAAAATTTTTTTTTGGACTTAGTCATTTTTCCGGCGTTTATCAGACTTTCAGATAGGGGAAATGTCAGTGAGCGTTCCGATTTCAGTTCCAGAGCGATTCGCCTGATGAGTCCTTCATATTTAGTCGTTTTCAGCCAATTTTCAGAATTTTTGAAAATTTCACTTTTTTGTGAAAATATCCACTAAATGAGGGAATAAAATGTGTGAGGGTACCCCAGGAGAGTTCCAAATGTGTGTGGGTAGAAGATATATCCAAAGGTGGTAAAATTGAAAAAAGATGAAAAAAAATTTTTTTTAGACTTAGTCATTTTTCCGGCGTTTATCAGACTTTCAGATAGGGGAAATGTCAGTGAGCGTTCCGATTTCAGTTCCAGAGCGATTCGCCCGATGAGTCCTTCATATTTAGTCGTTTTCAGCCAATTTTCAGAATTTTTGAAAATTTCATTTTTTTGTGAAAATATCCACTAAATGAGGGAATAATATGTGTGAGGGTACCCCAGGAAAGTTCCAAATGTGTGGGTAGAATATATATCCCACCGGGGTAAAATTGAAAAAAGTTTAAAAAAAATTTTTTTTAGACTTAGTCATTTTTCCGGCGTTTATCAGACTTTCAGATAGGGGAAATGTCAGTGAGCGTTCCAATTTCAGTTCCAGAGCGATTCGCCCGATGAGTCCTTCATATTTAGTTGTTTTCAGCCAATTTTCTGAATTTTTGAAAATTTCACTTTTTTGTGAAAATATCCACTAAATGAGGGAATAATATGTGTACCCCAGGAGAGTTCCAAATGTGTGTGGGTAGAATATATATCCCACAGGGGTAAAATTGAAAAAAGTTTAAAAAATTTTTTTTTGGGACTTAGTAATTTTTCCGGCGTTAATCAGACTTTCAATTAGGGCAAATGTCAGTGAGCGTTCCGATTTCAGTTCCAGAGCGATTCGCCCGATGAGTCCTTCATATTTAGTCGTTTTCAGCCAATTTTCTGAATATTTGAAAATTTCATTTTTTTGTGAAAATATCCACTAAATGAGGGAATAATATGTTTGAGGGTACCCCAGGAGAGTTACAAATGTGTGTGGGTAGAATATATATCCCACGGGGGTAAAATTGAAAAAAGGTGAAAAAATTTTTTTTGGACTTAGTCATTTTTCCGGCGTTTATCAGACTTTCAGATAGGGGAAATGTCAGTGAGCGTTCCGATTTCAGTTCCAGAGCGATTCGCCCGATGAGTCCTTCATATTTAGTCGTTTTCAGCCAATTTTCAGAATTTTTGAAAATTTCATTTTTTTGTGAAAATATCCACTAAATGAGGGAATAATATGTGTGAGGGTACCCCAGGAGAGTTTCAAATGTGTGTGGGTAGAATATATATCCCACAGGGGTAAAATTGAAAAAAGTTTAAAAAATTTTTTTTTTGGACTTAGTAATTTTTCCGGCGTTAATCAGACTTTCAATTAGGGCAAATGTCAGTGAGCGTTCCGATTTCAGTTCCAGAGCGATTCGCCCGATGAGTCCTTCATATTTAGTCGTTTTCAGCCAATTTTCTGAATCTTTGAAAATTTCACTTTTTTGTGAAAATATCCACTAAATGAGGGAATAATATGTTTGAGGGTACCCCAGGAGAGTTCCAAATGTGTGTGGGTAGAATATATATCCCACGGGGGTAAAATTGAAAAAAGTTTTAAAAATTTTTTTTTTCGACTTAGTCATTTTTCCGGCGTTTATCAGACTTTCAGATAGGGGAAATGTCAGTGAGCGTTCCGATTTCAGTTCCAGAGCGATTCGCCTGATGAGTCCTTCATATTTAGTCGTTTTCAGCCAATTTTCTGAATTTTTGAAAATTTCACTTTTTTGTGAAAATATCCACTAAATGAGGGAATAATATGTGTGACGGTACCCCAGGAGTGTTCCAAATGTGTGTGGGTAGAATATATATCTCACGGGGGTAAAATTGAAAAAAGTTTAAAATAAATTTTTTTTAGACTTAGTCATTTTTCCAGCGTTTATCAGACTTTCCGATAGGGGAAATGTCAGTGAGCGTTCCAATTTCAGTTCCAGAGCGATTCGCCCGATGAGTCCTTCATATTTAGTCGTTTTCAGCCAATTTTCTGAATTTTTGAAAATTTCACTTTTTTGTGAAAATATCCACTAAATGAGGGAATAATATGTGTGAGGGTACCCCAGGAGAGTTCCAAATGTGTGTGGGTAGAATATATATCCCACGGGGGTAAAATTGAAAAAAGGTGAAAAAATTTTTTTTTGGACTTAGTCATTTTTCCGGCGTTAATCAGACTTTCAATTAGGGCAAATGTCAGTGAGCGTTCCGATTTCAGTTCCAGAGCGATTCGCCCGATGAGTCCTTCATATTTAGTCGTTTTCAGCCAATTTTCTGAATATTTGAAAATTTCACTTTTTTGTGAAAATATCCACTAAATGAGGGAATAATATGTTTGAGGGTACCCCAGGAGAGTTCCAAATGTGTGTGGGTAGAATATATATCCCACGGGGGTAAAATTGAAAAAAGTTTTAAAAAATTTTTTTTTAGACTTAGTCATTTTTCCGGCGTTTATCAGACTTTCCGATAGGGGAAATGTCAGTGAGCGTTCCAATTTCAGTTCCAGAGCGATTCGCCCGATGAGTCCTTCATATTTAGTCGTTTTCAGCCAATTTTCTGAATTTTTGAAAATTTCACTTTTTTGGGAAAATATCCACTAAATAAAGGAATAATATGTGTGAGGGTACCCCAGGAGAGTTCCAAATGTGTGTGGGTAGAATATATATCCCACGGGGGTAAAATTGAAAAAAGGTGAAAAAATTTTTTTTTGGACTTAGTCATTTTTCCGGCGTTTATCAGACTTTCAGATAGGGGAAATGTCAGTGAGCGTTCCGATTTCAGTTCCAGAGCGATTCGCCCGATGAGTCCTTCATATTTAGTCGTTTTCAGCCAATTTTCAGAATTTTTGAAAATTTCACTTTTTTGTGAAAATATCCACTAAATGAGGGAATAAAATGTGTGAGGGTACCCCAGGAGAGTTCCAAATGTGTGTGGGTAGAAGATATATCCAAAGGTGGTAAAATTGAAAAAAGTTGAAAAAAAATTTTTTTTAGACTTAGTCATTTTTCCGGCGTTTATCAGACTTTCAGATAGGGGAAATGTCAGTGAGCGTTCCGATTTCAGTTCCAGAGCGATTCGCCCGATGAGTCCTTCATATTTAGTCGTTTTCAGCCAATTTTCAGAATTTTTGAAAATTTCATTTTTTTGTGAAAATATCCACTAAATGAGGGAATAATATGTGTGAGGGTACCCCAGGAGAGTTTCAAATGTGTGTGGGTAGAATATATATCCCACAGGGGTAAAATTGAAAAAAGTTTAAAAAATTTTTTTTTTGGACTTAGTAATTTTTCCGGCGTTAATCAGACTTTCAATTAGGGCAAATGTCAGTGAGCGTTCCGATTTCAGTTCCAGAGCGATTCGCCCGATGAGTCCTTCATATTTAGTCGTTTTCAGCCAATTTTCTGAATATTTGAAAATTTCACTTTTTTGTGAAAATATCCACTAAATGAGGGAATAATATGTTTGAGGGTACCCCAGGAGAGTTCCAAATGTGTGTGGGTAGAATATATATCCCACGGGGGTAAAATTGAAAAAAGGTGAAAAAATTTTTTTTTGGACTTAGTCATTTTTCCGGCGTTTATCAGACTTTCAGATAGGGGAAATGTCAGTGAGCGTTCCGATTTCAGTTCCAGAGCGATTCGCCCGATGAGTCCTTCATATTTAGTCGTTTTCAGCCAATTTTCAGAATTTTTGAAAATTTCACTTTTTTGTGAAAATATCCACTAAATGAGGGAATAAAATGTGTGAGGGTACCCCAGGAGAGTTCCAAATGTGTGTGGGTAGAAGATATATCCAAAGGTGGTAAAATTGAAAAAAGATGAAAAAAAATTTTTTTTAGACTTAGTCATTTTTCCGGCGTTTATCAGACTTTCAGATAGGGGAAATGTCAGTGAGCGTTCCGATTTCAGTTCCAGAGCGATTCGCCCGATGAGTCCTTCATATTTAGTCGTTTTCAGCCAATTTTCAGAATTTTTGAAAATTTCATTTTTTTGTGAAAATATCCACTAAATGAGGGAATAATATGTGTGAGGGTACCCCAGGAGAGTTTCAAATGTGTGTGGGTAGAATATATATCCCACGGGGGTAAAATTGAAAAAAGTTTAAAAAAATTTTTTTTAGATTTAGTCATTTTTCCGGCGTTTATCAGACTTTCAGATAGGGGAAATGTCAGTGAGCGTTCCGATTTAAGTTCCAGAGCGATTCGCCCGATGAGTCCTTCATATTTAGTCGTTTTCAGCCAATTTTCAGAATTTTTGAAAATTTCATTTTTTTGTGAAAATATCCACTAAATGAGGGAATAATATGTGTGAGGGTACCCCAGGAAAGTTCCAAATGTGTGGGTAGAATATATATCCCACCGGGGTAAAATTGAAAAAAGTTTAAAAAAAATTTTTTTTAGACTTAGTCATTTTTCCGGCGTTTATCAGACTTTCAGATAGGGGAAATGTCAGTGAGCGTTCCAATTTCAGTTCCAGAGCGATTCGCCCGATGAGTCCTTCATATTTAGTCGTTTTCAGCCAATTTTCAGAATTTTTGAAAATTTCACTTTTTTGTGAAAATATCCACTAAATGAGGGAATAAAATGTGTGAGGGGTACCCCAGGAGAGTTCCAAATGTGTGTGGGTAGAAGATATATCCAAAGGTGGTAAAATTGAAAAAAGTTGAAAAAAATTTTTTTTTTCGACTTAGTCATTTTTCCGGCGTTTATCAGACTTTCAGATAGGGGAAATGTCAGTGAGCGTTCCGATTTCAGTTCCAGAGCGATTCGCCTGATGAGTCCTTCATATTTAGTCATTTTCAGCCAATTTTCTGAATTTTTGAAAATTTCACTTTTTTGTGAAAATATCCACTAAATGAGGGAATAATATGTGTGACGGTACCCCAGGAGTGTTCCAAATGTGTGTGGGTAGAATATATATCTCACGGGGGTAAAATTGAAAAAAGTTTAAAATAAATTTTTTTTAGACTTAGTCATTTTTCCAGCGTTTATCAGACTTTCCGATAGGGGAAATGTCAGTGAGCGTTCCAATTTCAGTTCCAGAGCGATTCGCCCGATGAGTCCTTCATATTTAGTCGTTTTCAGCCAATTTTCAGAATTTTTGAAAATTTCACTTTTTTGTGAAAATATCCACTAAATGAGGGAATAATATGTGTGAGGGTACCCCAGGAGAGTTCCAAATGTGTGTGGGTAGAATATATATCCCACGGGGGTAAAATTGAAAAAAGGTGAAAAAATTTTTTTTTGGACTTAGTCATTTTTCCGGCGTTTATCAGACTTTCAGATAGGGGAAATGTCAGTGAGCGTTCTGATTTCAGTGCCAGAGCGATTCGCCCGATGAGTCCTTCATATTTAGTCGTTTTCAGCCAATTTTCAGAATTTTTGAAAATGTCACTTTTTTGTGAAAATATCCACTAAATGAGGGAATAATATGTGTGAGGGTACCCCAGGAGAGTTCCAAATGTGTGTGGGTAGAAGATATATCCAAAGGTGGTAAAATTGAAAAAAGTTGAATAAAAATTTTTTTTAGACTTAGTCATTTTTCCGGCGTTTATCAGACTTTCAGATAGGGGAAATGTCAGTGAGCGTTCCGATTTCAGTTCCAGAGCGATTCGCCCGATGAGTCCTTCATATTTAGTCGTTTTCAGCCAATTTTCAGAATTTTTGAAAATTTCATTTTTTTGTGAAAATATCCACTAAATGAGGGAATAATATGTGTACCCCAGGAGAGTTCCAAATGTGTGTGGGTAGAATATATATCCCACGGGGGTAAAATTGAAAAAAGTTTAAAAAATTTTTTTTTTGGACTTAGTAATTTTTCCGGCGTTAATCAGACTTTCAATTAGGGCAAATGTCAGTGAGCGTTCCGATTTCAGTTCCAGAGCGATTCGCCCGATGAGTCCTTCATATTTAGTCGTTTTCAGCCAATTTTCTGAATTTTTGAAAATTTCACTTTTTTGTGAAAATATCCACTAAATGAGGGAATAAAATGTGTGAGGGTACCCCAGGAGAGTTCCAAATGTTTGTGGGTAGAAGATATATCCAAAGGTGGTAAAATTGAAAAAAGTTGAAAAAAAATTTTTTTTTCGACTTAGTCATTTTTCCGGCGTTTATCAGACTTTCAGATAGGGGAAATGTCAGTGAGCGTTCCGATTTCAGTTCCAGAGCGATTCGCCTGATGAGTCCTTCATATTTAGTCGTTTTCA
This sequence comes from Phyllobates terribilis, assembly GCF_046119375.1. Lineage (NCBI taxonomy): Eukaryota > Metazoa > Chordata > Amphibia > Anura > Dendrobatidae > Phyllobates > Phyllobates terribilis. Next base: position 6,817,340 of record NW_027362838.1, on the reverse strand, counting down.
GCCAATTTTCTGAATTTTTGAAAATTTCACTTTTTTGTGAAAATATCCACTAAATGAGGGAATAATATGTGTGAGGGTACCCCAGGAGAGTTCCAAATGTGTGTGGGTAGAATATATATCCCACGGGGATAAAATTGAAAAAAGTTAAAAAAAATTTTTTTAGACTTAGTCATTTTTCCGGCGTTTATCAGACTTTCAGATAGGGGAAATGTCAGTGAGCTTTCTGATTTCAGTGCCAGAGCGATTCGCCCGATGAGTCCTTCATATTTAGTCGTTTTCAGCCAATTTTCAGAATTTTTGAAAATTTCACTTTTTTGTGAAAATATCCACTAAATGAGGGAATAATATGTTTGAGGGTACCCCAGGAGAGTTCCAAATGTGTGTGGGTAGAATATATATCCCACGGGGGTAAAATTGAAAAAAGTTTTAAAAAATTTTTTTTTAGACTTAGTCATTTTTCCGGCGTTTATCAGACTTTCCGATAGGGGAAATGTCAGTGAGCGTTCCAATTTCAGTTCCAGAGCGATTCGCCCGATGAGTCCTTCATATTTAGTCGTTTTCAGCCAATTTTCTGAATTTTTGAAAATTTCACTTTTTTGGGAAAATATCCACTAAATAAAGGAATAATATGTGTGAGGGTACCCCAGGAGAGTTCCAAATGTGTGTGGGTAGAATATATATCCCACGGGGGTAAAATTGAAAAAAGGTGAAAAAAATTTTTTTTGGACTTAGTCATTTTTCCGGCGTTTATCAGACTTTCAGATAGGGGAAATGTCAGTGAGCGTTCCGATTTCAGTTCCAGAGCGATTCGCCCGATGAGTCCTTCATATTTAGTCGTTTTCAGCCAATTTTCAGAATTTTTGAAAATTTCACTTTTTTGTGAAAATATCCACTAAATGAGGGAATAAAATGTGTGAGGGTACCCCAGGAGAGTTCCAAATGTGTGTGGGTAGAAGATATATCCAAAGGTGGTAAAATTGAAAAAAGTTGAAAAAAAATTTTTTTTTCGACTTAGTCATTTTTCCGGCGTTTATCAGACTTTCAGATAGGGGAAATGTCAGTGAGCGTTCCGATTTCAGTTCCAGAGCGATTCGCCTGATGAGTCCTTCATATTTAGTCGTTTTCAGCCAATTTTCTGAATGTTTGAAAATTTCACTTTTTTGTGAAAATATCCACTAAATGAGGGAATAAAATGTGTGACGGTACCCCAGGAGTGTTCCAAATGTGTGTGGGTAGAATATATATCTCACGGGGGTAAAATTGAAAAAAGTTTAAAATAAATTTTTTTTAGACTTAGTCATTTTTCCAGCGTTTATCAGACTTTCCAAGAGGGGAAATGTCAGTGAGCATTCCAATTTCAGTTCCAGAGCGATTCGACCGATGAGTCCTTCATATTTAGTCGTTTTCAGCCAATTTTCTGAATTTTTGAAAATTTCACTTTTTTGTGAAAATATCCACTAAATGAGGGAATAATATGTGTGAGGGTACCCCAGGAGAGTTCCAAATGTGTGTGGGTCGAATATATATCCCACGGGGGTAAAATTGAAAAAAGGTGAAAAAATTTTTTTTTGGACTTAGTCATTTTTCCGGCGTTTATCAGACTTTCAGATAGGGGAAATGTCAGTGAGCGTTCTGATTTCAGTGCCAGAGCGATTCGCCCGATGAGTCCTTCATATTTAGTCGTTTTCAGCCAATTTTCAGAATTTTTGAAAATTTCACTTTTTTGTGAAAATATCCACTAAATGAGGGAATAATATGTGTGAGGGTACCCCAGGAGAGTTCCAAATGTGTGTGGGTAGAATATATATCCCACGGGGATAAAATTGAAAAAAGTTAAAAAAAAATTTTTTAGACTTAGTCATTTTTCCGGCGTTTATCAGACTTTCAGATAGGGGAAATGTCAGTGAGCATTCCAATTTCAGTTCCAGAGCGATTCGCCCGATGAGTCTTTCATATTTAGTCGTTTTCAGCCAATTTTCAGAATTTTTGAAAATGTCACTTTTTTGTGAAAATATCCACTAAATGAGGGAATAATATGTGTGAGGGTACCCCAGGAGAGTTTCAAATGTGTGTGGGTAGAATATATATCCCACGGGGGTAAAATTGAAAAAAGTTTAAAAAAATTTTTTTTAGATTTAGTCATTTTTCCGGCGTTTATCAGACTTTCAGATAGGGGAAATGTCAGTGAGCGTTCCGATTTAAGTTCCAGAGCGATTCGCCCGATGAGTCCTTCATATTTAGTTGTTTTCAGCCAATTTTATGAATTTTTGAAAATTTCACTTTTTTGTGAAAATATCCACTAAATGAGGGAATAATATGTGTACCCCAGGAGAGTTCCAAATGTGTGTGGGTAGAATATATATCCCACGGGGGTAAAATTGAAAAAAGTTTAAAAAAAAATTTTTTTAGACTTAGTCATTTTTCCGGAGTTTATCAGACTTTCCGATAGGGGAAATGTCAGTGAGCGTTCCAATTTCATTTCCAGAGCGATTCGCCCGATGAGTCCTTCATATTTAGTCGTTTTCAGCCAATTTTCAGAATTTTTGAAAATTTCACTTTTTTGTGAAAATATCCACTAAATGAGGGAATAAAATGTGTGAGGGTACCCCAGGAGAGTTCCAAATGTGTGTGGGTAGAAGATATATCCAAAGGTGGTAAAATTGAAAAAAGTTGAAAAAAATTTTATTTTCCGACTTAGTCATTTTTCCAGTGTTTATCAGACTTTCAGATAGGGGAAATGTCAGTGAGCGTTCCGATTTCAGTTCCAGAGCGATTCGCCCGATGAGTCCTTCTTATTTAGTCGTTTTCAGCCAATTTTCTGAATTTTTGAAAATTTCACTTTTTTGTGAAAATATCCACTAAATGAGGGAATAATATGTGTGAGGGTACCCCAGGAGAGTTCCAAATGTGTGTGGGTAGAATATATATCCCACGGGGGTAAAATTGAAAAAAGTTTAAAAATTTTTTTTTTAGATTTAGCCATTTTTCTGGCTTTTATCAGACTTTCAGATAGGGGAAATGTCAGTGAACGTTCCAATTTCAGTTCCAGAGCGATTCGCCCGTTGAGTCCTTCATATTTAGTGGTTTTCAGCCAATTTTCTGAATTTTTGAAAATTTCACTTTTTTGTGAAAATATCCACTAAATGAGGGAATACTATGTGTGAGGGTACCCCAGGAGAGTTTCAAATGTGTGTGGGTAGAAGATATATCCAAATGTGGTAAAATTGAAAAAAGTTTAAAAAAATTTTTTTTAGATTTAGTCATTTTTCCGGCGTTTATCAGACTTTCAGATAGGTGAAATGTCAGTGAGCGTTCCGATTTCAGTTCCAGAGCGATTCGCCCGATGAGTCCTTCATATTTAGTCGTTTTCAGCCAATTTTCAGAATTTTTGAAAATTTCATTTTTTTGTGAAAATATCCACTAAATGAGGGAATAATATGTGTGAGGGTACCCCAGGAGAGTTCCAAATGTGTGGGTAGAATATATATCCCACCGGGGTAAAATTGAAAAAAGTTTAAAAAAAATTTTTTTTAGACTTAGTCATTTTTCCGGCGTTTATCAGACTTTCAGATAGGGGAAATGTCAGTGAGCGTTCCAATTTCAGTTCCAGAGCGATTCGCCTGATGAGTCCTTCATATTTAGTCGTTTTCAGCCAATTTTCTGAATTTTTGAAAATTTCACTTTTTTGTGAAAATATCCACTAAATGAGGAAATAATATGTGTGAGGGTACACCAGGAGAGTTCCAAATGTGTGTGGGTAGAATATATATCCCACGGGGGTAAAATTGAAAAAAGGAGAAAAAAAATTTTTTTTCAGCATTTATCAAACTTTCAGATAGGGGAAATGTCAGTGAGCGTTCCAATTTCAGTTCCAGAGCAATTCGCCCGATGAGTCCTTCATATTTAGTTGTTTTCAGCCAATTTTCAGAATTTTGAAAATTTCACTTTTTTGTGAAAATATCCACTAAATGAGGGAATAATATGTGTGAGGGTACCCCAGGAGAGTTCCAAATGTGTGTGGGAAGAATATATATCCCACAGGGGTAAAATTGAAAAAAGTTTAAAAAAAATTTTTTTGGACTTAGTCATTTTTCCGGCGTTTATCAGACTTTCAGATAGGGGAAATGTCAGTGAGCATTCCAATTTCAGTTCCAGAGCGATTCGCCCGATGAGTCCTTCATATTTAGTCGTTTTCAGCCAATTTTCTGAATTTTTGAAAATTTCATTTTTTTGTGAAAATATCCACTAAATGAGGGAATAATATGTGTGAGGGTACCCCAGGAGAGTTCCAAATGTGTGTGGGTAGAATATATATCCCACGGGGGTAAAATTGAAAAAAGTTTAAAAAAAATTTTTTGTAGACTTAGTCATTTTTCCGGCGTTTATCAGACTTTCAGATAGGGGAAATGTCAGTGAGGGTTCCAATTTCAGTTCCAGAGCGATTCGCCCGATGAGTCCTTCATATTTAGTCGTTTTCAGCCAATTTTCTGAATTTTTGAAAATTTCACTTTTTTGTGAAAATATCCGTTAAATGAGGAAATAATATGTGTGAGGGTACCCCAGGAGAGTTCCAAATGTGTGTGGGTAGAATATATATCCCACGGGGGTAAAATTGAAAAAATGAGAAAAATTTTTTTTTTAGACTTAGTCATTTTTTCAGCGTTTATCAGACTTTCAGATAGAGGAAATGTCAGTGAGCGTTCCAATTTCAGTTCCAGAGCAATTCGCCCGATGAGTCCTTCATATTTAGTCGTTTTCAGCCAATTTTCAGAATTTTGAAAATTTCACTTCTTTGTGAAAATATCCACTAAATGAGTGAATACTATGTGTGAGGGTACCCCAGGAAAGTTCCAAATGTGTGTGGGTAGAAGATATATCCAAAGGTGGTAAAATTAAAAAAAAGTTGAAAAAAAATTTTTTTTTCGACTTAGTCATTTTTCCGGCGTTTATCAGACTTTCAGATAGGGGAAATGTCAGTGAGCGTTCCGATTTCAGTTCCAGAGCGATTCGCCCGATGAGTCCTTCTTATTTAGTTATTTTCAGCCAATTTTCTGAATTTTTGAAAATTTCACTTTTTTGTGAAAATATCCACTAAATGAGGGAATGCTATGTGTTAGGGTACCCCAGGAGAGTTCCAAATGTGTGTGGGTAGAATATATATCCCACGGGGGTAAAATTGAAAAAAGGAGAAAAATTTTTTTTTTGGACTTAGTCATTTTTTCAGCGTTTATCAGACTTTCAGATAGGGGAAATGTCAGTGAGCGTTCCAATTTCAGTTCCAGAGCAATTCGCCCGATGAGTCCTTCATATTTAGTCGTTTTCAGCCAATTTTCTGAATTTTTGAAAATTTCATTTTTTTGTGAAAATATCCACTAAATGAGGGAATAATATGTGTGAGGGTACCCCAGGAGAGTTCCAAATGTGTGTGGGTAGAATATATATCCCACGGGGGTAAAATTGAAAAAAGTTTAAAAAAAATTTTTTGTAGACTTAGTCATTTTTCCGGCATTTATCAGACTTTCAGATAGGGGAAATGTCAGTGAGGGTTCCAATTTCAGTTCCAGAGCGATTCGCCCGATGAGTCCTTCATATTTAGTCGTTTTCAGCCAATTTTCTGAATTTTTGAAAATTTCACTTTTTTGTGAAAATATCCATTAAATGAGGAAATAATATGTGTGAGGGTACCCCAGGAGAGTTCCAAATGTGTGTGGGTAGAATATATATCCCACGGGGGTAAAATTGAAAAAATGAGAAAAATTTTTTTTTTAGACTTAGTCATTTTTTCAGCGTTTATCAGACTTTCAGATAGAGGAAATGTCAGTGAGCGTTCCAATTTCAGTTCCAGAGCAATTCGCCCGATGAGTCCTTCATATTTAGTCGTTTTCAGCCAATTTTCAGAATTTTGAAAATTTCACTTCTTTGTGAAAATATCCACTAAATGAGTGAATACTATGTGTGAGGGTACCCCAGGAAAGTTCCAAATGTGTGTGGGTAGAAGATATATCCAAAGGTGGTAAAATTAAAAAAAAGTTGAAAAAAAATTTTTTTTTCGACTTAGTCATTTTTCCGGCGTTTATCAGACTTTCAGATAGGGGAAATGTCAGTGAGCGTTCCGATTTCAGTTCCAGAGCGATTCGCCCGATGAGTCCTTCTTATTTAGTTATTTTCAGCCAATTTTCTGAATTTTTGAAAATTTCACTTTTTTGTGAAAATATCCACTAAATGAGGGAATGCTATGTGTTAGGGTACCCCAGGAGAGTTCCAAATGTGTGTGGGTAGAATATATATCCCACGGGGGTAAAATTGAAAAAAGGAGAAAAATTTTTTTTTTGGACTTAGTCATTTTTTCAGCGTTTATCAGACTTTCAGATAGGGGAAATGTCAGTGAGCGTTCCAATTTCAGTTCCAGAGCAATTCGCCCGATGAGTCCTTCATATTTAGTCGTTTTCAGCCAATTTTCAGAATTTTTGAAAATTTCACTTTTTTGTGAAAATATCCACTAAATGAGGGAATAATATGTGTGAGGGCACCACAGGAGAGTTCCAAATGTGTGTGGGTAGAATATATATCCCACGGGGGTAAAATTTAAAAAAGTTTAAAAAAAATTTTTTTTAGACTTAGTAATTTTTCCGGCGTTTATCAGACTTTCAGATAGGGGAAATGTCAGTGAGCATTCCAATTTCAGTTCCAGAGCGATTCGCCCGATGAGTCCTTCATATTTAGTTGTTTTCAGCCAATTTTCAGAATTTTTGAAAATTTCACTTTTTTGTGAAAATATCCACTAAATGAGGAAATAATATGTGTGAGGGTACCCCAGGAGAGTTCCAAATGTGTGTGGGTAGAATATATATCCCACGGGGGTAAAATTGAAAAAAGTTTAAAAAAATTTTTTTTAGACTTAGTCATTTTTCCGGCGTTTATCAGACTTTCAGATAGGGGAAATGTCAGTGAGCGTTCCAATTTCAGTTCCAGAGCGATTCGCCCGATGAGTCCTTCATATTTAGTCGTTTTCAGCCAATTTTCTGAATTTTTGAAAATTTCACTTTTTTGTGAAAATATCCACTAAATAAGGAAATAATATGTGTGAGGGTACCCCAGGAGAGTTCAATTGTGTGTGGGTAGAATATATATCCCACAGGGGTAAAATTGAAAATAGTTTTAAAAATTTTTTTATGGACTTAGTCATTTTTCCGGCGTTTATCAGACTTTCAGATAGGGGAAATGTCAGTGAGCATTCCAATTTCAGTTCCAGAGCGATTCGCACGATGAGTCCTTCATAATTAGTCGTTTTCAGCCAATTTTCTGAATTTTTGAAAATTTCACTTTTTTGTGAAAATATCCACTAAATGAGGGAATACTATGTGTGAGGGTACCCCAGGAGAGTTCAAATGTGTGTGGGTAGAATATATATCCCACAGGGGTAAAATTGAAAATAGTTTTAAAATTTTTTTTATGGACTTAGTCATTTTTCCGGCGTTTATCAGACTTTCAGATAGGGGAAATGTCAGTGAGCATTCCAATTTCAGTTCCAGAGCGATTCGCACGATGAGTCCTTCATAATTAGTCGTTTTCAGCCAATTTTCTGAATTTTTGAAAATTTCACTTTTTTGTGAAAATATCCACTAAATGAGGGAATACTATGTGTGATGGTACCCCAGGAGAGTTCCAAATGTGTGTGGGTAGAATATATATCCCACGGGGGTAAAATTTAAAAAAGTTTTAAAAAAATTTTTTTTAGACTTAGTCATTTTTCCGGCGTTTATCAGACTTTCAGATAGGGGAAATGTCAGTGAGCGTTCCAATTTCAGTTCCAGAGCGATTCGCCGATTGAGTCCTTCATATTTAGTCGTTTTCAGCCAATTTTCAGAATTTTTGAAAATTTCACTTTTTTGTGAAAATATCCACTAAATGAGGGAATAATATGTGTGAGGGTACCCCAGGAGAGTTCCAAATGTGTGTGGGTAGAATCTATATCCCACGGGGGTAAAATTGAAAAAAGTTAAAAAAAAATTTTTTTTAGACTTAGTCATTTTTCCAGCGTTTATCAGACTTTCAGATAGGGGAAATGTCAGTGAGCGTTCCAATTTCAGTTCCAGAGCGATTCGCCCGATGAGTTCTTCATATTTAGTCGTTTTCAGACAATTTTCTGAATTTTTGAAAATTTCACTTTTTTGTGAAAATATCCACTAAATGAGGAAATAATATGTGTGAGGGTACCCCAGGAGAGTTCCAAATGTGTGTGGGTAGAATATATATCCCACGGGGGTAAAATTGAAAAAAGGTGAAAAAAAAATTTTTTTAGACTTAGTCATTTTTCCGGCGTTTATCAGACTTTCAGATAGGGGAAATGTCAGTGAGCGTTCCAATTTCAGTTCCAGAGCGATTCGCCCGATGAGTCCTTCATATTTAGTCGTTTTCAGCCAATTTTCTGAATTTTTGAAAATTTCACTTTTTTGTGAAAATATCCACTAAATAAGGGAATAATATGTGTGAGGGCACCCCAAGAGAGTTCCAAATGTGTGTGGGTAGAATATATATCCCACGGGGGTAAAATTGAAAAAAGTTGAAAAAAAATTTTTTTTACACTTAGTCATTTTTCCGGCGTTTATCAGACTTTCAGATAGGGGAAATGTCAGTGAGCGTTCCGATTTCAGTTCCAGAGCGATTCGCCGATTGAGTCCTTCATATTTAGTCGTTTTCAGCCAATTTTCAGAATTTTTGAAAATTTCACTTTTTTGTGAAAATATCCACTAAATGAGGGAATAATATGTGTGAGGGTACCCCAGGAGAGTTCCAAATGTGTGTGGGTAGAATCTATATCCCCCGGGGGTAAAATTGAAAAAAGTTAAAAAAAAATTTATTTTAGACTTAGTCATTTTTCCAGCGTTTATCAGACTTCCAGATAGGGGAAATGTCAGTGAGTGTTCCAATTTCAGTTCCAGAGCGATTCGCCCGATGAGTCCTTCATATTTAGTCGTTTTCAGCCAATTTTCTGAATTTTTGAAAATTTCACTTTTTTGTAAAAATATCTACTAAATGAGGAAATAATATGTGTGAGGGTACCCCAGGAGAGTTCCAAATGTGTGTGGGTAGAATCTATATCCCACGGGGGTAAAATTGAAAAAAGTTAAAAAAAAATTTTTTTTAGACTTAGTCATTTTTCCGTCGTTTATCAGACTTTCAGATAGGGGAAATGTCAGTGAGCGTTCCAATTTCAGTTCCAGAGTGATTCGCCCGATGAGTTCTTCATATTTAGTCGTTTTCAGCCAATTTTCTGAATTTTTGAAAATTTCACTTTTTTGTGAAAATATCCACTAAATGAGGAAATAATATGTGTGAGGGTACCCCAGGAGAGTTCCAAATGTGTGTGGGTAGAATATATATCCCACGGGGGTAAAATTGAAAAAAGGTGAAAAAAAATTTTTTTTAGACTTAGTCATTTTTCCGGCGTTTATCAGACTTTCAGATAGGGGAAATGTCAGTGAGCGTTCCAATTTCAGTTCCAAAGCGATTCGCCCGATGAGTCCTTCATATTTAGTCGTTTTCAGCCAATTTTCAGAATTTTTGAAAATTTCAATTTTTTGTGAAAATATCCACTAAATGAGGGAATAATATGTGTGAGGGTACCCCAGGAGAGTTCCAAATGTGTGTGGGTAGAATATATATCCCACGGGGGTAAAATTGAAAAAAGTTAAAAAAAAATTTTTTTTAGACTTAGTCATTTTTCCGGCGTTTATCAGACTTTCAGATAGGGGAAATGTCAGTGAGCGTTCCAATTTCAGTTCCAGAGCGATTCGCCCGATGAGTCCTTCATATTTAGTCGTTTTCAGCCAATTTTCTGAATTTTTGAAAATTTCACTTTTTGTGAAAATATCCACTAAATAAGGGAATAATATGTGTGAGGGTACCCCAAGAGAGTTCCACATGTGTGTGGGTAGAATATATATCCCACGGGGGTAAAATTGAAAAAAAATTTTTTTTACACTTAGTCATTTTTCCGGCGTTTATCAGACTTTCAGATAGGGGAAATGTCAGTGAGCGTTCCGATTTCAGTTCCAGAGCGATTCGCCGATTGAGTCCTTCATATTTAGTCGTTTTCAGCCAATTTTCAGAATTTTTGAAAATTTCACTTTTTTGTGAAAATATCCACTAAATGAGGGAATAATATGTGTGAGGGTACCCCAGGAGAGTTCCAAATGTGTGTGGGTAGAATCTATATCCCACGGGGCTAAAATTGAAAAAAGTTAAAAAAAAATTTTTTTTAGACTTAGTCATTTTTCCAGCGTTTATCAGACTTTCAGATAGGGGAAATGTCAGTGAGCGTTCCAATTTCAGTTCCAGAGCGATTCGCCCGTTGAGTCCTTCATATTTAGTCGTTTTCAGCCAATTTTCAGAATTTTTGAAAATTTCAATTTTTTGTGAAAATATCCACTAAATGAGGGAATAATATGTGTGAGGGTACCCCAGGAGAGTTCCAAATGTGTGTGGGTAGAATATATATCCCACGGGGGTAAAATTGAAAAAAGTTTAAAAATTTTTTTTTTAGATTTAGCCATTTTTCCGGCTTTTATCAGACTTTCAGATAGGGGAAATGTCAGTGAGCATTCCAATTTCAGTTCCAGAGCGATTCGCCCGATGAGTCCTTCATATTTAGTTGTTTTCAGCCAATTTTCTGAATTTTTGAAAATTTCACTTTTTTGTGAAAATATCCACTAAATGAGGGAATAATATGTGTGAGGGTACCCCAGGAGAGTTCCAAATGTGTGTGGGTAGAATCTATATCCCACGGGGGTAAAATTGAAAAAAGTAAAAATAAAATTTTTTTTAGACTTAGTCATTTTTCCGGCGTTTATCAGACTTTCAGATAGGGGAAATGTCAGTGAGCATTCCAATTTCAGTTCCAGAGCGATTCGCCCGATGAGTCCTTCATATTTAGTTGTTTTCAGCCAATTTTCTGAATTTTTGAAAATTTCACTTTTTTGTGAAAATATCCACTAAATGAGGGAATAATATGTGTGAGGGTACCCCAGGAGAGTTCCAAATGTGTGTGGGAAGAATCTATATCCCACGGGGGTAAAATTGAAAAAAGTAAAAAATAAATTTTTTTTAGACTTAGTCATTTTTCCGGCGTTTATCAGACTTTCAGATAGGGGAAATGTCAGTGAGCGTTCCGATTTCAGTTCCAGAGCGATTAGCCGATTGAGTCCTTCATATTTAGTCGTTTTCAGCCAATTTTCAGAATTTTTGAAAATTTCACTTTTTTGTGAAAATATCCACTAAATGAGGGAATAAAATGTGTGAGGGTACCCCAGGAGAGTTCCAAATGTGTGTGGGTAGAATATATATCCCACGGGGGTAAAATTGAAAAAAGGTGAAAAAATTTTTTTTTGGACTTAGTCATTTTTCTGGCGTTTATCAGACTTTCAGATAGGGGAAATGTCAGTGAGCGTTTCGATTTCAGTTCCAGAGCGATTCGCCCGATGAGTCCTTCATATTTAGTCGTTTTCAGCCAATTTTCAGAATTTTTGAAAATTTCACTTTTTTGTGAAAATATCCGCTAAATGAGGGAATAAAATGTGTGAGGGTACCCCAGGAGAGTTCCAAATGTGTGTGGGTAGAATATATATCCCACGGGGGTAAAATTGAAAAAAGTTGAAAAAAAATTTTTTTTAGACTTAGTCATTTTTCCAGCGTTTATCAGACTTTCAGATAGGGGAAATGTCATTGAGCATTCCAATTTCAGTTCCAGAGCGATTCGCCCGATGAGTCCTTCATATTTAGTCGTTTTCAGCCAATTTTCAGAATTTGTGAAAATTTCACTTTTTTGTGAAAATATCCACTAAATGAGGGAATAAAATGTGTGAGGGTACCCCAGGAGAGTTCCAAATGTGTGTGGGTAGAAGATATATCCAAAGGTGGTAAAATTGAAAAAAGTTGAAAAAAATTTTTTTTTTCGACTTAGTCATTTTTCCGGCGTTTATCAGACTTTCAGATAGGGGAAATGTCAGTGAGCGTTCCGATTTCAGTTCCAGAGCGATTCGCCTGATGAGTCCTTCATATTTAGTCGTTTTCAGCCAATTTTCTGAATTTTTGAAAATTTCACTTTTTTGTGAAAATATCCACTATATGAGGGAATAATATGTGTGACAGTACCCCAGGAGTGTTCCAAATGCGTGTGGGTAGAATATATATCTCACGGGGGTAAAATTGAAAAAAGTTGAAAAAAAATTTTTTTTAGACTTAGTCATTTTTCCGGCGTTTATCAGACTTTCAGATAGGGGAAATGTCAGTGAGCGTTCCGATTTCAGTTCCAGAGCGATTCGCCGGTTGAGTCCTTCATATTTAGTCGTTTTCAGCCAGTTTTCAGAATTTTTGAAAATTTCACTTTTTTGTGAAAATATCCACTAAATGAGGGAATAATATGTGTGAGGGTAAACCAGGAGAGTTCCAAATGTGTGTGGGTAGAATCTATATCCCACGGGGGTAAAATTGAAAAAAGTTAAAAAATAATTTTTTTTAGACTTAGTCATTTTTCCAGCGTTTATCAGACTTTCAGATAGGGGAAATGTCATTGAGCATTCCAATTTCAGTTCCAGAGCGATTCGCCCGATGAGTCCTTCATATTTAGTCGTTTCAGCCAATTTTCAGAATTTTTGAAAATTTCACTTTTTTGTGAAAATATCCACTAAATGAGGGAATAAAATGTGTGAGGGTACCCCAGGAGAGTTCCAAATGTGTGTGGGTAGAATATATATCCCACGGGGGTAAAATTGAAAAAAGTTGAAAAAAAATTTTTTTTAGACTTAGTCATTTTTCCGGCGTTTATCAGACTTTCAGATAGGGGAAATGTCAGTGAGCGTTCCGATTTCAGTTCCAGAGCGATTCGCCGATTGAGTCCTTCATATTTAGTCGTTTTCAGCCAGTTTTCAGAATTTTTGAAAATTTCACTTTTTTGTGAAAATATCCACTAAATGAGGGAATAATATGTGTGAGGGTACCCCAGGAGAGTTCCAAATGTGTGTGGGTAGAAGATATATCCAAAGGTGGTAAAATTGAAAAAAGTTGAAAAAAATTTTTTTTTTCGACTTAGTCATTTTTCCGGCGTTTATCAGACTTTCAGATAGGGGAAATGTCAGTGAGCGTTCCGATTTCAGTTCCAGAGCAATTCGCCCGATGAGTTCTTCATATTTAGTCGTTTTCAGCCAATTTTCTGAATTTTTGAAAATTTCACTTTTTTGTGAAAATATCCACTAAATGAGGAAATAATATGTGTGAGGGTACCCCAGGAGAGTTCCAAATGTGTGTGGGTAGAATATATATCCAAAGGTGGTAAAATTGAAAAAAGTTGAAAAAAATTTTTTTTTTAGACTTAGTCATTTTTCCGGCGTTTATCAGACTTTCAGATAGGGGAAATGTCAGTGAGCGTTCCGATTTCAGTTCCAGAGCGATTCGCCCGATGAGTCCTTCATATTTAGTCGTTTTCAGCCAATTTTCTGAATTTTTGAAAATTTCACTTTTTTGTGAAAATATCCACTAAATAAGGGAATAATATGTGTGAGGGTACCCCAAGAGAGTTCCAAATGTGTGTGGGTAGAATATATATCCCACGGGGGTAAAATTGAAAAAAGTTGAAAAAAAATTTTTTTTAGACTTAGTCATTTTTCCGGCGTTTATCAGACTTTCAGATAGCGGAAATGTCAGTGAGCGTTCCGATTTCAGTTCCAGAGCGATTCGCCGATTGAGTCCTTCATATTTAGTCGTTTTCAGCCAATTTTCAGAATTTTTGAAAATTTCATTTTGTGAAAATATCCACTAAATGAGGGAATAATATGTGTGAGGGTACCCCAGGAGAGTTCCAAATGTGTGTGGGTAGAATCTATATCCCACGGGGGTAAAATTGAAAAAAGTTAAAAAAAAAATTTTTTTTAGACTTAGTCATTTTTCCGGCGTTTATCAGACTTTCAGATAGGGGAAATGTCAGTGAGCATTCCGATTTCAGTTCCAGAGCAATTCGCCCGATGATTTCTTCATATTTAGTCGTTTTCAGCCAATTTTCTGAATTTTTGAAAATTTCACTTTTTTGTGAAAATATCCACTAAATGAGGGAATAATATGTGTGAGGGTACCCCAGGAGAGTTCCAAATGTGTGTGGGTAGAATATATATCCCACGGGGGTAAAATTGAAAAAAGTTTTAAAAAAACTTTTTTTAGACTTAGTCATTTTTCCGGCGTTTATCAGACTTTCAGATAGGGGAAATGTCATTGAGCATTCCAATTTCAGTTCCAGAGCGATTCGCCTGATGAGTCCTTCATATTTAGTTGTTTTCAGCCAATTTTCTGAATTTTTGAAAATTTCACTTTTTTGTGAAAATATCCACTAAATGAGGGAATAATATGTGTGACGGTACCCCAGGAGTGTTCCAAATGTGTGTGGGTAGAATATATATCTCACGGGGGTAAAATTGAAAAAAGTTTAAAAAAAAATTTTTTTAGACTTAGTCATTTTTCCGGCGTTTATCAGACTTTCAGATAGGGGAAATGTCAGTGAGCGTTCCAATTTCAGTTCCAGAGCGATTCGCCCGATGAGTCCTTCATATTTAGTCGTTTTCAGCCAATTTTCAGAATTTTTGAAAATTTCAATTTTTTGTGAAAATATCCACTAAATGAGGGAATAATATGTGTGAGGGTACCCCAGGAGAGTTCCAAATGTGTGTGGGCAGAATATATATCCCACGGGGGTAAAATTGAAAAAAGTTTAAAAATTTTTTTTTTAGATTTAGCCATTTTTCCGGCTTTTATCAGACTTTCAGATAGGGGAAATGTCAGTGAGCGTTCCAATTTCAGTTCCAGAGCGATTCTCCCGATGAGTCCTTCTTATTTAGTCGTTTTCAGCCAATTTTCAGAATTTTTGAAAATTTCACTTTTTTGTGAAAATATCCACTAAATGAGGGAATAATATGTGTGAGGGTACCCCAGGAGAGTTCCAAATGTGTGTGGGTAGAATCTATATCCCACGGGGGTAAAATTGAAAAAAGTTAAAAAAAAATTTTATTTTAGACTTAGTCATTTTTCCGGCGTTTATCAGACTTTCAGATAGGGGAAATGTCAGTGAGCGTTCCGATTTCAGTTCCAGAGCGATTAGCCGATTGAGTCCTTCATATTTAGTCGTTTTCAGCCAATTTTCAGAATTTTTGAAAATTTCACTTTTTTGTGAAAATATCCACTAAATGAGGGAATAAAATGTGTGAGGGTACCCCAGGAGAGTTCCAAATGTGTGTGGGTAGAATATATATCCCACGGGGGTAAAATTGAAAAAAGGTGAAAAAATTTTTTTTTGGACTTAGTCATTTTTCTGGCGTTTATCAGACTTTCAGATAGGGGAAATGTCAGTGAGCGTTTCGATTTCAGTTCCAGAGCGATTCGCCCGATGAGTCCTTCATATTTAGTCGTTTTCAGCCAATTTTCAGAATTTTTGAAAATTTCACTTTTTTGTGAAAATATCCGCTAAATGAGGGAATAAAATGTGTGAGGGTACCCCAGGAGAGTTCCAAATGTGTGTGGGTAGAATATATATCCCACGGGGGTAAAATTGAAAAAAGTTGAAAAAAAATTTTTTTTAGACTTAGTCATTTTTCCAGCGTTTATCAGACTTTCAGATAGGGGAAATGTCATTGAGCATTCCAATTTCAGTTCCAGAGCGATTCGCCCGATGAGTCCTTCATATTTAGTCGTTTTCAGCCAATTTTCAGAATTTGTGAAAATTTCACTTTTTTGTGAAAATATCCACTAAATGAGGGAATAAAATGTGTGAGGGTACCCCAGGAGAGTTCCAAATGTGTGTGGGTAGAAGATATATCCAAAGGTGGTAAAATTGAAAAAAGTTGAAAAAATTTTTTTTTTTCGACTTAGTCATTTTTCCGGCGTTTATCAGACTTTCAGATAGGGGAAATGTCAGTGAGCGTTCTGATTTCAGTTCCAGAGCGATTCGCCTGATGAGTCCTTCATATTTAGTCGTTTTCAGCCAATTTTCTGAATTTTTGAAAATTTCACTTTTTTGTGAAAATATCCACTATATGAGGGAATAATATGTGTGACAGTACCCCAGGAGTGTTCCAAATGCGTGTGGGTAGAATATATATCTCACGGGGGTAAAATTGAAAAAAGTTGAAAAAAAATTTTTTTTAGACTTAGTCATTTTTCCGGCGTTTATCAGACTTTCAGATAGGGGAAATGTCAGTGAGCGTTCCGATTTCAGTTCCAGAGCGATTCGCCGGTTGAGTCCTTCATATTTAGTCGTTTTCAGCCAGTTTTCAGAATTTTTGAAAATTTCACTTTTTTGTGAAAATATCCACTAAATGAGGGAATAATATGTGTGAGGGTAAACCAGGAGAGTTCCAAATGTGTGTGGGTAGAATTTATATCCCACGGGGGTAAAATTGAAAAAAGTTAAAAAATAATTTTTTTTAGACTTAGTCATTTTTCCAGCGTTTATCAGACTTTCAGATAGGGGAAATGTCATTGAGCATTCCAATTTCAGTTCCAGAGCGATTCGCCCGATGAGTCCTTCATATTTAGTCGTTTCAGCCAATTTTCAGAATTTTTGAAAATTTCACTTTTTTGTGAAAATATCCACTAAATGAGGGAATAAAATGTGTGAGGGTACCCCAGGAGAGTTCCAAATGTGTGTGGGTAGAATATATATCCCACGGGGGTAAAATTGAAAAAAGTTGAAAAAAAATTTTTTTTAGACTTAGTCATTTTTCCGGCGTTTATCAGACTTTCAGATAGGGGAAATGTCAGTGAGCGTTCCGATTTCAGTTCCAGAGCGATTCGCCGATTGAGTCCTTCATATTTAGTCGTTTTCAGCCAGTTTTCAGAATTTTTGAAAATTTCACTTTTTTGTGAAAATATCCACTAAATGAGGGAATAATATGTGTGAGGGTACCCCAGGAGAGTTCCAAATGTGTGTGGGTAGAAGATATATCCAAAGGTGGTAAAATTGAAAAAAGTTGAAAAAAATTTTTTTTTTCGACTTAGTCATTTTTCCGGCGTTTATCAGACTTTCAGATAGGGGAAATGTCAGTGAGCATTCCGATTTCAGTTCCAGAGCGATTCGCCTGATGAGTCCTTCATATTTAGTCGTTTTCAGCCAATTTTCTGAATTTTTGAAAATTTCACTCTTTTGTGAAAATATCCACTAAATAAGGGAATAATATGTGTGAGGGTACCCCAAGAGAGTTCCAAATGTGTGTGGGTAGAATATATATCCCACGGGGGTAAAATTGAAAAAAGTTGAAAAAAAATTTTTTTTAGACTTAGTCATTTTTCCGGCGTTTATCAGACTTTCAGATAGCGGAAATGTCAGTGAGCGTTCTGATTTCAGTTCCAGAGCGATTCGCCGATTGAGTCCTTCATATTTAGTCGTTTTCAGCCAATTTTCATAATTTTTGAAAATTTCATTTTGTGAAAATATCCACTAAATGAGGGAATAATATGTGTGAGGGTACCCCAGGAGAGTTCCAAATGTGTGTGGGTAGAATCTATATACCACGGGGGTAAAATTGAAAAAAGTTAAAAAAAAATTTTTTTTACACTTAGTCATTTTTCCGGCGTTTATCAGACTTTCAGATAGGGGAAATGTCAGTGAGCATTCCGATTTCAGTTCCAGAGCAATTCGCCCGATGAGTTCTTCATATTTAGTCGTTTTCAGCCAATTTTCTGAATTTTTGAAAATTTCACTTTTTTGTGAAAATATCCACTAAATGAGGAAATAATATGTGTGAGGGTACCCCAGGAGAGTTCCAAATGTGTGTGGGTAGAATATATATCCAAAGGTGGTAAAATTGAAAAAAGTTGAAAAAAATTTTTTTTTTAGACTTAGTCATTTTTCCGGCATTTATCAGACTTTCAGATAGGGGAAATGTCAGTGAGCGTTCCGATTTCAGTTCCAGAGCGATTCGCCCGATGAGTCCTTCATATTTAGTCGTTTTCAGCCAATTTTCTGAATTTTTGAAAATTTCACTTTTTTGTGAAAATATCCACTAAATAAGGGAATAATATGTGTGAGGGTACCCCAAGAGAGTTCCAAATGTGTGTGGGTAGAATATATATCCCACGGGGGTAAAATTGAAAAAAGTTGAAAAAAAATTTTTTTTAGACTTAGTCATTTTTCCGGCGTTTATCAGACTTTCAGATAGCGGAAATGTCAGTGAGCGTTCCGATTTCAGTTCCAGAGCGATTCGCCGATTGAGTCCTTCATATTTAGTCGTTTTCAGCCAATTTTCAGAATTTTTGAAAATTTCATTTTGTGAAAATATCCACTAAATGAGGGAATAATATGTGTGAGGGTACCCCAGGAGAGTTCCAAATGTGTGTGGGTAGAATCTATATCCCACGGGGGTAAAATTGAAAAAAGTTAAAAAAAAAATTTTTTTTAGACTTAGTCATTTTTCCGGCGTTTATCAGACTTTCAGATAGGGGAAATGTCAGTGAGCATTCCGATTTCAGTTCCAGAGCAATTCGCCCGATGATTTCTTCATATTTAGTCGTTTTCAGCCAATTTTCTGAATTTTTGAAAATTTCACTTTTTTGTGAAAATATCCACTAAATGAGGGAATAATATGTGTGAGGGTACCCCAGGAGAGTTCCAAATGTGTGTGGGTAGAATATATATCCCACGGGGGTAAAATTGAAAAAAGTTTTAAAAAAATTTTTTTTAGACTTAGTCATTTTTCCGGCGTTTATCAGACTTTCAGATAGGGGAAATGTCATTGAGCATTCCAATTTCAGTTCCAGAGCGATTCGCCTGATGAGTCCTTCATATTTAGTTGTTTTCAGCCAATTTTCTGAATTTTTGAAAATTTCACTTTTTTGTGAAAATATCCACTAAATGAGGGAATAATATGTGTGACGGTACCCCAGGAGTGTTCCAAATGTGTGTGGGTAGAATATATATCTCACGGGGGTAAAATTGAAAAAAGTTTAAAAAAAAATTTTTTTAGACTTAGTCATTTTTCCAGCGTTTATCAGACGTTCCGATAGGGGAAATGTCAGTGAGCGTTCCAACTTCAGTTCCAGAGCGATTCGCCCGATGAGTCCTTCATATTTAGTCGTTTTCAGCCAATTTTCTGAATTTTTGAAAATTTCACTTTTTTGTGAAAATATCCACTAAATAAGGGAATAATATGTGTGAGGGTACCCCAAGAGAGTTCCAAATGTGTGTGGGTAGAATATATATCCCACGGGGGTAAAATTGAAAAAAGTTGAAAAAAAATTTTTTTTAGACTTAGTCATTTTTCCGGCGTTTATCAGACTTTCAGATAGCGGAAATGTCAGTGAGCGTTCCGATTTCAGTTCCAGAGCGATTCGCCGATTGAGTCCTTCATATTTAGTCGTTTTCAGCCAATTTTCTGAATTTTTGAAAATTTCACTTTTTTGTGAAAATATCCACTAAATGAGGAAATAATATGTGTGAGGGTACCCCAGGAGAGTTCCAAATGTGTGTGGGTAGAATATATATCCCACGGGGGTAAAATTGAAAAAAGGAGAAAAAAATTTTTTTTGGACTTAGTCATTTTTTCAGCGTTTATCAGACTTTCAGATAGGGGAAATATCAGTGAGCGTTCCAATTTCAGTTCCAGAGCAATTTGCCCGATGAGTCCTTCATATTTAGTCGCTTTCAGCCAATTTTCAGAATTTTGAAAATTTCACTTTTTTGTGAAAATATCCACTAAATGAGGGAATAATATGTGTGAGGGTACCCCAGGAGAGTTCCAAATGTGTGTGGGTAGAATATATATCCCACAGGGGTAAAATTGAAAAAAGGAGAAAAAATTTTTTTTTGGACTTAGTCATTTTTTCAGCGTTTATCAGACTTTCAGATAGGGGAAATGTCAGTGAGCGTTCCAATTTCAGTTCCAGAGCGATTCACCCAATGAGTCCTTCATATTTAGTCGTTTTCAGCCAATTTTCTGAATTTTTGAAAATTTCACTTTTTTGTGAAAATATCCACTAAATGAGGGAATAATATGTGTGAAGGTACCCCAGGAGAGTTCCAAATGTGTGTGGGTAGAATATATATCCCACGGGGGTAAAATTGAAAAAAGTTGAAAAAAAATATTTTTTAGACTTAGTCATTTTTCAGGCGTTTATCAGACTTTCAGATAGGGGAAATGTCAGTGAGCGTTCCGATTTCAGTTCCAGAGCGATTCGCCCGATGAGTCCTTCATATTTAGTCGTTTTCAGCCAATTTTCTGAATTTTTGAAAATTTCACTTTTTTGTGAAAATATCCACTAAATAAGGGAATAATATGTGTGAGGGTACCCCAAGAGAGTTCCAAATGTGTGTGGGTAGAATATATATCCCACGGGGGTAAAATTGAAAAAAGTTGAAAAAAAATTTTTTTTAGACTTAGTCATTTTTCCGGCGTTTATCAGACTTTCAGATAGCGGAAATGTCAGTGAGCGTTCCGATTTCAGTTCCAGAGCGATTCGCCGATTGAGTCCTTCATATTTAGTCGTTTTCAGCCAATTTTCAGAATTTTTGAAAATTTCATTTTGTGAAAATATCCACTAAATGAGGGAATAATATGTGTGAGGGTACCCCAGGAGAGTTCCAAATGTGTGTGGGTAGAATCTATATCCCACGGGGGTAAAATTGAAAAAAGTTAAAAAAAAAATTTTTTTTAGACTTAGTCATTTTTCCGGCGTTTATCAGACTTTCAGATAGGGGAAATGTCAGTGAGCATTCCGATTTCAGTTCCAGAGCAATTCGCCCGATGATTTCTTCATATTTAGTCGTTTTCAGCCAATTTTCTGAATTTTTGAAAATTTCACTTTTTTGTGAAAATATCCACTAAATGAGGGAATAATATGTGTGAGGGTACCCCAGGAGAGTTCCAAATGTGTGTGGGTAGAATATATATCCCACGGGGGTAAAATTGAAAAAAGTTTTAAAAAAATTTTTTTTAGACTTAGTCATTTTTCCGGCGTTTATCAGACTTTCAGATAGCGGAAATGTCAGTGAGCGTTCCGATTTCAGTTCCAGAGCGATTCGCCGATTGAGTCCTTCATATTTAGTCGTTTTCAGCCAATTTTCTGAATTTTTGAAAATTTCACTTTTTTGTGAAAATATCCACTAAATGAGGGAATAATATGTGTGAGGGTACCCCAGGAGAGTTCCAAATGTGTGTGGGTAGAATATATATCCCACGGGGGTAAAATTGAAAAAAGTTGAAAAAAAATTTTTTTTAGACTTAGTCATTTTTCCGGCGTTTATCAGACTTTCAGATAGCGGAAATGTCAGTGAGCGTTCCGATTTCAGTTCCAGAGCGATTCGCCGATTGAGTCCTTCATATTTAGTCGTTTTCAGCCAATTTTCTGAATTTTGAAAATTTCACTTTTTTGTGAAAATATCCACTAAATGAGGAAATAATATGTGTGAGGGTACCCCAGGAGAGTTCCAAATGTGTGTGGGTAGAATATATATCCCAAGGGGGTAAAATTGAAAAAAGGAGAAAAAAATTTTTTTTGGACTTAGTCATTTTTTCAGCGTTTATCAGACTTTCAGATAGGGGAAATATCAGTGAGCGTTCCAATTTCAGTTCCAGAGCAATTCGCCCGATGAGTCCTTCATATTTAGTCGCTTTCAGCCAATTTTCAGAATTTTGAAAATTTCACTTTTTTGTGAAAATATCCACTAAATGAGGGAATAATATGTGTGAGGGTACCCCAGGAGAGTTCCAAATGTGTGTGGGTAGAATATATATCCCACAGGGGTAAAATTGAAAAAAGGAGAAAAAATTTTTTTTTGGACTTAGTCATTTTTTCAGCGTTTATCAGACTTTCAGATAGGGGAAATGTCAGTGAGCGTTCCAATTTCAGTTCCAGAGCGATTCACCCAATGAGTCCTTCATATTTAGTCGTTTTCAGCCAATTTTCTGAATTTTTGAAAATTTCACTTTTTTGTGAAAATATCCACTAAATGAGGGAATAATATGTGTGAAGGTAC
The DNA here is from genome assembly GCF_046119375.1 of Phyllobates terribilis. Taxonomy (NCBI): domain Eukaryota; kingdom Metazoa; phylum Chordata; class Amphibia; order Anura; family Dendrobatidae; genus Phyllobates; species Phyllobates terribilis. Next base: position 6,795,331 of record NW_027362838.1, on the reverse strand, counting down.
CCCAGGAGAGTTCCAAATGTGTGTGGGTAGAATATATATCCCACGGGGGTAAAATTGAAAAAAGTTGAAAAAAAATATTTTTTAGACTTAGTCATTTTTCAGGCGTTTATCAGACTTTCAGATAGGGGAAATGTCAGTGAGCGTTCCGATTTCAGTTCCAGAGCGATTCGCCCGATGAGTCCTTCATATTTAGTCGTTTTCAGCCAATTTTCTGAATTTTTGAAAATTTCACTTTTTTGTGAAAATATCCACTAAATAAGGGAATAATATGTGTGAGGGTACCCCAAGAGAGTTCCAAATGTGTGTGGGTAGAATATATATCCCACGGGGGTAAAATTGAAAAAAGTTGAAAAAAAATTTTTTTTAGACTTAGTCATTTTTCCGGCGTTTATCAGACTTTCAGATAGCGGAAATGTCAGTGAGCGTTCCGATTTCAGTTCCAGAGCGATTCGCCGATTGAGTCCTTCATATTTAGTCGTTTTCAGCCAATTTTCAGAATTTTTGAAAATTTCATTTTGTGAAAATATCCACTAAATGAGGGAATAATATGTGTGAGGGTACCCCAGGAGAGTTCCAAATGTGTGTGGGTAGAATCTATATCCCACGGGGGTAAAATTGAAAAAAGTTAAAAAAAAAATTTTTTTTAGACTTAGTCATTTTTCCGGCGTTTATCAGACTTTCAGATAGGGGAAATGTCAGTGAGCATTCCGATTTCAGTTCCAGAGCAATTCGCCCGATGATTTCTTCATATTTAGTCGTTTTCAGCCAATTTTCTGAATTTTTGAAAATTTCACTTTTTTGTGAAAATATCCACTAAATGAGGGAATAATATGTGTGAGGGTACCCCAGGAGAGTTCCAAATGTGTGTGGGTAGAATATATATCCCACGGGGGTAAAATTGAAAAAAGTTTTAAAAAAATTTTTTTTAGACTTAGTCATTTTTCCGGCGTTTATCAGACTTTCAGATAGGGGAAATGTCATTGAGCATTCCAATTTCAGTTCCAGAGCGATTCGCCTGATGAGTCCTTCATATTTAGTTGTTTTCAGCCAATTTTCTGAATTTTTGAAAATTTCACTTTTTTGTGAAAATATCCACTAAATGAGGGAATAATATGTGTGACGGTACCCCAGGAGTGTTCCAAATGTGTGTGGGTAGAATATATATCTCACGGGGGTAAAATTGAAAAAAGTTTAAAAAAAAATTTTTTTAGACTTAGTCATTTTTCCAGCGTTTATCAGACGTTCCGATAGGGGAAATGTCAGTGAGCGTTCCAATTTCAGTTCCAGAGCGATTCGCCCGATGAGTCCTTCATATTTAGTCGTTTTCACCCAATTTTCTGAATTTTTGAAAATTTCACTTTTTTGTGAAAATATCCACTAAATAAGGGAATAATATGTGTGAGGGTACCCCAAGAGAGTTCCAAATGTGTGTGGGTAGAATATATATCCCACGGGGGTAAAATTGAAAAAAGTTGAAAAAAAATTTTTTTTAGACTTAGTCATTTTTTCAGCGTTTATCAGACTTTCAGATAGGGGAAATATCAGTGAGCGTTCCAATTTCAGTTCCAGAGCAATTCGCCCTATGAGTCCTTCATATTTAGTCGCTTTCAGCCAATTTTCAGAATTTTGAAAATTTCACTTTTTTGTGAAAATATCCACTAAATGAGGGAATAATATGTGTGAGGGTACCCCAGGAGAGTTCCAAATGTGTGTGGGTAGAATATATATCCCACAGGGGTAAAATTGAAAAAAGGAGAAAAAATTTTTTTTTGGACTTAGTCATTTTTTCAGCGTTTATCAGACTTTCAGATAGGGGAAATGTCAGTGAGCGTTCCAATTTCAGTTCCAGAGCGATTCGCCCAATGAGTCCTTCATATTTAGTCGTTTTCAGCCAATTTTCTGAATTTTTGAAAATTTCACTTTTTTGTGAAAATATCCACTAAATGAGGGAATAATATGTGTGAAGGTACCCCAGGAGAGTTCCAAATGTGTGTGGGTAGAATATATATCCCACGGGGGTAAAATTGAAAAAAGGAGAAAAAATTTTTTTTTGGACTTAGTCATTTTTTCAGCGTTTATCAGACTTTCAGATAGGGGAAATGTCAGTGAGCGTTCCGATTTCAGTTCCAGAGCGATTTGCCCGATGAGTCCTTCATATTTAGTCGTTTTCAGCCAATTTTCTGAATATTTGAAAATTTCACTTTTTTGTGAAAATATCCACTAAATGAGGGAATAATATGTGTGAGGGTACCCCAGGAGAGTTCCAAATGTGTGTGGGTAGAATATATATCCCACGGGGGTAAAATTGAAAAAAGTTTTAAAAAAATTTTTTTTAGACTTAGTCATTTTTTCAGCGTTTATCAGACTTTCAGATAGGGGAAATGTCAGTGAGCGTTCCGATTTCAGTTCCAGAGCGATTCGCCCGATGAGTCCTTCATATTTAGTCGTTTTCAGCCAATTTTCTGAATATTTGAAAATTTCACTTTTTTGTGAAAATATCCACTAAATGAGGGAATAATATGTGTGAGGGTACCCCAGGAGAGTTCCAAATGTGTGTGGGTAGAATATATATCCCATGGGGGTAAAATTGAAAAAAGTTTAAAAAAAATTTTTTTTAGACTTAGTCATTTTTCCGGCGTTTATCAGACTTTCAGATAGGGGAAATGTCAGTGAGCGTTCCAATTTCAGTTCCAGAGCGATTCGCCCGATGAGTCCTTCATATTTAGTCGTTTTCAGCCAATTTTCTGAATTTTTGAAAATTTCACTTTTTTGTGAAAATATCCACTAAATGAGGGAATAATATGTGTGAGGGTACCCCAGGAGAGTTCCAAATGTGTGTGGGTAGAATATATATCCCACGGGGGTAAAATTGAAAAAAGTTTTAAAAAAATTTTTTTTAGACTTAGTCATTTTTTCAGCGTTTATCAGACTTTTGTGAGGGTAGAATATATATCCCATGGGGGTAAAATTGAAAAAAGTTGAAAAAAAATTTTTTTGGACTTAGTCATTTTTCCGGCGTTTATCAGACTTTCGGATAGGGGAAATGTCAGTGAGAGTTCCGATTTCAGTTCCAGAGCGACTCGCCCAATGAGTCCTTCATATTTAGTCATTTTCAGCCAATTTTCTGAACTTTTGAAAATTTCACTTTTTTGTGAAAATATCCACTAAATGAGGGAATAATATGTGTGAAGGTACCCCAGGAGAGTTCCAAATGTGTGTGGGTAGAATATATATCCCACGGGGGTAAAATTGAAAAAAGCTAAAAAAAAATTTTTTTTAGACTTAGTCATTTTTCCGGCGTTAATCAGACTTTCAATTAGGGCAAATGTCAGTGAGCGTTCCGATTTCACTTCCAGAGCGATTCGCCCGATGAGTCCTTCATATTTAGTCGTTTTCAGCCAATTTTCTGAATATTTGAAAATTTCACTTTTTTGTGAAAATATCCACTAAATGAGGGAATAATATGTGTGAGGGAACCCCAAGAGAGTTCCAAATGTGTGTGGGTAGAATATATATCCCACGGGGGTAAAATTGAAAAAAGTTTTAAAAAATTTTTTTTTAGACTTAGTCATTTTTTCAGTGTTTATCAGACTTTCAGATAGGGGAAATGTCAGTGAGCGTTCCGATTTCAGTTCCAGAGCGATTCGCCCAATGAGTCCTTCATATTTAGTCGTTTTCAGCCAATTTTCTGAATTTTTGAAAATTTCACTTTTTTGTGAAAATATCCACTAAGTGAGGGAATAATATGTGTGAAGGTACTCCAGGAGAGTTTCAAATGTGTGTGGGTAGAATATATATCCCACGGGGGTAAAATTGAAAAAAGCTGAAAAAAATTTTTTTTTAGACTTAGTCATTTTTCCGGCGTTTATCAGACTTTCAGATAGGGGAAATGTCAGTGAGCGTTCCAATTTCAGTTCCAGAGCGATTCGCCCGATGAGTCCTTCATATTTAGTCGTTTTCAGCCAATTTTCTGAATTTTTGAAAATTTCACTTTTTTGTGAAAATATCCACTAAATGAGGAAATAATATGTGTGAGGGTACCCCAGGAGAGTTCCAAATGTGTGTCGGTAGAATATATATCCCACGGGGGTAAAATTGAAAAAAGGAGAAAAAATTTTTTTTTGGACTTAGTCATTTTTTCAGCGTTTATCAGACTTTCAGATATGGGAAATGTCAGTGAGCGTTCCAATTTCAGTTCCAGAGCAATTCGCCTGATGACTCCTTCATATTTAGTCGTTTTCAGCCAATTTTCAGAATTTTGAAAATTTCACTTTTTTGTGAAAATATCCACTAAATGAGGGAATAATATGTGGGAGGGTACCCCAGGAGAGTTCCAAATGTGTGTGGGTAGAATATATATCCCACAGGGGTAAAATTGAAAAAAGTTTAAAAAAAATTTTTTTTTGGACTTAGTCATTTTTCCAGCGTTAATCAGACTTTCAATTAGGGCATATGTCAGTGAGCGTTCCGATTTCAGTTCCAGAGCGATTCGCCCGATGAGTCCTTCATATTTAGTCGTTTTCAGCCAATTTTCTGAATATTTGAAAATTTCACTTTTTTGTGAAAATATCCACTAAATGAGGGAATAATATGTGTGAGGGTACCCCAGGAGAGTTCCAAATGTGTGTGGGTAGAATATATATCCCACGGGGGTAAAATTGAAAAAAGTTTTAAAAAAATTTTTTTTAGACTTAGTCATTTTTTCAGCGTTTATCAGACTTTCAGATAGGGGAAATGTCAGTGAGCGTTCCGATTTCAGTTCCAGAGCGATTCGCCCAATGAGTCCTTCATATTTAGTCGCTTTCAGCCAATTTTCAGAATTTTGAAAATTTCACTTTTTTGTGAAAATATCCACTAAATGAGGGAATAATATGTGTGAGGGTACCCCAGGAGAGTTCCAAATGTGTGTGGGTAGAATATATATCCCACGGGGGTAAAATTGAAAAAAGGAGAAAAAATTTTTTTTTGGACTTAGTCATTTTTTCAGCGTTTATCAGACTTTCAGATAGGGGAAATGTCAGTGAGCGTTCCAATTTCAGTTCCAGAGCGATTCGCCCAATGAGTCCTTCATATTTAGTCGTTTTCAGCCAATTTTCTGAATTTTTGAAAATTTCACTTTTTTGTGAAAATATCCACTAAATGAGGGAATAATATGTGTGAAGGTACCCCAGGAGAGTTCCAAATGTGTGTGGGTAGAATATATATCCCACGGGGGTAAAATTTAAAAAAGTTGAAAAAAAATTTTTTTTAGACTTAGTCATTTTTCAGGGGTTTATCAGACTTTCAGATAGGGGAAATGTCAGTGAGCGTTCCGATTTCAGTTCCAGAGCGATTCGCCCGATGAGTCCTTCATATTTAGTCGTTTTCAGCCAATTTTCTGAATATTTGAAAATTTCACTTTTTTGTGAAAATATCCACTAAATGAGGGAATAATATGTGTGAGGGTACCCCAGGAGAGTTCCAAATGTGTGTGGGTAGAATATATATCCCATGGGGGTAAAATTGAAAAAAGTTTAAAAAAAATTTTTTTTAGACTTAGTCATTTTTCCGGCGTTTATCAGACTTTCAGATAGGGGAAATGTCAGTGAGCATTCCAATTTCAGTTTCAGAGCGATTCGCCCGATGAGTCCTTCATATTTAGACGTTTTCAGCCAATTTTCTGAATTTTTGAAAATTTCACTTTTTTGTGAAAATATCCACTAAATGAGGAAATAATATGTGTGAGGGTACCCCAGGAGAGTTCCAAATGTGTGTGGGTAGAATATATATCCCACGGGGGTAAAATTGAAAAAAGGAGAAAAAATTTTTTTTTGGACTTAGTCATTTTTTCAGCGTTTATCAGACTTTCAGATAGGGGAAATGTCAGTGAGCGTTCCAATTTCAGTTCCAGAGCAATTCGCCCGATGACTCCTTCATATTTAGTCGTTTTCAGCCAATTTTCAGAATTTTGAAAATTTCACTTTTTTGTGAAAATATCCACTAAATGAGGGAATAATATGTGTGAGGGTACCCCAGGAGAGTTCCAAATGTGTTTGGGTTGAATATATATCCCACAGGGGTAAAATTGAAAAAAGTTGAAAAAAAATTTTTTTGTACTTAGTCATTTTTCCGGCGTTAATCAGACTTTCAATTAGGGCAAATGTCAGTGAGCGTTCCGATTTCACTTCCAGAGCGATTCGCCCGATGAGTCCTTCATATTTAGTCGTTTTCAGCCAATTTTCTGAATATTTGAAAATTTCACTTTTTTGTGAAAATATCCACTAAATGAGGGAATAATATGTGTGAGGGAACCCCAAGAGAGTTCCAAATCTGTGTGGGTAGAATATATATCCCACGGGGGTAAAATTGAAAAAAGTTGAAAAAATTTTTTTTTTAGACTTAGTCATTTTTTCAGTGTTTATCAGACTTTCAGATAGGGGAAATGTCAGTGAGCGTTCCGATTTCAGTTCCAGAGCGATTCGCCCAATGAGTCCTTCATATTTAGTCGTTTTCAGCCAATTTTCTGAATTTTTGAAAATTTCACTTTTTTGTGAAAATATCCACTAAATGAGGGAATAATATGTGTGACGGTACCCCAGGAGTGTTCCAAATGTGTGTGGGTAGAATATATATCTCACGGGGGTAAAATTGAAAAAAGTTTAAAAAAAATTTTTTTTAGACTTAGTCATTTTTCCGGCGTTTATCAGACTTTCAGATAGGGGAAATGTCAGTGAGCGTTCCGATTTCAGTTCGAGAGCGATTCGCCGATTGAGTCCTTCATATTTAGTCGTTTTCAGCCAGTTTTCAGAATTTTTGAAAATTTCACTTTTTTGTGAAAATATCCACTAAATGAGGGAATAATATGTGTGAGGGTACCCCAGGAGAGTTCCAAATGTGTGTGGGTAGAATCTATATCCCACGGGGGTAAAATTGAAAAAAGTAAAAAAAAAATTTTTTTTAGACTTAGTCATTTTTACGGCGTTTATCAGACTTTCAGATAGGGGAAATGTCAGTGAGCGTTCCGATTTCAGTTCCAGAGCGATTCGCCTGATGAGTCCTTCATATTTAGTCGTTTTCAGCCAATTTTCTGAATTTTTGAAAATTTCACTTTTTTGTGAAAATATCCACTAAATGAGGGAATAATATGTGTGACGGTACCCCAGGAGTGTTCCAAATGTGTGTGGGTAGAATATATATCTCACGGGGGTAAAATTGAAAAAAGTTTAAAAAAAATTTTTTTTAGACTTAGTCATTTTTCCAGCGTTTATCAGACGTTCCGATAGGGGAAATGTCAGTGAGCGTTAAAATTTCAGTTCCAGAGCGATTCGCCCGATGAGTCCTTCATATTTAGTCGTTTTCAGCCAATTTTCTGAATTTTTGAAAATTTCACTTTTTTGTGAAAATATCCACTAAATAAGGGAATAATATGTGTGAGGGTACCCCAAGAGAGTTCCAAATGTGTGTGGGTAGAATATATATCCCACGGGGGTAAAATTGAAAAAAGTTGAAAAAAAATTTTTTTTAGACTTAGTCATTTTTCCGGCGTTTATCAGACTTTCAGATAGCGGAAATGTCAGTGAGCGTTCCGATTTCAGTTCCAGAGCGATTCGCCGATTGAGTCCTTCATATTTAGTCGTTTTCAGCCAATTTTCAGAATTTTTGAAAATTTCATTTTGTGAAAATATCCACTAAATGAGGGAATAATATGTGTGAGGGTACCCCAGGAGAGTTCCAAATGTGTGTGGGTAGAATCTATATCCCACGGGGGTAAAATTGAAAAAAGTTAAAAAAAAATTTTTTTTAGACTTAGTCATTTTTCCGGCGTTTATCAGACTTTCAGATAGGGGAAATGTCAGTGAGCGTTCCAATTTCAGTTCCAGAGCGATTCGCCCGATGAGTCCTTCATATTTAGTCGTTTTCAGCCAATTTTCTGAATTTTTGAAAATTTCACTTTTTTGTGAAAATATCCACTAAATGAGGAAATAATATGTGTGAGGGTACCCCAGGAGAGTTCCAAATGTGTGTGGGTAGAATATATATCCCACGGGGGTAAAATTGAAAAAAGGAGAAAAAATTTTTTTTTGGACTTAGTCATTTTTTCAGCGTTTATCAGACTTTCAGATAGGGGAAATATCAGTGAGCGTTCCAATTTCAGTTCCAGAGCGATTCGCCCGATGAGTCCTTCATATTTAGTCGCTTTCAGCCAATTTTCAGAATTTTGAAAATTTCACTTTTTTGTGAAAATATCCACTAAATGAGGGAATAATATGTGTGAGGGTACCCCAGGAGAGTTAAAATGTGTGTGGGTAGAATATATATCCCACAGGGGTAAAATTGAAAAAAGGAGAAAAAATTTTTTTTTGGACTTAGTCATTTTTTCAGCGTTTATCAGACTTTCAGATAGGGGAAATGTCAGTGAGCGTTCCAATTTCAGTTCCAGAGCGATTCACCCAATGAGTCCTTCATATTTAGTCGTTTTCAGCCAATTTTCTGAATTTTTGAAAATTTCACTTTTTTGTGAAAATATCCACTAAATGAGGGAATAATATGTGTGAAGGTACCCCAGGAGAGTTCCAAATGTGTGTGGGTAGAATATATATCCCACGGGGGTAAAATTGAAAAAAGTTGAAAAAAAATTTTTTTTAGACTTAGTCATTTTTCAGGCGTTTATCAGACTTTCAGATAGGGGAAATGTCAGTGAGCGTTCCGATTTCAGTTCCAGAGCGATTCGCCCGATGAGTCCTTCATATTTAGTCGTTTTCAGCCAATTTTCTGAATATTTGAAAATTTCACTTTTTTGTGAAAATATCCACTAAATGAGCTAATAATATGTGTGAGGGTACCCCAAGGAGAGTTCCAAATGTGTGTGGGTAGAATATATATCCCATGGGGGTAAAATTGAAAAAAGTTTAAAAAAAATTTTTTTTAGACTTAGTCATTTTTCCGGCGTTTATCAGACTTTCAGATAGGGGAAATGTCAGTGAGCGTTCCAATTTCAGTTCCAGAGCGATTCGCCCGATGAGTCCTTCATATTTAGTCGTTTTCAGCCAATTTTCTGAATTTTTGAAAATTTCACTTTTTTGTGAAAATATCCACTAAATGAGGAAATAATATGTGTGAGGGTACCCCAGGAGAGTTCCAAATGTGTGTGGGTAGAATATATATCCCACGGGGGTAAAATTGAAAAAAGGAGAAAACATTTTTTTTTGGACTTAGTCATTTTTTCAGCGTTTATCAGACTTTCAGATAGGGGAAATGTCAGTGAGCGTTCCGATTTCAGTTCCAGAGCGATTCGCCCGATGAGTCCTTCATATTTAGTCGTTTTCAGCCAATTTTCTGAATATTTGAAAATTTCACTTTTTTGTGAAAATATCCACTAAATGAGGGAATAATATGTGTGAGGGTACCCCAGGAGAGTTCCAAATGTGTGTGGGTAGAATATATATCCCACGGGGGTAAAATTGAAAAAAGTTTTAAAAAAATTTTTTTTAGACTTAGTCATTTTTTCAGCGTTTATCAGACTTTCAGATAGGGGAAATGTCAGTGAGCGTTCCGATTTCAGTTCCAGAGCGATTCGCCCGATGAGTCCTTCATATTTAGTCGTTTTCAGCCAATTTTCTGAATATTTGAAAATTTCACTTTTTTGTGAAAATATCCACTAAATGAGGGAATAATATGTGTGAGGGTACCCCAGGAGAGTTCCAAATGTGTGTGGGTAGAATATATATCCCATGGGGGTAAAATTGAAAAAAGTTTAAAAAAAATTTTTTTTAGACTTAGTCATTTTTCCGGCGTTTATCAGACTTTCAGATAGGGGAAATGTCAGTGAGCGTTCCAATTTCAGTTCCAGAGCGATTCGCCCGATGAGTCCTTCATATTTAGTCGCTTTCAGCCAATTTTCAGAATTTTGAAAATTTCACTTTTTTGTGAAAATATCCACTAAATGAGGGAATAATATGTGTGAGGGTACCCCAGGAGAGTTCCAAATGTGTGTGGGTAGAATATATATCCCACAGGGGTAAAATTGAAAAAAGGAGAAAAAAATTTTTTTTGGACTTAGTCATTTTTTCAGCGTTTATCAGACTTTCAGATAGGGGAAATGTCAGTGAGCGTTCCAATTTCAGTTCCAGAGCGATTCACCCAATGAGTCCTTCATATTTAGTCGTTTTCAGCCAATTTTCTGAATTTTTGAAAATTTCACTTTTTTGTGAAAATATCCACTAAATGAGGGAATAATATGTGTGAAGGTACCCCAGGAGAGTTCCAAATGTGTGTGGGTAGAATATATATCCCACGGGGGTAAAATTGAAAAAAGTTGAAAAAAAATTTTTTTTAGACTTAGTCATTTTTCAGGCGTTTATCAGACTTTCAGATAGGGGAAATGTCAGTGAGCGTTCCGATTTCAGTTCCAGAGCGATTCGCCCGATGAGTCCTTCATATTTAGTCGTTTTCAGCCAATTTTCTGAATATTTGAAAATTTCACTTTTTTGTGAAAATATCCACTAAATGAGCTAATAATATGTGTGAGGGTACCCCAGGAGAGTTCCAAATGTGTGTGGGTAGAATATATATCCCATGGGGGTAAAATTGAAAAAAGTTTAAAAAAAATTTTTTTTAGACTTAGTCATTTTTCCGGCATTTATCAGACTTTCAGATAGGGGAAATGTCAGTGAGCGTTCCAATTTCAGTTCCAGAGCGATTCGCCCGATGAGTCCTTCATATTTAGTCGTTTTCAGCCAATTTTCTGAATTTTTGAAAATTTCACTTTTTTGTGAAAATATCCACTAAATGAGGAAATAATATGTGTGAGGGTACCCCAGGAGAGTTCCAAATGTGTGTGGGTAGAATATATATCCCACGGGGGTAAAATTGAAAAAAGGAGAAAAAATTTTTTTTTGGACTTAGTCATTTTTTCAGCGTTTATCAGACTTTCAGATAGGGGAAATGTCAGTGAGCGTTCCGATTTCAGTTCCAGAGCGATTCGCCCGATGAGTCCTTCATATTTAGTCGTTTTCAGCCAATTTTCTGAATATTTGAAAATTTCACTTTTTTGTGAAAATATCCACTAAATGAGGGAATAATATGTGTGAGGGTACCCCAGGAGAGTTCCAAATGTGTGTGGGTAGAATATATATCCCACGGGGGTAAAATTGAAAAAAGTTTTAAAAAAATTTTTTTTAGACTTAGTCATTTTTTCAGCGTTTATCAGACTTTTGTGAGGGTAGAATATATATCCCATGGGGGTAAAATTGAAAAAAGTTGAAAAAAAATTTTTTTGGACTTAGTCATTTTTCCGGCGTTTATCAGACTTTCGGATAGGGGAAATGTCAGTGAGAGTTCCGATTTCAGTTCCAGAGCGACTCGCCCAATGAGTCCTTCATATTTAGTCATTTTCAGCCAATTTTCTGAACTTTTGAAAATTTCACTTTTTTGTGAAAATATCCACTAAATGAGGGAATAATATGTGTGAAGGTACCCCAGGAGAGTTCCAAATGTGTGTGGGTAGAATATATATCCCACGGGGGTAAAATTGAAAAAAGCTAAAAAAAAATTTTTTTTAGACTTAGTCATTTTTCCGGCGTTAATCAGACTTTCAATTAGGGCAAATGTCAGTGAGCGTTCCGATTTCACTTCCAGAGCGATTCGCCCGATGAGTCCTTCATATTTAGTCGTTTTCAGCCAATTTTCTGAATATTTGAAAATTTCACTTTTTTGTGAAAATATCCACTAAATGAGGGAATAATATGTGTGAGGGAACCCCAAGAGAGTTCCAAATGTGTGTGGGTAGAATATATATCCCATGGGGGTAAAATTGAAAAAAGTTTCAAAAAATTTTTTTTTAGACTTAGTCATTTTTTCAGTGTTTATCAGACTTTCAGATAGGGGAAATGTCAGTGAGCGTTCCGATTTCAGTTCCAGAGCGATTCGCCCAATGAGTCCTTCATATTTAGTCGTTTTCAGCCAATTTTCTGAATTTTTGAAAATTTCACTTTTTTGTGAAAATATCCACTAAGTGAGGGAATAATATGTGTGAAGGTACTCCAGGAGAGTTCCAAATGTGTGTGGGTAGAATATATATCCCACGGGGGTAAAATTGAAAAAAGCTGAAAAAAATTTTTTTTTAGACTTAGTCATTTTTCCGGCGTTTATCAGACTTTCAGATAGGGGAAATGTCAGTGAGCGTTCCAATTTCAGTTCCAGAGCGATTCGCCCGATGAGTCCTTCATATTTAGTCGTTTTCAGCCAATTTTCTGAATTTTTGAAAATTTCACTTTTTTGTGAAAATATCCACTAAATGAGGAAATAATATGTGTGAGGGTACCCCAGGAGAGTTCCAAATGTGTGTCGGTAGAATATATATCCCACGGGGGTAAAATTGAAAAAAGGAGAAAAAATTTTTTTTTGGACTTAGTCATTTTTTCAGCGTTTATCAGACTTTCAGATAGGGGAAATGTCAGTGAGCGTTCCAATTTCAGTTCCAGAGCAATTCGCCCGATGACTCCTTCATATTTAGTCGTTTTCAGCCAATTTTCAGAATTTTGAAAATTTCACTTTTTTGTGAAAATATCCACTAAATGAGGGAATAATATGTGGGAGGGTACCCCAGGAGAGTTCCAAATGTGTGTGGGTAGAATATATATCCCACAGGGGTAAAATTGAAAAAAGTTTAAAAAAAATTTTTTTTTGGACTTAGTCATTTTTCCAGCTTTAATCAGACTTTCAATTAGGGCATATGTCAGTGAGCGTTCCGATTTCAGTTCCAGAGCGATTCGCCCGATGAGTCCTTCATATTTAGTCGTTTTCAGCCAATTTTCTGAATATTTGAAAATTTCACTTTTTTGTGAAAATATCCACTAAATGAGGGAATAATATGTGTGAGGGAACCCCAAGAGAGTTCCAAATGTGTGTGGGTAGAATATATATCCCACGGGGGTAAAATTGAAAAAAGTTTTAAAAAAATTTTTTTTAGACTTAGTCATTTTTTCAGCGTTTATCAGACTTTCAGATAGGGGAAATGTCAGTGAGCGTTCCGATTTCAGTTCCAGAGCAATTCGCCCAATGAGTCCTTCATATTTCGTCGCTTTCAGCCAATTTTCAGAATTTTCAAAATTTCACTTTTTTGTGAAAATATCCACTAAATGAGGGAATAATATGTGTGAGGGTACCCCAGGAGAGTTCCAAATGTGTGTGGGTAGAATATATATCCCACGGGGGTAAAATTGAAAAAAGGAGAAAAAATTTTTTTTTGGACTTAGTCATTTTTTCAGCGTTTATCAGACTTTCAGATAGGGGAAATGTCAGTGAGCGTTCCGATTTCAGTTCCAGAGCGATTCGCCCGATGAGTCCTTCATATTTAGTCGTTTTCAGCCAATTTTCTGAATATTTGAAAATTTCACTTTTTTGTGAAAATATCCACTAAATGAGGGAATAATATGTGTGAGGGTACCCCAGGAGAGTTCCAAATGTGTGTGGGTAGAATATATATCCCATGGGGGTAAAATTGAAAAAAGTTTAAAAAAAATTTTTTTTAGACTTAGTCATTTTTCCGGCGTTTATCAGACTTTCAGATAGGGGAAATGTCAGTGAGCGTTCCAATTTCAGTTCCAGAGCAATTCGCCCGATGAGTCCTTCATATTTAGTCGCTTTCAGCCAATTTTCAGAATTTTGAAAATTTCACTTTTTTGTGAAAATATCCACTAAATGAGGGAATAATATGTGTGAGGGTACCCCAGGAGAGTTCCAAATGTGTGTGGGTAGAATATATATCCCACAGGGGTAAAATTGAAAAAAGGAGAAAAAAATTTTTTTTGGACTTAGTCATTTTTTCAGCGTTTATCAGACTTTCAGATAGGGGAAATGTCAGTGAGCGTTCCAATTTCAGTTCCAGAGCGATTCACCCAATGAGTCCTTCATATTTAGTCGTTTTCAGCCAATTTTCTGAATTTTTGAAAATTTCACTTTTTTGTGAAAATATCCACTAAATGAGGGAATAATATGTGTGAGGGTACCCCAGGAGAGTTAAAATGTGTGTGGGTAGAATATATATCCCACAGGGGTAAAATTGAAAAAAGGAGAAAAAATTTTTTTTTGGACTTAGTCATTTTTTCAGCGTTTATCAGACTTTCAGATAGGGGAAATGTCAGTGAGCGTTCCAATTTCAGTTCCAGAGCGATTCACCCAATGAGTCCTTCATATTTAGTCGTTTTCAGCCAATTTTCTGAATTTTTGAAAATTTCACTTTTTTGTGAAAATATCCACTAAATGAGGGAATAATATGTGTGAAGGTACCCCAGGAGAGTTCCAAATGTGTGTGGGTAGAATATATATCCCACGGGGGTAAAATTGAAAAAAGTTGAAAAAAAATTTTTTTTAGACTTAGTCATTTTTCAGGCGTTTATCAGACTTTCAGATAGGGGAAATGTCAGTGAGCGTTCCGATTTCAGTTCCAGAGCGATTCGCCCGATGAGTCCTTCATATTTAGTCGTTTTCAGCCAATTTTCTGAATATTTGAAAATTTCACTTTTTTGTGAAAATATCCACTAAATGAGCTAATAATATGTGTGAGGGTACCCCAAGGAGAGTTCCAAATGTGTGTGGGTAGAATATATATCCCATGGGGGTAAAATTGAAAAAAGTTTAAAAAAAATTTTTTTTAGACTTAGTCATTTTTCCGGCGTTTATCAGACTTTCAGATAGGGGAAATGTCAGTGAGCGTTCCAATTTCAGTTCCAGAGCGATTCGCCCGATGAGTCCTTCATATTTAGTCGTTTTCAGCCAATTTTCTGAATTTTTGAAAATTTCACTTTTTTGTGAAAATATCCACTAAATGAGGAAATAATATGTGTGAGGGTACCCCAGGAGAGTTCCAAATGTGTGTGGGTAGAATATATATCCCACGGGGGTAAAATTGAAAAAAGGAGAAAACATTTTTTTTTGGACTTAGTCATTTTTTCAGCGTTTATCAGACTTTCAGATAGGGGAAATGTCAGTGAGCGTTCCGATTTCAGTTCCAGAGCGATTCGCCCGATGAGTCCTTCATATTTAGTCGTTTTCAGCCAATTTTCTGAATATTTGAAAATTTCACTTTTTTGTGAAAATATCCACTAAATGAGGGAATAATATGTGTGAGGGTACCCCAGGAGAGTTCCAAATGTGTGTGGGTAGAATATATATCCCACGGGGGTAAAATTGAAAAAAGTTTTAAAAAAATTTTTTTTAGACTTAGTCATTTTTTCAGCGTTTATCAGACTTTCAGATAGGGGAAATGTCAGTGAGCGTTCCGATTTCAGTTCCAGAGCGATTCGCCCGATGAGTCCTTCATATTTAGTCGTTTTCAGCCAATTTTCTGAATATTTGAAAATTTCACTTTTTTGTGAAAATATCCACTAAATGAGGGAATAATATGTGTGAGGGTACCCCAGGAGAGTTCCAAATGTGTGTGGGTAGAATATATATCCCATGGGGGTAAAATTGAAAAAAGTTTAAAAAAAATTTTTTTTAGACTTAGTCATTTTTCCGGCGTTTATCAGACTTTCAGATAGGGGAAATGTCAGTGAGCGTTCCAATTTCAGTTCCAGAGCGATTCGCCCGATGAGTCCTTCATATTTAGTCGTTTTCAGCCAATTTTCTGAATTTTTGAAAATTTCACTTTTTTGTGAAAATATCCACTAAATGAGGAAATAATATGTGTGAGGGTACCCCAGGAGAGTTCCAAATGTGTGTGGGTAGAATATATATCCCACGGGGGTAAAATTGAAAAAAGGAGAAAAAATTTTTTTTTGGACTTAGTCATTTTTTCAGCGTTTATCAGACTTTCAGATAGGGGAAATATCAGTGAGCGTTCCAATTTCAGTTCCAGAGCAATTCGCCCGATGAGTCCTTCATATTTAGTCGCTTTCAGCCAATTTTCAGAATTTTGAAAATTTCACTTTTTTGTGAAAATATCCACTAAATGAGGGAATAATATGTGTGAGGGTACCCCAGGAGAGTTCCAAATGTGTGTGGGTAGAATATATATCCCACAGGGGTAAAATTGAAAAAAGGAGAAAAAAATTTTTTTTGGACTTAGTCATTTTTTCAGCGTTTATCAGACTTTCAGATAGGGGAAATGTCAGTGAGCGTTCCAATTTCAGTTCCAGAGCGATTCACCCAATGAGTCCTTCATATTTAGTCGTTTTCAGCCAATTTTCTGAATTTTTGAAAATTTCACTTTTTTGTGAAAATATCCACTAAATGAGGGAATAATATGTGTGAAGGTACCCCAGGAGAGTTCCAAATGTGTGTGGGTAGAATATATATCCCACGGGGGTAAAATTGAAAAAAGTTGAAAAAAAATTTTTTTTAGACTTAGTCATTTTTCAGGCGTTTATCAGACTTTCAGATAGGGGAAATGTCAGTGAGCGTTCCGATTTCAGTTCCAGAGCGATTCGCCCGATGAGTCCTTCATATTTAGTCGTTTTCAGCCAATTTTCTGAATATTTGAAAATTTCACTTTTTTGTGAAAATATCCACTAAATGAGCTAATAATATGTGTGAGGGTACCCCAAGGAGAGTTCCAAATGTGTGTGGGTAGAATATATATCCCATGGGGGTAAAATTGAAAAAAGTTTAAAAAAAATTTTTTTTAGACTTAGTCATTTTTCCGGCGTTTATCAGACTTTCAGATAGGGGAAATGTCAGTGAGCGTTCCAATTTCAGTTCCAGAGCGATTCGCCCGATGAGTCCTTCATATTTAGTCGTTTTCAGCCAATTTTCTGAATATTTGAAAATTTCACTTTTTTGTGAAAATATCCACTAAATGAGGAAATAATATGTGTGAGGGTACCCCAGGAGAGTTCCAAATGTGTGTGGGTAGAATATATATCCCACGGGGGTAAAATTGAAAAAAGGAGAAAACATTTTTTTTTGGACTTAGTCATTTTTTCAGCGTTTATCAGACTTTCAGATAGGGGAAATGTCAGTGAGCGTTCCGATTTCAGTTCCAGAGCGATTCGCCCGATGAGTCCTTCATATTTAGTCGTTTTCAGCCAATTTTCTGAATATTTGAAAATTTCACTTTTTTGTGAAAATATCCACTAAATGAGGGAATAATATGTGTGAGGGTACCCCAGGAGAGTTCCAAATGTGTGTGGGTAGAATATATATCCCACGGGGGTAAAATTGAAAAAAGTTTTAAAAAAATTTTTTTTAGACTTAGTCATTTTTTCAGCGTTTATCAGACTTTCAGATAGGGGAAATGTCAGTGAGCGTTCCGATTTCAGTTCCAGAGCGATTCGCCCGATGAGTCCTTCATATTTAGTCGTTTTCAGCCAATTTTCTGAATATTTGAAAATTTCACTTTTTTGTGAAAATATCCACTAAATGAGGGAATAATATGTGTGAGGGTACCCCAGGAGAGTTCCAAATGTGTGTGGGTAGAATATATATCCCATGGGGGTAAAATTGAAAAAAGTTTAAAAAAAATTTTTTTTAGACTTAGTCATTTTTCCGGCGTTTATCAGACTTTCAGATAGGGGAAATGTCAGTGAGCGTTCCAATTTCAGTTCCAGAGCGATTCGCCCGATGAGTCCTTCATATTTAGTCGTTTTCAGCCAATTTTCTGAATTTTTGAAAATTTCACTTTTTTGTGAAAATATCCACTAAATGAGGAAATAATATGTGTGAGGGTACCCCAGGAGAGTTCCAAATGTGTGTGGGTAGAATATATATCCCACGGGGGTAAAATTGAAAAAAGGAGAAAAAATTTTTTTTTGGACTTAGTCATTTTTTCAGCGTTTATCAGACTTTCAGATAGGGGAAATATCAGTGAGCGTTCCAATTTCAGTTCCAGAGCAATTCGCCCGATGAGTCCTTCATATTTAGTCGCTTTCAGCCAATTTTCAGAATTTTGAAAATTTCACTTTTTTGTGAAAATATCCACTAAATGAGGGAATAATATGTGTGAGGGTACCCCAGGAGAGTTCCAAATGTGTGTGGGTAGAATATATATCCCACAGGGGTAAAATTGAAAAAAGGAGAAAAAAATTTTTTTTGGACTTAGTCATTTTTTCAGCGTTTATCAGACTTTCAGATAGGGGAAATGTCAGTGAGCGTTCCAATTTCAGTTCCAGAGCGATTCACCCAATGAGTCCTTCATATTTAGTCGTTTTCAGCCAATTTTCTGAATTTTTGAAAATTTCACTTTTTTGTGAAAATATCCACTAAATGAGGGAATAATATGTGTGAAGGTACCCCAGGAGAGTTCCAAATGTGTGTGGGTAGAATATATATCCCACGGGGGTAAAATTGAAAAAAGTTGAAAAAAAATTTTTTTTAGACTTAGTCATTTTTCAGGCGTTTATCAGACTTTCAGATAGGGGAAATGTCAGTGAGCGTTCCGATTTCAGTTCCAGAGCGATTCGCCCGATGAGTCCTTCATATTTAGTCGTTTTCAGCCAATTTTCTGAATATTTGAAAATTTCACTTTTTTGTGAAAATATCCACTAAATGAGCTAATAATATGTGTGAGGGTACCCCAGGAGAGTTCCAAATGTGTGTGGGTAGAATATATATCCCATGGGGGTAAAATTGAAAAAAGTTTAAAAAAAATTTTTTTTAGACTTAGTCATTTTTCCGGCGTTTATCAGACTTTCAGATAGGGGAAATGTCAGTGAGCGTTCCAATTTCAGTTCCAGAGCGATTCGCCCGATGAGTCCTTCATATTTAGTCGTTTTCAGCCAATTTTCTGAATTTTTGAAAATTTCACTTTTTTGTGAAAATATCCACTAAATGAGGAAATAATATGTGTGAGGGTACCCCAGGAGAGTTCCAAATGTGTGTGGGTAGAATATATATCCCACGGGGGTAAAATTGAAAAAAGGAGAAAAAATTTTTTTTTGGACTTAGTCATTTTTTCAGCGTTTATCAGACTTTCAGATAGGGGAAATGTCAGTGAGCGTTCCGATTTCAGTTCCAGAGCGATTCGCCCGATGAGTCCTTCATATTTAGTCGTTTTCAGCCAATTTTCTGAATATTTGAAAATTTCACTTTTTTGTGAAAATATCCACTAAATGAGGGAATAATATGTGTGAGGGTACCCCAGGAGAGTTCCAAATGTGTGTGGGTAGAATATATATCCCATGGGGGTAAAATTGAAAAAAGTTTAAAAAAAATTTTTTTTAGACTTAGTCATTTTTTCAGCGTTTATCAGACTTTTGTGAGGGTAGAATATATATCCCATGGGGGTAAAATTGAAAAAAGTTGAAAAAAAATTTTTTTGGACTTAGTCATTTTTCCGGCGTTTATCAGACTTTCGGATAGGGGAAATGTCAGTGAGAGTTCCGATTTCAGTTCCAGAGCGACTCGCCCAATGAGTCCTTCATATTTAGTCATTTTCAGCCAATTTTCTGAACTTTTGAAAATTTCACTTTTTTGTGAAAATATCCACTAAATGAGGGAATAATATGTGTGAAGGTACCCCAGGAGAGTTCCAAATGTGTGTGGGTAGAATATATATCCCACGGGGGTAAAATTGAAAAAAGCTAAAAAAAAATTTTTTTTAGACTTAGTCATTTTTCCGGCGTTAATCAGACTTTCAATTAGGGCAAATGTCAGTGAGCGTTCCGATTTCACTTCCAGAGCGATTCGCCCGATGAGTCCTTCATATTTAGTCGTTTTCAGCCAATTTTCTGAATATTTGAAAATTTCACTTTTTTGTGAAAATATCCACTAAATGAGGGAATAATATGTGTGAGGGAACCCCAAGAGAGTTCCAAATGTGTGTGGGTAGAATATATATCCCATGGGGGTAAAATTGAAAAAAGTTTCAAAAAATTTTTTTTTAGACTTAGTCATTTTTTCAGTGTTTATCAGACTTTCAGATAGGGGAAATGTCAGTGAGCGTTCCGATTTCAGTTCCAGAGCGATTCGCCCAATGAGTCCTTCATATTTAGTCGTTTTCAGCCAATTTTCTGAATTTTTGAAAATTTCACTTTTTTGTGAAAATATCCACTAAGTGAGGGAATAATATGTGTGAAGGTACTCCAGGAGAGTTCCAAATGTGTGTGGGTAGAATATATATCCCACGGGGGTAAAATTGAAAAAAGCTGAAAAAAATTTTTTTTTAGACTTAGTCATTTTTCCGGCGTTTATCAGACTTTCAGATAGGGGAAATGTCAGTGAGCGTTCCAATTTCAGTTCCAGAGCGATTCGCCCGATGAGTCCTTCATATTTAGTCGTTTTCAGCCAATTTTCTGAATTTTTGAAAATTTCACTTTTTTGTGAAAATATCCACTAAATGAGGAAATAATATGTGTGAGGGTACCCCAGGAGAGTTCCAAATGTGTGTCGGTAGAATATATATCCCACGGGGGTAAAATTGAAAAAAGGAGAAAAAATTTTTTTTTGGACTTAGTCATTTTTTCAGCGTTTATCAGACTTTCAGATAGGGGAAATGTCAGTGAGCGTTCCAATTTCAGTTCCAGAGCAATTCGCCCGATGACTCCTTCATATTTAGTCGTTTTCAGCCAATTTTCAGAATTTTGAAAATTTCACTTTTTTGTGAAAATATCCACTAAATGAGGGAATAATATGTGGGAGGGTACCCCAGGAGAGTTCCAAATGTGTGTGGGTAGAATATATATCCCACAGGGGTAAAATTGAAAAAAGTTTAAAAAAAATTTTTTTTTGGACTTAGTCATTTTTCCAGCTTTAATCAGACTTTCAATTAGGGCATATGTCAGTGAGCGTTCCGATTTCAGTTCCAGAGCGATTCGCCCGATGAGTCCTTCATATTTAGTCGTTTTCAGCCAATTTTCTGAATATTTGAAAATTTCACTTTTTTGTGAAAATATCCACTAAATGAGGGAATAATATGTGTGAGGGAACCCCAAGAGAGTTCCAAATGTGTGTGGGTAGAATATATATCCCACGGGGGTAAAATTGAAAAAAGTTTTAAAAAAATTTTTTTTAGACTTAGTCATTTTTTCAGCGTTTATCAGACTTTCAGATAGGGGAAATGTCAGTGAGCGTTCCGATTTCAGTTCCAGAGCAATTCGCCCAATGAGTCCTTCATATTTCGTCGCTTTCAGCCAATTTTCAGAATTTTCAAAATTTCACTTTTTTGTGAAAATATCCACTAAATGAGGGAATAATATGTGTGAGGGTACCCCAGGAGAGTTCCAAATGTGTGTGGGTAGAATATATATCCCACGGGGGTAAAATTGAAAAAAGGAGAAAAAATTTTTTTTTGGACTTAGTCATTTTTTCAGCGTTTATCAGACTTTCAGATAGGGGAAATGTCAGTGAGCGTTCCGATTTCAGTTCCAGAGCGATTCGCCCGATGAGTCCTTCATATTTAGTCGTTTTCAGCCAATTTTCTGAATATTTGAAAATTTCACTTTTTTGTGAAAATATCCACTAAATGAGGGAATAATATGTGTGAGGGTACCCCAGGAGAGTTCCAAATGTGTGTGGGTAGAATATATATCCCATGGGGGTAAAATTGAAAAAAGTTTAAAAAAAATTTTTTTTAGACTTAGTCATTTTTCCGGCGTTTATCAGACTTTCAGATAGGGGAAATGTCAGTGAGCGTTCCAATTTCAGTTCCAGAGCGATTCGCCCGATGAGTCCTTCATATTTAGTCGTTTTCAGCCAATTTTCTGAATTTTTGAAAATTTCACTTTTTTGTGAAAATATCCACTAAATGAGGAAATAATATGTGTGAGGGTACCCCAGGAGAGTTCCAAATGTGTGTGGGTAGAATATATATCCCACGGGGGTAAAATTGAAAAAAGGAGAAAAAATTTTTTTTTGGACTTAGTCATTTTTTCAGCGTTTATCAGACTTTCAGATAGGGGAAATATCAGTGAGCGTTCCAATTTCAGTTCCAGAGCAATTCGCCCGATGAGTCCTTCATATTTAGTCGCTTTCAGCCAATTTTCAGAATTTTGAAAATTTCACTTTTTTGTGAAAATATCCACTAAATGAGGGAATAATATGTGTGAGGGTACCCCAGGAGAGTTCCAAATGTGTGTGGGTAGAATATATATCCCACAGGGGTAAAATTGAAAAAAGGAGAAAAAAATTTTTTTTGGACTTAGTCATTTTTTCAGCGTTTATCAGACTTTCAGATAGGGGAAATGTCAGTGAGCGTTCCAATTTCAGTTCCAGAGCGATTCACCCAATGAGTCCTTCATATTTAGTCGTTTTCAGCCAATTTTCTGAATTTTTGAAAATTTCACTTTTTTGTGAAAATATCCACTAAATGAGGGAATAATATGTGTGAAGGTACCTCAGGAGAGTTCCAAATGTGTGTGGGTAGAATATATATCCCACGGGGGTAAAATTGAAAAAAGTTGAAAAAAAATTTTTTTTAGACTTAGTCATTTTTCAGGCGTTTATCAGACTTTCAGATAGGGGAAATGTCAGTGAGCGTTCCGATTTCAGTTCCAGAGCGATTCGCCCGATGAGTCCTTCATATTTAGTCGTTTTCAGCCAATTTTCTGAATATTTGAAAATTTCACTTTTTTGTGAAAATATCCACTAAATGAGCTAATAATATGTGTGAGGGTACCCCAGGAGAGTTCCAAATGTGTGTGGGTAGAATATATATCCCATGGGGGTAAAATTGAAAAAAGTTTAAAAAAAATTTTTTTTAGACTTAGTCATTTTTCCGGCGTTTATCAGACTTTCAGATAGGGGAAATGTCAGTGAGCGTTCCAATTTCAGTTCCAGAGCGATTCGCCCGATGAGTCCTTCATATTTAGTCGTTTTCAGCCAATTTTCTGAATTTTTGAAAATTTCACTTTTTTGTGAAAATATCCACTAAATGAGGAAATAATATGTGTGAGGGTACCCCAGGAGAGTTCCAAATGTGTGTGGGTAGAATATATATCCCACGGGGGTAAAATTGAAAAAAGGAGAAAAAATTTTTTTTTGGACTTAGTCATTTTTTCAGCGTTTATCAGACTTTCAGATAGGGGAAATGTCAGTGAGCGTTCCGATTTCAGTTCCAGAGCGATTCGCCCGATGAGTCCTTCATATTTAGTCGTTTTCAGCCAATTTTCTGAATATTTGAAAATTTCACTTTTTTGTGAAAATATCCACTAAATGAGGAAATAATATGTGTGAGGGTACCCCAGGAGAGTTCCAAATGTGTGTGGGTAGAATATATATCCCACGGGGGTAAAATTGAAAAAAGTTTTAAAAAAATTTTTTTTAGACTTAGTCATTTTTTCAGCGTTTATCAGACTTTTGTGAGGGTAGAATATATATCCCATGGGGGTAAAATTGAAAAAAGTTGAAAAAAAATTTTTTTGGACTTAGTCATTTTTCCGGCGTTTATCAGACTTTCGGATAGGGGAAATGTCAGTGAGAGTTCCGATTTCAGTTCCAGAGCGACTCGCCCAATGAGTCCTTCATATTTAGTCATTTTCAGCCAATTTTCTGAACTTTTGAAAATTTCACTTTTTTGTGAAAATATCCACTAAATGAGGGAATAATATGTGTGAAGGTACCCCAGGAGAGTTCCAAATGTGTGTGGGTAGAATATATATCCCACGGGGGTAAAATTGAAAAAAGCTAAAAAAAAATTTTTTTTAGACTTAGTCATTTTTCCGGCGTTAATCAGACTTTCAATTAGGGCAAATGTCAGTGAGCGTTCCGATTTCACTTCCAGAGCGATTCGCCCGATGAGTCCTTCATATTTAGTCGTTTTCAGCCAATTTTCTGAATATTTGAAAATTTCACTTTTTTGTGAAAATATCCACTAAATGAGGGAATAATATGTGTGAGGGAACCCCAAGAGAGTTCCAAATGTGTGTGGGTAGAATATATATCCCATGGGGGTAAAATTGAAAAAAGTTTCAAAAAATTTTTTTTTAGACTTAGTCATTTTTTCAGTGTTTATCAGACTTTCAGATAGGGGAAATGTCAGTGAGCGTTCCGATTTCAGTTCCAGAGCGATTCGCCCAATGAGTCCTTCATATTTAGTCGTTTTCAGCCAATTTTCTGAATTTTTGAAAATTTCACTTTTTTGTGAAAATATCCACTAAGTGAGGGAATAATATGTGTGAAGGTACTCCAGGAGAGTTCCAAATGTGTGTGGGTAGAATATATATCCCACGGGGGTAAAATTGAAAAAAGCTGAAAAAAATTTTTTTTTAGACTTAGTCATTTTTCCGGCGTTTATCAGACTTTCAGATAGGGGAAATGTCAGTGAGCGTTCCAATTTCAGTTCCAGAGCGATTCGCCCGATGAGTCCTTCATATTTAGTCGTTTTCAGCCAATTTTCTGAATTTTTGAAAATTTCACTTTTTTGTGAAAATATCCACTAAATGAGGAAATAATATGTGTGAGGGTACCCCAGGAGAGTTCCAAATGTGTGTCGGTAGAATATATATCCCACGGGGGTAAAATTGAAAAAAGGAGAAAAAATTTTTTTTTGGACTTAGTCATTTTTTCAGCGTTTATCAGACTTTCAGATAGGGGAAATGTCAGTGAGCGTTCCAATTTCAGTTCCAGAGCAATTCGCCCGATGACTCCTTCATATTTAGTCGTTTTCAGCCAATTTTCAGAATTTTGAAAATTTCACTTTTTTGTGAAAATATCCACTAAATGAGGGAATAATATGTGGGAGGGTACCCCAGGAGAGTTCCAAATGTGTGTGGGTAGAATATATATCCCACAGGGGTAAAATTGAAAAAAGTTTAAAAAAAATTTTTTTTTGGACTTAGTCATTTTTCCAGCTTTAATCAGACTTTCAATTAGGGCATATGTCAGTGAGCGTTCCGATTTCAGTTCCAGAGCGATTCGCCCGATGAGTCCTTCATATTTAGTCGTTTTCAGCCAATTTTCTGAATATTTGAAAATTTCACTTTTTTGTGAAAATATCCACTAAATGAGGGAATAATATGTGTGAGGGAACCCCAAGAGAGTTCCAAATGTGTGTGGGTAGAATATAAATCCCACGGGGGTAAAATTGAAAAAAGTTTTAAAAAAATTTTTTTTAGACTTAGTCATTTTTTCAGCGTTTATCAGACTTTCAGATAGGGGAAATGTCAGTGAGCGTTCCGATTTCAGTTCCAGAGCAATTCGCCCAATGAGTCCTTCATATTTCGTCGCTTTCAGCCAATTTTCAGAATTTTCAAAATTTCACTTTTTTGTGAAAATATCCACTAAATGAGGGAATAATATGTGTGAGGGTACCCCAGGAGAGTTCCAAATGTGTGTGGGTAGAATATATATCCCACGGGGGTAAAATTGAAAAAAGGAGAAAAAATTTTTTTTTGGACTTAGTCATTTTTTCAGCGTTTATCAGACTTTCAGATAGGGGAAATGTCAGTGAGCGTTCCAATTTCAGTTCCAGAGCGATTCGCCCAATTAGTCCTTCATATTTAGTCGTTTTCAGCCAATTTTCTGAATTTTTGAAAATTTCACTTTTTTGTGAAAATATCCACTAAATGAGGGAATAATATGTGTGAAGGTACCCCAGGAGAGTTCCAAATGTGTGTGGGTAGAATATATATCCCACAGGGGTAAAATTGAAAAAAGTTGAAAAAAAATTTTTTTGGACTTAGTCATTTTTCAGGCGTTTATCAGACTTTCAGATAGGGGAAATGTCAGTGAGCGTTCCGATTTCACTTCCAGAGCGATTCGCCCGATGAGTCCTTCATATTTAGTCGTTTTCAGCCAATTTTCTGAATATTTGAAAATTTCACTTTTTTGTGAAAATATCCACTAAATGAGGGAATAATATGTGTGAGGGAACCCCAAGAGAGTTCCAAATCTGTGTGGGTAGAATATATATCCCATGGGGGTAAAATTGAAAAAAGTTTAAAAAAAATTTTTTTTAGACTTAGTCATTTTTTCAGTGTTTATCAGACTTTCAGATAGGGGAAATGTCAGTGAGCGTTCCGATTTCAGTTCCAGAGCGATTCGCCCAATGAGTCCTTCATATTTAGACGTTTTCAGCCAATTTTCTGAATTTTTGAAAATTTCACTTTTTTGTGAAAATATCCACTAAGTGAGGGAATAATATGTGTGAAGGTACTCCAGGAGAGTTCCAAATGTGTGTGGGTAGAATATATATCCCACGGGGGTAAAATTGAAAAAAGCTGCAAAAAATTTTTTTTTAGACTTAGTCATTTTTCCGGCGTTTATCAGACTTTCAGATAGGGGAAATGTCAGTGAGCGTTCCAATTTCAGTTCCAGAGCGATTCGCCCGATGAGTCCTTCATATTTAGTCGTTTTCAGCCAATTTTCTGAATTTTTGAAAATTTCACTTTTTTGTGAAAATATCCACTAAATGAGGAAATAATATGTGTGAGGGTACCCCAGGAGAGTTCCAAATGTGTGTCGGTAGAATATATATCCCACGGGGGTAAAATTGAAAAAAGGAGAAAAAATTTTTTTTTGGACTTAGTCATTTTTTCAGCGTTTATCAGACTTTCAGATAGGGGAAATGTCAGTGAGCGTTCCAATTTCAGTTCCAGAGCAATTCGCCCGATGACTCCTTCATATTGAGTCGTTTTCAGCCAATTTTCAGAATTTTGAAAATTTCACTTTTTTGTGAAAATATCCACTAAATGAGGGAATAATATGTGGGAGGGTACCCCAGGAGAGTTACAAATGTGTGTGGGTAGAATATATATCCCACAGGGGTAAAATTGAAAAAAGTTTAAAAAAAATTTTTTTTGGACTTAGTCATTTTTCCAGCGTTAATCAGACTTTCAATTAGGGCATATGTCAGTGAGCGTTCCGATTTCAGTTCCAGAGCGATTCGCCCGTTGAGTCCTTCATATTTAGTCGTTTTCAGCCAATTTTCTGAATATTTGAAAATTTCACTTTTTTGTGAAAATATCCACTAAATGAGGGAATAATATGTGTGAGGGTACCCCAGGAGAGTTCCAAATGTGTGTGGGTAGAATATATATCCCACAGGGGTAAAATTGAAAAAAGGAGAAAAAAATTTTTTTTGGACTTAGTCATTTTTTCAGCGTTTATCAGACTTTCAGATAGGGGAAATGTCAGTGAGCGTTCCAATTTCAGTTCCAGAGCGATTCACCCAATGAGTCCTTCATATTTAGTCGTTTTCAGCCAATTTTCTGAATTTTTGAAAATTTCACTTTTTTGTGAAAATATCCACTAAATGAGGGAATAATATGTGTGAAGGTACCCCAGGAGAGTTCCAAATGTGTGTGGGTAGAATATATATCCCACGGGGGTAAAATTGAAAAAAGTTGAAAAAAAATTTTTTTTAGACTTAGTCATTTTTCAGGCGTTTATCAGACTTTCAGATAGGGGAAATGTCAGTGAGCGTTCCGATTTCAGTTCCAGAGCGATTCGCCCGATGAGTCCTTCATATTTAGTCGTTTTCAGCCAATTTTCTGAATATTTGAAAATTTCACTTTTTTGTGAAAATATCCACTAAATGAGCTAATAATATGTGTGAGGGTACCCCAGGAGAGTTCCAAATGTGTGTGGGTAGAATATATATCCCATGGGGGTAAAATTGAAAAAAGTTTAAAAAAAATTTTTTTTAGACTTAGTCATTTTTCCGGCGTTTATCAGACTTTCAGATAGGGGAAATATCAGTGAGCGTTCCAATTTCAGTTCCAGAGCGATTCGCCCGATGAGTCCTTCATATTTAGTCGTTTTCAGCCAATTTTCTGAATTTTTGAAAATTTCACTTTTTTGTGAAAATATCCACTAAATGAGGAAATAATATGTGTGAGGGTACCCCAGGAGAGTTCCAAATGTGTGTGGGTAGAATATATATCCCACGGGGGTAAAATTGAAAAAAGGAGAAAAAATTTTTTTTTGGACTTAGTCATTTTTTCAGCGTTTATCAGACTTTCAGATAGGGGAAATGTCAGTGAGCGTTCCGATTTCAGTTCCAGAGCGATTCGCCCGATGAGTCCTTCATATTTAGTCGTTTTCAGCCAATTTTCTGAATATTTGAAAATTTCACTTTTTTGTGAAAATATCCACTAAATGAGGGAATAATATGTGTGAGGGTACCCCAGGAGAGTTCTAAATGTGTGTGGGTAGAATATATATCCCACGGGGGTAAAATTGAAAAAAGTTTTAAAAAAATTTTTTTTAGACTTAGTCATTTTTTCAGCGTTTATCAGACTTTCAGATAGGGGAAATGTCAGTGAGCGTTCCGATTTCAGTTCCAGAGCGATTCGCCCGATGAGTCCTTCATATTTAGTCGTTTTCAGCCAATTTTCTGAATATTTGAAAATTTCACTTTTTTGTGAAAATATCCACTAAATGAGGGAATAATATGTGTGAGGGTACCCCAGGAGAGTTCCAAATGTGTGTGGGTAGAATATATATCCCATGGGGGTAAAATTGAAAAAAGTTTAAAAAAAATTTTTTTTAGACTTAGTCATTTTTCCGGCGTTTATCAGACTTTCAGATAGGGGAAATGTCAGTGAGCGTTCCAATTTCAGTTCCAGAGCGATTCGCCCGATGAGTCCTTCATATTTAGTCGTTTTCAGCCAATTTTCTGAATTTTTGAAAATTTCACTTTTTTGTGAAAATATCCACTAAATGAGGAAATAATATGTGTGAGGGTACCCCAGGAGAGTTCCAAATGTGTGTGGGTAGAATATATATCCCACGGGGGTAAAATTGAAAAAAGGAGAAAAAATTTTTTTTTGGACTTAGTCATTTTTTCAGCGTTTATCAGACTTTCAGATAGGGGAAATGTCAGTGAGCGTTCCGATTTCAGTTCCAGAGCGATTCGCCCGATGAGTCCTTCATATTTAGTCGTTTTCAGCCAATTTTCTGAATATTTGAAAATTTCACTTTTTTGTGAAAATATCCACTAAATGAGGGAATAATATGTGTGAGGGTACCCCAGGAGAGTTCCAAATGTGTGTGGGTAGAATATATATCCCACGGGGGTAAAATTGAAAAAAGTTTTAAAAAAATTTTTTTTAGACTTAGTCATTTTTTCAGCGTTTATCAGACTTTTGTGAGGGTAGAATATATATCCCATGGGGGTAAAATTGAAAAAAGTTGAAAAAAAATTTTTTTGGACTTAGTCATTTTTCCGGCGTTTATCAGACTTTCGGATAGGGGAAATGTCAGTGAGAGTTCCGATTTCAGTTCCAGAGCGACTCGCCCAATGAGTCCTTCATATTTAGTCATTTTCAGCCAATTTTCTGAACTTTTGAAAATTTCACTTTTTTGTGAAAATATCCACTAAATGAGGGAATAATATGTGTGAAGGTACCCCAGGAGAGTTCCAAATGTGTGTGGGTAGAATATATATCCCACGGGGGTAAAATTGAAAAAAGCTAAAAAAAAATTTTTTTTAGACTTAGTCATTTTTCCGGCGTTAATCAGACTTTCAATTAGGGCAAATGTCAGTGAGCGTTCCGATTTCACTTCCAGAGCGATTCGCCCGATGAGTCCTTCATATTTAGTCGTTTTCAGCCAATTTTCTGAATATTTGAAAATTTCACTTTTTTGTGAAAATATCCACTAAATGAGGGAATAATATGTGTGAGGGAACCCCAAGAGAGTTCCAAATGTGTGTGGGTAGAATATATATCCCATGGGGGTAAAATTGAAAAAAGTTTCAAAAAATTTTTTTTTAGACTTAGTCATTTTTTCAGTGTTTATCAGACTTTCAGATAGGGGAAATGTCAGTGAGCGTTCCGATTTCAGTTCCAGAGCGATTCGCCCAATGAGTCCTTCATATTTAGTCGTTTTCAGCCAATTTTCTGAATTTTTGAAAATTTCACTTTTTTGTGAAAATATCCACTAAGTGAGGGAATAATATGTGTGAAGGTACTCCAGGAGAGTTCCAAATGTGTGTGGGTAGAATATATATCCCACGGGGGTAAAATTGAAAAAAGCTGAAAAAAATTTTTTTTTAGACTTAGTCATTTTTCCGGCGTTTATCAGACTTTCAGATAGGGGAAATGTCAGTGAGCGTTCCAATTTCAGTTCCAGAGCGATTCGCCCGATGAGTCCTTCATATTTAGTCGTTTTCAGCCAATTTTCTGAATTTTTGAAAATTTCACTTTTTTGTGAAAATATCCACTAAATGAGGAAATAATATGTGTGAGGGTACCCCAGGAGAGTTCCAAATGTGTGTCGGTAGAATATATATCCCACGGGGGTAAAATTGAAAAAAGGAGAAAAAATTTTTTTTTGGACTTAGTCATTTTTTCAGCGTTTATCAGACTTTCAGATAGGGGAAATGTCAGTGAGCGTTCCAATTTCAGTTCCAGAGCAATTCGCCCGATGACTCCTTCATATTTAGTCGTTTTCAGCCAATTTTCAGAATTTTGAAAATTTCACTTTTTTGTGAAAATATCCACTAAATGAGGGAATAATATGTGGGAGGGTACCCCAGGAGAGTTCCAAATGTGTGTGGGTAGAATATATATCCCACAGGGGTAAAATTGAAAAAAGTTTAAAAAAAATTTTTTTTTGGACTTAGTCATTTTTCCAGCTTTAATCAGACTTTCAATTAGGGCAT
This sequence comes from Phyllobates terribilis, assembly GCF_046119375.1. NCBI lineage: Eukaryota > Metazoa > Chordata > Amphibia > Anura > Dendrobatidae > Phyllobates > Phyllobates terribilis. The sequence continues at coordinate 6,764,871 of NW_027362838.1, read as the reverse complement.
ATGTCAGTGAGCGTTCCGATTTCAGTTCCAGAGCGATTCGCCCGATGAGTCCTTCATATTTAGTCGTTTTCAGCCAATTTTCTGAATATTTGAAAATTTCACTTTTTTGTGAAAATATCCACTAAATGAGGGAATAATATGTGTGAGGGAACCCCAAGAGAGTTCCAAATGTGTGTGGGTAGAATATATATCCCACGGGGGTAAAATTGAAAAAAGTTTTAAAAAAATTTTTTTTAGACTTAGTCATTTTTTCAGCGTTTATCAGACTTTCAGATAGGGGAAATGTCAGTGAGCGTTCCGATTTCAGTTCCAGAGCAATTCGCCCAATGAGTCCTTCATATTTCGTCGCTTTCAGCCAATTTTCAGAATTTTCAAAATTTCACTTTTTTGTGAAAATATCCACTAAATGAGGGAATAATATGTGTGAGGGTACCCCAGGAGAGTTCCAAATGTGTGTGGGTAGAATATATATCCCACGGGGGTAAAATTGAAAAAAGGAGAAAAAATTTTTTTTTGGACTTAGTCATTTTTTCAGCGTTTATCAGACTTTCAGATAGGGGAAATGTCAGTGAGCGTTCCAATTTCAGTTCCAGAGCGATTCGCCCAATTAGTCCTTCATATTTAGTCGTTTTCAGCCAATTTTCTGAATTTTTGAAAATTTCACTTTTTTGTGAAAATATCCACTAAATGAGGGAATAATATGTGTGAAGGTACCCCAGGAGAGTTCCAAATGTGTGTGGGTAGAATATATATCCCACAGGGGTAAAATTGAAAAAAGTTGAAAAAAAATTTTTTTGGACTTAGTCATTTTTCAGGCGTTTATCAGACTTTCAGATAGGGGAAATGTCAGTGAGCGTTCCGATTTCACTTCCAGAGCGATTCGCCCGATGAGTCCTTCATATTTAGTCGTTTTCAGCCAATTTTCTGAATATTTGAAAATTTCACTTTTTTGTGAAAATATCCACTAAATGAGGGAATAATATGTGTGAGGGAACCCCAAGAGAGTTCCAAATGTGTGTCGGTAGAATATATATCCCACGGGGGTAAAATTGAAAAAAGGAGAAAAATTTTTTTTTTGGACTTAGTCATTTTTTCAGCGTTTATCAGACTTTCAGATAGGGGAAATGTCAGTGAGCGTTCCAATTTCAGTTCCAGAGCAATTCGCCTGATGACTCCTTCATATTGAGTCGTTTTCAGCCAATTTTCAGAATTTTGAAAATTTCACTTTTTTGTGAAAATATCCACTAAATGAGGGAATAATATGTGGGAGGGTACCCCAGGAGAGTTACAAATGTGTGTGGGTAGAATATATATCCCACAGGGGTAAAATTGAAAAAAGTTTAAAAAAAATTTTTTTTGGACTTAGTCATTTTTCCAGCGTTAATCAGACTTTCAATTAGGGCATATGTCAGTGAGCGTTCCGATTTCAGTTCCAGAGCGATTCGCCCGTTGAGTCCTTCATATTTAGTCGTTTTCAGCCAATTTTCTGAATATTTGAAAATTTCACTTTTTTGTGAAAATATCCACTAAATGAGGGAATAATATGTGTGAGGGTACCCCAGGAGAGTTCCAAATGTGTGTGGGTAGAATATATATCCCACGGGGGTAAAATTGAAAAAAGGTGAAAAAAATTTTTTTTTGGACTTGGTCATTTTTCCGGCGTTAATCAGACTTTCAGATAGGGGAAATATCAGTGAGCGTTCCAATTTCAGTTCCAGAGCGATTCGCCCGATGAGTCCTTCATATTTAGTCGTTTTCAGCCAATTTTCTGAATTTTTGAAAATTTCACTTTTTTGTGAAAATATCCACTAAATGAGGGAATAATATGTGTGAGGGTACCCCAGGAGAGTTCCAAATGTGTGTGGGTAGAATATATATCCCACGGGGGTAAAATTGAAAAAAGTTTAAAAAAAAAATTTTTTAGACTTAGTCATTTTTCCAGCGTTTATCAGACTTTCAGATAGGGGAAATGTCAGTGAGCGTTCCAATTTCAGTTCCAGAGCGATTCGCCCGATGAGTCCTTCATATATAGTCGTTTTCAGCCAATTTTCTGAATATTTGAAAATTTCACTTTTTTGTGAAAATATCCACTAAATGAGGGAATAATATGTGTGAGGGTACGCCAGGAGAGTTCCAAATGTGTGTGGGTAGAATATATATCCCACGGGGGTAAAATTGAAAAAAGTTTAAAAAAATTTTTTTTTAGACTTAGTCATTTTTCCGGCGTTTATCAGACTTTCAGATAGGGGAAATGTCAGTGAGCATTCCGATTTCAGTTCCAGAGGGATTTGCCCAATGAGTCCTTCATATTCAGTCGTTTTCAGCCAATTTTCAGAATTTTGAAAATTTCACTTTTTTGTGAAAATATCCACTAAATGAGGGAATAATATGTGTGAGGGTACCCCAGGAGAGTTCCAAATGTGTGTGGGTAGAATATATATCCCACGGGGGTAAAATTGAAAAAAGTTTAAAAAAAATTTTTTTTGGACTTCGTCATTTTTCCGGCGTTTATCAGACTTTCAGATAGGGGAAATGTCAGTGAGCGTTCCGATTTCAGTTCCAGAGCGATTCGCCCGATGAGTCCTTCATATTTAGACGTTTTAAGCCAATTTTCAGAATTTTTGAAAATTTCACTTTTTTGTGAAAATATCCACTAAATGAGGGAATAATATGTGTGAGGGTACCCCAGGAGAGTTCCAAATGTGTGTGGGTAGAATATATATCCCACGGGGGTAAAATTGAAAAAAGGTGAAAAAAATTTTTTTTTTGACTTGGTCATTTTTCCTGCGTTAATCAGACTTTCAATTAGGGCAAATGTCAGTGAGCGTTCCGATTTCACTTCCAGAGCGATTCGCCCGATGAGTACTTCAAATTTAGTCGTTTTCAGCCAATCTTCTGAATATTTGAAAATTTCACTTTTTTGTGAAAATATCCACTAAATGAGGGAATAATATGTGTGAGGGTACGCCAGGAGAGTTCCAAATGTGTGTGGGTAGAATATATATCCCACGGGGGTAAAACTGAAAAAAGTTTAAAAAAAATTTTTTTTAGACTTAGTCATTTTTCCGGCGTTTATCAGACTTTCAGATAGGGGAAATATCAGTGAGCGTTCCAATTTCAGTTCCAGAGCGATTCGCCCGATGAGTCCTTCATATTTAGTCGTTTTCAGCCAATTTTCTGAATATTTGAAAATTTCACTTTTTTGTGAAAATATCCACTAAATGAGGGAATAATATGTGTGAGGGTACGCCAGGAGAGTTCCAAATGTGTGTGGGTAGAATATATATCCCACGGGGGTAAAATTGAAAAAAGTTTAAAAAAATTTTTTTTTAGACTTAGTCATTTTTCCGGCGTTTATCAGACTTTCAGATAGGGGAAATGTCAGTGAGCATTCCGATTTCAGTTCCAGAGGGATTTGCCCAATGAGTCCTTCATATTCAGTCGTTTTCAGCCAATTTTCAGAATTTTGAAAATTTCACTTTTTTGTGAAAATATCCACTAAATGAGGGAATAATATGTGTGAGGGTACGCCAGGAGAGTTCCAAATGTGTGTGGGTAGAATATATATCCCACGGGGGTAAAATTGAAAAAAGTTTAAAAAATTTTTTTTTTAGACTTAGTCATTTTTCCGGCGTTTATCAGACTTTCAGATAGGGGAAATGTCAGTGAGCATTCCGATTTCAGTTCCAGAGGGATTTGCCCAATGAGTCCTTCATATTCAGTCGTTTTCAGCCAATTTTCAGAATTTTGAAAATTTCACTTTTTTGTGAAAATATCCACTAAATGAGGGAATAATATGTGTGAGGGTACCCCAGGAGAGTTCCAAATGTGTGTGAGTAGAATATATATCCCACGGGGGTAAAATTGAAAAAAGTTTAAAAAAAATTTTTTTTGGACTTCGGCATTTTTCCGGCGTTTATCAGACTTTCAGATAGGGGAAATGTCAGTGAGCGTTCCGATTTCAGTTCCAGAGCGATTCGCCCGATGAGTCCTTCATATTTAGACGTTTTAAGCCAATTTTCAGAATTTTTGAAAATTTCACTTTTTTGTGAAAATATCCACTAAATGAGGGAATAATATGTGTGAGGGTACCCCAGGAGAGTTCCAAATGTGTGTGGGTAGAATATATATCCCACGGGGGTAAAATTGAAAAAAGGTGAAAAAAATTTTTTTTTGGACTTGGTCATTTTTCCAGCGTTAATCAGACTTTCAATTAGGGCAAATGTCAGTGAGCGTTCCGATTTCACTTCCAGAGCGATTCGCCCGATGAGTACTTCAAATTTAGTCGTTTTCAGCCAATTTTCTGAATATTTGAAAATTTCACTTTTTTGTGAAAATATCCACTAAATGAGGGAATAATATGTGTGAGGGTACGCCAGGAGAGTTCCAAATGTGTGTGGGTAGAATATATATCCCACGGGGGTAAAACTGAAAAAAGTTAAAAAAAAATTTTTTTTAGACTTAGTCATTTTTCCGGCGTTTATCAGACTTTCAGATAGGGGAAATGTCAGTGAGCGTTCCAATTTCAGTTCCAGAGCGATTCGCCCGATGAGTCCTTCATATATAGTCGTTTTCAGCCAATTTTCTGAATATTTGAAAATTTCACTTTTTTGTGAAAATATCCACTAAATGAGGGAATAATATGTGTGAGGGTACGCCAGGAGAGTTCCAAATGTGTGTGGGTAGAATATATATCCCACGGGGGTAAAATTGAAAAAAGTTTAAAAAAATTTTTTTTTAGACTTAGTCATTTTTCCGGCGTTTATCAGACTTTCAGATAGGGGAAATGTCAGTGAGCGTTCCGATTTCAGTTCCAGAGGGATTTGCCCAATGAGTCCTTCATATTCAGTCGTTTTCAGCCAATTTTCAGAATTTTGAAAATTTCACTTTTTTGTGAAAATATCCACTAAATGAGGGAATAATATGTGTGAGGGTACCCCAGGAGAGTTCCAAATGTGTGTGGGTAGAATATATATCCCACGGGGGTAAAATTGAAAAAAGTTTAAAAAAAATTTTTTTTGGACTTCGTCATTTTTCCGGCGTTTATCAGACTTTCAGATAGGGGAAATGTCAGTGAGCGTTCCGATTTCAGTTCCAGAGCGATTCGCCCGATGAGTCCTTCATATTTAGACGTTTTAAGCCAATTTTCAGAATTTTTGAAAATTTCACTTTTTTGTGAAAATATCCACTAAATGAGGGAATAATATGTGTGAGGGTACCCCAGGAGAGTTCCAAATGTGTGTGGGTAGAATATATATCCCACGGGGGTAAAATTGAAAAAAGTTTAAAAAAAATTTTTTTTAGACTTAGTCATTTTTCCGGCGTTTATCAGACTTTCAGATAGGGGAAATATCAGTGAGCGTTCCAATTTCAGTTCCAGAGCGATTCGCCCGATGAGTCCTTCATATTTAGTCGTTTTCAGCCAATTTTCTGAATTTTTGAAAATTTCACTTTTTTGTGAAAATATCCACTAAATGAGGGAATAATATGTGTGAGGGTACCCCAGGAGAGTTCCAAATGTGTGTGGGTAGAATATATATCCCACGGGGGTAAAATTGAAAAAAGTTTAAAAAAAATTTTTTTTAGACTTAGTCATTTTTCCGGCGTTTATCAGACTTTCAGATAGGGGAAATGTCAGTGAGCGTTCCAATTTCAGTTCCAGAGCGATTCGCCCGATGAGTCCTTCATATTTAGTCGTTTTCAGCCAATTTTCTGAATTTTTGAAAATTTCACTTTTTTGTGAAAATATCCACTAAATGAGGGAATAATATGTGTGAGGGTACCCCAGCAGAGTTCCAAATGTGTGTGGGTAGAATATATATCCCACGGGGGTAAAATTGAAAAAAGTTTAAAAAAAAAATTTTTTAGACTTAGTCATTTTTCCAGCGTTTATCAGACTTTCAGATAGGGGAAATGTCAGTGAGCGTTCCAATTTCAGTTCCAGAGCGATTCGCCCGAGGAGTCCTTCATATATAGTCGTTTTCAGCCAATTTTCTGAATATTTGAAAATTTCACTTTTTTGTGAAAATATCCACTAAATGAGGGAATAATATGTGTGAGGGTACCCCAGGAGAGTTCCAAATGTGTGTGGGTAGAATATATATCCCACGGGGGTAAAATTGAAAAAAGTTTAAAAAAAATTTTTTTTAGACTTAGTCATTTTTCCGGCGTTTATCAGACTTTCAGATAGGGGAAATGTCAGTGAGCGTTCCAATTTCAGTTCCAGAGCGATTCGCCCGATGAGTCCTTCATATTTAGTCGTTTTCAGCCAATTTTCTGAATTTTTGAAAATTTCACTTTTTTGTGAAAATATCCACTAAATGAGGGAATAATATGTGTGAGGGTACCCCAGCAGAGTTCCAAATGTGTGTGGGTAGAATATATATCCCACGGGGGTAAAATTGAAAAAAGTTTAAAAAAAAAATTTTTTAGACTTAGTCATTTTTCCAGCGTTTATCAGACTTTCAGATAGGGGAAATGTCAGTGAGCGTTCCAATTTCAGTTCCAGAGCGATTCGCCCGAGGAGTCCTTCATATATAGTCGTTTTCAGCCAATTTTCTGAATATTTGAAAATTTCACTTTTTTGTGAAAATATCCACTAAATGAGGGAATAATATGTGTGAGGGTACCCCAGGAGAGTTCCAAATGTGTGTGGGTAGAATATATATCCCACGGGGGTAAAATTGAAAAAAGTTTAAAAAAAATTTTTTTTGGACTTCGTCATTTTTCCGGCGTTTATCAGACTTTCAGATAGGGGAAATGTCAGTGAGCGTTCCGATTTCAGTTCCAGAGCGATTCGCCCGATGAGTCCTTCATATTTAGACGTTTTAAGCCAATTTTCAGAATTTTTGAAAATTTCACTTTTTTGTGAAAATATCCACTAAATGAGGGAATAATATGTGTGAGGGTACCCCAGGAGAGTTCCAAATGTGTGTGGGTAGAATATATATCCCACGGGGGTAAAATTGAAAAAAGGTGAAAAAAATTTTTTTTTGGACTTGGTCATTTTTCCGGCGTTAATCAGACTTTCAATTAGGGCAAATGTCAGTGAGCGTTCCGATTTCACTTCCAGAGCGATTCGCCCGATGAGTACTTCAAATTTAGTCGTTTTCAGCCAATTTTCTGAATATTTGAAAATTTCACTTTTTTGTGAAAATATCCACTAAATGTGGGAATAATATGTGTGAGGGTACCCCAGGAGAGTTCCAAATGTGTGTGGGTAGAATATATATCCCACGGGGGTAAAATTGAAAAAAGTTTAAAAAAAATTTTTTTTAGACTTAGTCATTTTTCCGGCGTTTATCAGACTTTCAGATAGGGGAAATGTCAGTGAGCGTTCCAATTTCAGTTCCAGAGCGATTCGCCCGATGAGTCCTTCATATATAGTCGTTTTCAGCCAATTTTCTGAATATTTGAAAATTTCACTTTTTTGTGAAAATATCCACTAAATGAGGGAATAATATGTGTGAGGGTACCCCAGGAGAGTTCCAAATGTGTGTGGGTAGAATATATATCCCACGGGGGTAAAATTGAAAAAAGTTTAAAAAAAATTTTTTTTAGACTTAGTCATTTTTCCGGCGTTTATCAGACTTTCAGATAGGGGAAATGTCAGTGAGCATTCGAATTTCAGTTCCAGAGCGATTCGCCCGATGAGTCCTTCATATTTAGTCGTTTTCAGCCAATTTTCTGAATTTTTGAAAATTTCACTTTTTTGTGAAAATATCCACTAAATGAGGGAAAAATATGTGTGAGGGTACCCCAGGAGAGTTCCAAATGTGTGTGGGTAGAATATATATCCCACGGGGGTAAAATTGAAAAAAGTTTAAAAAAAAAATTTTTTAGACTTAGTCATTTTTCCAGCGTTTATCAGACTTTCAGATAGGGGAAATGTCAGTGAGCGTTCCAATTTCAGTTCCAGAGCGATTCGCCCGATGAGTCCTTCATATATAGTCGTTTTCAGCCAATTTTCTGAATATTTGAAAATTTCACTTTTTTGTGAAAATATCCACTAAATGAGGGAATAATATGTGTGAGGGTACGCCAGGAGAGTTCCAAATGTGTGTGGGTAGAATATATATCCCACGGGGGTAAAATTGAAAAAAGTTTAAAAAAATTTTTTTTTAGACTTAGTCATTTTTCCGGCGTTTATCAGACTTTCAGATAGGGGAAATGTCAGTGAGCGTTCCGATTTCAGTTCCAGAGGGATTTGCCCAATGAGTCCTTCATATTCAGTCGTTTTCAGCCAATTTTCAGAATTTTGAAAATTTCACTTTTTTGTGAAAATATCCACTAAATGAGGGAATAATATGTGTGAGGGTACCCCAGGAGAGTTCCAAATGTGTGTGGGTAGAATATATATCCCACGGGGGTAAAATTGAAAAAAGTTTAAAAAAAATTTTTTTTGGACTTCGTCATTTTTCCGGCGTTTATCAGACTTTCAGATAGGGGAAATGTCAGTGAGCGTTCCGATTTCAGTTCCAGAGCGATTCGCCCGATGAGTCCTTCATATTTAGACGTTTTAAGCCAATTTTCAGAATTTTTGAAAATTTCACTTTTTTGTGAAAATATCCACTAAATGAGGGAATAATATGTGTGAGGGTACCCCAGGAGAGTTCCAAATGTGTGTGGGTAGAATATATATCCCACGGGGGTAAAATTGAAAAAAGGTGAAAAAAATTTTTTTTTGGACTTGGTCATTTTTCCGGCGTTAATCAGACTTTCAATTAGGGCAAATGTCAGTGAGCGTTCCGATTTCACTTCCAGAGCGATTCGCCCGATGAGTACTTCAAATTTAGTCGTTTTCAGCCAATTTTCTGAATATTTGAAAATTTCACTTTTTTGTGAAAATATCCACTAAATGAGGGAATAATATGTGTGAGGGTACGCCAGGAGAGTTCCAAATGTGTGTGGGTAGAATATATATCCCACGGGGGTAAAACTGAAAAAAGTTTAAAAAAAATTCTTTTTAGACTTAGTCATTTTTCCGGCGTTTATCAGACTTTCAGATAGGGGAAATATCAGTGAGCGTTCCAATTTCAGTTCCAGAGCGATTCGCCCGATGAGTCCTTCATATTTAGTCGTTTTCAGCCAATTTTCTGAATTTTTGAAAATTTCACTTTTTTGTGAAAATATCCACTAAATGAGGGAATAATATGTGTGAGGGTACCCCAGGAGAGTTCCAAATGTGTGTGGGTAGAATATATATCAAACGGGGGTAAAATTGAAAAAAGTTTAAAAAAAATTTTTTTTAGACTTAGTCATTTTTCCGGCGTTTATCAGACTTTCAGATAGGGGAAATGTCAGTGAGCGTTCCGATTTCAGTTCCAGAGCGATTCGCCCGATGAGTCCTTCATATTTAGTCGTTTTCAGCCAATTTTCTGAATTTTTGAAAATTTCACTTTTTTGTGAAAATATCCACTAAATGAGGGAAAAATATGTGTGAGGGTACCCCAGGAGAGTTCCAAATGTGTGTGGGTAGAATATATATCCCACGGGGGTAAAATTGAAAAAAGTTTAAAAAAAATTTTTTTTAGACTTAGTCATTTTTCCGGCGTTTATCAGACTTTCAGATAGGGGAAATGTCAGTGAGCGTTCCGATTTCAGTTCCAGAGCGATTCGCCCGATGAGTCCTTCATATTTAGTCGTTTTCAGCCAATTTTCTGAATTTTTGAAAATTTCACTTTTTTGTGAAAATATCCACTAAATGAGGGAAAAATATGTGTGAGGGTACCCCAGGAGAGTTCCAAATGTGTGTGGGTAGAATATATATCCCACAGGGGTAAAATTGAAAAAAGTTTAAAAAAAATTTTTTTTAGACTTAGTCATTTTTCCGGCGTTTATCAGACTTTCAGATAGGGGAAATGTCAGTGAGCGTTCCGATTTCAGTTCCAGAGGGATTTGCCCAATGAGTCCTTCATATTTAGTCGTTTTCTGCCAATTTTCTGAACTTTTGAAAATTTCACTTTTTTGTGAAAATATCCACTAAATGAGGGAATAATATGTGTGAGGGTACGCCAGGAGAGTTCCAAATGTGTGTGGGTAGAATATATATCCCACGGGGGTAAAATTGAAAAAAGTTTAAAAAAAATTTTTTTTAGACTTAGTCATTTTTTCGGCGTTTATCAGACTTTAGATAGGGGAAATGTCAGTGAGCGTTCCAATTTCAGTTCCAGAGCGATTCGCCCGATGAGTCCTTCATATTTAGTCGTTTTCAGCCAATTTTCTGAACTTTTGAAAATTTCACTTTTTTGTGAAAATATCCACTAAATGAGGGAATAATATGTGTGAGGGTACCCCAGGAGAGTTCCAAATGTGTGTGGGTAGAATATATATCCCACGGGGGTAAAATTGAAAAAAGGAGAAAAAATTTTTTTTTGGACTTAGTCATTTTTTCAGCGTTTATCAGACTTTCAGATAGGGGAAATGTCAGTGAGCGTTCCAATTTCAGTTCCAGAGCAATTCGCCCGATGACTCCTTCATATTTAGTCGTTTTCAGCCAATTTTCAGAATTTTGAAAATTTCACTTTTTTGTGAAAATATCCACTAAATGAGGGAATAATATGTGTGATGGTACCCCAGGAGAGTTCCAAATGTGTGTGGGTAGAATATATATCCCACGGGGGTAAAATTGCAAAAAGTTGAAAAAAAATTTTTTTTAGGCTTAGTCATTTTTCCGGCGTTTATCAGACTTTCAGATAGGGGAAATGTCAGTGAGCGTTCCAATTTCAGTTCCAGAGCGATTCGCCCGATGAGTCCTTCATATTTAGTCGTTTTCAGCCAATTTTCTGAATATTTGAAAATTTCACTTTTTTGTGAAAATATCCACTAAATGAGGGAATAATATGTGTGAGGGTACCCCAGGAGAGTTCCAAATGTGTGTGGGTAGAATGTATATCCCACAGGGGTAAAATTGAAAAAAGGAGAAAAATTTTTTTTTTGGACTTAGTCACTATTTCCGGCGTTTTTCAGACTTTCATATAGGGGAAATGTCAGTGAGCGTTCCAATTTCAGTTCCAGAGCAATTCGCCCGATGTGTCCTTCATATTTAGTCGTTTTCAGCCAATTTTCAGAATTTTGAAAATTTCACTTTTTTGTGAAAATATCCACTAAATGAGAGAATAATATGTGTGAGGGTACCCCAGGAGAGTTCCAAATGTGTGTGGGTAGAATATATATCCCACAGGGGTAAAATTGAAAAAAGTAAAAAAAAAATTTTTTTGGACTTAGTCATTTTTCCGGCGTTTATCAGACTTTCAGATAGGGAAATGTCAGTGAGCGTTCCGATTTCAGTTCCAGAGCGATTCGCCCGATGAGTCCTTCATATTTAGTCGTTTTCAGCCAATTTTCTGAATTTTTGAAAATTTCACTTTTTTGTGAAAATATCCACTAAATGAGGGAATAATATGTGTGAGGGTACCCCAGGAGAGTTCCAAATGTGTGTGGGTAGAATATATATCCCACGGGGGTAAAATTGAAAAAAGTTTAAAAAAATTGTTTTAGACTTAGTCATTTTTCCAGCGTTTATCAGACTTTCAGATAGGGGAAATGTCAGTGAGCGTTCCAATTTCAGTTACAGAGCAATTCGCCCGATGAGTCCTTCATATTTAGTCGTTTTCAGCCAATTTTCAGAATTTTGAAAATTTCACTTTTTTGTGAAAATATCCACTAAATGAGGGAATAATATGTGTGAGGGTACCCCAGGAGAGTTCCAAATGTGTGTGGGTAGAATATATATCCCACAGGGGTAAAATTGAAAAAAGTTGAAAAAAAATTTTTTTGGACTTAGTCATTTTTCCGGCGTTTATCAGACTTTCAGATAGGGGAAATGTCAGTGAGTGTTCCGATTTCAGTTCCAGAGCGATTCGCCCAATGAGTCCTTCATATTTAGTCGTTTTCAGCCAATTTTCTGAATTTTTGAAAATTTCACTTTTTTGTGAAAATATCCACTAAATGAGGGAATAATATGTGTGAGGGTACCCCAGGAGAGTTCCAAATGTGTGTGGTTAGAATATATATCCCACGAGGGTAAAATTGATAAAAGTTTAAAAAAAATTTTTTTTGGACTTAGTCATTTTTCCGGCGTTAATCAGACTTTCAATTAGGGCAAATGTCAGTGAGCGTTCCGATTTCAGTTCCAGAGCGATTCGCCTGATGAGTCCTTCATATTTAGTCGTTTTCAGCCAATTTTCAGAATATTTGAAAATTTCACTTTTTTGTGAAAATATCCACTAAATGAGGGAATAATATGTGTGAGGGTACCCCAGGAGAGTTCCAAATGTGTCTGGGCAGAATATATATCCCACGGTGGTAAAATTGAAAAAAGTTTTAAAAAATTTTTTTTTAGACTTAGTCATTTTTCCGGCTTTTATCAGACATTCAGATAGGGGAAATGTCAGTGAGCAATCCAATTTCAGTTCCAGAGCGATTCGCCCGATGCGTCCTTCATATTTAGTCGTTTTCAGCCAATTTTCAGAATTTTGAAAATTTCACTTTTTTGTGAAAAAATCCACTAAATGAGGGAATATTATGTGTGAGGGTACCCCAGGAGAGTTCCAAATGTGTTTGGGTAGAATATATATTCCACAGGGGTAAAATTGAAAAAAGTTGAAAAAAAATTTTTTTGGACTTAGTCATTTTTCCGCCGTTTATCAGACTTTCAGATAGGGGAAATGTCAGTGAGCATTCCGATTTCAGTTCCAGAGCGATTCGCCCAATGATTCCTTCATATTTAGTTGTTTTCAGCCAATTTTCTGAATTTTTGAAAATTTCACTATTTTGTGAAAATATCCACTAAATGAGGGAATAATATGTGTGAAGGTACCCCAGGAGAGTTCCAAATGTGTGTGGGTAGAATATATATCCCACGGGGGTAAAATTGAAAAAAGTTGAAAAAAATTTTTTTTTAGACTTAGTCATTTTTCCGGCGTTTATCAGACTTTCAGATAGGGGAAATGTCAGTGAGCGTTCCGATTTCAGTTCCAGAGCGATTCGGCCAATGAGTCCTTCATATTTAGTCGTTTTCAGCCAATTTTCAGAATTTTTGAAAATTTCACTTTTTTGTGAAAATATCCACTAAATGAGGGAATAATATGTGTGAGGGTACCCCAGGAGAGTTCCAAATGTGAGTGGGTAGAATATATATCCCACGGGGGTAAAATTGAAAAAAGTTAAAAAAAAAATTTTTTTAGACTTAGTCATTTTTCTGGCGTTTATCAGACTTTCAGATAGGGGAAATGTCATTGAGCGTTCCAATATCAGTTCCAAAGCGATTCGCCCGATGAGTCCTTCATATTTAGTCGTTTTCAGCCAATTTTCTGAATATTTGAAAATTTCACTTTTTTGTGAAAATATCCACTAAATGAGGGAATAATATGTGTGAGGGTACCCCAGGAGAGTTCCAAATGTGTGTGGGTAGAATATATATCCCACAGGGGTAAAATTGAAAAAAGGAGAAAAATTTTTTTTTTGGACTTAGTCACTATTTCCGGCGTTTATCAGACTTTCAGATAGGGGAAATGTCAGTGAGCGTTCCAATTTCAGTTCCAGAGCAATTCGCCCGATGAGTCCTTCATATTTAGACGTTTTCAGCCAATTTTCAGAATTTTGAAAATTTCACTTTTTTGTGAAAATATCCACTAAATGAGGGAATAATATGTGTGAGGGTACCCCAGGAGAGTTCCAAATGTGTGTGGGTAGAATATATATCCCACGGGGGTAAAATTGAAAAAAGGAGAAAAAATTTTTTTTTGGACTTAGTCATTTTTTCAGCGTTTATCAGACTTTCAGATAGGGGAAATGTCAGTGAGCGTTCCAATTTCAGTTCCAGAGCAATTCGCCCGATGTGTCCTTCATATTTAGTCGTTTTCAGCCAATTTTCAGAATTTTGAAAATTTCACTTTTTTGTGAAAATATCCACTAAATGAGGGATAATATGTGTGATGGTACCCCAGGAGAGTTCCAAATGTGTGTGGGTAGAATATATATCCCACGGGGGTAAAATTGAAAAAAGTTTAAAAAAATTTTTTTAGACTTAGTCATTTTTCCAGCGTTTATCAGACTTTCAGATAGGGGAAATGTCAGTGAGCATTCCGATTTCAGTTCCAGAGCGATTTGTCCAATGATTCCTTCATATTTAGTTGTTTTCAGCCAATTTTCTGAATTTTTGAAAATTTCACTTTTTTGTGAAAATATCCACTAAATGAGGGAATAATATGTGTGAAGGTACCCCAGGAGAGTTCCAAATGTGTGTGGGTAGAATATATATCCCACGGGGGTAAAATTGAAAAAAGTTGAAAAAAAATTTTTTTTAGACTTAGTCATTTTTCCGGCGTTTATCAGACTTTCAGATAGGGGAAATGTCAGTGAGCGTTCCGATTTCAGTTCCAGAGCGATTCGGCCAATGAGTCCTTCATATTTAGTCGTTTTCAGCCAATTTTCAGAATTTTTGAAAATTTCACTTTTTTGTGAAAATATCCACTAAATGAGGGAATAATATGTGTGAGGGTACCCCAGGAGAGTTCCAAATGTGTGTGGGTAGAATATATATTCCACGGGTAAAATTGAAAAAAGTAGAAAAAAAATTTTTTTGGACTTAGTCATTTTTCCGCCGTTTATCAGACTTTCAGATAGGGGAAATGTCAGTGAGCATTCCGATTTCAGTTCCAGAGCGATTCGCCCAATGATTCCTTCATATTTAGTTGTTTTCAGCCAATTTTCTGAATTTTTGAAAATTTCACTTTTTTGTGAAAATATCCACTAAATGAGGGAATAATATGTGTGAAGGTACCCCAGGAGAGTTCCAAATGTGTGTGGGTAGAATATATATCCCATGGGGGTAAAATTGAAAAAAGTTTAAAAAATTTTTTTTTAGACTTAGTCATTTTTCCGGCGTTTATCAGACTTTCAGATAGGGGAAATGTCAGTGAGCAATCCAATTTCAGTTCCAGAGCGATTCGCCCGATGAGTCCTTCATATTTAGTCATTTTCAGCCAATTTTCAGAATTTTGAAAATTTCACTTTTTTGTGAAAATATCCACTAAATGAGGGAATAATATGTGTGAGGGTACCCCAGGAGAGTTCCAAATGTGTGTGGTTAGAATATATATCCCACGAGGGTAAAATTGATAAAAGTTTAAAAAAAATTTTTTTTGGACTTAGTCATTTTTCCGGCGTTAATCAGACTTTCAATTAGGGCAAATGTCAGTGAGCGTTCCGATTTCAGTTCCAGAGCGATTCGCCTGATGAGTCCTTCATATTTAGTCGTTTTCAGCCAATTTTCAGAATATTTGAAAATTTCACTTTTTTGTGAAAATATCCACTAAATGAGGGAATAATATGTGTGAGGGTACCCCAGGAGAGTTCCAAATGTGTCTGGGCAGAATATATATCCCACGGGGGTAAAATTGAAAAAAGTTTTAAAAAATTTTTTTTTAGACTTAGTCATTTTTCCGGCTTTTATCAGACATTCAGATAGGGGAAATGTCAGTGAGCAATCCAATTTCAGTTCCAGAGCGATTCGCCCGATGCGTCCTTCATATTTAGTCGTTTTCAGCCAATTTTCAGAATTTTGAAAATTTCACTTTTTTGTGAAAAAATCCACTAAATGAGGGAATATTATGTGTGAAGGTACCCCAGGAGAGTTCCAAATGTGTGTGGGTAGAATATATATCCCACGGGGGTAAAATTGAAAAAAGTTGAAAAAAATTTTTTTTTAGACTTAGTCATTTTTCCGGCGTTTATCAGACTTTCAGATAGGGGAAATGTCAGTGAGCGTTCCGATTTCAGTTCCAGAGCGATTCGGCCAATGAGTCCTTCATATTTAGTCGTTTTCAGCCAATTTTCAGAATTTTTGAAAATTTCACTTTTTTGTGAAAATATCCACTAAATGAGGGAATAATATGTGTGAGGGTACCCCAGGAGAGTTCCAAATGTGAGTGGGTAGAATATATATCCCACGGGGGTAAAATTGAAAAAAGTTAAAAAAAAAATTTTTTTAGACTTAGTCATTTTTCTGGCGTTTATCAGACTTTCAGATAGGGGAAATGTCAGTGAGCAATCCAATTTCAGTTCCAGAGCGATTCGCCCGATGAGTCCTTCATATTTAGTCGTTTTCAGCCAATTTTCAGAATTTTGAAAATTTCAATTTTTTGTGAAAATATCCACTAAATGAGGAAATAATATGTGTGAGGGTACCCCAGGAGAGTTCCAAATGTGTGTGGGTAGAATATATATCCCACGGGGGTAAAATTGAAAAAAGGAGAAAAATTTTTTTTTTGGACTTAGTCATTTTTTCAGCGTTTATCAGACTTTCAGATAGGGGAAATGTCAGTGAGCGTTCCAATTTCAGTTCCAGAGCAATTCGCCCGATGAGTCCTTCATATTTAGTCATTTTCAGCCAATTTTCAGAATTTTGAACATTTCACTTTTTTGTGAAAATATCCACTAAATGAGGGAATAATATGTGTGAGGGTACCCTAGGAGAGTTTCAAATGTGTGTGGGTAGAATATATATCCCACAGGGGTAAAATTGAAAAAAGAAGAAAAAAAATTTTTTTGGACTTAGTCATTTTTCAGCCGTTTATCAGACTTTCAGATAGGGGAAATGTCAGTGAGCATTCCGATTTCAGTTCCAGAGCGATTCGCCCAATGATTCCTTCATATTTAGTTGTTTTCAGCCAATTTTCTGAATTTTTGAAAATTTCACTTTTTTGTGAAAATATCCACTAAATGAGGGAATAATATGTGTGAAGGTACCCCAGGAGAGTTCCAAATGTGTGTGGGTAGAATATATATCCCACGGGGGTAAAATTGAAAAAAGTAAAAAAAAAATTTTTTTTAGACTTAGTCATTTTTCTGGCGTTTATCAGACTTTCAGATAGGGGAAATGTCAGTGAGCGTTCCAATTTCAGTTCCAAAGCGATTCACCCGATGAGTCCTTCATATTTAGTCGTTTTCAGCCAATTTTCAGAATTTTTGAAAATTTCACTTTTTTGTGAAAATATCCACTAAATGAGGTAATAATATGTGTGAAGGTACCCCAGGAGAGTTCCAAATGTGTGTGGGTAGAATATATATCCCATGGGGGTAAAATTGAAAAAAGTTTAAAAAATTTTTTTTTAGACTTAGTCATTTTTCCGGCGTTTATCAGACTTTCAGATAGGGGAAATGTCAGTGAGCAATCCAATTTCAGTTCCAGAGCGATTCGCCCGATGAGTCCTTCATATTTAGTCGTTTTCAGCCAATTTTCAGAATTTTGAAAATTTCACTTTTTTGTGAAAATATCCACTAAATGAGGGAATAATATGTGTGAGGGTACCCCAGGAGAGTTCCAAATGTGTGTGGGTAGAATATATATCCCACGGGGGTAAAATTGAAAAAAGGAGAAAATTTTTTTTTTTGGACTTAGTCATTTTTTCAGCGTTTATCAGACTTTCAGATAGGGGAAATGTCAGTGAGCGTTCCAATTTCAGTTCCAGAGCAATTCGCCCGATGAGTCCTTCATATTTAGTCATTTTCAGCCGATTTTCAGAATTTTGAACATTTCACTTTTTTGTGAAAATATCCACTAAATGAGGGAATAATATGTGTGAGGGTACCCTAGGAGAGTTTCAAATGTGTGTGGGTAGAATATATATCCCATGGGGGTAAAATTGAAAAAAGTTTTAAAAATTTTTTTTTTGGACTTAGTCATTTTTCCGGCGTTAATCAGACTTTCAATTAGGGCAAATGTCAGTGAGCGTTCCGATTTCACTTCCAGAGCGATTCGCCCGATGAGTCCTTCATATTTAGTCGTTTTCAGCCAATTTTCTGAATATTTGAAAATTTCACTATTTTGTGAAAATATCCACTAAATGAGGGAATAATATGTGTGAGGGTACCTCAGGAGATTTCCAAATGTGTGTGGGTAGAATATATATCCCACGGGGGTAAAATTGAAATAAGTTTTAAAAAATTTTTTTTTAGACTTAGTAATTTTTCCGGCGTTTATCAGACTTTCAGATAGGGGAAATGTCAGTGAGCAATCCAATTTCAGTTCCAGAGCGATTCGCCCGATGTGTCCTTCATATTTAGTCGTTTTCAGCCAATTTTCAGAATATTTGAAAATTTCACTTTTTTGTGAAAATAACCACTAAATGAGGGAATAATATGTGTGAGGGTACCCCAGGAGAGTTCCAAATGTGTGTGGGCAGAATATATATCTCACGGGGGTAAAATTGAAAAAAGTTTAAAAAAAATTTTTTTTAGACTTAGTCATTTTTCCGGCGTTTATCAGACTTTCAGATAGGGGAAATGTCAGTGAGCGTTCCAATTTCAGTTCCAGAGCGATTCGCCTGATGAGTCCTTCATATTTAGTCGTTTTCAGCCAATTTTCAGAATTTTTGAAAATTTCACTTTTTTGTGAAAATATCCACTAAATGAGGGAATAATATGTGTGAGGGTACCCCAGGAGAATTCCAAATGTGTGTGGGTAGAATATATATCCCACGGGGGTAAAATTGAAAAAAGGAGAAAAAAAATTTTTGTGGACTTAGTCATTTTTTCAGCGTTTATCAGACTTTCAGATAGGGGAAATGTCAGTGAGCATTCCAATTTCAGTTGCAGAGCGATTCGCCCGATGAGTCCTTCATATTTAGTCGTTTTCAGCCAATTTTCTGAATTTTTGAAAATTTCACTTTTTTGTGAAAATATCCACTAAATGAGGGAATAATATGTGTGAGGGTACCCCAGGAGAGTTCCAAATGTGTGTGGGTAGAATATATATCCCACAGGAGTAAAATTGAAAAAAGTTTAAAAAAAATTTTTTTGGACTTAGTCATTTTTCCGGCGTTAATCAGACTTTCAATTAGGGCAAATGTCAGTGAGCGTTCCGATTTCACTTCCAGAGCGATTCGCCCGATGAGTCCTTCATATTTAGCCGTTTTCAGCCAATTTTCTGAATTTTTGAAAATTTCACTTTTTTGTGAAAATATCCACTAAATGAGGGAATAATATGTGTGAAGGTACCCCAGGAGAGTTCCAAATGTGTGTGGGTAGAATATATATCCCACGGGGGTAAAATTGAAAAAAGTTTAAAAAAAAATTTTTTTGGACTTAGTCATTTTTCCGGCGTTTATCAGACTTTCAATTAGGGCAAATGTCAGTGAGCGTTCCGATTTCAGTTCCAGAGCGATTCGCCCGTTGAGTCCTTCATATTTAGTCGTTTTCAGCCAATTTTCTGAATATTGGAAAATTTCACTTTTTTGTGAAAATATCCACTAAATGAGGGAATAATATGTGTGAGGGTACCCCAGGAGAGTTCCAAATGTGAGTGGGTAGAATATATATCCCACGGGGGTAAAATTGAAAAAAGTTGAAAAAAATTTTTTTTAGACTTAGTCATTTTTCCGGCGTTTATCAGACTTTCAGATAGGGGAAATGTCAGTGAGTGTTCCAATTTCAGTTCCAGAGCGATTCGCCCGATGAGTCCTTCATATTTAGTCGTTTTCAGTCAATTTTCTGAATTTTTGAAAATTTCACTTTTTTGTGAAAATATCCACTAAATGAGGGAATAATATGTGTGAAGGTACCCCAGGAGAGTTCCAAATGTGTGTGGGTAGAATATATATCCCACGGGGGTAAAATTGAAAAAAGTTGAAAAAAATTTTTTTTTGACTTAGTCATTTTTCCGGCCTTTATCAGACTTTCAGATAGGGGAAATGTCAGTGAGCGTTCCGATTTCAGTTCCAGAGCGATTCGCCCGATGAGTCCTTCATATTTAGTCGTTTTCAGCCAATTTTCAGAATTTTTGAAAATTTCACTTTTTTGTGAAAATATCCACTAAATGAGGGAATAATATGTGTGAGGGTACCCCAGGAGAGTTCCAAATGTGTGTGGGTAGAATATATATCCCACGGGGGTAAAATTGAAAAAAATGTAAAAAAAATTTTTTTTAGGCTTAGTCATTTTTCCGGGTTTATCAGACTTTCAGATAGGGGAAATGTCAGTGAGCATTCCAATTTCAGTTCCAGAGCGATTCGCCCTATGAGTCCTTCATATTTACTCGTTTTCAGCCAATTTTCTGAATATTTGAAAGTTTCACTTTTTTGTGAAAATATCCACTAAATGAGGGAATAATATGTGTGAGGGTACCCCAGGAGAGTTCCAAATGTGTGTGGGTAGAATATATATCCCACGGGGGTAAAATTGAAAAAAGTTAAAAAAAATTTTTTTTTAGACTTAGTCATTTTTCCGGCGTTTATCAGACTTTCAATTAGGGCAAATGTCAGTGAGCGTTCCAATTTCAGTTCCAGAGCAATTCGCCCGATGAGTCCTTCATATTTAGTCATTTTCAGCCAATTTTCAGAATTTTGAACATTTCACTTTTTTGTGAAAATATCCACTAAATGAGGGAATAATATGTGTGAGGGTACCCCAGGAGAGTTTCAAATGTGTGTGGGTAGAATATATATCCCACAGGGGTAAAATTGAAAAAAGTTGAAATAAAATTTTTTTGGACTTAGTCATTTTTCCGGCGTTTATCAAACTTTCAGATAGGGGAAATGTCAGTGAGTGTTCCGATTTCAGTTCCAGAGCGATTCGCCCAATGAGCCCTTCATATTTAGTCGTTTTCAGCCAATTTTCTGAATTTTTGAAAATTTCACTTTTTTGTGAAAATATCCACTAAATGAGGGAATAATATGTGTGAGGGTACCCCAGGAGAGTTCCAAATGTGTGTGGGCAGAATATATATCCCACGGGGGTAAAATTGAAAAAAGTTTAAAAAAAATTTTTTTTAGACTTAGTCATTTTTCCGGCGTTTATCAGACTTTCAGATAGGGTAAATGTCAGTGAGCGTTCCAATTTCAGTTCCAGAGCGATTCGCCTGATGAGTCCTTCATATTTAGTCGTTTTCAGCCAATTTTCTGAATTTTTGAAAATTTCACTTTTTTGTGAAAATATCCACTAAATGAGGGAATAATATGTGTGAGGGTACCCCAGGAGAATTCCAAATGTGTGTGGGTAGAATATATATCCCACGGGGGTAAAATTGAAAAAAGGAGAAAAATTTTTTTTTTGGACTTGGTCATTTTTTCAGCGTTTATCAGACTTTCAGATAGGGGAAATGTCAGTGAGCGTTCCAATTTCAGTTCCAGAGCAATTCGCCCGATGAGTCCTTCATATTTAGTCATTTTCAGCCAATTTTCAGAATTTTGAAAATTTCACTTTTTTGTGAAAATATCCACTAAATGAGGGAATAATATGTGTGAGGGTACCCCAGGAGAGTTCCAAATGTGTGTGGGCAGAATATATATCCCACGGGGGTAAAATTGAAAAAAGTTTAAAAAAAATTTTTTTTAGACTTAGTCATTTTTCCGGCGTTTATCAGACTTTCAGATAGGGGAAATGTCAGTGAGCATTCCAATTTAAGTTCCAGAGCGATTCGCCCGATGAGTCCTTCATGTTTAGTCGTTTTCAGCCAATTTTCTGAATTTTTGAAAATTTCACTTTTTTGTGAAAATATCCACTAAATGAGGGAATAATATGTGTGAAGGTACCCCAGGAGAGTTCCAAATGTGTGTGGGTAGAATATATATCCCACGGGGGTAAAATTGAAAAAAGTTTTAAAAAAATTTTTTTTGGACTTAGTCATTTTTCCGGCGTTTATCAGACTTTCAATTAGGGCAAATGTCAGTGAGCGTTCCGATTTCAGTTCCAGAGCGATTCGCCCGATGAGTCCTTCATATTTAGTCGTTTTCAGCCAATTTTCTGAATATTTGAAAATTTAACTTTTTTGTGAAAATATCCACTAAATGAGGGAATAATATGTGTGAGGGTACCCCAGGAGAGTTCCAAATGTGTGTGGGTAGAATATATATCCCACGGGAGTAAAATTGAAAAAAGGTGAAAAATTTTTTTTTTGGACTTAGTCATTTTTTTCGGCGTTTATCAGACTTTCAGATAGGGGAAATGTCAGTGAGCGTTCCAATTTCAGTTCCAGAGCAATTCGCCCGATGAGTCCTTCATATTTAGTAGTTTTCAGCCAATTTTCTGAATTTTTGAAAATTTCACTTTTTTGTGAAAATATCCACTAAATGAGGGAATAATATGTGTGAAGGTACCCCAGGAGAGTTCCAAATGTGTGTGGGTAGAATATATATCCCACGGGGGTCAAATTGAAAAAAGTTGAAAAAAAATTTTTTTTAGACTTAGTCATTTTTCCGGCCTTTATCAGACTTTCAGATAGGGGAAATGTCAGTGAGCGTTCCGATTTCAGTTCCAGAGCGATTCGCCCGATGAGTCCTTCATATTTAGTCATTTTCAGCCAATTTTCAGAATTTTTGAAAATTTCACTTTTTTGTGAAAATATCCACTAAATGAGGGAATAATATGTGTGAGGGTACCCCAGGAGAGTTCCAAATGTGTGTGGGTAGAATATATATCCCACGGGGGTAAAATTGAAAAAAGTTTAAAAAAAAATTTTTTTAGACTTAGTAATTTTTCCGGCGTTTATCAGACTTTCAGATAGGGGAAATGTCAGTGAGCAATCCAATTTCAGTTCCAGAGCGATTCGCCCGTTGAGTCCTTCATATTTAGTCGTTTTCAGCCAATTTTCTGAATTTTTGAAAATTTCACTTTTTTGTGAAAATATCCACTAAATGAGGGAATAATATGTGTGAGGGTACCCCAGGAGAGTTCCAAATGTGTGTGGGTAGAATATATATCCCACGGGGGTAAAATTGAAAAAAGTTTAAAAAAAAATTTTTTTGGACTTAGTCATTTTTCCGGCGTTTATCAGACTTTCAATTAGGGCAAATGTCAGTGAGTGTTCCAATTTCAGTTCCAGAGCGATTCGCCCGATGAGTCCTTCATATTTAGTCGTTTTCAGTCAATTTTCTGAATTTTTGAAAATTTCACTTTTTTGTGAAAATATCCACTAAATGAGGGAATAATATGTGTGAAGGTACCCCAGGAGAGTTCCAAATGTGTGTGGGTAGAATATATATCCCACGGGGGTAAAATTGAAAAAAGTTGAAAAAAAATTTTTTTTAGACTTAGTCATTTTTCCGGCCTTTATCAGACTTTCAGATAGGGGAAATGTCAGTGAGCGTTACAATTTCAGTTCCAGAGCGATTCGCCCGATGTGCCCTTCATATTTAGTCGTTTTCAGCCAATTTTCTGAATTTTTGAAAATTTCACTTTTTTGTGAAAATATCCACTAAATGAGGGAATAATATGTGTGAGGGTACCCCAGGAGATTTCCAAATGTGTGTGGGTAGAATATATATCCCACGAGGGTAAAATTGAAAAAAGTTTAAAAAAATTTTTTTTTGGACTTAGTTATTTTTCCAGCGTTAATCAGACTTTCAATTAGGGCAAATGTCAGTGAGCGTTCCGATTTCAGTTCCAGAGCGATTCGCCCGATGAGTCCTTCATATTTAGTAGTTTTCAGCCAATTTTCAGAATTTTTGAAAATTTCACTTTTTTGTGAAAATATCCACTAAATGAGGGAATAATATGTGTGAGGGTACCCCAGGAGAGTTCCAAATGTGAGTGGGTAGAATATATATCCCACGGGGGTAAAATTGAAAAAAGTTAAAAAAAAATTTTTTTTGGACTTAGTCATTTTTCCGGCGTTAATCAGACTTTCAATTATGGCGAATGACAGTGAGCGTTCCGATTTCACTTCCAGAGCGAGTCGCCCGATGAGTCCTTCATATTTAGCCGTTTTCAGCCAATTTTCTGAATTTTTGAAAATTTCACTTTTTTGTGAAAATATCCACTAAATGAGGGAATACTATGTGTGAAGGTACCCCAGGAGAGTTCCAAATGTGTGTGGGTAGAATATATATCCCACGGGGGTAAAATTGAAAAAGTTGAAAAAATTTTTTTTTTAGACTTAGTCATTTTTCCCGCGTTTATCAGACTTTCAGATAGGGGAAATGTCAGTGAGCGTTCCGATTTCAGTTCCAGAGCGATTCGGCCGATGAGTCCTTCATATTTAGTCGTTTTCAGCCAATTTTCAGAATTTTTGAAAATTTCACTTTTTTGTGAAAATATCCACTAAATGAGGGAATAATATGTATGAGGGCACCCCAGGAGAGTTCCAAATGTGTGTGGGTAGAATATATATCCCACGGGGGTAAAATTGAAAAAAGGAGAAAAAATTTTTTTTTGGACTTAGTCATTTTTTCAGCGTTTATCAGACTTTCAGATAGGGGAAATGTCAGTGAGCGTTCCAATTTCAGTTCCAGATCAATTCGCCCGATGAGTCCTTCATATTTAGTCATTTTCAGCCAATTTTCAGAATTTTGAAAATTTCACTTTTTTGTGAAAATATCCACTAAATGAGGGAATAATATGTGTGAGGGTACCCCAGGAGAGTTCCAAATGTGTGTGGGCAGAATATATATCCCACGGGGGTAAAATTGAAAAAAGTTTAAAAAAAATTTTTTTTAGACTTAGTCATTTTTCCGGCCTTTATCAGACTTTCAGATAGGGGAAATGTCAGTGAGCGTTCCGATTTCAGTTCCAGAGCGATTCGCCCGATGAGTCCTTCATATTTAGTCGTTTTCAGCCAATTTTCAGAATTTTTGAAAATTTCACTTTTTTGTGAAAATATCCACTAAATGAGGGAATAATATGTGTGAGGGTACCCCAGGAGAGTTCCAAATGTGTGTGGGTAGAATATATATCCCACGGGGGTAAAATTGAAAAAAGTTTAAAAAAAAATTTTTTTAGACTTAGTAATTTTTCCGGCGTTTATCAGACTTTCAGATAGGGGAAATGTCAGTGAGCAATCCAATTTCAGTTCCAGAGCGATTCGCCCGTTGAGTCCTTCATATTTAGTCGTTTTCAGCCAATTTTCTGAATTTTTGAAAATTTCACTTTTTTGTGAAAATATCCACTAAATGAGGGAATAATATGTGTGAGGGTACCCCAGGAGAGTTTCAAATGTGAGTGGGTAGAATATATATCCCACGGGGGTAAAATTGAAAAAAGTTGAAAAAAATTTTTTTTAGACTTAGTCATTTTTCCGGCGTTTATCAGACTTTCAGATAGGGGAAATGTCAGTGAGCGTTACAATTTCAGTTCCACAGCGATTCGCCCGATGTGCCCTTCATATTTAGTCGTTTTCAGCCAATTTTCTGAATTTTTGAAAATTTCACTTTTTTGTGAAAATATCCACTAAATGAGGGAATAATATGTGTGAGGGTACCCCAGGAGATTTCCAAATGTGTGTGGGTAGAATATATATCCCACGAGGGTAAAATTGAAAAAAGTTTAAAAAAATTTTTTTTGGACTTAGTCATTTTTCCGGCGTTAATCAGACTTTCAATTAGGGCGAATGACAGTGAGCGTTCCGATTTCACTTCCAGAGCGAGTCGCCCGATGAGTCCTTCATATTTAGCCGTTTTCAGCCAATTTTCTGAATTTTTGAAAATTTCACTTTTTTGTGAAAATATCCACTAAATGAGGGAATACTATGTGTGAAGGTACCCCAGGAGAGTTCCAAATGTGTGTGGGTAGAATATATATCCCACGGGGGTAAAATTGAAAAAGTTGAAAAAATTTTTTTTTTAGACTTAGTCATTTTTCCGGCGTTTATCAGACTTTCAGATAGGGGAAATGTCAGTGAGCGTTCCGATTTCAGTTCCAGAGCGATTCGGCCGATGAGTCCTTCATATTTAGTCGTTTTCAGCCAATTTTCAGAATTTTTGAAAATTTCACTTTTTTGTGAAAATATCCACTAAATGAGGGAATAATATGTATGAGGGCACCCCAGGAGAGTTCCAAATGTGTGTGGGTAGAATATATATCCCACGGGGGTAAAATTGAAAAAAGGAGAAAAAATTTTTTTTTGGACTTAGTCATTTTTTCAGCGTTTATCAGACTTTCAGATAGGGGAAATGTCAGTGAGCGTTCCAATTTCAGTTCCAGAGCAATTCGCCCGATGAGTCCTTCATATTTAGTCATTTTCAGCCAATTTTCAGAATTTTGAAAATTTCACTTTTTTGTGAAAATATCCACTAAATGAGGGAATAATATGTGTGAGGGTACCCCAGGAGAGTTCCAAATGTGTGTGGGCAGAATATATATCCCACGGGGGTAAAATTGAAAAAAGTTTAAAAAAAATTTTTTTTAGACTTAGTCATTTTTCCGGCCTTTATCAGACTTTCAGATAGGGGAAATGTCAGTGAGCGTTCCGATTTCAGTTCCAGAGCGATTCGCCCGATGAGTCCTTCATATTTAGTCGTTTTCAGCCAATTTTCAGAATTTTTGAAAATTTCACTTTTTTGTGAAAATATCCACTAAATGAGGGAATAATATGTGTGAGGGTACCCCAGGAGAGTTCCAAATGTGTGTGGGTAGAATATATATCCCACGGGGGTAAAATTGAAAAAAGTTTAAAAAAAAATTTTTTTAGACTTAGTAATTTTTCCGGCGTTTATCAGACTTTCAGATAGGGGAAATGTCAGTGAGCAATCCAATTTCAGTTCCAGAGCGATTCGCCCGTTGAGTCCTTCATATTTAGTCGTTTTCAGCCAATTTTCTGAATTTTTGAAAATTTCACTTTTTTGTGAAAATATCCACTAAATGAGGGAATAATATGTGTGAGGGTACCCCAGGAGAGTTTCAAATGTGAGTGGGTAGAATATATATCCCACGGGGGTAAAATTGAAAAAAGTTGAAAAAAATTTTTTTTAGACTTAGTCATTTTTCCGGCGTTTATCAGACTTTCAGATAGGGGAAATGTCAGTGAGCGTTACAATTTCAGTTCCACAGCGATTCGCCCGATGTGCCCTTCATATTTAGTCGTTTTCAGCCAATTTTCTGAATTTTTGAAAATTTCACTTTTTTGTGAAAATATCCACTAAATGAGGGAATAATATGTGTGAGGGTACCCCAGGAGATTTCCAAATGTGTGTGGGTAGAATATATATCCCACGAGGGTAAAATTTAAAAAAGTTTAAAAAAATTTTTTTTTGGACTTAGTTATTTTTCCAGCGTTAATCAGACTTTCAATTAGGGCAAATGTCAGTGAGCGTTCCGATTTCAGTTCCAGAGCGATGCGCCCGATGAGTCCTTCATATTTAGTCGTTTTCAGCCAATTTTCAGAATTTTTGAAAATTTCACTTTTTTGTGAAAATATCCACTAAATGAGGGAATAATATGTATGAGGGCACGCAAGGAGAGTTCCAAATGTGTGTGGGTAGAATATATATCCCACGGGGGTAAAATTGAAAAAAGGAGAAAAATTTTTTTTTTGGACTTAGTCATTTTTTCAGCGTTTATCAGACTTTCAGATAGGGGAAATGTCAGTGAGCGTTACAATTTCAGTTCCAGAGCGATTCGCCCGATGTGCTCTTCATATTTAGTCGTTTTCAGCCAATTTTCTGAATTTTTGAAAATTTCACTTTTTTGTGAAAATATCCACTAAATGAGGGAATAATATGTGTGAGGGTACCCCAGGAGATTTCCAAATGTGTGTGGGTAGAATATATATCCCATGAGGGTAAAATTGAAAAAAGTTTAAAAAAATTTTTTTTTGGACTTAGTTATTTTTCCAGCGTTAATCAGACTTTCAATTAGGGCAAATGTCAGTGAGCGTTCCGATTTCAGTTCCAGAGCGATTCGCCCGATGAGTCCTTCATATTTAGTCGTTTTCAGCCAATTTTCAGAATTTTTGAAAATTTCACTTTTTTGTGAAAATATCCACTAAATGAGGGAATAATATGTGTGAGGGTACCCCAGGAGAGTTCCATATGTGTGTGGGTAGAATATATATCCCACGGGGGTAAAATTGAAAAAAGTAAAAAAAAAATTTTTTTTGGACTTAGTCATTTTTCCGGCGTTAATCAGACTTTCAATTAGGGCGAATGACAGTGATCGTTCCGATTTCACTTCCAGAGCGAGTCGCCCGATGAGTCCTTCATATTTAGCCGTTTTCAGCCAATTTTCTGAATTTTTGAAAATTTCACTTTTTTGTGAAAATATCCACTAAATGAGGGAATAATATGTGTGAAGTTACCCCAGGAGAGTTCCAAATGTGTGTGGGTAGAATATATATCCCACGGGGGTAAAATTGAAAAAGTTGAAAAAAATTTTTTTTTAGACTTAGTCATTTTTCCGGCGTTTATCAGACTTTCAGATAGGGGAAATGTCAGTGAGCGTTCCGATTTCAGTTCCAGAGCGATTCGGCCGATGAGTCCTTCATATTTAGTCGTTTTCAGCCAATTTTCAGAATTTTTGAAAATTTCACTTTTTTGTGAAAATATCCACTAAATGAGGGAATAATATGTATGAGGGCACGCAAGGAGAGTTCCAAATGTGTGTGGGTAGAATATATATCCCACGGGGGTAAAATTGAAAAAAGGAGAAAAATTTTTTTTTGGACTTAGTCATTTTTTCAGCGTTTATCAGACTTTCAGATAGGGGAAATGTCAGTGAGCGTTCCAATTTCAGTTC
The DNA here is from genome assembly GCF_046119375.1 of Phyllobates terribilis. Lineage (NCBI taxonomy): Eukaryota > Metazoa > Chordata > Amphibia > Anura > Dendrobatidae > Phyllobates > Phyllobates terribilis. Next base: position 6,736,425 of record NW_027362838.1, on the reverse strand, counting down.
CAGAGCAATTCGCCCGATGAGTCCTTCATATTTAGTCATTTTCAGCCAATTTTCAGAATTTTGAAAATTTCACTTTTTTGTGAAAATATCCACTAAATGAGGGAATAATATGTGTGAGGGTACCCCAGGAGAGTTCCAAATGTGTGTGGGCAGAATATATATCCCACGGGGGTAAAATTGAAAAAAGTTAAAAAAAAATTTTTTTTAGACTTAGTCATTTTTCCGGCGTTTATCAGACTTTCAGATAGGGGAAATGTCAGTGAGCGTTCCAATTTCAGTTCCAGAGCGATTCGCCTGATGAGTCCTTCATATTTAGTCGTTTTCAGCCAATTTTCTGAATTTTTGAAAATTTCACTTTTTTGTGAAAATATCCACTAAATGAGGGAATAATATGTGTGAGGGTACCCTAGGAGAGTTCCATATGTGTGTGGGCAGAATATATATCGCACGGGGGTAAAATTGAAAAAAGTTTAAAAAAATTTTTTTTTAGACTTAGTCATTTTTCCGGCGTTTATCAGACTTTCAGATAGGGGAAATGTCAGTGAGCATTCCAATTTAAGTTCCAGAGCGATTCGCCCGATGAGTTCTTCATGTTTAGTCGTTTTCAGCCAATTTTCTGAATTTTTGAAAATTTCACTTTTTTGTGAAAATATCCACTAAATGAGGGAATAATATGTGTGAAGGTACCCCAGGAGAGTTCCAAATGTGTGTGGGTAGAATATATATCCCACGGGGGTAAAAATGAAAAAAGTTTTAAAAAAATTTTTTTTGGACTTAGTCATTTTTCCGGCGTTTATCAGACTTTCAATTAGGGCAAATGTCAGTGAGCGTTCCGATTTCAGTTCCAGAGCGATTCGCCCGATGAGTCCTTCATATTTAGTCGTTTTCAGCCAATTTTCTGAATATTTGAAAATTTCACTTTTTTGTGAAAATATCCACTAAATGAGGGAATAATATGTGTGAGGGTACCCCAGGAGAGTTCCAAATGTGTGTGGGTAGAATATATATCCCACGGGGGTAAAATTGAAAAAAGGTGAAAAATTTTTTTTTTGGACTTAGTCATTTTTTCGGCGTTTATCAGACTTTCAGATAGGGGAAATGTCAGTGAGCGTTCCAATTTCAGTTCCAGAGCAATTCGCCCGATGAGTCCTTCATATTTAGTCGTTTTCAGCCAATTTTCTGAATTTTTGAAAATTTCACTTTTTTGTGAAAATATCCACTAAATGAGGGAATAATATGTGTGAAGGTACCCCAGGAGAGTTCCAAATGTGTGTGGGTAGAATATATATCCCACGGGGGTAAAATTGAAAAAAGTTGAAAAAAAAATTTTTTTAGACTTAGTCATTTTTCCGGCCTTTATCAGACTTTCAGATAGGGGAAATGTCAGTGAGCGTTCCGATTTCAGTTCCAGAGCGATTCGCCCGATGAGTCCTTCATATTTAGTCGTTTTCAGCCAATTTTCAGAATTTTTGAAAATTTCACTTTTTTGTGAAAATATCCACTAAATGAGGGAATAATATGTGTGAGGGTACCCCAGGAGAGTTCCAAATGTGTGTGGGTAGAATATATATCCCACGGGGGTAAAATTGAAAAAAGTTTAAAAAAAATTTTTTTTAGACTTAGTAATTTTTCCGGCGTTTATCAGACTTTCAGATAGGGGAAATGTCAGTGAGCAATCCAATTTCAGTTCCAGAGCGATTCGCCCGTTGAGTCCTTCATATTTAGTCGTTTTCAGCCAATTTTCTGAATTTTTGAAAATTTCACTTTTTTGTGAAAATATCCACTAAATGAGGGAATAATATGTGTGAGGGTACCCCAGGAGAGTTCCAAATGTGTGTGGGTAGAATATATATCCCACGGGGGTAAAATTGAAAAAAGTTTTAAAAAAATTTTTTTTGGACTTAGTCATTTTTCCGGCGTTTCAGACTTTCAATTAGGGCAAATGTCAGTGAGCGTTCCGATTTCAGTTCCAGAGCGATTCGCCCGATGAGTCCTTCATATTTAGTCGTTTTCAGCCCATTTTCTGAATGTTTGAAAATTTCACTTTTTTGTGAAAATATCCACTAAATGACGGAATAATATGTGTGAGGGTACCCCAGGAGAGTTCCAAATGTGTGTGGGTAGAATATATATCCCACGGGGGTAAAATTGAAAAAAGTTGAAAAAAATTTTTTTTAGACTTAGTCATTTTTCCGGCGTTTATCAGACTTTCAGATAGGGGAAATGTCAGTGAGTGTTCCAATTTCAGTTCCAGAGTGATTCGCCCGATGAGTCCTTCATATTTAGTCGTTTTCAGTCAATTTTCTGAATTTTTGAAAATTTCACTTTTTTGTGAAAATATCCACTAAATGAGGGAATAATATGTGTGAAGGTACCCCAGGAGAGTTCCAAATGTGTGTGGGTAGAATATATATCCCACGGGGGTAAAATTGAAAAAAGTTGAAAAAAAATTTTTTTTAGACTTAGTCATTTTTCCGGCCTTTATCAGACTTTCAGATAGGGGAAATGTCAGTGAGCGTTACAATTTCAGTTCCAGAGCGATTCGCCCGATGTGCCCTTCATATTTAGTCGTTTTCAGCCAATTTTCTGAATTTTTGAAAATTTCACTTTTTTGTGAAAATATCCACTAAATGAGGGAATAATATGTGTGAGGGTACCCCAGGAGATTTCCAAATGTGTGTGGGTAGAATATATATCCCACGAGGGTAAAATTGAAAAAAGTTTAAAAAAATTTTTTTTTGGACTTAGTTATTTTTCCAGCGTTAATCAGACTTTCAATTAGGGCAAATGTCAGTGAGCGTTCCGATTTCAGTTCCAGAGCGATTCGCCCGATGAGTCCTTCATATTTAGTCGTTTTCAGCCAATTTTCAGAATTTTTGAAAATTTCACTTTTTTGTGAAAATATCCACTAAATGAGGGAATAATATGTGTGAGGGTACCCCAGGAGAGTTCCAAATGTGTGTGGGTAGAATATATATCCCACGGGGGTAAAATTGAAAAAAGTTTAAAAAAAATTTTTTTTAGGCTTAGTCATTTTTCCGGCGTTTATCAGACTTTCAGATAGGGGAAATGTCAGTGAGCGTTCCAATTTCAGTTCCAGAGCGATTCACCCGATGAGTCCTTCATATTTAGTCGTTTTCAGCCAATTTTCTGAATATTTGAAAATTTCACTTTTTTGTGAAAATATCCACTAAATGAGGGAATAATATGTGTGAGGGTACCCCAGGAGAGTTCCAAATGTGTGTGGGTAGAATATATATCCCACGGGGGTAAAATTGAAAAAAGTTAAAAAAAAATTTTTTTTAGACTTAGTCATTTTTCCGGCGTTTATCAGACTTTCAATTAGGGCAAATGTCAGTGAGCGTTCCACTTTCAGTTCCAGAGCGATTCGCCCGATGTGCCCTTCATATTTAGTCGTTTTCAGCCATTTTTCTGAATTTTTGAAAATTTCACTTTTTTGTGAAAATATCCACTAAATGAGGGAATAATATGTGTGAGGGTACCCCAGGAGATTTCCAAATGTGTGTGGGTAGAATATATATCCCACGAGGGTAAAATTGAAAAAAGTTTAAAAAAATTTTTTTTTGGACTTGGTTATTTTTCCAGCGTTAATCAGACTTTCAATTAGGGCAAATGTCAGTGAGCGTTCCGATTTCAGTTCCAGAGCGATTCGCCCGATGAGTCCTTCATATTTAGTCGTTTTAAGCCAATTTTCTGAATTTTTTTAAAATTTCACTTTTTAGTGAAAATATCCACTCAATGAGGGAATAATATGTGTGAGGGTACCCCAGGAGAGTTCCAAATGTGTGTGGGTAGAATATATATCCCACGGGGGTAAAATTGAAAACAGGAGAAAAATTTTTTTTTTGGACTTAGTCATTTTTTCAGCGTTTATCAGACTTTCAGATAGGGGAAATGTCAGTGAGTGTTCCAATTTCAGTTCCAGAGCAATTCGCCCGATGAGTCCTTCATATTTAGTCGTTTTCAGCCAATTTTCAGAATTTTGAAAATTTCACTTTTTTGTGAAAATATCCACTAAATGAGGGAATAATATGTGTGAGGGTACCCCAGGAGAGTTCCAAATGTGTGTGGGTAGAATATATATCCCACAGGGGTAAAATTGAAAAAAGTTGAAAAAAAATTTTTTTGGACTTAGTCATTTTTCCGGCGTTTATCAGACTTTCAGATAGGGGAAATGTCAGTGAGCATTCCGATTTCAGTTCCAGAGCGATTCGCCCAATGAGTCCTTCATATTTAGTCGTTTTCAGCCAATTTTCAGAATTTTTGAAAATTTCACTTTTTTGTGAAAATATCCACTAAATGAGGGAATAATATGTGTGAAGGTACCTCAGGAGAGTTCCAAATGTGTGTGGGTAGAATATATATCCCACGGGGGTAAAATTGAAAAAGTTTAAAAAAATTTTTTTTTAGACTTAGTCATTTTTCCGGCGTTTATCAGACTTTCAGATAGGGGAAATGTCAGTGAGCGTTCCGATTTCAGTTCCAGAGCGATTCGGCCGATGAGTCCTTCATATTTAGTCGTTTTCAGCCAATTTTCAGAATTTTTGAAAATTTCACTTTTTTGTGAAAATATCCACTAAATGAGGGAATAATATGTGTGAGGGTACCCCAGGAGAGTTCCAAATGTGTGTGGGCAGAATATATATCCCACGGGGGTAAAATTGAAAAAAGTTTTAAAAAAATTTTTTTTAGACAGTCATTTTTCCGGCGTTTATCAGACTTTCAGATAGGGGAAATGTCAGTGAGCGTTCCAATTTCAGTTCCAGAGCGATTCGCCCGATGAGTTCTTCATGTTTAGTCGTTTTCAGCCAATTTTCTGAATTTTTGAAAATTTCACTTTTTTGTGAAAATATCCACTAAATGAGGGAATAATATGTGTGAAGGTACCCCAGGAGAGTTCCAAATGTGTGTGGGTAGAATATATATCCCAAGGGGGTAAAATTGAAAAAAGGAGAAAAATTTTTTTTTGGGACTTAGTCATTTTTTCAGCGTTTATCAGACTTTCAGATAGGGGAAATGTCAGTGAGCGTTCCAATTTCAGTTCCAGAGAAATTCGCCCGATGAGTCCTTCATATTTAGTCGTTTTCAGCCAATTTTCTGAATTTTTGAAAATTTCACTTTTTTGTGAAAATATCCACTAAATGAGGGAATAATATGTGTGAGGGTACGCCAGGAGAGTTCCAAATGTGTGTGGGTAGAATATATATCCCACAGGAGTAAAATTGAAAAAGTTTAAAAAAAATTTTTTTGGACTTAGTCATTTTTCCGGCGTTAATCAGACTTTCAATTAGGGCAAATGTCAGTGAGCGTTCCGATTTCAGTTCCAGAGCGATTCGCCCGTTGAGTCCTTCATATTTAGTCGTTTTCAGCCAATTTTCTGAATATTGGAAAATTTCACTTTTTTGTGAAAATATCCACTAAATGAGGGAATAATATGTGTGAGGGTACCCCAGGAGAGTTACAAATGTGAGTGGGTAGAATATATATCCCACGGGGGTAAAATTGAAAAAAGTTGAAAAAAATTTTTTTTAGACTTAGTCATTTTTCCGGCATTTATCAGACTTTCAGATAGGGGAAATGTCAGTGAGTGTTCCAATTTCAGTTCCAGAGCGATTCGCCCGATGAGTCCTTCCTATTTAGTCGTTTTCAGTCAATTTTCTGAATTTTTGAAAATTTCACTTTTTTGTGAAAATATCCACTAAATGAGGGAATAATATGTGTGAAGGTACCCCAGGAGAGTTCCAAATGTGTGTGGGTAGAATATATATCCCACGAGGGTAAAATTGAAAAAAGTTTAAAAAAAAATTTTTTTGGACTTAGTCATTTTTCCGGCGTTTATCAGACTTTCAATTAGGGCAAATGTCAGTGAGCGTTCCGATTTCAGTTCCAGAGCGATTCGCCCGTTTAGTCCTTCATATTTAGTCGTTTTCAGCCAATTTTCTGAATATTGGAAAATTTCACTTTTTTGTGAAAATATCCACTAAATGAGGGAATAATATGTGTGAGGGTACCCCAGGAGAGTTCCAAATGTGAGTGGGTAGAATATATATCCCACGGGGGTAAAATTGAAAAAAGTTGAAAAAAATTTTTTTTAGACTTAGTCATTTTTCCGGCGTTTATCAGACTTTCAGATAGGGGAAATGTCAGTGAGTGTTCCAATTTCAGTTCCAGAGCGATTCGCCCGATGAGTCCTTCATATTTAGTCGTTTTCAGTCAATTTTCTGAATTTTTGAAAATTTCACTTTTTTGTGAAAATATCCACTAAATGAGGGAATAATATGTGTGAAGGTACCCCAGGAGAGTTCCAAATGTGTGTGGGTAGAATATATATCCCACGGGGGTAAAATTGAAAAAAGTTGAAAAAAAATTTTTTTTAGACTTAGTCATTTTTCCGGCCTTTATCAGACTTTCAGATAGGGGAAATGTCAGTGAGCGTTCCGATTTCAGTTCCAGAGCGATTCGCCCGATGAGTCCTTCATATTTAGTCGTTTTCAGCCAATTTTCAGAATTTTTGAAAATTTCACATTTTTGTGAAAATATCCACTAAATGAGGGAATAATATGTGTGAGGGTACCCCAGGAGAGTTCCAAATGTGTGTGGGCAGAATATGTATCCCACGGGGGTAAAATTGAAAAAAGTTTTAAAAAAATTTTTTTTAGACAGTCATTTTTCCGGCGTTTATCAGACTTTCAGATAGGGGAAATGTCAGTGAGCGTTCCAATTTCAGTTCCAGAGCGATTCGCCTGATGAGTCCTTCATATTTAGTCGTTTTCAGCCAATTTTCTGAATTTTTGAAAATTTCACTTTTTTGTGAAAATATCCACTAAATGAGGGAATAATATGTGTGAGGGTAGCCCAGGAGAATTCCAAATGTGTGTGGGTAGAATATATATCCCAAGGGGGTAAAATTGAAAAAAGGAGAAAAATTTTTTTTTGGGACTTAGTCATTTTTTCAGCGTTTATCAGACTTTCAGATAGGGGAAATGTCAGTGAGCGTTCCAATTTCAGTTCCAGAGAAATTCGCCCGATGAGTCCTTCATATTTAGTCGTTTTCAGCCAATTTTCTGAATTTTTGAAAATTTCACTTTTTTGTGAAAATATCCACTAAATGAGGGAATAATATGTGTGAGGGTACCCCAGGAGAGTTCCAAATGTGTGTGGGTAGAATATATATCCCACAGGAGTAAAATTGAAAAAGTTTAAAAAAAATTTTTTTGGACTTAGTCATTTTTCCGGCGTTAATCAGACTTTCAATTAGGGCAAATGTCAGTGAGCGTTCCGATTTCAGTTCCAGAGCGATTCGCCCGTTGAGTCCTTCATATTTAGTCGTTTTCAGCCAATTTTCTGAATATTGGAAAATTTCACTTTTTTGTGAAAATATCCACTAAATGAGGGAATAATATGTGTGAGGGTACCCCAGGAGAGTTACAAATGTGAGTGGGTAGAATATATATCCCACGGGGGTAAAATTGAAAAAAGTTGAAAAAAATTTTTTTTAGACTTAGTCATTTTTCCGGCATTTATCAGACTTTCAGATAGGGGAAATGTCAGTGAGTGTTCCAATTTCAGTTCCAGAGCGATTCGCCAGATGAGTCCTTCCTATTTAGTCGTTTTCAGTCAATTTTCTGAATTTTTGAAAATTTCACTTTTTTGTGAAAATATCCACTAAATGAGGGAATAATATGTGTGAAGGTACCCCAGGAGAGTTCCAAATGTGTGTGGGTAGAATATATATCCCACGGGGGTAAAATTGAAAAAAGTTTAAAAAAAAATTTTTTTGGACTTAGTCATTTTTCCGGCGTTTATCAGACTTTCAATTAGGGCAAATGTCAGTGAGCGTTCCGATTTCAGTTCCAGAGCGATTCGCCCGTTTAGTCCTTCATATTTAGTCGTTTTCAGCCAATTTTCAGAATTTTTGAAAATTTCACATTTTTGTGAAAATATCCACTAAATGAGGGAATAATATGTGTGAGGGTACCCCAGGAGAGTTCCAAATGTGTGTGGGCAGAATATGTATCCCACGGGGGTAAAATTGAAAAAAGTTTTAAAAAAATTTTTTTTAGACAGTCATTTTTCCGGCGTTTATCAGACTTTCAGATAGGGGAAATGTCAGTGAGCGTTCCAATTTCAGTTCCAGAGCGATTCGCCTGATGAGTCCTTCATATTTAGTCGTTTTCAGCCAATTTTCTGAATTTTTGAAAATTTCACTTTTTTGTGAAAATATCCACTAAATGAGGGAATAATATGTGTGAGGGTAGCCCAGGAGAATTCCAAATGTGTGTGGGTAGAATATATATCCCAAGGGGGTAAAATTGAAAAAAGGAGAAAAATTTTTTTTTGGGACTTAGTCATTTTTTCAGCGTTTATCAGACTTTCAGATAGGGGAAATGTCAGTGAGCGTTCCAATTTCAGTTCCAGAGAAATTCGCCCGATGAGTCCTTCATATTTAGTCGTTTTCAGCCAATTTTCTGAATTTTTGAAAATTTCACTTTTTTGTGAAAATATCCACTAAATGAGGGAATAATATGTGTGAGGGTACCCCAGGAGAGTTCCAAATGTGTGTGGGTAGAATATATATCCCACAGGAGTAAAATTGAAAAAGTTTAAAAAAAATTTTTTTGGACTTAGTCATTTTTCCGGCGTTAATCAGACTTTCAATTAGGGCAAATGTCAGTGAGCGTTCCGATTTCAGTTCCAGAGCGATTCGCCCGTTGAGTCCTTCATATTTAGTCGTTTTCAGCCAATTTTCTGAATATTGGAAAATTTCACTTTTTTGTGAAAATATCCACTAAATGAGGGAATAATATGTGTGAGGGTACCCCAGGAGAGTTACAAATGTGAGTGGGTAGAATATATATCCCACGGGGGTAAAATTGAAAAAAGTTGAAAAAAATTTTTTTTAGACTTAGTCATTTTTCCGGCATTTATCAGACTTTCAGATAGGGGAAATGTCAGTGAGTGTTCCAATTTCAGTTCCAGAGCGATTCGCCAGATGAGTCCTTCCTATTTAGTCGTTTTCAGTCAATTTTCTGAATTTTTGAAAATTTCACTTTTTTGTGAAAATATCCACTAAATGAGGGAATAATATGTGTGAAGGTACCCCAGGAGAGTTCCAAATGTGTGTGGGTAGAATATATATCCCACGGGGGTAAAATTGAAAAAAGTTTAAAAAAAAATTTTTTTGGACTTAGTCATTTTTCCGGCGTTTATCAGACTTTCAATTAGGGCAAATGTCAGTGAGCGTTCCGATTTCAGTTCCAGAGCGATTCGCCCGTTTAGTCCTTCATATTTAGTCGTTTTCAGCCAATTTTCTGAATATTGGAAAATTTCACTTTTTTGTGAAAATATCCACTAAATGAGGGAATAATATGTGTGAGGGTACCCCAGGAGAGTTCCAAATGTGAGTGGGTAGAATATATATCCCACGGGGGTAAAATTGAAAAAAGTTGAAAAAAATTTTTTTTAGACATAGTCATTTTTCCGGCGTTTATCAGACTTTCAGATAGGGGAAATGTCAGTGAGTGTTCCAATTTCAGTTCCAGAGCGATTCGCCCGATGAGTCCTTCATATTTAGTCGTTTTCAGTCAATTTTCTGAATTTTTGAAAATTTCACTTTTTTGTGAAAATATCCACTAAATGAGGGAATAATATGTGTGAAGGTACCCCAGGAGAGTTCCAAATGTGTGTGGGTAGAATATATATCCCACGGGGGTAAAATTGAAAAAAGTTGAAAAAAAATTTTTTTTAGACTTAGTCATTTTTCCGGCCTTTATCAGACTTTCAGATAGGGGAAATGTCAGTGAGCGTTCCGATTTCAGTTCCAGAGCGATTCGCCCGATGAGTCCTTCATATTTAGTCGTTTTCAGACAATTTTCAGAATTTTTGAAAATTTCACATTTTTGTGAAAATATCCACTAAATGAGGGAATAATATGTGTGAGGGTACCCCAGGAGAGTTCCAAATGTGTGTGGGTAGAATATATATCCCACGGGGGTAAAATTGAAAAAAGTTTAAAAAAAATTTTTTTTAGGCTTAGTCATTTTTCCGGCGTTTATCAGACTTTCAGATAGGGGAAATGTCAGTGAGCGTTCCAATTTCAGTTCCAGAGCGATTCGCCCGATGTGCCCTTCATATTTAGTCGTTTTCAGCCAATTTTCTGAATTTTTGAAAATTTCACTTTTTTGTGAAAATATCCACTAAATGAGGGAATAATATGTGTGAGGGTACCCCAGGAGATTTCCAAATGTGTGTGGGTAGAATATATATCCCACGAGGGTAAAATTGAAAAAAGTTTAAAAAAATTTTTTTTTGGACTTAGTTATTTTTCCAGCGTTAATCAGACTTTCAATTAGGGCAAATGTCAGTGAGCGTTCCGATTTCAGTTCCAAAGCGATTCGCCCGATGAGTCCTTCATATTTAGTCGTTTTCAGCCAATTTTCAGAATTTTTGAAAATTTCACTTTTTTGTGAAAATATCCACTAAATGAGGGAATAATATGTGTGAGGGTACCCCAGGAGAGTTCCAAATGTGTGTGGGTAGAATATATATCCCACGGGGGTAAAATTGAAAAAAGTTTAAAAAAAAATTTTTTTAGGCTTAGTCATTTTTCCAGCGTTTATCAGACTTTCAGATAGGGGAAATGTCAGTGAGCGTTCCAATTTCAGTTCCAGAGCGATTCGCCCGATGAGTCCTTCATATTTAGTCGTTTTCAGCCAATTTTCTGAATATTTGAAAATTTCACTTTTTTGTGAAAATATCCACTAAATGAGGGAATAATATGTGTGAGGGTACCCCAGGAGAGTTCCAAATGTGTGTGGGTAGAATATATATCCCACGGGGGTAAAATTGAAAACAGGAGAAAAATTTTTTTTTTGGACTTAGTCATTTTTTCAGCGTTTATCAGACTTTCAGATAGGGGAAATGTCAGTGAGTGTTCCAATTTCAGTTCCAGAGCAATTCGCCCGATGAGTCCTTCATATTTAGTCGTTTTCAGCCAATTTTCAGAATTTTGAAAATTTCACTTTTTTCTGTGAGGGTACCACAGGAGAGTTCCAAATGTGTGTGGGTAGAATATATATCCCACAGGAGTAAAATTGAAAAAGTTGAAAAAAAATATTTTTGGACTTAGTCATTTTTCCGGCGTTAATCAGACTTTCAATTAGGGCAAATGTCAGTGAGCGTTCCGATTTCACTTCCAGAGCGATTCGCCCGATGAGTCCTTCATATTTAGCCGTTTTCAGCCAATTTTCTGAATTTTTGAAAATTTCACTTTTTTGTGAAAATATCCACTAAATGAGGGAATAATATGTGTGAAGGTACCTCAGGAGAGTTCCAAATGTGTGTGGGCAGAAAATATATCCCACGGGGGTAAAATTGAAAAAAGTTTAAAAAAAATTTTTTTTAGACTTAGTCATTTTTCCGGCGTTTATCAGACTTTCAGATAGGGGAAATGTCAGTGAGCGTTCCAATTTCAGTTCCAGAGCGATTCGCCTGATGAGTCCTTCATATTTAGTCGTTTTCAGACAATTTTCTGAATTTTTGAAAATTTCACTTTTTTGTGAAAATATCCACTAAATGAGGGAATAATATGTGTGAGGGTACCCCAGGAGAATTCCAAATGTGTGTGGGTAGAATATATATCCCACGGGGGTAAAATTGAAAAAAGGAGAAAAATTTTTTTTTTGGACTTAGTCATTTTTTCAGCGTTTATCAGACTTTCAGATAGGGGAAATGTCAGTGAGCGTTCCAATTTCAGTTCCAGAGAAATTCGCACGATGAGTCCTTCATATTTAGTCGTTTTCAGCCAATTTTCTGAATTTTTGAAAATTTCACTTTTTTGTGAAAATATCCACTAAATGAGGGAATAATATGTGTGAAGGTACCCCAGGAGAGTTCCAAATGTGTGTGGGTAGAATATATATCCCACGGGGGTAAAATTGAAAAAAGTTGAAAAAAAATTTTTTTTAGACTTAGTCATTTTTCCGGCCTTTATCAGACTTTCAGATAGGGGAAATGTCAGTGAGCATTCCGATTTCAGTTCCAGAGCGTTTCGCCCGATGAGTCCTTCATATTTAGTCGTTTTCAGCCAATTTTCAGAATTTTTGAAAATTTCACTTTTTTGTGAAAATATCCACTAAATGAGGGAATAATATGTGTGAGGGTACCCCAGGAGAGTTCCAAATGTGTGTGGGTAGAATATATATCCCACGGTGGTAAAATTGAAAAAAGTTTAAAGAAAATTTTTTTTAGGCTTAGTCATTTTTCCGGCGTTTATCAGACTTTCAGATAGGGGAAATGTCAGTGAGCGTTCCAATTTCAGTTCCAGAGCGTTTCGCCCGATGAGTCCTTCATATTTAGTCGTTTTCAGCCAATTTTCAGAATTTTTGAAAATTTCACTTTTTTGTGAAAATATCCACTAAATGAGGGAATAATATGTGTGAGGGTACCCCAGGAGAGTTCCAAATGTGTGTGGGTAGAATATATATCCCACGGTGGTAAAATTGAAAAAAGTTTAAAGAAAATTTTTTTTAGGCTTAGTCATTTTTCCGGCGTTTATCAGACTTTCAGATAGGGGAAATGTCAGTGAGCGTTCCAATTTCAGTTCCAGAGCAATTCGCCCGATGAGTCCTTCATATTTAGTCGTTTTCAGCCAATTTTCAGAATTTTGAAAATTTCACTTTTTTGTGAAAAATTCCACTAAATGAGGGAATAATATGTGTGAAGGTACCCCAGGAGAGTTCCAAATGTGTGTGGGTAGAATATATATCCCACGGGGGAAAAATTAAAAAAAGTTAAAAAAAAATTTTTTTTGGACTTAGTCATTTTTCCGACGTTAATCAGACTTTCAATTAGGGCGAATGTCAGTGAGCGTTCCGATTTCACTTCCAGAGCGAGTCGCCCGATGAGTCCTTCATATTTAGCCGTTTTCAGCCAATTTTCTGAATTTTTGAAGATTTCACTTTTTTGTGAAAATATCCACTAAATGAGGGAATAATATGTGTGAAGGTACCCCAGGAGAGTTCCAAATGTGTGTGGGTAGAATATATATCCCACGGGGGTAAAATTGAAAAAGTTGAAAAAAATTTTTTTTAGACTTAGTCATTTTTCCGGCGTTTATCAGACTTTCAGATAGGGGAAATGTCAGTGAGTGTTCCGATTTCAGTTCCAGAGCGATTCGGCCGATGAGTCCTTCATATTTAGTCGTTTTCAGCCATTTTTCAGAATTTTTGAAAATTTCACTTTTTTGTGAAAATATCCACTAAATGAGGGAATAATATGTGTGAGGGTACCCCAGGAGAGTTCCAAATGTGAGTGGGTAGAATATATATCCCACGGGGGTAAAATTGAAAAAAGTTTAAAAAAAATTTTTTTTAGACTTAGTCATTTTTCCGGCGTTTATCAGACTTTCAGATAGGGGAAATGTCAGTGAGCGTTCCAATTTCAGTTCCAGAGCGATTCGCCCGATGAGTCCTTCATATTTAGTCGTTTTCAGCCAATTTTCTGAATTTTTGAATATTTCACTTTTTTGTGAAAATATCCACTAAATGAGGGAATAATATGTATGAGGGCACCCCAGGAGAGTTCCAAATGTGTGTGGGTAGAATATATATCCCACGGGGGTAAAATTGAAAAAAGGAGAAAATTTTTTTTTTTGGACTTAGTCATTTTTTCAGCGTTTATCAGACTTTCAGATAGGGGAAATGTCAGTGAGCGTTCCAATTTCAGTTCCAGAGCAATTCGCCCGATGAGTCCTTCATATTTAGTCATTTTCAGCCAATTTTCAGAATTTTGAAAATTTCACTTTTTTGTGAAAATATCCACTAAATGAGGGAATAATATGTGTGAGGGTACCCCAGGAGAGTTCCAAATGTGTGTGGGTAGAATATATATCCCACGGGGGTAAAATTGAAAAAAGTTTAAAAAAAATTTTTTTTGGACTTAGTCATTTTTCCGGCGTTAATCAGACTTTCAATTAGGGCAAATGTCAGTGAGTGTTCCGATTTCACTTCCAGAGCGATTCGCCCGATGAGTCCTTCATATTTAGTCGTTTTCAGCCAATTTTCTGAATATTTGAAAATTTCACTTTTTTGTGAAAATATCCACTAAATGAGGGAATAATATGTGTGAGGGTACCTCAGGAGATTTCCAAATGTGTGTGGGTAGAATATATATCCCACGGGGGTAAAATTGAAAAAAGTTTTAAAAAATTTATTTTTAGACTTAGTCATTTTTCCGGCGTTTATCAGACTTTCAGATAGGGGAAATGTCAGTGAGCAATCCATTTTCAGTTCCAGAGCGATTCGCCCGATGTGTCCTTCATATTTAGTCGTTTTCAGCCAATTTTCTGAATTTTTGAAAATTTCACTTTTTTGTGAAAATATCCACTAAATGAGGGAATAATATGTGTGAGGGTACCCCAGGAGATTTCCAAATGTGTGTGGTTAGAATATATATCCCACGAGGGTAAAATTGATAAAAGTTTAAAAAAAATTTTTTTTGGACTTAGTCATTTTTCCGGCGTTAATCAAACTTTCAATTAGGGCAAATGTCAGTGAGCGTTCCGATTTCAGTTCCAGAGCGATTCGCCTGATGAGTCCTTCATATTTAGTCGTTTTCAGCCAATTTTCAGAATATTTGAAAATTTCACTTTTTTGTGAAAATATCCACTAAATGAGGGAATAATATGTGTGAGGGTACCCTAGGAGAGTTCCAAATGTGTGTGGGCAGAATATATATCCCACGGGGGTAAAATTGAAAAAAGTTTAAAAAAAATTTTTTTTAGACTTAGTCATTTTTCCGGCGTTTATCAGACTTTCAGATAGGGGAAATGTCAGTGAGCATTCCAATTTAAGTTCCAGAGCGATTCGCCCGATGAGTCCTTCATATTTAGTCGTTTTCAGCCAATTTTCTGAATTTTTGAAAATTTCACTTTTTTGTGAAAATATCCACTAAATGAGGGAATAATATGTGTGAAGGTACCCCAGGAGAGTTCCAAATGTGTGTGGGTAGAATATATATCCCACGGGGGTAAAATTGAAAAAAGTTTTAAAAAAATTTTTTTTGGACTTAGTCATTTTTCCGGCGTTTCAGACTTTCAATTAGGGCAAATGTCAGTGAGCGTTCCGATTTCAGTTCCAGAGCGATTCGCCCGATGAGTCCTTCATATTTAGTAGTTTTCAGCCCATTTTCTGAATGTTTGAAAATTTCACTTTTTTGTGAAAATATCCACTAAATGAGGGAATAATATGTGTGAGGGTACCCCAGGAGAGTTCCAAATGTGTGTGGGTAGAATATATATCCCACGGGGGTAAAATTGAAAAAAGTTTAAAAAATTTTTTTTAGACTTAGTCATTTTTCCGGCGTTTATCAGACTTTCAGATAGGGGAAATGTCAGTGAGCGTTCCAATTTCAGTTCCAGAGCGATTCGCCCGATGAGTCCTTCATATTTAGTCGTTTTCAGCCAATTTTCTGAATTTTTGAATATTTCACTTTTTTGTGAAAATATCCACTAAATGAGGGAATAATATGTATGAGGGCACCCCAGGAGAGTTCCAAATGTGTGTGGGTAGAATATATATCCCACGGGGGTAAAATTGAAAAAAGGAGAAAATTTTTTTTTTTGGACTTAGTCATTTTTTCAGCGTTTATCAGACTTTCAGATAGGGGAAATGTCAGTGAGCGTTCCAATTTCAGTTCCAGAGCAATTCGCCCGATGAGTCCTTCATATTTAGTCATTTTCAGCCAATTTTCAGAATTTTGAAAATTTCACTTTTTTGTGAAAATATCCACTAAATGAGGGAATAATATGTGTGAGGGTACCCCAGGAGAGTTCCAAATGTGTGTGGGTAGAATATATATCCCACGGGGGTAAAATTGAAAAAAGTTTAAAAAAAATTTTTTTTGGACTTAGTCATTTTTCCGGCGTTAATCAGACTTTCAATTAGGGCAAATGTCAGTGAGTGTTCCGATTTCACTTCCAGAGCGATTCGCCCGATGAGTCCTTCATATTTAGTCGTTTTCAGCCAATTTTCTGAATATTTGAAAATTTCACTTTTTTGTGAAAATATCCACTAAATGAGGGAATAATATGTGTGAGGGTACCTCAGGAGATTTCCAAATGTGTGTGGGTAGAATATATATCCCACGGGGGTAAAATTGAAAAAAGTTTTAAAAAATTTATTTTTAGACTTAGTCATTTTTCCGGCGTTTATCAGACTTTCAGATAGGGGAAATGTCAGTGAGCAATCCATTTTCAGTTCCAGAGCGATTCGCCCGATGAGTCCTTCATATTTAGTCGTTTTCAGCCAATTTTCTGAATTTTTGAAAATTTTACTTTTTTGTGAAAATATCCACTAAATGAGGGAATAATATGTGTGAAGGTACCCCAGGAGAGTTCCAAATGTGTGTGGGTAGAATATATATCCCACGGGGGTAAAATTGAAAAAAGTTTTAAAAAAATTTTTTTTGGACTTAGTCATTTTTCCGGCGTTTCAGACTTTCAATTAGGGCAAATGTCAGTGAGCGTTCCGATTTCAGTTCCAGAGCGATTCGCCCGATGAGTCCTTCATATTTAGTAGTTTTCAGCCCATTTTCTGAATGTTTGAAAATTTCACTTTTTTGTGAAAATATCCACTAAATGAGGGAATAATATGTGTGAGGGTACCCCAGGAGAGTTCCAAATGTGTGTGGGTAGAATATATATCCCACGGGGGTAAAATTGAAAAAAGTTTAAAAAATTTTTTTTAGACTTAGTCATTTTTCCGGCGTTTATCAGACTTTCAGATAGGGGAAATGTCAGTGAGCGTTCCAATTTCAGTTCCAGAGCGATTCGCCTGATGAGTCCTTCATATTTAGTCGTTTTCAGCCAATTTTCAGAATTTTTGAAAATTTCACTTTTTTGTGAAAATATCCACTAAATGAGGGAATAATATGTGTGAGGGTACCCCAGGAGAGTTCCAAATGTGTGTGGGTAGAATATATATCCCACGGGGGTAAAATTGAAAAAATGTTTAGAAAATTTTTTTTAGACTTAGTCATTTTTCCGGCGTTTATCAGACTTTCAGATAGGGGAAATGTCAGTGAGCGTTCCAATTTCAGTTCCAGAGCGATTCGCCCGATGAGTCCTTCATATTTAGTCGTTTTCAGCCAATTTTCAGAATTTTTGAAAATTTCACTTTTTTGTGAAAATATCCACTAAATGAGGGTACCCCATGTGTGAGGGTACCCCAGGAGAGTTCCAAATGTGTGTGGGTAGAATATATATCCCACGGGGGTAAAATTGAAAAAAGTTGAAAAAAAATTTTTTTTAGACTTAGTCATTTTTCCGGCGTTTATCAGACTTTCAGATAGGGGAAATGTCAGTGAGCGTTCCGATTTCAGTTCCAGAGCGATTTGCCCGATGAGTCCTTCATATTTAGTCGTTTTCAGCCAATTTTCAGAATTTTTGAAAATTTCACTTTTTTGTAAAAATATCCACTAAATGAGGGAATAATATGTGTGAGGGTACCCCAGGAGAGTTCCAAATGTGTGTGGGTAGAATATATATCCCACGGGGGTAAAATTGAAAAAAGTTGAAAAAAAAAATTTTTTTTAGACTTAGTCATTTTTCCGGCGTTTATCAGACTTTCAGATAGGGGAAATGTCAGTGACCATTCCAATTTAAGTTCCAGAGCGATTCGCCCGATGAGTTCTTCATATTTAGTCGTTTTCAGCCAATTTTCTGAATTTTTGAAAATTTCACTTTTTTGTGAAAATATCCACTAAATGAGGGAATAATATGTGTGAAGGTACCCCAGGAGAGTTCCAAATGTGTGTGGGTAGAATATATATCCCACGGGGGTAAAATTGAAAAAAGTTTTAAAAAAATTTTTTTTGGACTTAGTCATTTTTCCGGCGTTTCAGACTTTCAATTAGGGCAAATGTCAGTGAGCGTTCCGATTTCAGTTCCAGAGCGATTCGCCCGATGAGTCCTTCATATTTAGTCGTTTTCAGTCAATTTTCTGAATTTTTGAAAATTTCACTTTTTTGTGAAAATATGCACTGAATGAGGGAATAATATGTGTGAGGGTACCCCAGGAGAGTTCCAAATGTGTGTGGGCAGAATATATATCCCACGGGGGTAAAATTGAAAAAAGGTGAAAAATCTTTTTTTTGGACTTAGTCATTTTTTCAGCGTTTATCAGACTTTCAGAAAGGGGAAATGTCAGTGAGCGTTCCAATTTCAGTTCCAGAGCGATTCGCCCGATTAGTCCTTCATATTTAGTCGTTTTCAGCCAATTTTCTGAATTTTTGAAAATTTCACTTTTTTGTGAAAATATCCACTAATTGAGGGTACCCCATGTGTGAGGGTACCCCAGGAGAGTTCCAAATGTGTGTGGGTAGAATATATATCCCACGGGGGTAAAATTGAAAAAAGTTGAAAAAAAAATTTTTTTAGACTTAGTCATTTTTCCGGCGTTTATCAGACTTTCAGATAGGGCAAATGTCAGTGAGCGTTCCGATTTCAGTTCCAGAGCGATTTGCCCGATGAGTCCTTCATATTTAGTCGTTTTCAGCCAATTTTCAGAATTTTTGAAAATTTCACTTTTTTGTGAAAATATCCACTAAATGAGGGAATAATATGTGTGAGGGTACCCCAGGAGAGTTCCAAATGTATGTGGGTAGAATATATATCCCACGGGGGTAAAATTGAAAAAAGTTTAAAAAAATTTTTTTTTGAACTTAGTCATTTTTCCAGCGTAAATCAGACTTTCAATTAGGGCAAATGTCAGTGAGCGTTCCGATTTCAGTTCCAGAGCGATTCGCCCGATGAGTCCTTCATATTTAGTCGTTTTGAGCCAATTTTCAGAATTTTTGAAAATTTCACTTTTTTATGAAAATATCCACTAAATGAGGGAATAATATGTGTGAGGGTACCCCAGGAGAGTTCCAAATGTGTGTGGGTAGAATATATATCCCACAGGGGTAAAACTGAAAAAAGTTTAAAAAAATTTTTTTTTGGACTTAGTCATTTTTCCAGCGTTAATCAGACTTTCAACTAGGGCAAATGTGAGTGAGCGTTCCGATTTCAGTTCCAGAGCGATTCGCCCGATGAGTCCTTCATATTTAGTCGTTTTCAGCCAATTTTCTGAATTTTTGAAAATTTCACTTTTTTGTGAAAATATCCACTAATTGAGAGTACCCCATGTGTGAGGGTACCCCAGGAGAGTTCCAAATGTGTGTGGGTAGAATATATATCCCACGGGGGTAAAATTGAAAAAAGTTGAAAAAAAATTTTTTTTAGACTTAGTCATTTTTCCGGCGTTTATCAGACTTTCAGATAGGGCAAATGTCAGTGAGCGTTCCGATTTCAGTTCCAGAGCGATTCGACCGATGAGTCCTTCATATTTAGTCGTTTTCAGCCAATTTTCTGAATATTTGAAAATTTCACTTTTTTGTGAAAATATCCACTAAATAAGGGAATAATATGTGTGAGGGTACCCCAGGAGAGTTCCAAATGTGTGTCGGTAGAAGACATATCCCACGGGGGTAAAATTGAAAAAAGTTGAAATTTTTTTTTTTCGACTTTGTCATTTTTCCGGCGTTTATCAGACTTTCAGATAGGGGAAATGTCAGTGAGCATTCCAATTTCAGTTCCAGAGCGATTCGCCCGATGAGTCCTTCATATTTAGTCGTTTTCAGCCAATTTTCTGAATTTTTGAAAATTTCACTGTTTTGTGAAAATATGCACTAAATGAGGGAATAATATGTGTGAGGGTACCCCAGGAGAGTTCCAAATGTGTGTGGGAAGAATATATATCCCACAGTGGTAAAATTGAAAAAAGGTGAAAAAATTTTTTTTTGGACTTACTCATTTTTCCAGCGTAAATCAGACTTTCAATTAGGGCAAATGTCAGTGAGCGTTCCGATTTCAGTTCCAGAGCGATTCGCCCGATGAGTCCTTCATATTTAGTCGTTTTCAGCCAATTTTCTGAATATTTGAAAATTTCACTTTTTTGTGAAAATATCCACTAAATGAGGGAATAATATGTGTGAGGGTACCCCAGGAGAGTTCCAAATGTATGTGGGTAGAATATATATCCCACGGGGGTAAAATTGAAAAAAGTTTAAAAAAAATTTTTTTTAGACTTAGTCATTTTTCCGGCGTTTATCAGACTTTCAATTAGGGCAAATGTCAGTGAGCGTTCCAATTTCAGTTCCAGAGCGATTCGCCCGATGAGTCCTTCATATTTAGTCGTTTTCAGCCAATTTTCTGAATATTTGAAAATTTCACTTTTTTGTGAAAATATCCACTAAATGAGGGAATAATATGTGTGAGGGTACCCCAGGAGAGTTCCAAATGTGTGTGGGTAGAATATATATCCCGCGGGGGTAAAATTGAAAAAAGTTGAAAAAAAATTTTTTTTAGACTTAGTCATTTTTCCGGCGTTTATCAGACTTTCAGATAGGGGAAATGTCAGTGAGCGTTCCGATTTCAGTTCCAGCGCGATTCGCCCGATGAGTCCTTCATATTTAGTCGTTTTCAGCCAATTTTCAGAATTTTTGAAAATTTCACTATTTTGTGAAAATATCCACTAAATGAGGGAATAATATGTGTGAGGGTACCCCTGGAGAGTTCCAAATTTGTGTGGGTAGAAGACATATCCAACGGGGGTAAAATTGAAAAAAGGTGAAAAAAATTTTTTTTTGGACTTAGTCATTTTTCCGGCATTTATCAGACTTTCAGATAGGGGAAATGTCGGTGAGCATTCCGATTTCAGTTCCAGAGCGATTCGCCCGATGAGTCCTTCATATTTAGTCGTTTTCAGCCAATTTTCTGAATTTTTGAAAATTTCACTTTTTTGTGAAAATATCCACTAAATGAGGGAATAATATGTGTGAGGGTACCCCAGGAGAGTTCCAAATGTGTGTCGGTAGAAGACATATCCCACGGGGGTAAAATTGAAAAAAGTTGAAATTTTTTTTTTTTCGACTTTGTCATTTTTCCGGCGTTTATCAGACTTTCAGATAGGGGAAATGTCAGTGAGCGTTCCAATTTCAGTTCCAGAGCGATTCACCCGATGAGTCCTTCATATTTAGTCGTTTTCAGCCAATTTTCTGAATATTTGAAAATTTCACTTTTTTGTGAAAATATCCACTAAATGAGGGAATAATATGTGTGAGGGTACCCCAGGAGAGTTCCAAATGTGTGTGGGTAGAATATATATCCCACGGGGGTAAAATTGAAAAAAGTTTAAAAAAAATTTTTTTTAGACTTAGTCATTTTTCCGGCGTTTATCAGACTTTCAATTAGGGCAAATGTCAGTGAGCATTCCGATTTCAGTTCTAGAGCGATTCGCCTGATTAGTCCTTCATATTTAGTCGTTTTCAGCCAATTTTCAGAATTTTTGAAAGTTTAACTTTTTTGTGAAAATATCCACTAAATGAGGGAATAATATGTGTGAGGGTACCCCAGGAGAGTTCCAAATGTATGTGGGTAGAATATATATCCCACGGGGGTAAAATTGAAAAAAGTTTAAAAAAAATTTTTTTTAGACTTAGTCATTTTTCCGGCGTTTATCAGACTTTCAATTAGGGCAAATGTCAGTGAGCGTTCCAATTTCAGTTCCAGAGCGATTCACCCGATGAGTCCTTCATATTTAGTCGTTTTCAGCCAATTTTCTGAATATTTGAAAATTTCACTTTTTTGTGAAAATATCCACTAAATGAGGGAATAATATGTGTGAGGGTACCCCAGGAGAGTTCCAAATGTGTGTGGGTAGAATATATATCCCACGGGGGTAAAATTGAAAAAAGTTGAAAAAAAATTTTTTTTAGACTTAGTCCTTTTTCCGGCGTTTATCAGACTTTCAGATAGGGGAAATGTCAGTGAGCGTTCCGATTTCAGTTCCAGCACGATTCGCCCGATGAGTCCTTCATATTTAGTCGTTTTCAGCCAATTTTCAGAATTTTTGAAAATTTCACTATTTTGTGAAAATATCCACTAAATCAGGGAATAATATGTGTTAGGGTACCCCTGGAGAGTTCCAAATTTGTGTGGGTAGAAGACATATCCCACGGGGGTAAAATTGAAAAAAGTTGAAATTTTTTTTTTTTCGACTTTGTCATTTTTCCGGCGTTTATCAGACTTTCAGATAGGGGAAATGTCAGTGAGCGTTCCAATTTCAGTTCCAGAGCGATTCGCCCGATGAGTCCCTCATATTTAGTCGTTTTCAGCCAATTTTCTGAATTTTTGAAAATTTCACTTTTTTGTGAAAATATCCACTAAATGAGGGAATAATATGTGTGAAGGTACCCCAGGAGTGTTCCAAATGTGTGTGGGTAGAATATATATCCCACGGGAGTAAAATTGAAAAAAGTTGAAAAAATTTTTTTTTGGACTTAGTCATTTTTCCGGCATTTATCAGACTTTCAGATAGGGGAAATGTCAGTGAGCATTCCGATTTCAGTTCCAGAGCGATTCGCCCGCTGAGTCCTTCATATTTAGTCGTTTTCAGCCAATTTTCTGAATTTTTGAAAATTTCACTTTTTTGTGAAAATATCCACTAAATGAGGGAATAATATGTGTGAGGGTACCCCAGGAGAGTTCCAAATGTGTGTCGGTAGAAGACATATCCCACGGGGGTAAAATTGAAAAAAGTTGAAATTTTTTTTTTTTCGACTTTGTCATTTTTCCGGCGTTTATCAGACTTTCAGATAGGGGAAATGTCAGTGAGCGTTCCAATTTCAGTTCCAGAGCGATTCGCCCGATGAGTCCTTCATATTTAGTCGTTTTCAGCCAATTTTCTGAATATTTGAAAATTTCACTTTTTTGTGAAAATATCCACTAAATGAGGGAATAATATGTGTGAGGGTACCCCAGGAGAGTTCCAAATGTGTGTGGGTAGAATATATATCCCACAGGGGTAAAACTGAAAAAAGTTTAAAAAAATTTTTTTTTGGACTTAGTCATTTTTCCAGCGTTAATCAGACTTTCAACTAGGGCAAATGTCAGTGAGCGTTCCGATTTCAGTTCCAGAGCGATTCGCCCGATGAGTCCTTCATATTTAGTCGTTTTCAGCCAATTTTCTGAATTTTTGAAAATTTCACTTTTTTGTGAAAATATCCACTAATTGAGAGTACCCCATGTGTGAGGGTACCCCAGGAGAGTTCCAAATGTGTGTGGGTAGAATATATATCCCACGGGGGTAAAATTGAAAAAAGTTGAAAAAAAATTTTTTTTAGACTTAGTCATTTTTCCGGCGTTTATCAGACTTTCAGATAGGGCAAATGTCAGTGAGCGTTCCGATTTCAGTTCCAGAGCGATTCGCCCGATGAGTCCTTCATATTTAGTCGTTTTCAGCCAATTTTCTGAATATTTGAAAATTTCACTTTTTTGTGAAAATATCCACTAAATAAGGGAATAATGTGTGTGAGGGTACCCCAGGAGAGTTCCAAATGTGTGTCGGTAGAAGACATATCCCACGGGGGTAAAATTGAAAAAAGTTGAAATTTTTTTTTTTCGACTTTGTCATTTTTCCGGCGTTTATCAGACTTTCAGATAGGGGAAATGTCAGTGAGCATTCCAATTTCAGTTCCAGAGCGATTCGCCCGATGAGTCCTTCATATTTAGTCGTTTTCAGCCAATTTTCTGAATTTTTGAAAATTTCACTGTTTTGTGAAAATATGCACTAAATGAGGGAATAATATGTGTGAGGGTACCCCAGGAGAGTTCCAAATGTGTGTGGGAAGAATATATATCCCACAGGGGTAACATTGAAAAAAGGTGAAAAAATTTTTTTTTGGACTTACTCATTTTTCCAGCGTAAATCAGACTTTCAATTAGGGCAAATGTCAGTGAGCGTTCCGATTTCAGTTCCAGAGCGATTCGCCCGATGAGTCCTTCATATTTAGTCGTTTTCAGCCAATTTTCTGAATATTTGAAAATTTCACTTTTTTGTGAAAATATCCACTAAATGAGGGAATAATATGTGTGAGGGTACCCCAGGAGAGTTCCAAATGTGTGTGGGTAGAATATATATCCCACGGGGGTAAAATTGAAAAAAGTTTAAAAAAAATTTTTTTTAGACTTAGTCATTTTTCCGGCGTTTATCAGACTTTCAATTAGGGCAAATGTCAGTGAGCATTCCGATTTCAGTTCTAGAGCGATTCGCCTGATTAGTCCTTCATATTTAGTCGTTTTCAGCCAATTTTCAGAATTTTTGAAAGTTTAACTTTTTTGTGAAAATATCCATTAAATGAGGGAATAATATGTGTGAGGGTACCCCAGGAGAGTTCCAAATGTATGTGGGTAGAATATATATCCCACGGGGGTAAAATTGAAAAAAGTTTAAAAAAATTTTTTTTTGTACTTAGTCATTTTTCCAGCGTAAATCAGACTTTCAATTAGGGCAAATGTCAGTGAGCGTTCCGATTTCAGTTCCAGAGCGATTCGCCCGATGAGTCCTTCATATTTAGTCGGTTTCAGCCAATTTTCTGAATATTTAAAATTTCACTTTTTTGTGAAAATATCCACTAAATGAGGGAATAATATGTGTGAGGGTACCCCAGGAGAGTTCCAAATGTGTGTGGGTAGAATATATATCCCACGGGGGTAAAATTGAAAAAAGTTAAAAAAAAATTTTTTTTAGACTTAGTCATTTTTCCGGCGTTTATCAGACTTTCAATTAGGGCAAATGTCAGTGAGCGTTCCAATTTCAGTTCCAGAGCGATTCGCCCGATGAGTCCTTCATATTTAGTCGTTTTCAGCCAATTTTCTGAATATTTGAAAATTTCACTTTTTTGTGAAAATATCCACTAAATGAGGGAATAATATGTGTGAGGGTACCCCAGGAGAGTTCCAAATGTGTGTGGGTAGAATATATATCCCACGGGGGTAAAATTGAAAAAAGTTGAAAAAAAATTTTTTTTAGACTTAGTCATTTTTCCGGCGTTTATCAGACTTTCAGATAGGGGAAATGTCAGTGAGCGTTCCGATTTCAGTTCCAGCGCGATTCGCCCGATGAGTCCTTCATATTTAGTCGTTTTCAGCCAATTTTCAGAATTTTTGAAAATTTCACTATTTTGTGAAAATATCCACTAAATGAGGGAATAATATGTGTGAGGGTACCCCTGGAGAGTTCCAAATTTGTGTGGGTAGAAGACATATCCAACGGGGGTAAAATTGAAAAAAGGTGAAAAAAATTTTTTTTTGGACTTAGTAATTTTTTCAGCGTTTATCAGACTTTCAGATAGGGGAAATGTCAGTGAGCGTTCCAATTTCAGTTCCAGAGCGATTCGCCCGATGAGTCCCTCATATTTAGTCGTTTTCAGCCAATTTTCTGAATTTTTGAAAATTTCACTTTTTTGTGAAAATATCCACTAAATGAGGGAATAATATGTGTGAAGGTACCCCAGGAGTGTTCCAAATGTGTGTGGGTAGAATATATATCCCACGGGAGTAAAATTGAAAAAAGTTGAAAAAATTTTTTTTTGGACTTAGTCATTTTTCCGGCATTTATCAGACTTTCAGATAGGGGAAATGTCAGTGAGCATTCCGATTTCAGTTCCAGAGCGATTCGCCCGCTGAGTCCTTCATATTTAGTCGTTTTCAGCCAATTTTCTGAATTTTTGAAAATTTCACTTTTTTGTGAAAATATCCACTAAATGAGGGAATAATATGTGTGAGGGTACCCCAGGAGAGTTCCAAATGTGTGTCGGTAGAAGACATATCCCACGGGGGTAAAATTGAAAAAAGTTGAAATTTTTTTTTTTTCGACTTTGTCATTTTTCCGGCGTTTATCAGACTTTCAGATAGGGGAAATGTCAGTGAGCGTTCCAATTTCAGTTCCAGAGCGATTCGCCCGATGAGTCCTTCATATTTAGTCGTTTTCAGCCAATTTTCTGAATATTTGAAAATTTCACTTTTTTGTGAAAATATCCACTAAATGAGGGAATAATATGTGTGAGGGTACCCCAGGAGAGTTCCAAATGTGTGTGGGTAGAATATATATCCCACGGGGGTAAAATTGAAAAAAGTTGAAAAAAAATTTTTTTTAGACTTAGTCATTTTTCCGGCGTTTATCAGACTTTCAGATAGGGGAAATGTCAGTGAGCGTTCCAATTTCAGTTCCAGAGCGATTCGCCCGATGAGTCCTTCATATTTAGTCGTTTTCAGCCAATTTTCTGAATTTTTGAAAATTTCACTGTTTTGTGAAAATATGCACTAAATGAGGGAATAATATGTGTGAGGGTACCCCAGGAGAGTTCCAAATGTGTGTGGGAAGAATATATATCCCACAGGGGTAAAATTGAAAAAAGGTGAAAAAATTTTTTTTTGGACTTACTCATTTTTCCAGCGTAAATCAGACTTTCAATTAGGGCAAATGTCAGTGAGCATTCCGATTTCAGTTCTAGAGCGATTCGCCCGATTAGTCCTTCATATTTAGTCGTTTTCAGCCAATTTTCAGAATTTTTGAAAGTTTAACTTTTTTGTGAAAATATCCACTAAATGAGGGAATAATATGTGTGAGGGTACCCCAGGAGAGTTCCAAATGTATGTGGGTAGAATATATATCCCACGGGGCTAAAATTGAAAAAAGTTTAAAAAAATTTTTTTTTGTACTTAGTCATTTTTCCAGCGTAAATCAGACTTTCAATTAGGGCAAATGTCAGTGAGCATTCCGATTTCAGTTCCAGAGCGATTCGCCCAATGAGTCCTTCATATTTAGTCGGTTTCAGCCAATTTTCTGAATATTTGAAAATTTCACTTTTTTGTGAAAATATCCACTAAATGAGGGAATAATATGTGTGAGGGTACCCCAGGAGAGTTCCAAATGTGTGTGGGTAGAATATATATCCCACGGGGGTAAAATTGAAAAAAGTTTAAAAAAAATTTTTTTTAGACTTAGTCATTTTTCCGGCGTTTATCAGACTTTCAACTAGGGCAAATGTCAGTGAGCGTTCCGATTTCAGTTCCTGAGCGATTCGCCCGATGAGTCCTTCATATTTAGTCGTTTTCAGCCAATTTTCAGAATTTTTGAAAGTTTAACTTTTTTGTGAAAATATCCACTAAATGAGGGAATAATATGTGTGAGGGTACCCCAGGAGAGTTTCAAATGTGTGTGGGTAGAATATATATCCCACGGGGGTAAATTGAAAAAAGGTGAAAAAATTTTTTTTTTGGACTTAGTCATTTTTTCAGCGTTTATCAGACTTTCAGATAGGGGAAATGTCAGTGAGCGTTCCAATTTCAGTTCCAGAGCGATTCGCCTGATGAGTCCCTCATATTTAGTCGTTTTCAGCCAATTTTCGGAATTTTTGAAAATTTCACTTTTTTGTGAAAATATCCACTAACTGAGGGAATAATATGTGTGAGGGTACCCCAGGAGAGTTCCAAATGTGTGGGTAGAATATATATCCCACGGGGGTAAAATTGAAAAAAGGTGAAAAATTTTTTTTTTTGGACTTAGTCATTTTTTCAGCGTTTATCAGACTTTCAGATAGGGGAAATGTCAGTGAGCGTTCCGATTTCAGTTCCAGAGCGATTCGCCCAATGAGTCCTTCATATTTAGTTGTTTTCAGCCAATTTTCAGAATTTTTGAAAATTTCACTTTTTTATGAAAATATCCACTAAATGAGGGAATAATATGTGTGAGGGTACCCCAGGAGAGTTCCAAATGTGTGTGGGTAGAATATATATCCCACGGGGGTAAAATTGAAAAAAGGTGAAAAAAAAATTTTTTAGACTTTGTCATTTTTCCGGCGTTTATCAGACTTTCAGATAGGGGAAATGTCAGTGAGCGCTCCGATTTCAGTTCCAGAGCAATTCGCCCGATGAGTCCTTCATATTTAGTCGTTTTCAGCCAATTTTCTGAATTTTTGAAAATTTCACTTTTTTATGAAAATATCCACTAAATGAGGGAATAATATGTGTGAGGGTACCCCAGGAGAGTTCCAAATGTGTGTGGGTAGAATATATATCCCACGGGGGTAAAATTGAAAAAAGGTGAAAAAAATATTTTTTTTTACTTTGTCATTTTTCCGGCATTTATCAGACTTTCAGATAGGGGAAATGTCAGTGAGCGTTCCGATTTCAGTTCCAAAGCGATTCGCCCGATGAGTCCTTCATGTTTAGTTGTTTTCAGCCAATTTTCAGAATTTTTGAAAATTTCACTTTTTTGTGAAAATATCCACTAAATGAGGGAATAATATGTGTGAGGGTACCCCAGGAGAGTTCCAAATGTGTGTGGGTAGCATATATATCCCACGGGGGTAAAACTGAAAAAGTTTAAAAAAAATTTTTTTTGGACTTAGTCATTTTTCCGGCGTTAATCAGACTTTCAATTAGGGAAAATGTCAGTGAGCGTTCCGATTTCAGTTCCAGAGCGATTCGCCCGATGAGTCCTTCATATTTAGTCGTTGTCAGCCAATTTTCTGAATATTTGAAAATTTCACTTTTTTGTGAAAATATCCACTAAATGAGGGAGTAACATGTGTGAGGGTACCCCAGGAGAGTTGCAAATGTGTGTGGGTAGAATATATATCCCACGGGGGTAAAATTGAAAAAAGGAGAAAATTTTTTTTTTTTGGACTTAGTCATTTTTTCAGCGTTTATCAGACTTTCAGATAGGGGAAATGTCAGTGAGCGTTCCGATTTCAGCTCCAGAGCGATTCGCCCGATGAGTCCTTCATATTTAGTTGTTTTCATCCAATTTTCAGAATTTTTGAAAACTTCACTTTTTTGTGAAAATATCCACTAAATGAGGGAATAATATGTGTGAGGGTACCCCAGGAGAGTTCCAAATGTGTGTGGATAGAATATATATCCCACGGGGGTAAAATTGAAAAATGGTGAAAAAAATATTTTTTTTGACTTTGTCATTTTTCCGGCGTTTATCAGACTTTCAGATAGGGGAAATGTCAGTGAGCGTTCCAATTTCAGTTCCAGAGCGATTCGCCCGATGAGTCCTTCATATTTAGTCGTTTTCAGCCAATTTTCTGAATTTTTGAAAATTTCACTTTTTTGTGAAAATATCCACTAAATGAGGGAATAATATGTGTGAGGGTACCCCAGGAGAGTTCCAAATGTGTGTGGGTAGCATATATATCCCACGGGGGTAAAACTGAAAAAAGTTTTAAAAAAATTTTTTTTGGACTTAGTCATTTTTCCGGCGTTAATCAGACGTTCAATTAGGGCAAATGTCAGTGAGCGTTCCGATTTCAGTTCCAGAGCGATTCGCCTGATGAGTCCTTCATATTTAGTCGTTGTCAGCCAATTTTCTGAATATTTGAAAATTTCACTTTTTTGTGAAAATATCCACTAAATGAGGGAATAATATGTGTGAGGGTACCCCAGGAGAGTTGCAAATGTGTGTGGGTAGAATATATATCCCACGGGGGTAAAATTGAAAAAAGTTGAAAAAAAATTTTTTTTAGACTTAGTCATTTTTCCGGCGTTTATCAGACTTTCAAATAGAGGAAATGTCAGTGAGCGTTCAGATTTCAGTTCCAGAGCGATTCGCCCGATGAGTCCTTCATATTTAGTTCTTTTCAGCCAATTTTCTGAATTTTTGAAAATTTCACTTTTTTTGTGAAAATATCCACTAAATGAGGGAATAATATGTGTGAGGGTACCCCAGGAGAGTTCCAAATGTGTGTGGGTGGAATATATATCCCACGGGGGTAAAATTGAAAAAAGATGAAAAAAAAATTTTTTTGGACTTAGTCATTTTTTCAGCGTTTATCAGACTTTCAGATAGGGGAAATGTCAGTGAGCGTTCCGATTTCAGTTCCAGAGCGATTCGCCCGATGTGTCCTTCATATTTAGTTGTTTTCAGCCAATTTTCAGAATTTTTGAAAATTTCACTTTTTTGTGAAAATATCCACTAAATGAGGGAATAATATGTGTGAGGGTACCCCAGGAGAGTTCCAAATGTGTGTGGGTAGAATATATATCCCACGGGGGTAAAAATGAAAAAAGGTGAAAAAAAATTTTTTTTAGACTTAGTCATTTTTCCGGCGTTTATCAGACTTTCAAATAGAGGAAATGTCAGTGAGCATTCCGATTTCAGTTCCAGAGCGATTGGCCCGATGAGTCCTTCATATTTAGTTGTTTTCAGCCAATTTTCAGAATTTTTGAAAATTTCACTTTTTTGTGAAAATATCCACTAAATGAGGGAATAATATGTGTGAGGGTACCCCAGGAGAGTTCCAAATGTGTGTGGGTGGAATATATATCCCACGGGGGTAAAATTGAAAAAAGATGAAAAAAAATTTTTTTTGGACTTAGTCATTTTTTCAGCGTTTATCAGATTTTCAGATAGGGGAAATGTCAGTGAGCGTTCCGATTTCAGTTCCAGAGGGATTCGCCCGATGAGTCCTTCATATTTAGTTGTTTTCAGCCAATTTTCAGAATTTTTGAAAATTTCACTTTTTTGTGAAAATATCCACTAAATGAGGGAATAATATGTGTGAGGGTACCCCAGGAGAGTTCCAAATGTGTGTGGGTAGAATATATATCCCACTGGGGTAAAATTGAAAAAAGTTTAAAAAAAATATTTTTTAGACTTAGTCATTTTTCCGGCGTTTATCAGACTTTCAGATAGGGGAAATGTCAGTCAGCATTCCAATTTCAGTTCCAGAGCAATTCGCCCAATGAGTCCTTCATATTTAGTCGTTTTCAACCAGTTTTCTGAATTTTTGAAAATTTCACTTTTTTGTGAAAATATCCACTAAATGAGGGAATAATATGTGTGAGGGTACCCCAGGAGAGTTCCAAATGTGTGTGGGTAGAATATATATCCCACGGGGGTAAAATTGAAAAAAGGTGAAAAATTTTTTTTTTTGGACTTAGTCATTTTTTCAGCGTTTATCAGACTTTCAGATAGGGAAAATGTCAGTGACCGTTCCGATTTCAGTTCCAGAGCAATTCGCCCAATGAGTCCTTCATATTTAGTCGTTTTCAGCCAGTTTTCAGAATTTTTGAAAATTTCACTTTTTTGTGAAAATATCCACTAAATGAGGGAATAATATGTGTGACGGTACCCCAGGAGAGTTGCAAATGTGTGTGGGTAGAATATATATCCCACGGGGGTAAAATTGAAAAAAGTTTAAAAAAAATATTTTTTGGACTTAGTCATTTTTCTGGCGTTTATCAGACTTTCAGATAGGAGAAATGTCAGTGAGCGTTCCGATTTCAGTTCCAGAGCAATTCGCCCGATGAGTCCTTCATATTTAGTTGTTTTCAGCCAATTTTCAGAATTTTTGAAAATTTCACTTTTTTGTGAAAATATCCACTAAATGAGGGAAGAATATGTGTGAGGGTACCCCAGGAGAGTTCCAAATGTGTGTGGGTAGAATATATATCCCACGGGGGTAAAAATGAAAAAAGGTGAAAATTTTTTTTTGTTGGACTTAGTCATTTTTTCAGCGTTTATCAGACTTTCAGATAGGGAAAATGTCAGTGACCGTTCCGATTTCAGTTCCAGAGCAATTCGCGCAATGAGTCCTTCATATTTAGTCGTTTTCAGCCAGTTTTCAGAATTTTTGAAAATTTCACTTTTTTGTGAAAATATCCACTAAATGAGGGAATAATATGTGTGACGGTACCCCAGGAGAGTTCCAAATATGTGTGGGTAGAATATATATCCCACGGGGGTAAAATTGAAAAAAGGTGAAAAAAAATTATTTTTTGACTTTGTCATTTTTCCGGCGTTTATCAGACTTTCAGATAGGGGAAATGTCAGTGAGCGTTCCGATTTCAGTTCCAGAGCGATTCGCCCGATGAGTCCTTCATATTTAGTCGTTGTCAGCCAATTTTCTGAATATTTGAAAATTTCACTTTTTTGTGAAAATATCCACTAAATGAGGGAATAATATGTGTGAGGGTACCCCAGGAGAGTTCCAAATGTGTGTGGGTAGAATATATATCCCACGGGGGTAAAATTGAAAAAAGGTGAAAAAAAATTTTTTTTTGACTTTGTCATTTTTCCGGCGTTTATCAGACTTTCAGATAGGGGAAATGTCATTGAGCATTCCGATTTCAGTTCCAGAGCAATTCGCCCGATGAGTCCTTCATATTTAGTCGTTTTCAGCCAATTTTCAGAATTTTTGAAAATTTCACTTTTTTGTGAAAATATCCACTAAATGAGGGAATAATATGTGTGAGGGTACCCCAGGAGAGTTGCAAATGTGTGTGGGTAGAATATATATCCCACGGGGGTAAAATTGAAAAAAGTTTAAAAAAAATTTTTTTTAGACTTAGTCATTTTTCCGGCATTTATCAGACTTTCAAATAGAGGAAATGTCAGTGAGCGTTCTGATTTCAGTTCCAGAGCGATTCGCCCGATGAGTCCTTCATATTTAGTTGTTTTCAGCCAATTTTCAGAATTTTTGAAAATTTCACTTTTTTGTGAAAATATCCACCAAATGAGGGAATAATATGTGTGAGGGTACCCCAGGAGAGTTCCAAATGTGTGTGGGTAGAATATATATCCCACGGGGGTAAAATTGAAAAAAGTTTAAAAAAAATATTTTTTAGACTTAGTCATTTTTCCGGCGTTTATCAGACTTTCAGATAGGGGAAATGTCAGTCAGCATTCCGATTTCAGTTCCAGAGCAATTCGCCCAATGAGTCCTTCATATTTAATCGTTTTCAACCAGTTTTCTGAATTTTTGAAAATTTCACTTTTTTGTGAAAATATCCACTAAATGAGGGAATAATATGTGTGACGGTACCCCAGGAGAGTTCCAAATGTGTGTGGGTAGAATATATATCCCACGGGGGTAAAATTGAAAAAAGTTGAAAAAAAATATTTTTTTTGACTTAGTAATTTTTCCGGCGTTTATCAGACTTTCAGATAGGGGAAATGTCAGTCAGCATTCCGATTTCAGTTCCAGAGCGATTCGCCTGATGAGTCCTTCATATTTAGTCGTTTTCAGCCAATTTTCTGAATTTTTGAAAATTTCACTTTTTTGTGAAAATATCCACTAAATGATGGAATTATATGTGTGACGGTACCCCAGGAGAGTTCCAAATGTGTGTGGGTAGAATATATATCCCACGGGGGTAAAATTGAAAAAAGTTGAAAAAAATTTTTTTTAGACTTAGTCATTTTTCCGGCGTTTATCAGACTTTCAGATAGGGGAAATGTCAGTGAGCGTTCCGATTTCAGTTCCAGAGCGATTCGCCCCATGAGTCCTTCATATTTAGTCGTTTTCAGCCAATTTTCTGAATTTTTGAAAATTTCACTTTTTTGTGAAAATATCCACTAAATGAGGGAATAATATGTGTGAGGGTACCCCAGGAGAGTTCCAAATGTGTGTGGGTAGAATATATATCCCACGGGGGAAAAATTGAAAAAAGGTGAAAAATTTTTTTTTTTGGACTTAGTCATTTTTTCAGCGTTTATCAGACTTTCAGATAGGGGAAATGTCAGTGAGCGCTCCGATTTCAGTTCCAGAGCAATTCGCCCGATGAGTCTTTCATATTTAGTCGTTTTCAGCCAATTTTCTGAATTTTTGAAAATTTCACTTTTTTATGAAAATATCCACTAAATGAGGGAATAATATGTGTGAGGGTACCCCAGGAGAGTTGCAAATGTGTGTGGGTAGAATATATATCCCACGGGGGTAAAATTGAAAAAAGTTGAAAAAAAATTTTTTTTAGACTTAGTCATTTTTCCGGCGTTTATCAGACTTTCAAATAGAGGAAATGTCAGTGAGCGTTCAGATTTCAGTTCCAGAGCGATTCGCCCGATGAGTCCTTCATATTTAGTTCTTTTCAGCCAATTTTCAGAATTTTTGAAAATTTCACTTTTTTGTGAAAATATCCACTAAATGAGGGAATAATATGTGTGAGGGTACCCCAGGAGAGTTCCAAATGTGTGTGGGTAGAATATATATCCCACGGGGGTAAAATTGAAAAAAGGTGAAAAAAAATTTTTTTTTGACTTTGTCATTTTTCCGGCGTTTATCAGACTTTCAGATAGGGGAAATGTCAGTGAGCGTTCCAATTTCAGTTCCAGAGCGATTCGCCCGATGAGTCCTTCATATTTAGTCGTTTTCAGCCAATTTTCTGAATATTTGAAAATTTCACTTTTTTGTGAAAATATCCACTAAATGAGGGAATAATATGTGTGAGGGTACCCCAGGAGAGTAGCAAATGTGTGTGGGTAGAATATATATCCCACGGGGGTAAAATTGAAAAAAGTTGAAAAAAATTTTTTTTTAGACTTAGTCATTTTTCCGGCGTTTATCAGACTTTCAAATAGAGGAAACGTCAGTGAGCATTCCGATTTCAGTTCCAGAGCGATTGGCCCGATGAGTCCTTCATATTTAGTTGTTTTCAGCCAATTTTCAGAATTTTTGAAAATTTCACTTTTTTGTGAAAATATCCACTAAATGAGGGAATAATATGTGTGAGGGTACCCCAGGAGAGTTCCAAATGTGTGTGGGTGGAATATATATCCCACGGGGGTAAAATTGAAAAAAGGTGAAAAATTTTTTTTTTTGGACTTAGTCATTTTTTCAGCGTTTATCAGACTTTCAGATAGGGAAAATGTCAGTGACCGTTCCGATTTCAGTTCCAGAGCAATTCGCCCAATGAGTCCTTCATATTTAGTCGTTTTCAGCCAGTTTTCAGAATTTTTGAAAATTTCACTTTTTTGTGAAAATATCCACTAAATGAGGGAATAATATGTGTGACGGTACCCCAGGAGAGTTGCAAATGTGTGTGGGTAGAATATATATCCCACGGGGGTAAAATTGAAAAAAGTTTAAAAAAAATATTTTTTGGACTTAGTCATTTTTCCGGCGTTTATCAGACTTTCAGATAGGAGAAATGTCAGTGAGCGTTCCGATTTCAGTTCCAGAGCAATTCGCCCGATGAGTCCTTCATATTTAGTTGTTTTCAGCCAATTTTCAGAATTTTTGAAAATTTCACTTTTTTGTGAAAATATCCACTAAATGAGGGAAGAATATGTGTGAGGGTACCCCAGGAGAGTTCCAAATGTGTGTGGGTAGAATATATATCCCACGGGGGTAAAAATGAAAAAAGGTGAAAATTTTTTTTTGTTGGACTTAGTCATTTTTTCAGCGTTTATCAGACTTTCAGATAGGAAAAATGTCAGTGACCGTTCCGATTTCAGTTCCAGAGCAATTCGCGCAATGAGTCCTTCATATTTAGTCGTTTTCAGCCAGTTTTCAGAATTTTTGAAAATTTCACTTTTTTGTGAAAATATCCACTAAATGAGGGAATAATATGTGTGACGGTACCCCAGGAGAGTTCCAAATATGTGTGGGTAGAATATATATCCCACGGGGATAAAATTGAAAAAAGGTGAAAAAAAATTATTTTTTGACTTTGTCATTTTTCCGGCGTTTATCAGACTTTCAGATAGGGGAAATGTCAGTGAGCGTTCCGATTTCAGTTCCAGAGCGATTCGCCCGATGAGTCCTTCATATTTAGTCGTTGTCAGCCAATTTTCTGAATATTTGAAAATTTCACTTTTTTGTGAAAATATCCACTAAATGAGGGAATAATATGTGTGAGGGTACCCCAGGAGAGTTCCAAATGTGTGTGGGTAGAATATATATCCCACGGGGGTAAAATTGAAAAAAGTTTAAAAAAAATTTTTTTTAGACTTAGTCATTTTTCCGGCATTTATCAGACTTTCAAATAGAGGAAATGTCAGTGAGCGTTCTGATTTCAGTTCCAGAGCGATTCGCCCGATGAGTCCTTCATATTTAGATGTTTTCAGCCAATTTTCAGAATTTTTGAAAATTTCACTTTTTTGTGAAAATATCCACTAAATGAGGGAATAATATGTGTGAGGGTACCCCAGGAGAGTTCCAAATGTGTGTGGGTAGAATATATATCCCACGGGGGTAAAATTGAAAAAAGTTTAAAAAAAATATTTTTTAGACTTAGTCATTTTTCCGGCGTTTATCAGACTTTCAGATAGGGGAAATGTCAGTCAGCATTCCGATTTCAGTTCCAGAGCAATTCGCCCAATGAGTCCTTCATATTTAATCGTTTTCAACCAGTTTTCTGAATTTTTGAAAATTTCACTTTTTTGTGAAAATATCCACTAAATGAGGGAATAATATGTGTGACGGTACCCCAGGAGAGTTCCAAATGTGTGTGGGTAGAATATATATCCCACGGGGGTAAAATTGAAAAAAGTTGAAAAAAAATATTTTTTTTGACTTAGTAATTTTTCCGGCGTTTATCAGACTTTCAGATAGGGGAAATGTCAGTCAGCATTCCGATTTCAGTTCCAGAGCGATTCGCCTGATGAGTCCTTCATATTTAGTAGTTTTCAGCCAATTTTCTGAATTTTTGAAAATTTCACTTTTTTGTGAAAATATCCACTAAATGATGGAATTATATGTGTGACGGTACCCCAGGAGAGTTCCAAATGTGTGTGGGTAGAATATATATCCCACGGGGGTAAAATTGAAAAAAGTTGAAAAAAATTTTTTTTAGACTTAGTCATTTTTCCGGCGTTTATCAGACTTTCAGATAGGGGAAATGTCAGTGAGCGTTCCGATTTCAGTTCCAGAGCGATTCGCCCCATGAGTCCTTCATATTTAGTCGTTTTCAGCCAATTTTCTGAATTTTTGAAAATTTCACTTTTTTGTGAAAATATCCACTAAATGAGGGAATAATATGTGTGAGGGTACCCCAGGAGAGTTCCAAATGTGTGTGGGTAGAATATATATCCCACGGGGGAAAAATTGAAAAAAGGTGAAAAATTTTTTTTTTTGGACTTAGTCATTTTTTCAGCGTTTATCAGACTTTCAGATAGGGAAAATGTCAGTGACCGTTCCGATTTCAGTTCCAGAGCAATTCGCCCAATGACTCCTTCATATTTAGTCGTTTTCAGCCAGTTTTCAGAATTTTTGAAAATTTCACTTTTTTGTGAAAATATCCACTAAATGAGGGAATAATATGTGTGACGGTACCCCAGGAGAGTTCCAAATGTGTGTGGGTAGAATATATATCCCACGGGGGTAAAATTGAAAAAAGGTGAAAAAAAATTTTTTTTTGACTTTGTCATTTTTCCGGCGTTTATCAGACTTTCAGATAGGGGAAATGTCAGTGAGCGCTCCGATTTCAGTTCCAGAGCAATTCGCCCGATGAGTCTTTCATATTTAGTCGTTTTCAGCCAATTTTCTGAATTTTTGAAAATTTCACTTTTTTATGAAAATATCCACTAAATGAGGGAATAATATGTGTGAGGGTACCCCAGGAGAGTTCCAAATGTGTGTGGGTAGAATATATATCCCACGGGGGTAAAATTGAAAAAAGGTGAAAAAAATATTTTTTTTTACTTTGTCATTTTTCCGGCATTTATCAGACTTTCAGATAGGGGAAATGTCAGTGAGCGTTCCGATTTCAGTTCCAAAGCGATTCGCCCGATGAGTCCTTCATGTTTAGTTGTTTTCAGCCAATTTTCAGAATTTTTGAAAATTTCACTTTTTTGTGAAAATATCCACTAAATGAGGGAATAATATGTGTGAGGGTACCCCAGGAGAGTTCCAAATGTGTGTGGGTAGCATATATATCCCACGGGGGTAAAACTGAAAAAGTTTAAAAAAAATTTTTTTTGGACTTAGTCATTTTTCCGGCGTTAATCAGACTTTCAATTAGGGAAAATGTCAGTGAGCGTTCCGATTTCAGTTCCAGAGCGATTCGCCCGATGAGTCCTTCATATTTAGTCGTTTTCAGCCAGTTTTCAGAATTTTTGAAAATTTCACTTTTTTGTGAAAATATCCACTAAATGAGGGAAGAATATGTGTGAGGGTACCCCAGGAGAGTTCCAAATGTGTGTGGGTAGAATATATATCCCACGGGGGTAAAAATGAAAAAAGGTGAAAATTTTTTTTTGTTGGACTTAGTCATTTTTTCAGCGTTTATCAGACTTTCAGATAGGAAAAATGTCAGTGACCGTTCCGATTTCAGTTCCAGAGCAATTCGCGCAATGAGTCCTTCATATTTAGTCGTTTTCAGCCAGTTTTCAGAATTTTTGAAAATTTCACTTTTTTGTGAAAATATCCACTAAATGAGGGAATAATATGTGTGACGGTACCCCAGGAGAGTTCCAAATATGTGTGGGTAGAATATATATCCCACGGGGATAAAATTGAAAAAAGGTGAAAAAAAATTATTTTTTGACTTTGTCATTTTTCCGGCGTTTATCAGACTTTCAGATAGGGGAAATGTCAGTGAGCGTTCCGATTTCAGTTCCAGAGCGATTCGCCCGATGAGTCCTTCATATTTAGTCGTTGTCAGCCAATTTTCTGAATATTTGAAAATTTCACTTTTTTGTGAAAATATCCACTAAATGAGGGAATAATATGTGTGAGGGTACCCCAGGAGAGTTCCAAATGTGTGTGGGTAGAATATATATCCCACGGGGGTAAAATTGAAAAAAGTTTAAAAAAAATTTTTTTTAGACTTAGTCATTTTTCCGGCATTTATCAGACTTTCAAATAGAGGAAATGTCAGTGAGCGTTCTGATTTCAGTTCCAGAGCGATTCGCCCGATGAGTCCTTCATATTTAGTTGTTTTCAGCCAATTTTCAGAATTTTTGAAAATTTCACTTTTTTGTGAAAATATCCACTAAATGAGGGAATAATATGTGTGAGGGTACCCCAGGAGAGTTCCAAATGTGTGTGGGTAGAATATATATCCCACGGGGGTAAAATTGAAAAAAGTTTAAAAAAAATATTTTTTAGACTTAGTCATTTTTCCGGCGTTTATCAGACTTTCAGATAGGGGAAATGTCAGTCAGCATTCCGATTTCAGTTCCAGAGCAATTCGCCCAATGAGTCCTTCATATTTAATCGTTTTCAACCAGTTTTCTGAATTTTTGAAAATTTCACTTTTTTGTGAAAATATCCACTAAATGAGGGAATAATATGTGTGACGGTACCCCAGGAGAGTTCCAAATGTGTGTGGGTAGAATATATATCCCACGGGGGTAAAATTGAAAAAAGTTGAAAAAAAATATTTTTTTTGACTTAGTAATTTTTCCGGCGTTTATCAGACTTTCAGATAGGGGAAATGTCAGTCAGCATTCCGATTTCAGTTCCAGAGCGATTCGCCTGATGAGTCCTTCATATTTAGTAGTTTTCAGCCAATTTTCTGAATTTTTGAAAATTTCACTTTTTTGTGAAAATATCCACTAAATGATGGAATTATATGTGTGACGGTACCCCAGGAGAGTTCCAAATGTGTGTGGGTAGAATATATATCCCACGGGGGTAAAATTGAAAAAAGTTGAAAAAAATTTTTTTTAGACTTAGTCATTTTTCCGGCGTTTATCAGACTTTCAGATAGGGGAAATGTCAGTGAGCGTTCCGATTTCAGTTCCAGAGCGATTCGCCCCATGAGTCCTTCATATTTAGTCGTTTTCAGCCAATTTTCTGAATTTTTGAAAATTTCACTTTTTTGTGAAAATATCCACTAAATGAGGGAATAATATGTGTGAGGGTACCCCAGGAGAGTTCCAAATGTGTGTGGGTAGAATATATATCCCACGGGGGAAAAATTGAAAAAAGGTGAAAAATTTTTTTTTTTGGACTTAGTCATTTTTTCAGCGTTTATCAGACTTTCAGATAGGGAAAATGTCAGTGACCGTTCCGATTTCAGTTCCAGAGCAATTCGCCCAATGACTCCTTCATATTTAGTCGTTTTCAGCCAGTTTTCAGAATTTTTGAAAATTTCACTTTTTTGTGAAAATATCCACTAAATGAGGGAATAATATGTGTGACGGTACCCCAGGAGAGTTCCAAATGTGTGTGGGTAGAATATATATCCCACGGGGGTAAAATTGAAAAAAGGTGAAAAAAAATTTTTTTTTGACTTTGTCATTTTTCCGGCGTTTATCAGACTTTCAGATAGGGGAAATGTCAGTGAGCGCTCCGATTTCAGTTCCAGAGCAATTCGCCCGATGAGTCTTTCATATTTAGTCGTTTTCAGCCAATTTTCTGAATTTTTGAAAATTTCACTTTTTTATGAAAATATCCACTAAATGAGGGAATAATATGTGTGAGGGTACCCCAGGAGAGTTCCAAATGTGTGTGGGTAGAATATATATCCCACGGGGGTAAAATTGAAAAAAGGTGAAAAAAATATTTTTTTTTACTTTGTCATTTTTCCGGCATTTATCAGACTTTCAGATAGGGGAAATGTCAGTGAGCGTTCCGATTTCAGTTCCAAAGCGATTCGCCCGATGAGTCCTTCATGTTTAGTTGTTTTCAGCCAATTTTCAGAATTTTTGAAAATTTCACTTTTTTGTGAAAATATCCACTAAATGAGGGAATAATATGTGTGAGGGTACCCCAGGAGAGTTCCAAATGTGTGTGGGTAGCATATATATCCCACGGGGGTAAAACTGAAAAAGTTTAAAAAAAATTTTTTTTGGACTTAGTCATTTTTCCGGCGTTAATCAGACTTTCAATTAGGGAAAATGTCAGTGAGCGTTCCGATTTCAGTTCCAGAGCGATTCGCCCGATGAGTCCTTCATATTTAGTCGTTTTCAGCCAGTTTTCAGAATTTTTGAAAATTTCACTTTTTTGTGAAAATATCCACTAAATGAGGGAATAATATGTGTGAGGGTACCCCAGGAGAGTTCCAAATGTGTGTGGGTAGAATATATATCCCACGGGGGTAAAATTGAAAAAAGGTGAAAAAAAATTTTTTTTTGACTTTGTCATTTTTCCGGCGTTTATCAGACTTTCAGATAGGGGAAATGTCATTGAGCATTCCGATTTCAGTTCCAGAGCAATTCGCCCGATGAGTCCTTCATATTTAGTCGTTTTCAGCCAATTTTCAGAATTTTTGAAAATTTCACTTTTTTGTGAAAATATCCACTAAATGAGGGAATAATATGTGTGAGGGTACCCCAGGAGAGTTGCAAATGTGTGTGGGTAGAATATATATCCCACGGGGGTAAAATTGAAAAAAGTTTAAAAAAAATTTTTTTTAGACTTAGTCATTTTTCCGGCATTTATCAGACTTTCAAATAGAGGAAATGTCAGTGAGCGTTCTGATTTCAGTTCCAGAGCGATTCGCCCGATGAGTCCTTCATATTTAGTTGTTTTCAGCCAATTTTCAGAATTTTTGAAAATTTCACTTTTTTGTGAAAATATCCACTAAATGAGGGAATAATATGTGTGAGGGTACCCCAGGAGAGTTCCAAATGTGTGTGGGTAGAATATATATCCCACGGGGGTAAAATTGAAAAAAGTTTAAAAAAAATATTTTTTAGACTTAGTCATTTTTCCGGCGTTTATCAGACTTTCAGATAGGGGAAATGTCAGTCAGCATTCCGATTTCAGTTCCAGAGCAATTCGCCCAATGAGTCCTTCATATTTAATCGTTTTCAACCAGTTTTCTGAATTTTTGAAAATTTCACTTTTTTGTGAAAATATCCACTAAATGAGGGAATAATATGTGTGACGGTACCCCAGGAGAGTTCCAAATGTGTGTGGGTAGAATATATATCCCACGGGGGTAAAATTGAAAAAAGTTGAAAAAAAATATTTTTTTTGACTTAGTAATTTTTCCGGCGTTTATCAGACTTTCAGATAGGGGAAATGTCAGTCAGCATTCCGATTTCAGTTCCAGAGCGATTCGCCTGATGAGTCCTTCATATTTAGTCGTTTTCAGCCAATTTTCTGAATTTTTGAAAATTTCACTTTTTTGTGAAAATATCCACTAAATGATGGAATTATATGTGTGACGGTACCCCAGGAGAGTTCCAAATGTGTGTGGGTAGAATATATATCCCACGGGGGTAAAATTGAAAAAAGGTGAAAAAAAAATTTTTTTTGACTTTGTCATTTTTCCGGCGTTTATCAGACTTTCAGATAGGGGAAATGTCAGTGAGCGCTCCGATTTCAGTTCC
The DNA here is from genome assembly GCF_046119375.1 of Phyllobates terribilis. Classification (NCBI taxonomy): domain Eukaryota; kingdom Metazoa; phylum Chordata; class Amphibia; order Anura; family Dendrobatidae; genus Phyllobates; species Phyllobates terribilis. The sequence goes on along the minus strand of NW_027362838.1, from coordinate 6,694,507 downwards.
AGAGCAATTCGCCCGATGAGTCTTTCATATTTAGTCGTTTTCAGCCAATTTTCTGAATTTTTGAAAATTTCACTTTTTTATGAAAATATCCACTAAATGAGGGAATAATATGTGTGAGGGTACCCCAGGAGAGTTCCAAATGTGTGTGGGTAGAATATATATCCCACGGGGGTAAAATTGAAAAAAGGTGAAAAAAATATTTTTTTTTACTTTGTCATTTTTCCGGCATTTATCAGACTTTCAGATAGGGGAAATGTCAGTGAGCGTTCCGATTTCAGTTCCAAAGCGATTCGCCCGATGAGTCCTTCATGTTTAGTTGTTTTCAGCCAATTTTCAGAATTTTTGAAAATTTCACTTTTTTGTGAAAATATCCACTAAATGAGGGAATAATATGTGTGAGGGTACCCCAGGAGAGTTCCAAATGTGTGTGGGTAGCATATATATCCCACGGGGGTAAAACTGAAAAAGTTTAAAAAAAATTTTTTTTGGACTTAGTCATTTTTCCGGCGTTAATCAGACTTTCAATTAGGGAAAATGTCAGTGAGCGTTCCGATTTCAGTTCCAGAGCGATTCGCCCGATGAGTCCTTCATATTTAGTCGTTGTCAGCCAATTTTCTGAATATTTGAAAATTTCACTTTTTTGTGAAAATATCCACTAAATGAGGGAGTAATATGTGTGAGGGTACCCCAGGAGAGTTGCAAATGTGTGTGGGTAGAATATATATCCCACGGGGGTAAAATTGAAAAAAGGAGAAAATTTTTTTTTTTTGGACTTAGTCATTTTTTCAGCGTTTATCAGACTTTCAGATAGGGGAAATGTCAGTGAGCGTTCCGATTTCAGCTCCAGAGCGATTCGCCCGATGAGTCCTTCATATTTAGTTGTTTTCATCCAATTTTCAGAATTTTTGAAAACTTCACTTTTTTGTGAAAATATCCACTAAATGAGGGAATAATATGTGTGAGGGTACCCCAGGAGAGTTCCAAATGTGTGTGGGTAGAATATATATCCCACGGGGGTAAAATTGAAAAATGGTGAAAAAAATATTTTTTTTGACTTTGTCATTTTTCCGGCGTTTATCAGACTTTCAGATAGGGGAAATGTCAGTGAGCGTTCCAATTTCAGTTCCAGAGCGATTCGCCCGATGAGTTCTTCATATTTAGTCGTTTTCAGCCAATTTTCTGAATTTTTGAAAATTTCACTTTTTTGTGAAAATATCCACTAAATGAGGGAATAATATGTGTGAGGGTACCCCAGGAGAGTTCCAAATGTGTGTGGGTAGCATATATATCCCACGGGGGTAAAACTGAAAAAAGTTTTAAAAAAATTTTTTTTGGACTTAGTCATTTTTCCGGCGTTAATCAGACGTTCAATTAGGGCAAATGTCAGTGAGCGTTCCGATTTCAGTTCCAGAGCGATTCGCCCGATGAGTCCTTCATATTTAGTCGTTGTCAGCCAATTTTCTGAATATTTGAAAATTTCACTTTTTTGTGAAAATATCCACTAAATGAGGGAATAATATGTGTGAGGGTACCCCAGGAGAGTTCCAAATGTGTGTGGGTGGAATATATATCCCACGGGGGTAAAATTGAAAAAAGATGAAAAAAAATTTTTTTTGGACTTAGTCATTTTTTCAGCGTTTATCAGACTTTCAGATAGGGGAAATATCAGTGAGCGTTCCGATTTCAGTTCCAGAGCGATTCGCCCGATGAGTCCTTCATATTTAGTTGTTTTCAGCCAATTTTCAGAATTTTTGAAAATTTCACTTTTTTGTGAAAATATCCACTAAATGAGGGAATAATATGTGTGAGGGTACCCCAGGAGAGTTCCAAATGTGTGTGGGTAGAATATATATCCCACGGGGGTAAAACTGAAAAAAGTTTAAAAAAATTTTTTTTTGGACTTAGTCATTTTTCCGGCGTTAATCAGACGTTCAATTAGGGCAGATGTCAGTGAGCGTTCCGATTTCAGTTCCAGAGCGATTCGCCCGATGAGTCCTTCATATTTAGTTCTTTTCAGCCAATTTTCAGAATTTTTGAAAATTTCACTTTTTTGTGAAAATATCCACTAAATGAGGGAATAATATGTGTGAGGGTACCCTAGGAGAGTTCCAAATGTGTGTGGGTGGAATATATATCCCACGGGGGTAAAATTGAAAAAAGATGAAAAAAAAATTTTTTTGGACTTAGTCATTTTTTCATCGTTTATCAGACTTTCAGATAGGGGAAATGTCAGTGAGCGTTCCGATTTCAGTTCCAGAGCGATTCGCCCGATGAGTCCTTCATATTTAGTTGTTTTCAGCCAATTTTCAGAATTTTTGAAAATTTCACTTTTTTGTGAAAATATCCACTAAATGAGGGAATAATATGTGTGAGGGTACCCCAGGAGAGTTCCAAATGTGTGTGGGTAGAATATATATCCCACGGGGGTAAAATTGAAAAAAGGTGAAAAAAATTTTTTTTTTGACTTTGTCATTTTTCCGGCGTTTATCAGACTTTCAGATAGGGGAAATGTCAGTGAGCGTTCCAATTTCAGTTCCAGAGCGATTCGCCCGATGAGTCCTTCATATTTAGTCGTTTTCAGCCAATTTTCTGAATATTTGAAAATTTCACTTTTTTGTGAAAATATCCACTAAATGAGGGAATAATATGTGTGAGGGTACCCCAGGAGAGTTGCAAATGTGTGTGGGTAGAATATATATCCCACGGGGGTAAAACTGAAAAAAGTTTTAAAAAATTTTTTTTTGGACTTAGTCATTTTTCCGGCGTTAATCAGACGTTCAATTAGGGCAGATGTCAGTGAGCGTTCCGATTTCAGTTCCAGAGCGATTCGCCCGATGAGTCCTTCATATTTAGTCGTTGTCAGCCAATTTTCTGAATATTTGAAAATTTCACTTTTTTGTGAAAATATCCACTAAATGAGGGAATAATATGTGTGAGGGTACCCCAGGAGAGTTGCAAATGTGTGTGGGTAGAATATATATCCCACGGGGGTAAAATTGAAAAAAGTTGAAAAAAATTTTTTTTTAGACTTAGTCATTTTTCCGGCGTTTATCAGACTTTCAAATAGAGGAAATGTCAGTGAGCGTTCCGATTTCAGTTCCAGAGCGATTCGCCCGATGAGTCCTTCATATTTAGTTCTTTTCAGCCAATTTTCAGAATTTTTGAAAATTTCACTTTTTTGTGAAAATATCCACTAAATGAGGGAATAATATGTGTGAGGGTACCCTAGGAGAGTTCCAAATGTGTGTGGGTGGAATATATATCCCACGGGGGTAAAATTGAAAAAAGATGAAAAAAAAATTTTTTTGGACTTAGTCATTTTTCCGGCGTTTATCAGACTTTCAGATAGGGGAAATGTCAGTGAGCGTTCCAATTTCAGTTCCAGAGCGATTCGCCCGATGAGTCCTTCATATTTAGTCGTTTTCAGCCAATTTTCTGAATATTTGAAAATTTCACTTTTTTGTGAAAATATCCACTAAATGAGGGAATAATATGTGTGAGGGTACCCCAGGAGAGTTGCAAATGTGTGTGGGTAGAATATATATCCCACGGGGGTAAAATTGAAAAAAGTTGAAAAAAAATTTTTTTTAGACTTAGTCATTTTTCCGGCGTTTATCAGACTTTCAAATAGAGGAAATGTCAGTGAGCGTTCCGATTTCAGTTCCAGAGCGATTGGCCCGATGAGTCCTTCATATTTAGTTGTTTTCAGCCAATTTTCAGAATTTTTGAAAATTTCACTTTTTTGTGAAAATATCCACTAAATGAGGGAATAATATGTGTGAGGGTACCCCAGGAGAGTTCCAAATGTGTGTGGGTGGAATATATATCCCACGGGGGTAAAATTGAAAAAAGATGAAAAAAAATTTTTTTTGGACTTAGTCATTTTTTCAGCGTTTATCAGACTTTCAGATAGGGGAAATGTCAGTGAGCGTTCCGATTTCAGTTCCAGAGGGATTCGCCCGATGAGTCCTTCATATTTAGTTGTTTTCAGCCAATTTTCAGAATTTTTGAAAATTTCACTTTTTTGTGAAAATATCCACTAAATGAGGGAATAATATGTGTGAGGGTACCCCAGGAGAGTTCCAAATGTGTGTGGGTAGAATATATATCCCACGGGGGTAAAATTGAAAAAAGGTGAAAAAAAAATTTTTTTGGACTTTGTCATTTTTCCGGCGTTTATCAGACTTTCAGATAGGGGAAATGTCATTGAGCGTTCCGATTTCAGTTCCAGAGCAATTCGCCCGATGAGTCCTTCATATTTAGTCGTTTTCAGCCAATTTTCAGAATTTTTGAAAATTTCACTTTTTTGTGAAAATATCCACTAAATGAGGGAATAATATGTGTGAGGGTACCCCAGGAGAGTTGCAAATGTGTGTGGGTAGAATATATATCCCACGGGGGTAAAATTGAAAAAAGTTTAAAAAAAATTTTTTTTAGACTTAGTCATTTTTCCGGCATTTATCAGACTTTCAAATAGAGGAAATGTCAGTGAGCGTTCTGATTTCAGTTCCAGAGCGATTCGCCCGATGAGTCCTTCATATTTAGTTGTTTTCAGCCAATTTTCAGAATTTTTGAAAATTTCACTTTTTTGTGAAAATATCCACTAAATGAGGGAATAATATGTGTGAGGGTACCCCAGGAGAGTTCCAAATGTGTGTGGGTAGAATATGTATCCCACGGGGGTAAAATTGAAAAAAGTTTAAAAAAAATATTTTTTAGACTTAGTCATTTTTCAGCGTTTATCAGACTTTCAGATAGGGGAAATGTCAGTGAGCGTTCCGATTTCAGTTCCAGAGCGATTCGCCCGATGAGTCCTTCATATTTAGTTGTTTTCAGCCAATTTTCAGAATTTTTGAAAATTTCACTTTTTTGTGAAAATATCCACTAAATGAGGGAATAATATGTGTGAGGGTACCCCAGGAGAGTTCCAAATGTGTGTGGGTAGAATATATATCCCACGGGGGTAAAATTGAAAAAAGGTGAAAAAAAATTTTTTTTTTACTTTGTCATTTTTCCGGCGTTTATCAGACTTTCAAATAGAGGAAATGTCAGTGAGCGTTCTGATTTCAGTTCGAGAGCGATTCGCCCGATGAGTCCTTCATATTAAGTTTTTTTCAGCCAATTTTCAGAATTTTTGAAAATTTCACTTTTTTGTGAAAATATCCACTAAATGAGGGAATAATATGTGTGAGGGTACCCCAGGAGAGTTCCAAATGTGTGTGGGTAGAATATATATCCCACGGGGGTAAAATTGAAAAAAGGTGAAAAAAATTTTTTTTTTGACTTTGTCATTTTTCCGGCGTTTATCAGACTTTCAGATAGGGGAAATGTCAGTGAGCGTTCCGATTTCAGTTCCAGAGCAATTCACCCGATGAGTCCTTCATATTTAGTCATTTTCAGCCAATTTTCAGAATTTTTGAAAATTTCACTTTTTTGTGAAAATATCCACTAAATGAGGGAATAATATGTGTGAGGGTACCCCAGGAGAGTTCCAAATGTGTGTGGGTAGAATATATATCCCACGGGGGTAAAATTGAAAAAAGGTGAAAAAAAATTTTTTTTTTACTTTGTCATTTTTCCGGCGTTTATCAGACTTTCAAATAGAGGAAATGTCAGTGAGCGTTCTGATTTCAGTTCGAGAGCGATTCGCCCGATGAGTCCTTCATATTAAGTTGTTTTCAGCCAATTTTCAGAATTTTTGAAAATTTCACTTTTTTGTGAAAATATCCACTAAATGAGGGAATAATATGTGTGAGGGTACCCCAGGAGAGTTCCAAATGTGTGTGGGTAGAATATATATCCCACGGGGGTAAAATTGAAAAAAGGTGAAAAAAATTTTTTTTTGGACTTTGTCATTTTTCCGGCGTTTATCAGACTTTCAGATAGGGGAAATGTCAGTGAGCGTTCCGATTTCAGTTCCAGAGCAATTCACCCGATGAGTCCTTCATATTTAGTTGTTTTCATCCAATTTTCAGAATTTTTGAAAATTTCACTTTTTTGTGAAAATATCCACTAAATGAGGGAATAATATGTGTGAGGGTACCCCAGGAGAGTTCCAAATGTGTGTGGGTAGAATATATATCCCACGGGGGTAAAATTGAAAAATGGTGAAAAAAATATTTTTTTTGACTTTGTCATTTTTCCGGCGTTTATCAGACTTTCAGATAGGGGAAATGTCAGTGAGCGTTCCAATTTCAGTTCCAGAGCGATTCGCCCGATGAGTCCTTCATATTTAGTCGTTTTCAGCCAATTTTCTGAATTTTTGAAAATTTCACTTTTTTGTGAAAATATCCACTAAATGAGGGAATAATATGTGTGAGGGTACCCCAGGAGAGTTCCAAATGTGTGTGGGTAGCATATATATCCCACGGGGGTAAAACTGAAAAAAGTTTTAAAAAAATTTTTTTTGGACTTAGTCATTTTTCCGGCGTTAATCAGACGTTCAATTAGGGCAAATGTCAGTGAGCGTTCCGATTTCAGTTCCAGAGCGATTCGCCCGATGAGTCCTTCATATTTAGTCGTTGTCAGCCAATTTTCTGAATATTTGAAAATTTCACTTTTTTGTGAAAATATCCACTAAATGAGGGAATAATATGTGTGAGGGTACCCCAGGAGAGTTCCAAATGTGTGTGGGTGGAATATATATCCCACGGGGGTAAAATTGAAAAAAGATGAAAAAAAATTTTTTTTGGACTTAGTCATTTTTTCAGCGTTTATCAGACTTTCAGATAGGGGAAATGTCAGTGAGCGTTCCGATTTCAGTTCCAGAGCGATTCGCCCGATGAGTCCTTCATATTTAGTTGTTTTCAGCCAATTTTCAGAATTTTTGAAAATTTCACTTTTTTGTGAAAATATCCACTAAATGAGGGAATAATATGTGTGAGGGTACCCCAGGAGAGTTCCAAATGTGTGTGGGTAGAATATATATCCCACGGGGGTAAAACTGAAAAAAGTTTTAAACAATTTTTTTTTGGACTTAGTCATTTTTCCGGCGTTAATCAGACGTTCAATTAGGGCAGATGTCAGTGAGCGTTCCGATTTCAGTTCCAGAGCGATTCGCCCGATGAGTCCTTCATATTTAGTCGTTGTCAGCCAATTTTCTGAATATTTGAAAATTTCACTTTTTTGTGAAAATATCCACTAAATGAGGGAATAATATGTGTGAGGGTACCCCAGGAGAGTTGCAAATGTGTGTGGGTAGAATATATATCCCACGGGGGTAAAATTGAAAAAAGTTTAAAAAAAATTTTTTTTAGACTTAGTCATTTTTCCGGCGTTTATCAGACTTTCAAATAGAGGAAATGTCAGTGAGCGTTCCGATTTCAGTTCCAGAGCGATTCGCCCGATGAGTCCTTCATATTTAGTTCTTTTCAGCCAATTTTCAGAATTTTTGAAAATTTCACTTTTTTGTGAAAATATCCACTAAATGAGGGAATAATATGTGTGAGGGTACCCCAGGAGAGTTCCAAATGTGTGTGGGTAGAATATATATCCCACGGGGGTAAAATTGAAAAAAGTTTAAAAAAAATTTTTTTTGGACTTAGTCATTTTTTCAGCGTTTATCAGACTTTCAGATAGGGGAAATGTCAGTGAGCGTTCCAATTTCAGCTCCAGAGCGATTCGCCCGATGAGTCCTTCATATTTAGTTGTTTTCATCCAATTTTCAGAATTTTTGAAAACTTCACTTTTTTGTGAAAATATCCACTAAATGAGGGAATAATATGTGTGAGGGTACCCCAGGAGAGTTCCAAATGTGTGTGGGTAGAATATATATCCCACGGGGGTAAAATTGAAAAATGGTGAAAAAAATATTTTTTTTGACTTTGTCATTTTTCCGGCGTTTATCAGACTTTCAGATAGGGGAAATGTCAGTGAGCGTTCCAATTTCAGTTCCAGAGCGATTCGCCCGATGAGTCCTTCATATTTAGTCGTTTTCAGCCAATTTTCTGAATTTTTGAAAATTTCACTTTTTTGTGAAAATATCCACTAAATGAGGGAATAATATCTGTGAGGGTACCCCAGGAGAGTTCCAAATGTGTGTGGGTAGCATATATATCCCACGGGGGTAAAACTGAAAAAAGTTTTAAAAAAATATTTTTTGGACTTAGTCATTTTTCCGGCGTTTATCAGACTTTCAGATAGGGGAAATGTCAGTGAGCGTGCCGATTTCAGTTCCAGAGCAATTATCCCGATGAGTCCTTCATATTTAGTCGTTTTCAGCCAATTTTCAGAATTTTTGAAAATTTCACTTTTTTGTGAAAATATCCACTAAATGAGGGAATAATATGTGTGAGGGTACCCCAGGAGAGTTGCAAATGTGTGTGGGTAGAATATATATCCCACGGGGGTAAAATTGAAAAAAGTTGAAAAAAAATTTTTTTTAGACTTAGTCATTTTTCCGGCGTTTATCAGACTTTCAAATAGAGGAAATGTCAGTGAGCGTTCCGATTTCAGTTCCAGAGCGATTCGCCCGATGAGTCCTTCATATTTAGTTCTTTTCAGCCAATTTTCAGAATTTTTGAAAATTTCACTTTTTTGTGAAAATATCCACTAAATGAGGGAATAATATGTGTGAGGGTACCCTAGGAGAGTTCCAAATGTGTGTGGGTGGAATATATATCCCACGGGGGTAAAATTGAAAAAAGATGAAAAAAAAATTTTTTTGGACTTAGTCATTTTTCCGGCGTTTATCAGACTTTCAGATAGGGGAAATGTCAGTGAGCGTTCCAATTTCAGTTCCAGAGCGATTCGCCCGATGAGTCCTTCATATTTAGTCGTTTTCAGCCAATTTTCTGAATATTTGAAAATTTCACTTTTTTGTGAAAATATCCACTAAATGAGGGAATAATATGTGTGAGGGTACCCCAGGAGAGTTGCAAATGTGTGTGGGTAGAATATATATCCCACGGGGGTAAAATTGAAAAAAGTTGAAAAAAAATTTTTTTTAGACTTAGTCATTTTTTCAGCGTTTATCAGACTTTCAGATAGGGGAAATGTCAGTGAGCGTTCCGATTTCAGTTCCAGAGGGATTCGCCCGATGAGTCCTTCATATTTAGTTGTTTTCAGCCAATTTTCAGAATTTTTGAAAATTTCACTTTTTTGTGAAAATATCCACTAAATGAGGGAATAATATGTGTGAGGGTACCCCAGGAGAGTTCCAAATGTGTGTGGGTAGAATATATATCCCACGGGGGTAAAATTGAAAAAAGGTGAAAAAAAAATTTTTTTGGACTTTGTCATTTTTCCGGCGTTTATCAGACTTTCAGATAGGGGAAATGTCATTGAGCGTTCCGATTTCAGTTCCAGAGCAATTCGCCCGATGAGTCCTTCATATTTAGTCGTTTTCAGCCAATTTTCAGAATTTTTGAAAATTTCACTTTTTTGTGAAAATATCCACTAAATGAGGGAATAATATGTGTGAGGGTACCCCAGGAGAGTTGCAAATGTGTGTGGGTAGAATATATATCCCACGGGGGTAAAATTGAAAAAAGTTTAAAAAAAATTTTTTTTAGACTTAGTCATTTTTCCGGCATTTATCAGACTTTCAAATAGAGGAAATGTCAGTGAGCGTTCTGATTTCAGTTCCAGAGCGATTCGCCCGATGAGTCCTTCATATTTAGTTGTTTTCAGCCAATTTTCAGAATTTTTGAAAATTTCACTTTTTTGTGAAAATATCCACTAAATGAGGGAATAATATGTGTGAGGGTACCCCAGGAGAGTTCCAAATGTGTGTGGGTAGAATATGTATCCCACGGGGGTAAAATTGAAAAAAGTTTAAAAAAAATATTTTTTAGACTTAGTCATTTTTCAGCGTTTATCAGACTTTCAGATAGGGGAAATGTCAGTGAGCGTTCCAATTTCAGTTCCAGAGCGATTCGCCCGATGAGTCCTTCATATTTAGTTGTTTTCAGCCAATTTTCAGAATTTTTGAAAATTTCACTTTTTTGTGAAAATATCCACTAAATGAGGGAATAATATGTGTGAGGGTACCCCAGGAGAGTTCCAAATGTGTGTGGGTAGAATATATATCCCACGGGGGTAAAATTGAAAAAAGGTGAAAAAAAATTTTTTTTTTACTTTGTCATTTTTCCGGCGTTTATCAGACTTTCAAATAGAGGAAATGTCAGTGAGCGTTCTGATTTCAGTTCGAGAGCGATTCGCCCGATGAGTCCTTCATATTAAGTTGTTTTCAGCCAATTTTCAGAATTTTTGAAAATTTCACTTTTTTGTGAAAATATCCACTAAATGAGGGAATAATATGTGTGAGGGTACCCCAGGAGAGTTCCAAATGTGTGTGGGTAGAATATATATCCCACGGGGGTAAAATTGAAAAAAGGTGAAAAAAATTTTTTTTTTGACTTTGTCATTTTTCCGGCGTTTATCAGACTTTCAGATAGGGGAAATGTCAGTGAGCGTTCCGATTTCAGTTCCAGAGCAATTCACCCGATGAGTCCTTCATATTTAGTCATTTTCAGCCAATTTTCAGAATTTTTGAAAATTTCACTTTTTTGTGAAAATATCCACTAAATGAGGGAATAATATGTGTGAGGGTACCCCAGGAGAGTTCCAAATGTGTGTGGGTAGAATATATATCCCACGGGGGTAAAATTGAAAAAAGGTGAAAAAAATTTTTTTTTTTACTTTGTCATTTTTCCGGCGTTTATCAGACTTTCAAATAGAGGAAATGTCAGTGAGCGTTCTGATTTCAGTTCAAGAGCGATTCGCCCGATGAGTCCTTCATATTAAGTTGTTTTCAGCCAATTTTCAGAATTTTTGAAAATTTCACTTTTTTGTGAAAATATCCACTAAATGAGGGAATAATATGTGTGAGGGTACCCCAGGAGAGTTCCAAATGTGTGTGGGTAGAATATATATCCCACGGGGGTAAAATTGAAAAAAGGTGAAAAAAATTTTTTTTTTGACTTTGGCATTTTTCCGGCGTTTATCAGACTTTCAGATAGGGGAAATGTCAGTGAGCGTTCCGATTTCAGTTCCAGAGCAATTCACCCGATGAGTCCTTCATATTTAGTTGTTTTCATCCAATTTTCAGAATTTTTGAAAATTTCACTTTTTTGTGAAAATATCCACTAAATGAGGGAATAATATGTGTGAGGGTACCCCAGGAGAGTTCCAAATGTGTGTGGGTAGAATATATATCCCACGGGGGTAAAATTGAAAAATGGTGAAAAAAATATTTTTTTTGACTTTGTCATTTTTCCGGCGTTTATCAGACTTTCAGATAGGGGAAATGTCAGTGAGCGTTCCAATTTCAGTTCCAGAGCGATTCGCCCGATGAGTCCTTCATATTTAGTCGTTTTCAGCCAATTTTCTGAATTTTTGAAAATTTCACTTTTTTGTGAAAATATCCACTAAATGAGGGAATAATATGTGTGAGGGTACCCCAGGAGAGTTCCAAATGTGTGTGGGTAGCATATATATCCCACGGGGGTAAAACTGAAAAAAGTTTTAAAAAAATTTTTTTTGGACTTAGTCATTTTTCCGGCGTTAATCAGACGTTCAATTAGGGCAAATGTCAGTGAGCGTTCCGATTTCAGTTCCAGAGCGATTCGCCCGATGAGTCCTTCATATTTAGTCGTTGTCAGCCAATTTTCTGAATATTTGAAAATTTCACTTTTTTGTGAAAATATCCACTAAATGAGGGAATAATATGTGTGAGGGTACCCCAGGAGAGTTCCAAATGTGTGTGGGTGGAATATATATCCCACGGGGGTAAAATTGAAAAAAGATGAAAAAAAATTTTTTTTGGACTTAGTCATTTTTTCAGCGTTTATCAGACTTTCAGATAGGGGAAATGTCAGTGAGCGTTCCGATTTCAGTTCCAGAGCGATTCGCCCGATGAGTCCTTCATATTTAGTTGTTTTCAGCCAATTTTCAGAATTTTTGAAAATTTCACTTTTTTGTGAAAATATCCACTAAATGAGGGAATAATATGTGTGAGGGTACCCCAGGAGAGTTCCAAATGTGTGTGGGTAGAATATATATCCCACGGGGGTAAAACTGAAAAAAGTTTTAAACAATTTTTTTTTGGACTTAGTCATTTTTCCGGCGTTAATCAGACGTTCAATTAGGGCAGATGTCAGTGAGCGTTCCGATTTCAGTTCCAGAGCGATTCGCCCGATGAGTCCTTCATATTTAGTCGTTGTCAGCCAATTTTCTGAATATTTGAAAATTTCACTTTTTTGTGAAAATATCCACTAAATGAGGGAATAATATGTGTGAGGGTACCCCAGGAGAGTTGCAAATGTGTGTGGGTAGAATATATATCCCACGGGGGTAAAATTGAAAAAAGTTGAAAAAAAATTTTTTTTAGACTGTCATTTTTCCGGCGTTTATCAGACTTTCAAATAGAGGAAATGTCAGTGAGCGTTCCGATTTCAGTTCCAGAGCGATTCGCCCGATGAGTCCTTCATATTTAGTTCTTTTCAGCCAATTTTCAGAATTTTTGAAAATTTCACTTTTTTGTGAAAATATCCACTAAATGAGGGAATAATATGTGTGAGGGTACCCCAGGAGAGTTCCAAATGTGTGTGGGTAGAATATATATCCCACGGGGGTAAAATTGAAAAAAGTTTAAAAAAAATTTTTTTTGGACTTAGTCATTTTTTCAGCGTTTATCAGACTTTCAGATAGGGGAAATGTCAGTGAGCGTTCCAATTTCAGCTCCAGAGCGATTCGCCCGATGAGTCCTTCATATTTAGTTGTTTTCATCCAATTTTCAGAATTTTTGAAAACTTCACTTTTTTGTGAAAATATCCACTAAATGAGGGAATAATATGTGTGAGGGTACCCCAGGAGAGTTCCAAATGTGTGTGGGTAGAATATATATCCCACGGGGGTAAAATTGAAAAATGGTGAAAAAAATATTTTTTTTGACTTTGTCATTTTTCCGGCGTTTATCAGACTTTCAGATAGGGGAAATGTCAGTGAGCGTTCCAATTTCAGTTCCAGAGCGATTCGCCCGATGAGTCCTTCATATTTAGTCGTTTTCAGCCAATTTTCTGAATTTTTGAAAATTTCACTTTTTTGTGAAAATATCCACTAAATGAGGGAATAATATGTGTGAGGGTACCCCAGGAGAGTTCCAAATGTGTGTGGGTAGCATATATATCCCACGGGGGTAAAACTGAAAAAAGTTTTAAAAAAATATTTTTTGGACTTAGTCATTTTTCCGGCGTTTATCAGACTTTCAGATAGGGGAAATGTCAGTGAGCGTGCCGATTTCAGTTCCAGAGCAATTATCCCGATGAGTCCTTCATATTTAGTCGTTTTCAGCCAATTTTCAGAATTTTTGAAAATTTCACTTTTTTGTGAAAATATCCACTAAATGAGGGAATAATATGTGTGAGGGTACCCCAGGAGAGTTCCAAATGTGTGTGGGTAGAATATATATCCCACGGGGGTAAAATTGAAAAAAGGTGAAAAAAATTTTTTTTTTGACTTTGACATTTTTCCGGCGTTTATCAGACTTTCAGATAGGAGAAATGTCAGTGAGCGTTCCGATTTCAGTTCCAGAGCAATTCGCCCGATGAATCCTTCATATTTAGTCGTTTTCAGCCAATTTTCTGAATTTTTGAAAATTTCACTTTTTTGTGAAAATATCCACTAAATGAGGGAAGAATATGTGTGAGGATACCCCAGGAGAGTTCCAAATGTGTGTGGGTAGAATATATATCCCACGGGGGTAAAATTGAAAAAAGTTTAAAAAAAATATTTTTTGGACTTAGTCATTTTTCCGGCGTTTATCAGACTTTCAGATAGGGGAAATGTCAGTGAGCGTGCCGATTTCAGTTCCAGAGCAATTATCCCGATGAGTCCTTCATATTTAGTCGTTTTCAGCCAATTTTCAGAATTTTTGAAAACTTCACTTTTTTGTGAAAATATCCACTAAATGAGGGAATAATATGTGTGAGGGTACCCCAGGAGAGTTCCAAATGTGTGTGGGTAGAATATATATCCCACGGGGGTAAAATTGAAAAAAGATGAAAAAAAATTTTTTTTGGACTTAGTCATTTTTTCAGCGTTTATCAAACTTTCAGATAGGGGAAATGTCAGTGAGCATTCCGATTTCAGTTCCAGAGCGATTCGCCCGATGAGTCCTTCATATTTAGTTGTTTTCAGCCAATTTTCAGAATTTTTGAAAATTTCACTTTTTTGTGAAAATATCCACTAAATGAGGGAATAATATGTGTGAGGGTACCCCAGGAGAGTTCCAAATGTGTGTGGGTAGAATATATATCCCACGGGGGTAAAATTGAAAAAAGGTGAAAAAAATTTTTTTTTTGACTTTGTCATTTTTCCGGCGTTTATCAGACTTTCAGATAGGAGAAATGTCAGTGAGCGTTCCGATTTCAGTTCCAGAGCAATTTGCACGATGAGTCCTTCATATTTAGTCGTTTTCAGCCAATTTTCTGAATTTTTGAAAATTTCACTTTTTTGTGAAAATATCCACTAAATGAGGGAAGAATATGTGTGAGGATACCCCAGGAGAGTTCCAAATGTGTGTGGGTAGAATATATATCCCACGGGGGTAAAATTGAAAAAAGTTTAAAAAAAATATTTTTTGGACTTAGTCATTTTTCCGGCGTTTATCAGACTTTCAGATAGGGGAAATGTCAGTGAGCGTGCCGATTTCAGTTCCAGAGCAATTATCCCGATGAGTCCTTCATATTTAGTCGTTTTCAGCCAATTTTCAGAATTTTTGAAAATTTCACTTTTTTGTGAAAATATCCACTAAATGAGGGAATAATATGTGTGACGGTACCCCAGGAGAGTTCCAAATGTGTGTGGGTAGAATATATATCCCACGGGGGTAAAATTGAAAAAAGTTTAAAAAAAATATTTTTTGGACTTAGTCATTTTTCCGGCGTTTATCAGACTTTCAGATAGGGAAAATGTCAGTGACCGTTCCGATTTCAGTTCCAGAGCAATTCGCGCAATGAGTCCTTCATATTTAGTCGTTTTCAGCCAGTTTTCAGAATTTTTGAAAATTTCACTTTTTTGTGAAAATATCCACTAAATGAGGGAATAATATGTGCGACGGTACCCCAGGAGAGTTCCAAATGTATGTGGGTAGAATATATATCCCACGGGGGTAAAATTGAAAAAAGGTGAAAAAAATTTTTTTTTTGACTTTGTCATTTTTCCGGCGTTTATCAGACTTTCAGATAGGGGAAATGTCAGTGAGCGTTCCGATTTCAGTTCCAGAGCAATTTGCCCGATGAGTCCTTCATATTTAGTCGTTTTCAGCCAATTTTCTGAATTTTTTAAAATTTCACTTTTTTATGAAAATATCCACTAAATGAGGGAATAATATGTGTGAGGGTACCCCAGGAGAGTTCCAAATGTGTGTGGGTAGAATATATATCCCACAGGGGTAAAATTGAAAAAAGGAGAAAAATTTTTTTTTTTGGACTTAGTCATTTTTTCAGCGTTTATCAGACTTTCAGATAGGGGAAATGTCAGTGAGCGTTCCGATTTCAGCTCCAGAGCGATTCGCCCGATGAGTCCTTCATATTTAGTTGCTTTCAGCCAATTTTCAGAATTTTTGAAAATTTCACTTTTTTGTGAAAATATCCACTAAATGAGGGAATAATATGTGTGAGGGTACCCCAGGAGAGTTCCAAATGTGTGTGGGTAGAATATATATCCCACGGGGGTAAAATTGAAAAAAGGTGAAAAAAATATTTTTTTTTACTTTGTCATTTTTCCGGCATTTATCAGACTTTCAGATAGGGGAAATGTCAGTGAGCGTTCCGATTTCAGTTCCAAAGCGATTCGCCCGATGAGTCCTTCATATTTAGTTGTTTTCAGCCAATTTTCAGAATTTTTGAAAATTTCACTTTTTTGTGAAAATATCCACTAAATGAGGGAATAATATGTGTGAGGGTACCCCAGGAGAGTTCCAAATGTGTGTGGGTAGAATATATATCCCACGGGGGTAAAATTGAAAAAAGTTGAAAAAAAATTTTTTTTAGACTTAGTCATTTTTCCGGCGTTTATCAGACTTTCAAATAGAGGAAATGTCAGTGAGCGTTGCGATTTCAGTTCCAGAGCGATTCGCCCGATGAGTCCTTCATATTTAGTTGTTTTCAGCCAATTTTCTGAATTTTTGAAAATTTCACTTTTTTGTGAAAATATCCACTAAATGAGGGAATAATATGTGTGAGAGTACCCCAGGAGAGTTCCAAATGTGTGTGGGTAGAATATATATCCCACGGGGGTAAAATTGAAAAAAGGAGAACATTTTTTTTTTTTGGACTTAGTCATTTTTCCGGCGTTTATCAGACTTTCAGATAGGGGAAATGTCAGTGAGCGTGCCGATTTCAGTTCCAGAGCAATTATCCCGATGAGTCCTTCATATTTAGTCGTTTTCAGCCAATTTTCAGAATTTTTGAAAATTTCACTTTTTTGTGAAAATATCCACTAAATGAGGGAATAATATGTGTGAGGGTACCCCAGGAGAGTTCCAAATGTGTGTGGGTAGAATATATATCCCACGGGGGTAAAATTGAAAAAAGGTGAAAAAAATTTTTTTTTTGACTTTGTCATTTTTCCGGCGTTTATCAGACTTTCAGATAGGAGAAATGTCAGTGAGCGCTCCGATTTCAGTTCCAGAGCAATTCGCCCGATGAATCCTTCATATTTAGTCGTTTTCAGCCAATTTTCTGAATTTTTGAAAATTTCACTTTTTTGTGAAAATATCCACTAAATGAGGGAAGAATATGTGTGAGGATACCCCAGGAGAGTTCCAAATGTGTGTGGGTAGAATATATATCCCACGGGGGTAAAATTGAAAAAAGTTTAAAAAAAAAATTTTTTGGACTTAGTCATTTTTCCGGCGTTTATCAGACTTTCAGATAGGGGAAATGTCAGTGAGCGTGCCGATTTCAGTTCCAGAGCAATTATCCCGATGAGTCCTTCATATTTAGTCGTTTTCAGCCAATTTTCAGAATTTTTGAAAACTTCACTTTTTTGTGAAAATATCCACTAAATGAGGGAATAATATGTGTGAGGGTACCCCAGGAGAGTTCCAAATGTGTGTGGGTAGAATATATATCCCACGGGGGTAAAATTGAAAAAAGATGAAAAAAAATTTTTTTTGGACTTAGTCATTTTTTCAGCGTTTATCAAACTTTCAGATAGGGGAAATGTCAGTGAGCGTTCCGATTTCAGTTCCAGAGCGATTCGCCCGATGAGTCCTTCATATTTAGTTGTTTTCAGCCAATTTTCAGAATTTTTGAAAATTTCACTTTTTTGTGAAAATATCCACTAAATGAGGGAA
Source organism: Phyllobates terribilis (assembly GCF_046119375.1). Taxonomy (NCBI): domain Eukaryota; kingdom Metazoa; phylum Chordata; class Amphibia; order Anura; family Dendrobatidae; genus Phyllobates; species Phyllobates terribilis. Next base: position 6,677,205 of record NW_027362838.1, on the reverse strand, counting down.
TAATATGTGTGAGGGTACCCCAGGAGAGTTCCAAATGTGTGTGGGTAGAATATATATCCCACGGGGGTAAAATTGAAAAAAGTTTAAAAAAAATATTTTTTGGACTTAGTCATTTTTCCGGCGTTTATCAGACTTTCAGATAGGGGAAATGTCAGTGAGCGTGCCGATTTCAGTTCCAGAGCAATTATCCCGATGAGTCCTTCATATTTAGTCGTTTTCAGCCAATTTTCAGAATTTTTGGAAATTTCACTTTTTTGTGAAAATATCCACTAAATGAGGGAATAATATGTGTGAGGGTACCCCAGGAGAGTTCCAAATGTGTGTGGGTAGAATATATATCCCACGGGGGTAAAATTGAAAAAAGGTGAAAAAATTTTTTTTTTTGACTTTGTCATTTTTCCGGCGTTTATCAGACTTTCAGATAGGAGAAATGTCAGTGAGCGTTCCGATTTCAGTTCCAGAGCAATTCGCCCGATGAATCCTTCATATTTAGTCGTTTTCAGCCAATTTTCTGAATTTTTGAAAATTTCACTTTTTTGTGAAAATATCCACTAAATGAAGGAAGAATATGTGTGAGGATACCCCAGGAGAGTTCCAAATGTGTGTGGGTAGAATATATATCCCACGGGGGTAAAATTGAAAAAAGTTTAAAAAAAATATTTTTTGGACTTAGTCATTTTTCCGGCGTTTATCAGACTTTCAGATAGGGGAAATGTCAGTGAGCATGCCGATTTCAGTTCCAGAGCAATTATCCCGATGAGTCCTTCATATTTAGTCGTTTTCAGCCAATTTTCAGAATTTTTGAAAACTTCACTTTTTTGTGAAAATATCCACTAAATGAGGGAATAATATGTGTGAGGGTACCCCAGGAGAGTTCCAAATGTGTGTGGGTAGAATATATATCCCACGGGGGTAAAATTGAAAAAAGATGAAAAAAAATTTTTTTTGGACTTAGTCATTTTTTCAGCGTTTATCAAACTTTCAGATAGGGGAAATGTCAGTGAGCATTCCGATTTCAGTTCCAGAGCGATTCGCCCGATGAGTCCTTCATATTTAGTTGTTTTCAGCCAATTTTCAGAATTTTTGAAAATTTCACTTTTTTGTGAAAATATCCACTAAATGAGGGAATAATATGTGTGAGGGTACCCCAGGAGAGTTCCAAATGTGTGTGGGTAGAATATATATCCCACGGGGGTAAAATTGAAAAATGGTGAAAAAAATATTTTTTTTGACTTTGTCATTTTTCCGGCGTTTATCAGACTTTCAGATAGGGGAAATGTCAGTGAGCGTTCCAATTTCAGTTCCAGAGCGATTCGCCCGATGAGTCCTTCATATTTAGTCGTTTTCAGCCAATTTTCTGAATTTTTGAAAATTTCACTTTTTTGTGAAAATATCCACTAAATGAGGGAATAATATGTGTGAGGGTACCCCAGGAGAGTTCCAAATGTGTGTGGGTAGCATATATATCCCACGGGGGTAAAACTGAAAAAAGTTTTAAAAAAATATTTTTTGGACTTAGTCATTTTTCCGGCGTTTATCAGACTTTCAGATAGGGGAAATGTCAGTGAGCGTGCCGATTTCAGTTCCAGAGCAATTATCCCGATGAGTCCTTCATATTTAGTCGTTTTCAGCCAATTTTCAGAATTTTTGAAAATTTCACTTTTTTGTGAAAATATCCACTAAATGAGGGAATAATATGTGTGAGGGTACCCCAGGAGAGTTCCAAATGTGTGTGGGTAGAATATATATCCCACGGGGGTAAAATTGAAAAAAGGTGAAAAAAATTTTTTTTTTGACTTTGTCATTTTTCCGGCGTTTATCAGACTTTCAGATAGGAGAAATGTCAGTGAGCGTTCCGATTTCAGTTCCAGAGCAATTCGCCCGATGAATCCTTCATATTTAGTCGTTTTCAGCCAATTTTCTGAATTTTTGAAAATTTCACTTTTTTGTGAAAATATCCACTAAATGAGGGAAGAATATGTGTGAGGATACCCCAGGAGAGTTCCAAATGTGTGTGGGTAGAATATATATCCCACGGGGGTAAAATTGAAAAAAGTTTAAAAAAAATATTTTTTGGACTTAGTCATTTTTCCGGCGTTTATCAGACTTTCAGATAGGGGAAATGTCAGTGAGCGTGCCGATTTCAGTTCCAGAGCAATTATCCCGATGAGTCCTTCATATTTAGTCGTTTTCAGCCAATTTTCAGAATTTTTGAAAACTTCACTTTTTTGTGAAAATATCCACTAAATGAGGGAATAATATGTGTGAGGGTACCCCAGGAGAGTTCCAAATGTGTGTGGGTAGAATATATATCCCACGGGGGTAAAATTGAAAAAAGATGAAAAAAAATTTTTTTTGGACTTAGTCATTTTTTCAGCGTTTATCAAACTTTCAGATAGGGGAAATGTCAGTGAGCATTCCGATTTCAGTTCCAGAGCGATTCGCCCGATGAGTCCTTCATATTTAGTTGTTTTCAGCCAATTTTCAGAATTTTTGAAAATTTCACTTTTTTGTGAAAATATCCACTAAATGAGGGAATAATATGTGTGACGGTACCCCAGGAGAGTTCCAAATGTGTGTGGGTAGAATATATATCCCACGGGGGTAAAATTGAAAAAAGTTTAAAAAAAATATTTTTTGGACTTAGTCATTTTTCCGGCGTTTATCAGACTTTCAGATAGGGAAAATGTCAGTGACCGTTCCGATTTCAGTTCCAGAGCAATTCGCGCAATGAGTCCTTCATATTTAGTCGTTTTCAGCCAGTTTTCAGAATTTTTGAAAATTTCACTTTTTTGTGAAAATATCCACTAAATGAGGGAATAATATGTGCGACGGTACCCCAGGAGAGTTCCAAATGTATGTGGGTAGAATATATATCCCACGGGGGTAAAATTGAAAAAAGGTGAAAAAAATTTTTTTTTTGACTTTGTCATTTTTCCGGCGTTTATCAGACTTTCAGATAGGGGAAATGTCAGTGAGCGTTCCGATTTCAGTTCCAGAGCAATTTGCCCGATGAGTCCTTCATATTTAGTCGTTTTCAGCCAATTTTCTGAATTTTTTAAAATTTCACTTTTTTATGAAAATATCCACTAAATGAGGGAATAATATGTGTGAGGGTACCCCAGGAGAGTTCCAAATGTGTGTGGGTAGAATATATATCCCACAGGGGTAAAATTGAAAAAAGGAGAAAAATTTTTTTTTTTGGACTTAGTCATTTTTTCAGCGTTTATCAGACTTTCAGATAGGGGAAATGTCAGTGAGCGTTCCGATTTCAGCTCCAGAGCGATTCGCCCGATGAGTCCTTCATATTTAGTTGTTTTCAGCCAATTTTCAGAATTTTTGAAAATTTCACTTTTTTGTGAAAATATCCACTAAATGAGGGAATAATATGTGTGAGGGTACCCCAGGAGAGTTCCAAATGTGTGTGGGTAGAATATATATCCCACGGGGGTAAAATTGAAAAAAGGTGAAAAAAATATTTTTTTTTACTTTGTCATTTTTCCGGCGTTTATCAGACTTTCAAATAGAGGAAATGTCAGTGAGCGTTCCGATTTCAGTTCCAGAGCGATTCGCCCGATGAGTCCTTCATATTTAGTTGTTTTCAGCCAATTTTCTGAATTTTTGAAAATTTCACTTTTTTGTGAAAATATCCACTAAATGAGGGAATAATATGTGTGAGAGTACCCCAGGAGAGTTCCAAATGTGTGTGGGTAGAATATATATCCCACGGGGGTAAAATTGAAAAAAGGAGAACATTTTTTTTTTTTGGACTTAGTCATTTTTCCGGCGTTTATCAGACTTTCAGATAGGGGAAATGTCAGTGAGCGTGCCGATTTCAGTTCCAGAGCAATTATCCCGATGAGTCCTTCATATTTAGTCGTTTTCAGCCAATTTTCAGAATTTTTGAAAATTTCACTTTTTTGTGAAAATATCCACTAAATGAGGGAATAATATGTGTGAGGGTACCCCAGGAGAGTTCCAAATGTGTGTGGGTAGAATATATATCCCACGGGGGTAAAATTGAAAAAAGGTGAAAAAAATTTTTTTTTTGACTTTGTCATTTTTCCGGCGTTTATCAGACTTTCAGATAGGAGAAATGTCAGTGAGCGCTCCGATTTCAGTTCCAGAGCAATTCGCCCGATGAATCCTTCATATTTAGTCGTTTTCAGCCAATTTTCTGAATTTTTGAAAATTTCACTTTTTTGTGAAAATATCCACTAAATGAGGGAAGAATATGTGTGAGGATACCCCAGGAGAGTTCCAAATGTGTGTGGGTAGAATATATATCCCACGGGGGTAAAATTGAAAAAAGTTTAAAAAAAAAATTTTTTGGACTTAGTCATTTTTCCGGCGTTTATCAGACTTTCAGATAGGGGAAATGTCAGTGAGCGTGCCGATTTCAGTTCCAGAGCAATTATCCCGATGAGTCCTTCATATTTAGTCGTTTTCAGCCAATTTTCAGAATTTTTGAAAACTTCACTTTTTTGTGAAAATATCCACTAAATGAGGGAATAATATGTGTGAGGGTACCCCAGGAGAGTTCCAAATGTGTGTGTTTAGAATATATATCCCACGGGGGTAAAATTGAAAAAAGATGAAAAAAAATTTTTTTTGGACTTAGTCATTTTTTCAGCGTTTATCAAACTTTCAGATAGGGGAAATGTCAGTGAGCGTTCCGATTTCAGTTCCAGAGCGATTCGCCCGATGAGTCCTTCATATTTAGTTGTTTTCAGCCAATTTTCAGAATTTTTGAAAATTTCACTTTTTTGTGAAAATATCCACTAAATGAGGGAATAATATGTGTGAGGGTACCCCAGGAGAGTTCCAAATGTGTGTGGGTAGAATATATATCCCACGGGGGTAAAATTGAAAAAAGGTGAAAAAAATTTTTTTTTTTACTTTGTCATTTTTCCGGCGTTTATCAGACTTTCAGATAGGAGAAATGTCAGTGAGCGTTCCGATTTCAGTTCCAGAGCGATTCGCCCGATGAGTCCTTCATATTTAGTCGTTTTCAGCCAATTTTCTGAATTTTTGAAAATTTCACTTTTTTGTGAAAATATCCACTAAATGAGGGAAGAATATGTGTGAGGATACCCCAGGAGAGTTCCAAATGTGTGTGGGTAGAATATATATCCCACGGGGGTAAAATTGAAAAAAGTTTAAAAAAAATATTTTTTGGACTTAGTCATTTTTCCGGCGTTTATCAGACTTTCAGATAGGGGAAATGTCAGTGAGCATGCCGATTTCAGTTCCAGAGCAATTATCCCGATGAGTCCTTCATATTTAGTCGTTTTCAGCCAATTTTCAGAATTTTTGAAAACTTCACTTTTTTGTGAAAATATCCACTAAATGAGGGAATAATATGTGTGAGGGTACCCCAGGAGAGTTCCAAATGTGTGTGGGTAGAATATATATCCCACGGGGGTAAAATTGAAAAAAGATGAAAAAAAATTTTTTTTGGACTTAGTCATTTTTTCAGCGTTTATCAAACTTTCAGATAGGGGAAATGTCAGTGAGCGTTTCGATTTCAGTTCCAGAGCGATTCGCCCGATGAGTCCTTCATATTTAGTTGTTTTCAGCCAATTTTCAGAATTTTTGAAAATTTCACTTTTTTGTGAAAATATCCACTAAATGAGGGAATAATATGTGTGAGGGTACCCCAGGAGAGTTCCAAATGTGTGTGGGTAGAATATATATCCCACGGGGGTAAAATTGAAAAAAGTTTAAAAAAAATATTTTTTGGACTTAGTCATTTTTCCGGCGTTTATCAGACTTTCAGATAGGGGAAATGTCAGTGAGCGTGCCGATTTCAGTTCCAGAGCAATTATCCCGATGAGTCCTTCATATTTATTCGTTTTCAGCCAATTTTCAGAATTTTTGGAAATTTCACTTTTTTGTGAAAATATCCACTAAATGAGGGAATAATATGTGTGAGGGTACCCCAGGAGAGTTCCAAATGTGTGTGGGTAGAATATATATCCCACGGGGGTAAAATTGAAAAAAGGTGAAAAAAATTTTTTTTTTGACTTTGTCATTTTTCCGGCGTTTATCAGACTTTCAGATAGGAGAAATGTCAGTGAGCGTTCCGATTTCAGTTCCAGAGCAATTCGCCCGATGAATCCTTCATATTTAGTCGTTTTCAGCCAATTTTCTGAATTTTTGAAAATTTCACTTTTTTGTGAAAATATCCACTAAATGAGGGAAGAATATGTGTGAGGATACCCCAGGAGAGTTCCAAATGTGTGTGGGTAGAATATATATCCCACGGGGGTAAAATTGAAAAAAGTTTAAAAAAAATATTTTTTGGACTTAGTCATTTTTCCGGCGTTTATCAGACTTTCAGATAGGGGAAATGTCAGTGAGCGTGCCGATTTCAGTTCCAGAGCAATTATCCCGATGAGTCCTTCATATTTAGTCGTTTTCAGCCAATTTTCAGAATTTTTGAAAACTTCACTTTTTTGTGAAAATATCCACTAAATGAGGGAATAATATGTGTGAGGGTACCCCAGGAGAGTTCCAAATGTGTGTGGGTAGAATATATATCCCACGGGGGTAAAATTGAAAAAAGATGAAAAAAAATTTTTTTTGGACTTAGTCATTTTTTCAGCGTTTATCAAACTTTCAGATAGGGGAAATGTCAGTGAGCATTCCGATTTCAGTTCCAGAGCGATTCGCCCGATGAGTCCTTCATATTTAGTTGTTTTCAGCCAATTTTCAGAATTTTTGAAAATTTCACTTTTTTGTGAAAATATCCACTAAATGAGGGAATAATATGTGTGAGGGTACCCCAGGAGAGTTCCAAATGTGTGTGGGTAGAATATATATCCCACGGGGGTAAAATTGAAAAAAGGTGAAAAAAATTTTTTTTTTGACTTTGTCATTTTTCCGGCGTTTATCAGACTTTCAGATAGGAGAAATGTCAGTGAGCGTTCCGATTTCAGTTCCAGAGCAATTCGCCCGATGAGTCCTTCATATTTAGTCGTTTTCAGCCAATTTTCAGAATTTTTGAAAATTTCACTTTTTTGTGAAAATATCCACTAAATGAGGGAATAATATGTGTGAGGGTACCCCAGGAGAGTTCCAAATGTGTGTGGGTAGAATATATATCCCACGAGGGTAAAATTGAAAAAAGATGAAAAAAAATTTTTTTTGGACTTAGTCATTTTTTCAGCGTTTATCAAACTTTCAGATAGGGGAAATGTCAGTGAGCGTTCCGATTTCAGTTCCAGAGCGATTCGCCCGATGAGTCCTTCATATTTAGTAGTTTTCAGCCAATTTTCAGAATTTTTGAAAATTTCACTTTTTTGTGAAAATATCCACTAAATGAGGGAATAATATGTGTGAGGGTACCCCAGGAGAGTTCCAAATGTGTGTGGGTAGAATATATAACCCACGGGGGTAAAATTGAAAAAAGGTGAAAAAAAATTTTTTTTTGACTTTGTCATTTTTCCGGCGTTTATCAGACTTTCAGATAGGGGAAATGTCAGTGAGCGTTCCGATTTCAGTTCCAGAGCAATTCGCCCGATGAGTCCTTCATATTTAGTCGTTTTCAGCCAATTTTCTGAATTTTTGAAAATTTCACTTTTTTGTGAAAATATCCACTAAATGAGGGAAGAATATGTGTGAGGGTACCCCAGGAGAGTTCCAAATGTGTGTGGGTAGAATATATATCCCACGGGGGTAAAAATGAAAAAAGGTGAACATTTTTTTTTGTTGGACTTAGTCATTTTTTCAGCGTTTATTAGACTTTCAGATAGGGAAAATGTCAGTGACCGTTCCGATTTCAGTTCCAGAACAATTTGCGCAATGAGTCCTTCATATTTAGTCGTTTTCAGCCAGTTTTCAGAATTTTTGAAAATTTCACTTTTTTGTGAAAATATCCACTAAATGAGGGAATAATATGTGTGACGGTACCCCAGGAGAGTTCCAAATATGTGTGGGTAGAATATATATCCCACGGGGGTAAAATTGAAAAAAGGTGAAAAAAAATTTTTTTTTGACTTTGTCATTTTTCCGGCGTTTATCAGACTTTCAGATAGGGGAAATGTCAGTGAGAGTTCCGATTTCAGTTCCAGAGCGATTCGCCCGATGAGTCCTTCATATTTAGTTGTTTTCAGCCAATTTTCTGAATTTTTGAAAATTTCACTTTTTTGTGAAAATATCCACTAAATGAGGGAATAATATGTGTGAGGGTACCCCAGGAGAGTTCCAAATGTGTGTGGGTAGAATATATATCCCACGGGGGTAAAATTGAAAAAAGGTGAACATTTTTTTTTTTTGGACTTAGTCATTTTTTCAGCGTTTATCAGACTTTCAGATAGGGGAAATGTCAGTGAGCGTTCCGATTTCAGCTCCAGAGTGATTCGCCCGATGAGTCCTTCATATTTAGTTGTTTTCAGCCAATTTTCAGAATTTTTGAAAATTTCACTTTTTTGTGAAAATATCCACTAAATGAGGGAATAATATGTGTGAGGGTACCCCAGGAGAGTTCCAAATGTGTGTGGGTAGAATATATATCCCACGGGGGTAAAATTGAAAAAAGGTGAAAAAAATTTTTTTTTTGACTTTGTCATTTTTCCGGCGTTTATCAGACTTTCAGATAGGAGAAATGTCAGTGAGCGTTCCGATTTCAGTTCCAGAGCAATTCGCCCGATGAGTCCTTCATATTTAGTCGTTTTCAGCCAATTTTCTGAATTTTTGAAAATTTCACTTTTTTGTGAAAATATCCACTAAATGAGGGAAGAATATGTGTGAGGATACCCCAGGAGAGTTCCAAATGTGTGTGGGTAGAATATATATCCCACGGGGGTAAAATTGAAAAAAGTTTAAAAAAAATATTTTTTGGACTTAGTCATTTTTCCGGCGTTTATCAGACTTTCAGATAGGGGAAATGTCAGTGAGCGTGCCGATTTCAGTTCCAGAGCAATTATCCCGATGAGTCCTTCATATTTAGTAGTTTTCAGCCAATTTTCAGAATTTTTGAAAATTTCACTTTTTTGTGAAAATATCCACTAAATGAGGGAATAATATGTGTGAGGGTACCCCAGGAGAGTTCCAAATGTGTGTGGGTAGAATATATATCCCACAAGGGTAAAATTGAAAAAAGATGAAAAAAAATTTTTTTTGGACTTAGTCATTTTTTCAGCGTTTATCAAACTTTCAGATAGGGGAAATGTCAGTGAGCGTTCCGATTTCAGTTCCAGAGCGATTCGCCCGATGAGTCCTTCATATTTAGTAGTTTTCAGCCAATTTTCAGAATTTTTGAAAATTTCACTTTTTTGTGAAAATATCCACTAAATGAGGGAATAATATGTGTGAGGGTACCCCAGGAGAGTTCCAAATGTGTGTGGGTAGAATATATAACCCACGGGGGTAAAATTGAAAAAAGGTGAAAAAAAATTTTTTTTTGACTTTGTCATTTTTCCGGCGTTTATCAGACTTTCAGATAGGGGAAATGTCAGTGAGCGTTCCGATTTCAGTTCCAGAGCAATTCGCCCGATGAGTCCTTCATATTTAGTCGTTTTCAGCCAATTTTCTGAATTTTTGAAAATTTCACTTTTTTGTGAAAATATCCACTAAATGAGGGAAGAATATGTGTGAGGGTACCCCAGGAGAGTTCCAAATGTGTGTGGGTAGAATATATATCCCACGGGGGTAAAAATGAAAAAAGGTGAACATTTTTTTTTGTTGGACTTAGTCATTTTTTCAGCGTTTATTAGACTTTCAGATAGGGAAAATGTCAGTGACCGTTCCGATTTCAGTTCCAGAACAATTTGCGCAATGAGTCCTTCATATTTAGTCGTTTTCAGCCAGTTTTCAGAATTTTTGAAAATTTCACTTTTTTGTGAAAATATCCACTAAATGAGGGAATAATATGTGTGACGGTACCCCAGGAGAGTTCCAAATATGTGTGGGTAGAATATATATCCCACGGGGGTAAAATTGAAAAAAGGTGAAAAAAAATTTTTTTTTGACTTTGTCATTTTTCCGGCGTTTATCAGACTTTCAGATAGGGGAAATGTCAGTGAGAGTTCCGATTTCAGTTCCAGAGCGATTCGCCCGATGAGTCCTTCATATTTAGTTGTTTTCAGCCAATTTTCTGAATTTTTGAAAATTTCACTTTTTTGTGAAAATATCCACTAAATGAGGGAATAATATGTGTGAGGGTACCCCAGGAGAGTTCCAAATGTGTGTGGGTAGAATATATATCCCACGGGGGTAAAATTGAAAAAAGGAGAACATTTTTTTTTTTTGGACTTAGTCATTTTTTCAGCGTTTATCAGACTTTCAGATAGGGGAAATGTCAGTGAGCGTTCCGATTTCAGCTCCAGAGTGATTCGCCCGATGAGTCCTTCATATTTAGTTGTTTTCAGCCAATTTTCAGAATTTTTGAAAATTTCACTTTTTTGTGAAAATATCCACTAAATGAGGGAATAATATGTGTGAGGGTACCCCAGGAGAGTTGCAAATGTGTGTGGGTAGAATATATATCCCACGGGGGTAAAATTGAAAAAAGTTTAAAAAAAATTTTTTTTAGACTTAGTCATTTTTCCGGCATTTATCAGACTTTCAAATAGAGGAAATGTCAGTGAGCGTTCCGATTTCAGTTCCAGAGCAATTCGCCCGATGAGTCCTTCATATTTAGTTGTTTTCAGCCAATTTTCTGAATTTTTGAAAATTTCACTTTTTTGTGAAAATATCCACTAAATGAGGGAAGAATATGTGTGAGGATACCCCAGGAGAGTTCCAAATGTGTGTGGGTAGAATATATATCCCACGGGGGTAAAATTGAAAAAAGTTTAAAAAAAATATTTTTTGGACTTAGTCATTTTTCCGGCGTTTATCAGACTTTCAGATAGGGGAAATGTCAGTGAGCGTGCCGATTTCAGTTCCAGAGCAATTATCCCGATGAGTCCTTCATATTTAGTCGTTTTCAGCCAATTTTCAGAATTTTTGAAAATTTCACTTTTTTGTGAAAATATCCACTAAATGAGGGAATAATATGTGTGAGGGTACCCCAGGAGAGTTCCAAATGTGTGTGGGTAGAATATATATCCCACGGGGGTAAAATTGAAAAAAGATGAAAAAAAATTTTTTTTGGACTTAGTCATTTTTTCAGCGTTTATCAAACTTTCAGATAGGGGAAATGTCAGTGAGCGTTCCGATTTCAGTTCCAGAGCGATTCGCCCGATGAGTCCTTAATATTTAGTTGTTTTCAGCCAATTTTCAGAATTTTTGAAAATTTCACTTTTTTGTGAAAATATCCACTAAATGAGGGAATAATATGTGTGAGGGTACCCCAGGAGAGTTCCAAATGTGTGTGGGTAGAATATATATCCCACGGGGGTAAAATTGAAGAAAGGTGAAAAAAATTTTTTTTTTGACTTTGTCATTTTTCCGGCGTTTATCAGACTTTCAGATAGGAGAAATGTCAGTGAGCGTTCCGATTTCAGTTCCAGAGCAATTCGCCCGATGAGTCCTTCATATTTAGTCGTTTTCAGCCAATTTTCTGAATTTTTGAAAATTTCACTTTTTTGTGAAAATATCCACTAAATGAGGGAAGAATATGTGTGAAGATACCCCAGGAGAGTTCCAAATGTGTGTGGGTAGAATATATATCCCACGGGGGTAAAAATGAAAAAAGGTGAAAATTTTTTTTTGTTGGACTTAGTCATTTTTTCAGCGTTTATCAGACTTTCAGATAGGGAAAATGTCAGTGACCGTTCCGATTTCAGTTCCAGAGCAATTCGCGCAATGAGTCCTTCATATTTAGTCGTTTTCAGCCAGTTTTCAGAATTTTTGAAAATTTCACTTTTTTGTGAAAATATCCACTAAATGAGGGAATAATATGTGTGAGGGTACCCCAGGAGAGTTCCAAATGTGTGTGGGTAGAATATATATCCCACGGGGGTAAAATTGAAAAAAGGTGAAAAAAATATTTTTTTTGACTTTGTCATTTTTCCGGCATTTATCAGACTTTCAGATAGGGGAAATGTCAGTGAGCGTTCCGATTTCAGTTCCAAAGCGATTCGCCCGATGAGTCCTTCATATTTAGTCGTTGTCAGCCAATTTTCTGAATATTTGAAAATTTCACTTTTTTGTGAAAATATCCACTAAATGAGGGAATAATATGTGTGAGGGTACCCCAGGAGAGTTGCAAATGTGTGTGGGTAGAATATATATCCCACGGGGGTAAAATTGAAAAAAGGAGAAAAATTTTTTTTTTTGGACTTAGTCATTTTTTCAGCGTTTATCAGACTTTCAGATAGGGGAAATGTCAGTGAGCGTTCCGATTTCAGCTCCAGAGCGATTCGCCCGATGAGTCCTTCATATTTAGTTGTTTTCATCCAATTTTCAGAATTTTTGAAAATTTCACTTTTTTGTGAAAATATCCACTAAATGAGGGAATAATATGTGTGAGGGTACCCCAGGAGAGTTCCAAATGTGTGTGGGTAGAATATATATCCCACGGGGGTAAAATTGAAAAAAGGTGAAAAAAAAATTTTTTTTGACTTTGTCATTTTTCCGGCGTTTATCAGACTTTCAGATAGGGGAAATGTCAGTGAGCGTTCCGATTTCAGTTCCAGAGCAATTCGCCCGATGTTGAGCGATACCTTCCGATATCAGGAAATATCGTATCGGATTGGATCGGGCCGATATACAAAAAGTATCGGATATCGCCGATTCCGATACCGGAAACCAATGCAAGTCAATGGGACACAAATATCGGAATGAAAATAAACCCTTTCTTTCCTTGTAGGTTAATTCTACATGAAGGAAAACAACTAAGAATAATGTAGAATGACATGAAAAGCCGGCAATTCATCAGAGGCATTCACCGGTACCCGACAATTTACAACAGAGAGAATAGAGCTTCACACATAGATTAGGTAGATAGAAACATGTCAGTCACATATATATGAAGTACAGTGACAGTGTTGCTTACTGTACTTGTCATTTAGTGTAAAGGATTTATTTAAAAAAATATTAGTGTTTTCGTGCACCGTCTCTTTAAAAAAGCCGGCCGGCAATTCAGCATCTGTACCCGACAATTTATAACAGACAGAATAGAGCTTCACACATAGATTAGATAGATAGAAACATGTCAGTCACATATATATGAAGTACAGTGACAGTGTTGATTACTGTACTTGTCATTTAGTGTAAAGGATTTATTTAAAAAAATATTAGTGTTTTCGTGCACCGTCTCTTTAAAAAAGCCGGCCGGCAATTCAGCATCTGTACCCGACAATTTATAACAGACAGAATAGAGCTTCACACATAGATTAGATAGATAGAAACATGTCAGCCACATATATATGAAGTACAGTGACAGTGTTGATTACTGTACTTGTCATTTAGTGTTAAAATAAAGGATTTATTTAAAAAAAAATTGGCGTGGGGTTCCCCTTAATTTTAGGCTCTAGCGGAGGTTAAGCAGACGGCTGGGGCAGATGTTTGAAGCCTGGGAAGGGGGTAATACCCACGGAGCTTCCCAGGCTACTAATATCAGCCCCCAGCTGAATACCTAGCCTTTACTAACTATTAAAATGTAGGACCCCCCCCAAAAAAATAACGTGGGGTCCCCCCTAATTTAATAGCAAGCAAAGGCTAGGCAGACAGCTGGGGGCTGATTTTAATAGCCCAGGAAGGGTGCCATGAATATTGGCCCCCTCCCAGGCTAGAAACACCAGCCGTCAGCCGCCCCAGAAATGGCGCATCCATAGGATGCGCCAATTCTGGCACTTAGCCTCGCTCTTCCCACTGCCCTGTAGCGGTGGCAGTGGGGTAATAGGGCTGGGGTTGATGTCAGCTTATAATTAGAGATGAGCGTTGTTCTACTCGAACTGTTCGCCAATCTCAAATTCGAGCTGTTTTGGGCGGTGTTCGAGCCGGTCGGCGAACACGAACAATTTGAGAAAAATTCGGCTGTTCGAGGTTATGTTCGATAACTGTTCGTGCACCAAAATCATAACTGGATTTTTTCTCAGTAATGATGAAAATTAATGTTAATACGCAGTTTGAGTGCACAGCGGGGCGGTGGGAGGGGCAGGGGATGCATCTCTGCAGGAACAATGAAGATCTCCATTTTTTTTTCTCTTTCCCGCATTTGCAGTGGGGAGGTGCAATCTGTCAGCCTATCAGCAGCGCACACACGGAGCGAAGTGCTTTTTTTCACACAAGCAAGGGCATGTGTGATTGGCAGTGTATGTCACATGTCCTTGCCCTATAAGACCAAGCCATTTTCCCCGTCGCCACCATTTTCTCACTGCTGCAGCTGCGTGTTAGACGGCACCGCTGTTGCTGTGTGCGCTATACCTTGTTAATTTCAAGCCAATTTTCGCACAAATATACAGATAGCTTGGGAGTAGGGAATAGTTGTGATTGCAGTCCTTTTAAGGACTAGGTTACAGCATTTCCTACGACTTTTATCAAGCAGGTCTGTGCTCTTAAATAGATAGATTGTGGGAGTAAAGACTAATTGTAATTGGAGTCCTTTTCAGGACTAGGTTACATGAGTTCCTATCAGTTTTTGCCAGGCAGGTCTGTGCCAGTGCTGTGCAAGTTTTTTTCACAGCATTTGGCTGAATCTAGCAAAGCTAATCCTTTTTGGCCTATTGCAGAGTGTGTTAGTCAGTGGAGTAGCCTATCTGTGTTGCAAGATATACCACCTGTGTATAGAATACCAATTTTTTTACTGCACCTAGTGAAGTAAAATCTTTTGGGCATAGCATCATTCTATTAGTCCATCTATACTGACCTCCATCAGGTTGCAAATTAAAAATAATTTTTTTCTTCATTTATCTCTGAAAAAATATTTGGGCTTCTAGCAGTGTGTGGGACTTGTTCTATTAGTCCTTCTATACTGACCTCCAGCAGGTTGCAAATTGAATATAATTTTTTTCTGCATCTAGCTCTGAAAAAATATTTGGGCTTCTAGCGGTGTGTGGGACTTGGTCTATTAGTCCATCTATACTGACCTCCATCAGGTTGCAAATTAAAAATAATTTTTTTCTGCATCTAGCTCTGAAAAAATATTTGGGCTTCTAGCAGTGTGTGGGACTTGGTCTATTAGTCCATCTATACTGACCTCCATCAGGTTGCAAATTAAAAATAATTTTTTTCTTCATTTATCTCTGAAAAAATATTTGGGCTTCTAGCAGTGTGTGGGACTTGTTCTATTAGTCCTTCTATACTGACCTCCAGCAGGTTGCAAATTGAATATAATTTTTTTCTGCATCTAGCTCTGAAAAAATATTTGGGCTTCTAGCGGTGTGTGGGACTTGGTCTATTAGTCCATCTATACTGACCTCCATCAGGTTGCAAATTAAAAATAATTTTTTTCTGCATCTAGCTCTGAAAAAATATTTGGGCTTCTAGCAGTGTGTGGGACTTGGTCTATTCGTCCATCTATACTGACCTCCATCAGGTTGCAAATTGAATAAAAAAATTTTCTGCATCTAGCTCTGAAAAAATATTTGGGCTTCTAGCGGTGTGTGGGACTTGGTCTATTAGTCCATCTATACTGACCTCCATCAGGTTGCAAATTAAAAATAATTTTTTTCTGCATCTAACCCAGCCAATAGTTTTGGCCTAATACCACAGTTTGGCCACTCAGCTCTGCTCGGTTACCATCCATTGTTTTTTTGTGCAAACAACTCCAGAGTTGTGAATTAGTTAACCACCAAAATGAGTGGAAAAAGGCCTGCTGCTGGTGGAAAGGGGAATAGGCGTGTTGGGAAGGGGAAAAAAGGTTGTGTCCGTGGGGTAGGTGCAGAAGAAAGACCATCTTCCAGCCAAACTAAAATGTCTACTTCTTTTAGCGGACAATGTGATAAGATCCCTTTCTTACGGCCACGCCAATCGCTACAAATTCCAGATGAGGCACAAAAACAGCAGGTGCTTCAACGGATATCAAGTGCTCCTTTAAGTGGGCTCTCCTCCACATCAACTTCAACATCACAAATACTCCAGTCCTCAAAGGTGTCACCCAAATCGCACTTGCTTCCTCACAGCTCCCAAATCTCCAGCTGCCCGTCTGAGTATGAGGTAGAACAGATGGTTGAGTCTGCAGAGCTGTTTACTCATACTATAGCCTGGGAATCAGAGGTCGACTCCAGCGCTTCTGTGAATCCAGACGAGGAAATGATCTGCACTGATGCCCAGAATCTTTATGAGTCGGATCCAGGACCAGACGCAGAAGGTTCTGACCATAATGTAGACCCTCATTCCCAAACTGTAACTCCTGTTGGTGGAGACAATGAGGAAGACGATGATAAGACTCAAATACCTGATTGGAGCGACAACTTTAGTTTTTTGTCAGGGCAGGAACAGGTTGGCTCTGAGGACGACGGGTGTGATAACACACAGGGTGATGATGATGAGGTTGGAGATCCCACTTACTGTCAACCCACAGTCAGCCAAGAGATAAGGTCAGCAGAGGAGGTGGAGGAAGATGCTAGTGACGACGAGGTCAGGTTGCGCCTTCCTGGACAGAGACGTAGTACTGGAAGCACGTCAACAACTGCATCCTCAAACACAACTCTGCCTCTCACCACAAGTCGTGGTGGCTCTTCAGGTCGCATGGGTGCTAAGCCTTGCATAGCCTGGGCATTTTTTCAGATCGATAAAGATGACCCAACTCGTGTTATCTGTAACATTTGTCAGCAAAAGCTAAGTAGAGGCCAAAAAATACATAGTTTGAGTACTTCATGCATGAACCGGCACATGGACATGAAGCATAAGTTGCAGTGGGAAGCTCAGTGTGCTACAATGCGGCCTAGCCGGCCGGGCCAACCACCGTCTGCCATATCTTGTGCATCCGCGGCCTCTTCATCCTCTGTGACTGGGGGGACAGCAGTCACACCTGTTTTGGGGCGCAGACCTGCCACCTCTTTACCCGCAACAGCCAGCGTGATTGGCAGGTCATCATTTTCTTTGGAGGTGGTAACACCAGCTGGTGTTGAGCGCTGTCCGACATCGATAGCACCACCTTTGGATCAAGGCAACCTAACATGTCCGCCTGCATCTTCCTCACAGACCGGCAGTTTGCCGGGGACACCCTTATCAACCCCGTCTAAGCACAATAGCCAGCCCTCGGTCCCTCAGATGTGGACAAGTAAAAGACCATTTCCTCCTAGCCATGAGAAAGCTAAAAGGTTGAATTTCACCATCTGCAAGCTCTTGGCTACAGAAATGCTGCCTTTCCGCCTGGTGGACACAGAGGATTTTCGAGACCTTATGTCCGTCGCAGTGCCCCAGTACCAGATGCCCAGTCGGCACTACTTCTCAAAGAAAGGTGTGCCTGCGCTCCACCAGCATGTCGCACACAACATCACCGCTTCTTTGAGAAACTCTGTGTGTGACAGGGTGCATTTCACCACAGACACTTGGACGAGTAGGCATGGACAGGGGCGTTACATGTCGCTGACTGGGCACTGGGTAACTATGGTGACAGCAGGACAAGGGGCTGCTGTCCAAGTCTTGCCGTCCTCACGAGTTGTGCGTCAATCCTCTTTATGTCAAAGTTCCTCCACTGCTTCTGCCTCCTCAACCTTCTCTCGGTCTTCCACCTGCACCCAAAGCCTGTCTGGTCATGCCACAAGCTTTCTAACTGCGCAGAAGGGATCCTGCACACCTCCTTACTATGCTGGCAGTAGGGCTCAACGTCATCAGGCGGTTTTTACATTGAAATGTCTGGGAAATGTGAGTCACACAGCTGAGGAGTTGTGGTCAGCTCTGGAGAACCAATTTCATGAATGGTTGTCTCCACTGGACCTGAAACCAGGGAAGGCCGTGTGCGACAATGCTGCAAACCTGGGTGCGGCCCTTCGCCGGGGCAATGTCACACACGTGCCTTGTATGGCTCACGTGTTGAACCTGGTTGTCCAGCAATTTTTAGCCCACTATCCCAGACTAGATGGCCTTCTGCAGAGGGCACGGTCGCTGTGTGCTCACTTCCGCCATTCGCATCCCGCAGCTCAGCGACTTACATCTCTACAGAAGTCGTTGGGCCTGCCACTTCACCGGCTAAAATGCGATGTGCCTACCCAGTGGAATTCAACTCTGCACATGTTGCAGCGACTGTGGCAGCACCGACAAGCCCTGGTGCAATACGTTCTGACGTATAGCCTGGGCCAACGAGATTCAGAGGTGGGGCAAATCACGCTGGAGGAGTGGTCTCAGATCAGGGACCTATGCACCCTTCTGCACAGTTTTGAAATGGCGACGAAGATGTTTAGTGCTGACGATGCCATTATCAGCATGACTATTCCGGTGATTTACATGCTGGAGCACATGTTAAACAGAATTCGGAGTCAGGTGGTGGCACAAGAGGAGGTGGAGGAAGTAGAGGAGGAGGAGTTGTATGCGGAAGGGCTAACATCTGCAAGGTCCAGAAGGTCGGCAGCACCAAGGCGGCAGGCATGTGAGGGTGGGGGAGATGGTTTTACCAGGGCGCATGGTAGCAGCCAAACTAGTGAGGAAGGTGCAGGAGCCCAGGAAGAAGTGGAGGACGAACTGATGGAAGACTCATCAGATGAGGGAGACCTTGATCACATTTCTGTTGTGCGAGGTTGGGGGGAGAGGACAGAGGAAGGAAGCATGATTGTTACCTCGCCACCAACACAACAGGGACTTGGTGCTCCTGGATGCGCAACACACATGAGTGCCTTCTTGCTGCACTACCTGCAACATGACCCTCGAATTGTGAGAATTAGAAATAATCCTGACTACTGGGTTGCCACACTGTTAGATCCCCGGTACAAAAGTAAATTTTCAGAAATTATTCCTGCCATAGAAAGGGATGCACGCATGCAGGAGTATCAGCAGAGACTGTTGCAGAATCTTACATGTGCTTTTCCACAAAATACCAGTGGTGCACGTAGTGAATCTCACAGTTCCAACTTGCCAACCGTGGGACCGTCAAGTGTTCAGCACTCAAACCGTAACAGAACCACAGTATCTGGTGGTAACATCAATTTTGCGGAATCATTTCACCACTTTTTTAGCCCATCCTTTGCAAGGCCACAGGAGACAAGAAGTCTGACACATAGTCAACGCCTAGAGACGATGGTACAGGAGTATCTCCAAGTAAACATTGAAGCCACGACTGTGTCACTGGACCCTTGCTCTTTTTGGGCTTCCAATCTGGATAAATGGCCGGAGCTAGCCACTTACGCCTTGGAGATCTTGTCATGCCCCGCAGCCAGCGTTCTGTCTGAACGTGTGTTCAGCGCTGCTGGTGGTGTGCTGACAGATAAGCGCACGCGGCTCTCCACTGATAATGTAGACAGACTCACGTTCATAAAGATGAACAAATCATGGATCCGAAACGACTTTTCTACCCCTGTGTCATCCTGGGGAGAGTAAAAGCTTGATGATTGGTTAAAATCACCCTACCAACCGTTGTAAGCTTTCAAATTACTAATCATGTTTATCTGTATCTTGACTGGAAAATAATTTGGGCTTTGTAGCAGTGTGCAGCACTGATCCTATTAGGCCATCTATAATAAGCTTCACCAGATTTAAAATTAAAAATAATTTTTAGCTGCATCTAGCCCGGAAAATAATTTTGGGGCTCCGAGATGCGCAAGACACATAAGTGCCTTCTTGCTGCACTACCTGCAACATGACCCTCATATTGTCAGAATTCGAAGTAATCATGACTACTGGGTTGCCACACTCTTAGATCCCCCAAACTTTTCGATCAACCTTTTCATTTTAATAAAGACCAAAAAAATGGTCATTTTTGAAATTATAAGCATTAGCAGGTTGTTAGAAACTGAAATCAAACAGTTTTCAACTCAAAACTTTATTCTAGGTGATGTTACATTTTCACATAGGACCCCTTGTTCGAAAGGAGCTTCTGAACTCTCTCGTCCATTAAATTTGTCAGGTTTTGGATGGTTTCTGCTTCAATTGTTTTGCATGAGGACAGAATACCCTCCCAGAGCTGTTGCTTAGATGTGAACTGCCTCCCGCCATCATAGACACTCCTTTTAATGATGCTCCAAAGGTTCTGAATGGGGTAGAGGTCAGGGGAGCATGGGGGTCACACCATAAGTTTGTCCCCTTTTATGCCCATATCAGCCAGAGATGCAGATGTTTTATGTGCAGCATGAGATGGTGCATTATCATGCAGAAAAATGATCTTGCTGTGAAATACACGGTTCTTCTTCTTGAACCATGGCAGGAAGTGCTGTTTGAGAAAATCCACATACATTATGGAGTTCATCTTTAGCGCCTTCAGGGATCCTAAAGGGGCCGACAATCTCTCTCCCCATGATTCCAGCCCAAAACATTACTCCACCTCCTCTTTGTTGGCGCTGTAGCCGTGTTTGCGTGGGGTGTCCATCAACCAGCCATCCTCCACTCCATTCATCTGGACCATCGAGCGCTGCACGGCACTCATCCGTGAACAAAACAGTTTTGAAATCAGTCTTCATGTAATGTTTGGCCCACTGGAGCCGTTTCTGCTTGTGTGAAGTGGATAGAGGAGGTCGACAGGATGGCGTATGCACAGCTGCAAACCTCTGAAGGACCCTGCATCTTGTTGTTCGGGGGACATTGGAGGCACAAGCAGCTTCAAAAACTTGTCTGCTGCTATGACAAGGCTTTTTTGCCGCTGCTCTTTCAACCTGACGTAATTGCCTGTAGGAAAGAGTCCTCAATTTGCCCTTATCAGCACGCACACGTGTGTACTGTGAATCAGCTACATACTTCTTGATTGCCAAGACACTTCATCCTGATCATCGCACAATGTTGATTGTAGTCATGCCTTGACCTAAACACTCCACAATTTGTTGCTTCTCAGCAGCCGACACATCCTTTTTCTTTCCCATTTTGGCAGAAAATGTAGGCTGCTTAATAATGTGAGAGAGCCTTCTTAAGTAGTCTTGCCTTTCATTGGACACACCTGCCAAACTAATTAGCACAGGTGTCTGCAATTGCTTACAGTGATATAAAGAGCCCTGACACACATCACCATCAATGAGTTTAACTGACAAACAAACAAATTCTTCCCTTATCACTCCTAAACACTTTTTGCATAATAATTTGGAACGCGGTGTACATGTGCTTTTCCACAAAACACCAGTGGTTCACGTAGTGAATCTTACAGTTCTAACTTGCCAACCGTGGTCTGTATGGAATTGTTCAATAAAGGGCCCAAAATTAAGATAACATAGATGGGAGAGGTCTCTATGAATAGGAATTCCTAAGTATTTGATACCCTGTGAGGGCCAGGCAAAGGGAAAGTTGGACTGGATGGAATCCTATATGGATTTAGGGAGGGAGACATCGAGGGCCTCAGACTTCGCTGCATTGATTTTAAAATTTTACCATGTAACAAAGTGATCTATTTCAGCCATAACAGCAGGGATGGATATATGTGATTGAGTGATATATACTAGGACATCATCAGCAAATGGAGAGCACTTGTACTCGGTGCCTCCCACCTCAATCCACCTAATATTGGGGTTATGGCGAATTGATGAGAGCAGGTGCTCCGTCACTAGGATGTATAAGAGAGGGGACAGAGGACATCCCTGCCTTGTCCCATTGGTGATTGTGAAAGGTGATGAAAATGTTCTGACGCACCCCCTGGGCCTTGGGACACCCGGAGCCGGACCCTTTTTGGTGGATGCTGGTGGTTGTAGTCTTCGTGGCGGCGATCCGGTTCCGTGGCTCAGGGCGGTCAAACCAGTGGCGGAACTATTTATGTGGTTTTGATGTTTAAATGTCCGACTACGCCACCCGTGGATTGCGGTCAGAGTGAACCGCCGCTACAGGGCAGATCGCTAAGGCTGGTGTTGTGGGTGCAGCAGAGCATAGCATAACTCCCCACGGGAGGAGTATAGCCTCAGGGCAGTGTATGCGGAGGATGGGGGTGATGGTGCAGGGCAGCAGCAGTAACGACACGGAGTCAGTGATGCAGTTCAGGGCCTTTACTCACAGTTCTTATTATCCAGACCACGTCTGCAGGTAACGGCTGCCCACGTCGTACTGTGCTCACCAGGTGAGGGGCTCAGACAACTCCCAGATAACTTTGGAGCGCTTCACAGGACCCCCTTTGTGTGTCCTTTGTCTGGCCTTTCTTACCAACACTTCTGCCCGGCTGCCTCGGGCCTCCTCTTGGTAAACTTGGTGCCAGTTTCCCTGACCCTATGTGGTGCCTTCCTAGCGGGTGGAGCAAGGGGCTGCGCCACATAAAATGTCAGAGCCTCCGGTTTCTAGCTGAGGGTCGTTTCCTGCCTCCACTAGTTCGGGGACCGGTCTCCCCCTTTGGCCTGACCCCTCCACGCAGGTGGATTCGGGCGTGCGGTGGCGACTCGCCCGTCCGCACCCCTGGGATCCCTTCATTCCTCGTTCCTGGAGCCTTCTCCGCTCCTCTTCCTTCCTTCTCCCTCTTGCAGGCCTGGGCCTCTGTTACTAGGCCCGCCTCCGGAGCAGAGCTCATGCAGAGCCCCTGCTCCCTGCCACTTCTGCTCAGACTTCTCTGCACTGAACTAAGATGGTGCCCACCTTTTATACTCCCTTCTCAATGCACCCAGGAACTGCTTCCTCCCTGCTCCTGCACTGCAGGGTTCCCCTTCCTCAGTGTTCCCTCCCCCCACTCCAGCCAGGGACAGGGACTGTCGTGCCCATCTCAGGGGCATATTGGTCGCCCTGCCCCACGGCAATGTGGTGTAATGCATGCAGGTGTCGGGTCCTGATCCACACTCCATCCTTATCTGAGAGTGAGATATCACACCTCTGGGTGAGGTGCAATACGTCTGTAGCAACCGAGCCCTCGGTGCTACAGTTCCATTTATCTTCAGCCTAGGTGACGTATTGTGATACAGGGCCGTGATTTTGGCTATAAAAGGGTCCCCTAGACCCCTACCCCAAGCTTTTTAAGAGAATCATATATGGCGTGCCAGGAGACTCTATGGAATGCTTTCTCAGCATCCAACGAGAGTATCTACTTACAAATTTTTAACTGCATCTAGCCCAGGAAATACTTTGTGCCTAGTAGCAGTGTCTGCTAGTCAGCGGATTATCCCGGCTGTTAAGCAAGCTACACCACCTGTAGTTTGGACACTTAATTTTTTCAAAGGAAATGCTTCGGGACCACGGGATACTCAGTGAAGAGCATCAGGAGGCACCCCAAGGCATAGGGGCTGGGACTGGCACTAGGATGCCTTGCGGTGGACAGCCGAGCTCGATCCTTATAAAAGATTTTTAACTGCAGCAGCTTTAGTGGACGCTACTGGAGCTGGAATTACGCGGCTGCTGGCATGAGACTTGCCCTCCAATAGATCCTTGTAAATGGATTTAAAGTGTATTTATTCAAATTAGAGGGACAATTTAAATTAAAAAGCTTAGAGCTGCCTCCACCACAGGGGGGCTCTCTCGACCCACCAGCGGACAGGCACCAGTATTGGGAGAGGGGGGCTGGCCGTCAGGGTTCACCGCGGCTCTGGCACAAACCCGGCGACACGGAGGTGGCACGGGCAGGAGCGGACTGGCCGTGTCGGCTTCTCACTTTTTGGATTTTAGAAGGGCATGACATGCCTATATCTGTGTCTCCCCCTCCTTTTACTCCTCCACCTCTTTTCTTTTCGCATGACTATATGTACTTGTCACTTTTCCATGTGTTAGTTGTGTCTTCTGAGCAGTTTGTCAGCTTTTGGACACCTTTGAAGGTGTTTTCTATGTGCTTCTATGTGTTTTTGTTTGCCTGCCATTGGTTTTAACGGTGTTCGAAGGTGTTCGACGAACAGTTCGACGAACAGTTCGGCGAACACACGGGTGTTCGACGAACCAAACCGAACTCGAACACTACGGGGGTGGCTCAACACTACTTATAATGCCAGCTGACATCAAGCCCAGGTTAGTAATGGAGAGGCGTCTATAAGACACCCCCATTACTAACCCCATAGTCAAAGTTAAAGAAAAACACAAACACCCAGAATAAAGTCCTTTAATTGAAATAAACACACAATTCTTTATTGTTCTAAATTAAACCATACTTACAGTCACGCCCATTCCAGCTGAAGCCAACGATCTCCTGCAATAAAAGAAAAATAATAAAGCAACCTCATCCTTACCTTTCCATGGTTCCCACGACAGCTTCAGCTCTGCTACATCGAGATGACAGGCTGGACCGCAGCAGAACGCTGCCATACAGCCTGTCATCCCGCAGACACTGAGAAGCGCAGGCATGCTTGCGCTCCTCAGTGTCTCTCTGTGACGTCATCCAGATGAGCCGAGTTCATGTCCAATGAACTCAGCTCACCTCATGCACGTCACTGACAGCGTGGGAAAATTCTCACGCTGAAGCGCTGAGTGCAGGAGAATTTTCCCACACTGTCAGTGACGTGCATGAGGTGAGCTCATGTCCAATGAACTCAGCTCACCTCATGCACGTCACTGACAGCGTGGGAAAATTCTCACGCTGAAGTGCTGAGTGCAGGAGAATTTTCCCACGCTGTCAGTGACGTACATGAGGTGAGCTGAGTTCATTGGACATGACCTCGGCTCATCTGGATGCCATCACAGCCAGACACTGAGTAGCGCAAGCATGCCTGCGCTTCTCAGTGACTGCGGGATGACAGGCTGGATGGCAGCGTTCTGCTGCGGTCCAGCCTGTCATCACGATGTAGCAGAGCTGAAGCTGTCGTGGGAACCATGGAAAGGTAAGGATGAGGTTGCTTTATTATTTTACTTTTATTGCAGGAGATCATTGGCTTCAGCTGGAATGGGCGTGATGGTAAGTATGGTTTAATTTAGAACAATAAAAAATTGTGTGTTTATTTCAATTAAAGGACTTTATTCTGGGTGTTTGTGTTTTTTTAAATACTTTACTAGAAATTCATGGTGGTCATGTCTAATATTGGCGTGACCCCATGAATTTCGGGCTTAGGGCCAGCTGATAATGCCAAGCTGGCCTTAACCCCTTTATTACCCAGTGAGCCACCGCACCAGGGCCCTGGATGAGTTGGGTACAGCGCAAGAAGATGGCGCTTCTATGAACGCGCCATTTTCTGGGGCGGCTGCGGATTGCAATTTGCAGCGGGGGTGGCCCAGAAAGCTTGGGTCTCCCTGCGCTGCGGATTCCAGTCCCCAGCTGCCTAGTTGAACCTGGCTGGGCACAAAAATAAGGCGAAGCCCCACGCATTTTTTTTTTTAATTATTTCATGAAATTCATGAAATAATTAAGAAAAAAAGGGCTTCCCTATATTGCTGTGTCCAACCAGGTACAAATAGGCAGCTGGTGGTTGGGGGCAGCCCATTCCTGCCTGCTGTACCTGGCTGGACACAAATATAGTGCGAAGACCCACGTCAATTTTTTTAAAATTATTTCATGAAATAATTTTTTTAAAAAAGGGATTCCCTATATTGTTGTGTCCGGCCAGGTACAAATAGGCAGCTGGTGGTTGGGGGCAGCCTGTTCCTGCCTGCTGTACCTGGCTGGACACAAACATAGGGCGAAGCCCCACATCAATTTTTTTTAAAATAAATCCTTTATTTTAACACTAAATGACATTTGAGGAGTTAATAAAGATGCAGTCCCTAAATTATTATTTATTTTTTAATTAATTTTTCCCAAAACTTTTGACGTGGGCTTCGCCATATTTTTGTATGCCAGCCAGGTACAGCATCCAGCTTCTATGAACGCGTCATTTTCCGGGGTGGCTGCGGACTGCAATTTTCAGCGGGGGGGGGGCAGAAAGCTTGGGCCTCCCTGCGCTGCAGATTCCATCCCCCAGCTGCCTAGTTGTACCTGGCTGGACACAAAAATAGGGAGAAGCTTCACGTATTTTTTTTTTTTAATTATTTCATGAAATTCATGAAATAATTAAGAAAAAAGGGCTTCCCTATATTGTTGTGTCCAACCAGGTACAAATAGGCAGCTGGTGGTTGGGGGCAGCCCGTTCCTGCCTGCTGTACCTGGCTGGACACAAATATAGTGCGAAGCCCCACGTCAATTTTTTTTAAATCATTTCAGGAAATTCATGAAATAATTAAAAAAAATTGATGTGGGGCTTCGCCCTATATTTGTGTCCAGCCAGGTACAGCAGGCAGGAACGGGCTGCCCCCAACCACCAGCTGCCTATTTGTACCTAGCCGGACACAACAATATAGGGAAGCCCTTTTTTTCTTAATTATTCCATGAATTTCATGAATTTAAAAAAAAAATACGTGGAGCTTCGCCCTATTTTTGTGTCCAGCCAGGTACAACTAGGCAGCTGGGGGCTGGAATCTGCAGCGCAGGGAGGCCCAAGCTTTCTGGGCCCCACCCGCTGCAAATTGCAGTCCGCAGCCGCCCCGGAAAATGGCGCGTTCATAGAAGCGCCATCTTCTGGCGCTGTACCCAACTCATCCAGGGCCCTGGTGCGGTGGCTCACTGGGTAATAAAGGGGTTAAGGCCAGCTTGGCATTATCAGCTGGCCCTAAGCCCGAAATTCATGGGGTCACGCCAATATTAGACATGACCACCATGAATTTCTAGTAAAGTATTTAAAAAAACCACAAACACCCAGAAAAAAGTCCTTTAATTGAAATAAACACACAATTCTTTATTGTTCTAAATTAAACCATACTTACAGTCACGCCCATTCCAGCTGAAGCCAACGATCTCCTGCAATAAAAGTAAAATAATAAAGCAACATCATCCTTACCTTTCCATGGCTCCCACGACAGCTTCAGCTCTGCTACATCGAGATGACAGGCTGGACCGCAGCAGAACGCTGCCATCCAGCCTATCATCCCGCAGACACTGAGAAGCGCAGGCATGCTTGCGCTCCTCAGTGTCTGGCTGTGACGGCATCCATATGAGCCGAGGTCATGTCCAATGAACTCGGCGCACCTCATGCACGTCACTGACAGCGTGGGAAAATTCTCACGCTGAAGCGCTGAGTGCAGGAGAATTTTCCCACGCTGTCAGTGACGTGCATGAGGTGAGCTGAGTTCATTGGACATGACCTCACCTCATGTATGTCACTGACAGCGTGGGAGAATTCTCACGCTGAAGTGCTGAGTGCAGGAGAATTTTCCCACGCTGTCAGTGACGTGCATGAGGTGAGCTGAGTTCATTGGACATGACCTCGGCTCATCTGGATGCCGTCACAGCCAGACACTGAGGAGCGCAAGCATGCCTGCTCTTCTCAGTGTCTGCGGGATGACAGGCTGGATGGCAGCGTTCTGCTGCGGTCCAGCCTGTCATCTCGATGTAGCAGAGCTGAAGCTGTCGTGGGAACCATGGAAAGGTAAGGATGAGGTTGCTTTATTATTTTTCTTTTATTGCAGGAGATCGTTGGCTTCAGCTGGAATGGGCGTGACTGTAAGTATGGTTTAATTTAGAACAATAAAGAATTGTGTCTTTATTTCAATTAAAGGACTTTTTTCTGGGTGTTTGTGTTTTTTTTAAATACTTTACTAGAAATTCATGGCGGTCATGTCTAATATTGGCGTGACCCCATGAATTTCGGGCTTAGGGCCAGCTGATAATGTCAAGCTGGCCTTAACCCCTTTATTACCCAGTGAGCCACCGCACCAGGGCCCTGGATGAGTTGGGTACAGCGCCAGAAGATGGCGCTTCTATGAACGCGCCATTTTCCGGGGCGGCTGCGGACTGCAATTTGCAGCGGGTGGGGCCCAGAAAGCTTGGGCCTCCCTGCGCTGCGGATTCCAGCCCCCAGCTGCCTTGTTGTACCTGGCTGGACACAAAAATAGGGCGAAGCCCCACGTATTTTTTTTTTTAAATTATTTCATGAAATTCATGGAATAATTAAGAAAAAAAGGGCTTCCCTATATTGTTGTGTCCGGCTAGGTACAAATAGGCAGCTGGTGGTTGGGGGCAGCCCGTTCCTGCCTGCTGTACCTGACTGGACACAAATATAGGGCGAAGCCCCACATAATTTTTTTTAAATTATTTCATGAATTTCCTGAAATAATTAAAAAAAAATTGACGTGGGGCTTTGCACTATATTTGTGTGCAGCCAGGTACAGCAGGCAGGAACGGGCTGCCCCCAACCACCAGCTGCCTATTTTTACCTGGTTGGACATAACAATATAGGGAAGCCCTTTTTTTCTTAATTATTCCATGAATTTCATGAAATAATTAAAAAAAAAAAAACGTGGAGCTTCTCCCTATTTTTGTGTCCAGCCAGGTACAACTAGGCAGCTGGGGGATGGAATCTGCATCGCAGGGAGGCCCAAGCTTTCTGCCCCCCCCCCGCTGAAAATTGCAGTCTGCAGCCGCCCCGGAAAATGGCGCGTTCATAGAAGCTGGATGCTGTACCTGGCTGGCATACAAAAATATGGCGAAGCCCACGTCAAAAGTTTTGGGAAAAATTAATTAAAAAATAAATAATAATTTAGGGACTGCATCTTTATTAACTCCTCAAATGTCATTTAGTGTTAAAATAAAGGATTTATTTAAAAAAAAAATGGCGTGGGATCCCCCATAATTTTAGTCTCTAGCGGAGGTTAAGCAGACGGCTGGGGCAGATGTTTGAAGCCTGGGAAGGGGGTAAAACCCACGGAGCTTCCCAGGCTACTAATATCAGCCCCCAGCTGAATACCTAGCCTTTACTAGCTATTAAAATGGGGGACCCCCCCCAAAAAAATGACGTGGGGTCCCCCCTATTTTAATAGCTAGCAAAGGCTAGGCAGACAGCTGGGGGCTAATATTAATAGCCCAGGAAGGGTGCCATGAATAATGGCCCCCTCCCAGGCTAGAAACACCAGCCGTCAGCCGCCCCAGAAATGGCGCATCCATAGGATGCGCCAATTCTGGCACTTAGCCTCGCTCTTCCACGCTGCCCTGGTGCGGTGGCAGGGGGTAATAGTGGTGGGGTTCATGTCAGCGCCAGCTGCCATGAAGCCCAGGTTAGTAATGATGGGCGTCTATAAGACACCCCCATTACTAACCTACAAAGTGTTAAAAAGAAAAAACACACTACACCCAGAAAAAAATTTATTTGAAATAAAACACACCATTTTATTTAATTCTTAGTTTACTAAAAAAAAATAGTTACCTGTCCACGTTCCTGCGCTGATCTCCCATGCACAGCTGTCACATCTGGAGATGGTGACAGCTGTGCATGGCTGCTGTAAGCTCACACTGCCGGGAACACGTCCGCTCCCGGCAGCTGGAGCCACTGACTGAGGTCGCCGGAGTGCATTCAGGCAGCGCAGCTCCGGAGACCTCCTTTACGGCACTGCTGTACCGTGGGAATTTCTCACGATACAGCGGGGCCGTAAAGCAGCTAACCGGAGCAGCGCTGCCTGAACTCCGGTGAACCCTTACGGCCCCGTCATTCTAGCGGCGGCAGCGGTTCAGAGCGGTCACATTCTATGTGGCTGTTCTGAACTGGAGATCATCGTGGGACACTCGTGGACTACTACGGAGGGGTAAGGATAAGGTTGTGGTTTATTATTTTATATTTTATTACAGGAGATCGATGGCTTCGGGGAATTAGGTGTCTAGGTGAGTATAGGTGTAGTTTTTTATTTTTTACTTTATTTTAGGTGGCGATCGGCGGGGACAGGTAATGTATGAACTAACTTATTTTAGGTTACCACTGTCCCCCAATGACATGTATCTAACATTTATTGGGGAAACAGTAGGGCAATTTAAATAGCAGGATCAGGCTGATGGGAACTACTGCTCCCATCGAGCTGATCCTGCTGGCACGAGTGGACGGGGGACAGACATAGGCCGATGGGAGTAGTAGTGTCACATCGGCCTATGTCTGCCTGCACGCACAGACACCGCGCACACCCGCACAAACATCGCACAGACACCCCGCACACAGACACCGCACACAGACACCGCACACAGACACCCCGCACAGACACCCCGCACACAGACACCGCACACAAACACCACACACACCCCGCACACACACCCCGCACAGACACCCCGCACACAGACACCGCACACAGACACCGCACACAGACACCGCACACACACCCCGCACACACACGCCGCACACACACTAATCATGACGGGCTGATGGTCTGGGAGGTGAGGCTGACCTGTGTGGCCGTGGGAAAGTTCATGTGAGTTCATGCAGTCAAGCATGAACTCACATGAACCCTCCGAGGGCACCGCGGCTACTTCAAATGAACAGCTGATCAGCATCACCTGATACCTCAGCTGTTCATTTGAAATAACCGGCGGGAAAGCGCAGCACAGAACGGGAAAGCCGGCGGTGAAGTCTTTTCACTGCCGGCTTCCCCGCCCGGGTCCTTCGCTCCTTGGAGCTGCGTTCCCCGCCCGGTCCTAACTTACGATCGGGATGGGAGGTGGCGAGGGGAGCGGAGGATCGGGGTGGGAGGCTGCGGGGAAGCAGTATGGGGCTGTGTGATTGTTTAAAAGCCGGCGGCTTTGTACCGCGCGCCGGCTTTTAAACAATCAGGAGAATTCTCCCCCGCTGGGATGGCATTCTGATGACAGGCTGGATCGCGCTGCCATCCAACTTGTCATCCTTCACAGACACTGCAGAGCGCAGGCATTATGGGAACTTCCGATTCCGGTATTCGATATTGTAAAAGTATAGGAATTAAATATCGGAATTCCGATACCGCGAATATCGGCCGATACCCGATATTACAGTATCGGAATGCTCAACACTACCGATGAGTCCTTCATATTTAGTCGTTTTCAGCCAATTTTCTGAATTTTTGAAAATTTCACTTTTTTGTGAAAATATCCACTAAATGAGGGAATAATATGTGTGAGGGTACCCCAGGAGAGTTCCAAATGTGTGTGGGTAGAATATATATCCCACGGGGGTAAAATTGAAAAAAGGAGAAAAATCTTTTTTTTTGGACTTAGTCATTTTTTCAGCGTTTATCAGACTTTCAGATAGGGGAAATGTCAGTGAGCGTTCCGATTTCAGCTCCAGAGCGATTCGCCCGATGAGTCCTTCATAATTAGTTGTTTTCAGTCAATTTTCAGAATTTTTGAAAATTTCACTTTCTTGTGAAAATATCCACTAAATGAGGGAATAATATGTGTGAGGGTACCCCAGGAGAGTTCCAAATGTGTGTGGGTAGAATATATATCCCACGGGGGTAAAATTGAAAAAAGGAGAAAAATTTTTTTTTTTGACTTTGTCATTTTTTCAGCATTTATCAGACTTTCAGATAGGGGAAATGTCAGTGAGCATTCCGATTTCAGTTCCAGAGCGATTTGCCTGATGAGTCCTTCGTATTTAGTCGTTTTCAGCCAATTTTCTGAATTTTTGAAAATTTCACTTTCTTGTGAAAATATCCACTAAATGAGGGAATAATATGTGTGAGGGTACCCCAGGAGAGTTCCAAATGTGTGTGGGTAGAATATATATCCCACGGGGGTAAAATTGAAAAAAGGTGAAAACATTTTTTTTTTTGACTTTGTCATTTTTCCGGCGTTTATCAGACTTTCAGATAGGGGAAATGTCAGTGAGCGTTCCGATTACAGTTCCAGAGCAATTCGCCGGATGAGACCTTCATATTTAGTCGTTTTCAGCCAATTTTCAGAATGTTTGAAAATTTCACTTTTTTGTGAAAATATCCACTAAATGAGGGAATAATATGTGTGAGGGTACCCCAGGAGAGTTCCAAATGTGTGTGGGTAGAATATATATCCCACGGGGGTAAAATTGAAAAAAGATGAAAAAATATTTTTTTTTGGACTTAGTCATTTTTTCAGCGTTTCTCAGACTTTCAGATAGGGGAAATGTCAGTGAGCGTTCCGATTTCAGTTCCAGAGCGATTCGCCCGATGAGTCCTTCATATTTAGTCGTTTTCAGCCAATTTTCTGAATTTTTGAAAATTTCATTTTTTTGTAAAAAAATATCCACTAAATGAGGGAATAATATGTGTGAGGGTACCCCAGGAGAATTCCAAATGTGTGTGGGTAGAATATATATCCCACGGGGTAAAATTGAAAAAAGGTGAAACATTTTTTTTTTTGGACTTAGTCATTTTTTCAGCGTTTATCAGACTTTCAGATAGGGGAATTATCAGTGAGCGTTCCGATTTCAGTTCCAGAGCGATTCGCCCGATGAGTAGTGTTGAGCGATACCTTCCGATATCAGGAAATATCGTATCGGATTGGATCGGGCCGATACCCAAAAAGTATCGGATATCGCCGATTCCGATACCGGAAACCAATGCAAGTCAATGGGACACAAATATCGGAATGAAAATAAACCCTTTCTTTCCTTGTAGGTTATTTCTACATGAAGTAAAACAACTAAGAATAATGTAGAATGACATGAAAAGCCGGCAATTCATCAGCGGCATTCACCGTACCCGACAATTTACAACAGAAAGAATAGAGCTTCACACATAGATTAGGTAGATAGAACCATGTCAGTCACATATATATGAAGTACAGTGCCAGTGTTGCCTACTGTACTTGTCATTTAGTGTAAAGGATTTATTTTAAAAAATATTAGTGTTTTCGTGCACCGTCTCTTTAAAAAAGCCGGCCGGCAATTCAGCAGCGGTACCCGACAATTTATAACAGACAGAATAGAGCTTCACACATAGATTAGATAGATAGAAACATGTCAGTCACATATATATGAAGTACTGTGACAGTGTTGCTTACTGTACTTGTCATTTAGTGTAAAGGATTTATTTAAAAAAATATTAGTGTTTTCGTGCACCGTCTCTTTAAGAAAGCCGGCCGGCAATTCAGCATCTGTACCCGACAATTTAGAATAGAAAGAATAGAGAATCACACATAGATTAGATAGATAGAAACATGTCAGTCACATATATATGAAGTACAGTGACAGTGTTGATTACTGTACTTGTCATTTAGTGTTAAAATAAAGGATTTATTTAAAAAAAAAATTTGCGTGGGGTTCGCCTTAATTTTAGGCTCTAGCGGAGGTTAAGCAGACAGCTGGGGCAAATGTTTGAAGCCTGGGAAGGGGGTAATACCCACGGAGCTTCCCAGGCAACTAATATCAGCCCCCAGCTGAATACCTAGCCTTTACTAGCTATTAAAATGGGGGAACCCCCCAAAAAAATAACGTGGGGTCCCCCCTAATTTAATAGCTAGCAAAGGCTAGGCAGACAGCTGGGGGCTGATTTTAATAGCCCAGGAAGGGTGCCATGAATATTGGCCCCCTCCCAGGCTAGAAACACCAGCCGTCAGCCGCCCCAGAAATGGCGAATCCATAGGATGCGCCAATTCTGGCACTTAGCCTCGCTCTTCCCACTGCCCTGTAGGGGTGGCAGTGGGGTAATAGGGCTGGGGTTGATGTCAGCTTATAATGCCAGATGACATCAAGCCCAGGTTAGTAATGGAGAGGCGTCTATAAGCGTCTATAAGACACCCCCATTACTAACCCCATAGTCAAAGTTAAAGAAAAACACAAACACCCAGAATAAAGTCCTTTAATTGAAATAAAGACACAATTCTTTATTGTTCTAAATTAAACCATACTTACCATCACGCCCATTCCAGCTGAAGCCAACGATCTCCTGCAATAAAAGAAAAATAATAAAGCAACATCATCCTTACCTTTCGATGGTTCCCAGGACAGCTCCAGCTCTGCTACATCGAGATGACAGGCTGGACCGCAGCAGAACGCTGACATCCAGCCTGTCATCCCGCAGACACTGAGAAGCGCAGGCTTGCTTGCGCTCCTCAGTGTCTCTCTGTGACGTCATCCAGATGAGCCGAGTTCATGTCCAATGAACTCAGCTCACCTCATGCACGTCACTGACAGCGTGGGAAAATTCTCCTGCACTCAGCGCTTCAGCGTGAGAATTCTCCCACGCTGTCAGTGACATACATGAGGTGAGGTCATGTCCAATGAACTCAGCTCACCTCATGCACGTCACTGACAGCGTGGGAAGATTCTCACGCTGAAGTGCTGAGTGCAGGAGAATTTTCCCACGCTGTCAGTGACGTGCATGAGGTGAGCTGAGTTCATTGGACATGACCTCGGCTCATCTTTATGCCGTCACAGCCAGACACTGAGGAGTGGAAGTATGCCTGCGCTTCTCAGTGTCTGCGGAATGACAGGCTGGATGGCAGCGTTCTCCTGCGGTCCAGCCTGTCATCTTGATGTAGCAGAGCTGAAGCTGTCATGGGAGCCATGGAAAGGTAAGGATGAGGTTGCTTTATTATTTTAATTTTATTGCAGGAGAACGTTGGCTTCAGCTGGAATGGGCGTGACGGTAAGTATGGTTTAATTTAGAACAATAAAGAATTGTGTGTTTATTTCAATTAAAGGACTTTATTCTGGGTGTTGTGTTTTTTTAAATATTTTACTAGAAATTCATGGTGGTCATGTCTAATATTGGCGTGACCCCATGAATTTCGGGCTTAGCGCCAGCTGATAATGCCAAGCTGGCCTTAACCCCTTTATTACCCAGTGAGCCACCGCACCAGGGCCCTGGATGAGTTGGGTACAGCGCCAGAAGATGGCGCTTCTATGAACGCGCCATTTTCCGGGGCGGCTGCGGACTGCAATTTGCAGCGGGGGTGGCCCAGAAAGCTTGGGTCTCCCTGCGCTGCGGATTCCAGCCCCCAGCTGCCTAGTTGTACCTGGCTGGGCACAAAAATAGGGCGAAGCCCCACGCATTTTTTATTTAAATTATTTTATGAAATTCATGGAATAATTAAGAAAAAAAGGGCTTCCCTATATTGTTGTGTCCAACCAGGTACAAATAGGCAGCTGGTGGTTGGGGGCAGCCCATTCCTGCCTGCTGTACCTGGCTGGACACAAATATAGTGCGAAGCCCCACGTCAATTTTATTTTAATTATTTCATGAAATAATTTTTTTTAAAAAGGGCTTCCCTATATTGTTGTGTCCGGCCAGGTACAAATAGGCAGCTGGTGGTTGGGGGCAGCCTGTTCCTGCCTGCTGTACCTGGCTGGACACAAATATAGGGCGAAGCCCCACATCAATTTTTTTTAAAATAAATCCTTTATTTTAACACTAAATGACATTTGAGGAGTTAATAAAGATGCAGTCCCTAAATTATTATTTATTTTTTAATTAATTTTTCCCAAAACTTTTGACGTGGGCTTCGCCATATTTTTGCATGCCAGCCAGGTACATCATCCAGCTTCTATGAACGCGTCATTTTCCGGGGTGGCTGTGGACTGCAATTTTCAGCGGGGGGGGGCAGAAAGCTTGGGCCTCCCTGCGCTGCAGATTCCATCCCCCAGCTGCCTAGTTGTACCTGGCTGGACACAAAAATAGGGAGAAGCTTCACGTATTTTTTTTTTTAAATTATTTCATGAAATTCATGAAATAATTAAGAAAAAAAGGGCTTCCCTATATTGTTGTGTCCAACCAGGTACAAATAGGCAGCTGGTGGTTGGGGGCAGCCCGTTCCTGCCTGCTGTACCTGGCTGGACACAAATATAGTGCGAAGCCCCACGTCAATTTTTTTTAAATCATTTCAGGAAATTCATGAAATAATTAAAAAAAATTGATGTGGGGCTTAGCCCTATATTTGTGTCCAGTCAGGTACAGCAGGCAGGAACGGGCTGCCCCCAACCACCAGCTGCCTATTTGTACCTAGCCGGACACAACAATATAGGGAAGCCCTTTTTTTCTTAATTATTCCATGAATTTAAAAAAAAATACGTGGAGCTTCACCCTATTTTTGTGTCCAGCCAGGTACAACTAGGCAGCTGGGGGCTGGAATCTGCAGCGCAGGGAGGCCCAAGCTTTCTGGGCCCCACCCGCTGCAAATTGCAGTCCGCAGCCGCCCCGGAAAATGGCGCGTTCATAGAAGCGCCATCTTCTGGCGCTGTACCCAACTCATCCAGGGCCCTGGTGCGGTGGCTCACTGGGTAATAAAAGGGTTAAGGCCAGCTTGGCATTATCAGCTGGCCCCAAGCCCGAAATTCATGGGGTCACGCCAATATTAGACATGACCACCATGAATTTCTAGTAAAGTATTTAAAAAAAACACAAACACCCAGAAAAAAGTCCTTTAATTGAAATAAACACACAATTCTTTATTGTTCTAAATTAAACCATACTTACAGTCACGCCCATTCCAGCTGAAGCCAACGATCTCCTGCAATAAAAGTAAAATAATAAAGCAACATCATCCTTACCTTTCCATGGCTCCCACGACGGCTCCAGCTCTGCTACATCGAGATGACAGGCTGGACCGCAGCAGAACGCTGCCATCCAGCCTATCATCCCGCAGACACTGAGAAGCGCAGGCATGCTTGCGCTCCTCAGTGTCTGGCTGTGACGACATCCAGATGAGCCGAGGTCATGTCCAATGAACTCGGCGCACCTCATGCACGTCACTGACAGCGTGGGAAAATTCTCACGCTGAAGCGCTGAGTGCAGGAGAATTTTCCCACGCTGTCAGTGACGTGCATGAGGTGAGCTGAGTTCATTGGACATGACCTCGGCTAATCTGGATGCCGCCACAGCCAGACACTGAGGAGCGCAAGCATGCCTGCGCTTCTCAGTGTCTGCGGGATGACAGGCTGGATGGCAGCGTTCTGCTGCGGTCCAGCCTGTCATCTCGATGTAGCACAGCTGAAGCTGTCGTGGGAACCATGGAAAGGTAAGGATGAGGTTGCTTTATTATTTTTCTTTTATTGAAGGAGATCGTTGACTTCAGCTGGAATGGGCGTGACTGTAAGTATGGTTTAATTTAGAACAATAAAGAATTGTGTCTTTATTTCAATTAAAGGACTTTTTTCTGGGTGTTTGTGTTTTTTTTAAATACTTTACTAGAAATTCATGGCGGTCATGTCTAATATTGGCGTGACCCCATGAATTTCGGGCTTAGGGCCAGCTGATAATGCCAAGCTGGCCTTAACCCCTTTATTACCCAGTGAGCCACCGCACCAGGGCCCTGGATGAGTTGGGTACAGCGCCAGAAGATGGCGCTTCTATGAACGCGCCTTTTTCCGGGGCGGCTGCGGACTGCAATTTGCAGCGGGTGGGGCCCAGAAAGCTTGGGCCTCCCTGCGCTGCGGATTCCAGCCCCCAGCTGCCTTGTTGTACCTGGCTGGACACAAAAATAGGGCGAAGCCCCACGTATTTTTTTTTTTAATTATTTCATGAAATTCATGGAATAATTAAGAAAAAAAGGGCTTCCCTATATTGTTGTGTCCGGCTAGGTACAAATAGGCAGCTGGTGGTTAGGGGCAGCCCGTTCCTGCCTGCTGTACCTGACTGGACACAAATATAGGGCGAAGCCCCACATAATTTTTTTTAAATTATTACATGAATTTCCTGAAATAATTAAAAAAAAATTGACGTGGGGCTTTGCACTATATTTGTGTCCAGCCAGGTACAGCAGGCAGGAACGGGCTGCCCCCAACCACCAGCTGCCTATTTGTACCTGGTTGGACACAACAATATAGGGAAGCCCTTTTTTTCTTAATTATTCCATGAATTTCATGAAATAATTAAAAAAAAAAAAAACGTGGAGCTTCTCCCTATTTTTGTGTCCAGCCAGGTACAACTAGGCAGCTGGGGGATGGAATCTGCAGCGCAGGGAGGCCCAAGCTTTCTGCCCCCCGCTGAAAATTGCAGTCTGCAGCCGCCCCGGAAAATGGCGCGTTCATAGAAGCTGGATGCTGTACCTGGCTGGCATACAAAAATATGGCGAAGCCCACGTCAAAAGTTTTGGGAAAAATTAATTAAAAAATAAATAATAATTTAGGGACTGCATCTTTATTAACTCCTCAAATGTCATTTAGTGTTAAAATAAAGGATTTATTTAAAAAAAAAAATGGCATGGGATCCCCCATAATTTTAGTCTCTAGCGGAGGTTAAGCAGACGGCTGGGGCAGATGTTTGAAGCCTGGGAAGGGGGTAAAACCCATGGAGCTTCCCAGGCTACTAATATCAGCCCCCAGCTGAATACCTAGCCTTTACTAGCTATTAAAATGGGGGACCCCCCCCAAAAAAATGACGTGGGGTCCCCCCTATTTTAATAGCTAGCAAAGGCTAGGCAGACAGCTGGGGGCTGATATTAATAGCCCAGGAAGGGTGCCATGAATAATGGCCCCCTCCCAGGCTAGAAACACCAGCCGCCAGCCACCCCAGAAATGGCGCATCCATAGGATGCGCCAATTCTGGCACTTAGCCTCGCTCTTCCACGCTGCCCTGGTGCGGTGGCAGGGGGTAATAGTGGTGGGGTTCATGTCAGCGCCAGCTGCCATGAAGCCCAGGTTAGTAATGATGGCCGTCTATAAGACACCCCCATTACTAACCTACAAAGTGTTAAAAAGAAAAAACACACTACACCCAGAAAAAAATAATTTATTTGAAATAAAACACACCATTTTATTTAATTCTTAGTTTACTAAAAATAATAGTTACCTGTCCACGTTCCTGCGCTGATCTCCCATGCACAGCTGTCACATCTGGAGAAGGTGACAGCTGTGCATGGCTGCTGTAAGCTCACGCTGCCGGGAACACGTCCGCTCCCGGCAGCGGGAGCCACTGACTGAGGTCACCGGAGTGCATTCAGTCAGCGCAGCTCCAGAGACCTCCTTTACGGCACTGCTGTACCGTGGGAATTTCTCAAGATACAGCAGGGCCGTAAAGGAGCTTACCGGAGCAGCGCTGCCTGAACTCCGGTGAACCCTTACGGCCCCGACATTCTAGCGGCGGCAGCGGTTCAGAGCGGTCACATTCTATGTGGCTGCTCTGAACTGGAGATCTTCGTGGGACACTCGTGGACTACTCCGGAGGGGTAAGGATAAGGTTGTGGTTTATTATTTTATATTTAATTACAGGAGATCGATGGCTTCGGGGAATTAGGTGTCTAGGTGAGTATAGGTGTAGTTTTTTATTTTTTACTTTATTTTAGGTGGCGATCGGCGGGGACAGGTAATGTATGAACTAATTTCTTTTAGGTAACCACTGGCCACCAATGATATGTATCTAACATTTATTGGGGACACAGTAGGGCAATTTAAATAGCAGGATCAGGCTGATGGGAACTACTGCTCCCATCGAGCTGATCCTGCTGGCACGAGTGGACGGGGGACAGACATAGGCCAATGGGAGTAGTAGTGTCACATCGGTCTATGTCTGCCTGCACGCACAGACACCGCGCACACCCGCACAAACATCGCACAGACACCCCGCACACACACACCGCACACACACCCGCACACACACCCCGCACACACATCCCGCACACACACCCCGCACACACACCCCGCACACACACCCCGCACACACACCCCGCACACACACCCGCACACACACCCCGCACACACACCCCGCACACATACTAATCATGACGGGTCTGGGAGGTGAGGCTGACCTGTGTGGCCATGGGAAAGTTCATGTGAGTTTATGCAGTCAAGCATGAACTCACATGAACCCTCTGAGGGCAACACGGCGACTTCAAATGAACAGCTGATCGGCATCAGCTGATACCTCAGCTGTTCATTTGAAATAACCGGCGGGAAAGCGCAGCACAGAACGGGAAAGCCGGCGGTGAAGTCTTTTCACTGCTGGCTTCCCCGCCCGGGTACTTCGCTCCTTGGTGCTGCGCTCCCCGCCCGGTCCTAATTTACGATTGGGATTGGAGGTGGCGAGGGGAGCAGAGGATCGGGGTGGGAGGCTGCGGGGAAGCAGTATGGGGCTGTGTGATTGTTTAAAAGCCGGCGGCTTTTTACCGCGCGCCGGCTTTTAAACAATCAGGAGAATTCTCCCCCGCTGGGATGGCATTCTGATGACAGGCTGGATCGCGCTGCCATCCAACTTGTCATCCTTCACAGACACTGCAGAGCGCAGGCATTATGGGAACTTCCGATTCCGGTATTCGATATTGTAAAAGTATCGGAATTTAGTATCGGAATTCCGATACCGCGAATATCGGCAGATACCCGATATTACAGTATCGGAATGCTCAACACTACCGATGAGTCCTTCATATTTAGTCGTTTTCAGCCAATTTTTTGAATTTTTGAAAATTTCACTTTTTTGTAAAAAAATATCCACTAAATGAGGGAGTAATATGTTGAGGGTACCCCAGGAGAGTTCCAAATGTGTGTGGGTAGAATATATATCCCACGGGGGTAAAATTGAAAAAAGTTGAAAAAAAATTTTTTTTAGACTTAGTCATTTTTCCGGCGTTTATCAGACTTTCAGATAGGGGAAATGTCAGTGAGCATTCCGATTTCAGTTTCAGAGCGATTCGCCCGATGAGTCCTTCATATTTAGTCATTTTCAGCCAATTTTCAGAATTTTTGAAAATTTCACTTTTTTTGTGAAAATATCCACTAAATGAGGGAATAATATGTGCGAGGCTACCCCTGGAGAGTTCCAAATGTGTGTGGGTAGAATATATATCCCACGGGGGTAAAATTGAAAAAAGATGAAAAAAATTTTTTTTTGCACTTAGTCATTTTTTCAGCGTTTATCAGACTTTCACATAGGGGAAATGTCAGTGAGCGTTCCGATTTCAGTTCCAGAGCGATTCGCCCGATGAGTCCTTCATATTTAGTCGTTTTCAGCCAATTTTCTGAATATTTGAAAATTTCACTTTTTTGTGAAAATATCCACTAAATGAGGGAATAATATGTGTGAGGGTACCCCAGGAGAGTTCCAAATGTGTGTGGGTAGAATATATATCCCACGGGGGTAATATTGAAAAAAGTTTTAAAAAATTTTTTTTTAGACTTAGTCATTTTTCCGGCGTTTATCAGACTTTCAGATAGGGGAAATGTCAGTGAGCATTCCGATTTCAGTTCCAGAGCAATTCGCCCGATGAATCCTTCATATTTAGTCGTTTTCAGCCAATTTTCAGAATTTTTGAAAATTTCACTTTTTTGTGAAAATATCCACTAAATGAGGGAATAATATGTGTGAGGGTACCCCAGGAGAGTTCCAAATGTGTGTGCGTAGAATATATATCCCACGGGGGTAAAATTGAAAAAAGATGAAAAAAAATTTTTTTTAGACTTAGTCATTTTTCCGGCGTTTATCAGACTTTCAGATAGGGGAAATGTCAGTGAGCATTCCGATTTCAGTTCCAGAGCAATTCGCCCGATGAATCCTTCATATTTAGTCGTTTTCAGCCAATTTTCAGAATTTTTGAAAATTTCACTTTTTTGTGAAAATATCCACTAAATGAGGGAATAATATGTGTGAGGGTACCCCAGGAGAGTTCCAAATGTGTGTGCGTAGAATATATATCCCACGGGGGTAAAATTGAAAAAAGATGAAAAAAAAATTTTTTTAGACTTAGTCATTTTTACGGCGTTTATCAGACTTTCAGATAGGGGAAATGTCAGTGAGCATTCCGATTTCAGTTCCAGAGCAATTCGCCTGATGAGTCCTTCATATTTAGTCGTTTTCAGCCAATTTTCTGAATTTTTGAAAATTTCACTTTTTTGTAAAAAAATATCCACTAAATGAGGGAATAATATGTGTGAGGGTACCCCAGGAGAGTTCCAAATGTGTGTGGGTAGAATATATATCCCACGGGGGAAAAATTGAAAAAAGTTGAAAAAAAATTTTTTTTAGACTTAGTCATTTTTCTGGCGTTTATCAGACTTTCAGATAGGGGAAATGTCAGTGACCGTTCCGATTTCAGTTCCAGAGCGATTCGCCCGATGAGTCCTTCATATTTCGTCGTTTTCAGCCAATTTTCAGAATTTTTGAAAATTTCACTTTTTTGTGAAAATATCCACTAAATGAGGGAATAATATGTGTGAGGGTACCCCAGGAGAGTTCCAAATGTGTGTGGGTAGAATATATATCCCACGGGGGTAAAATTGAAAAAAGTTTAAAAAAAATTTTTTTTGGACTTAGTCATTTTTCCGGCGTTAATCAGACTTTCAATTCGGGCAAATGTCAGTGAGCGTTCCGATTTCAGTTCCAGAGCGATTTGCCCGATGAGTCCTTCATATTTAGTCGTTTTAAGCCAATTTTCTGAATATTTGAAAATTTCACTTTTTTGTGAAAATATCCACTAAATGAGGGAATAATATGTGTGAGGGTACCCCAGGAGAGTTCCAAATGTGTGTGGGTAGAATATATATCCCACGGGGGTAAAATTGAAAAAAGATGAAAAAAATTTTTTTTTGGACTTAGCCATTTTTTCAGCGTTTATCAGACTTTCAGATGGGGAAATGTCAGTGAGCGTTCCGATTTCAGTTCCAGAGCGATTCGCCCGATGAGTCCTTCATATTTAGTCGTTTTCAGCCAATTTTCTGAATATTTG
Source organism: Phyllobates terribilis (assembly GCF_046119375.1). Lineage (NCBI taxonomy): Eukaryota > Metazoa > Chordata > Amphibia > Anura > Dendrobatidae > Phyllobates > Phyllobates terribilis. Next base: position 6,635,018 of record NW_027362838.1, on the reverse strand, counting down.
AAAATTTCAATTTCACTTTTTTGTGAAAATATCCACTAAATGAGGGAATAATATGTGTGAGGGTACCCCAGGAGAGTTCCAAATGTGTGTGGGTAGAATATATATCCCACGGGGGTAAAATTGAAAAAAGTTTAAAAAAATTTTTTTTTAGACTTAGTCATTTTTCCGGCGTTTATCAGACTTTCAGATAGGGGAAATGTCAGTGAGCATTCCGATTTCAGTTCCAAAGCAATTCGCCCGATGATTCCTTCATATTTAGTCGTTTTCAGCCAATTTTCAGAATTTTTGAAAATTTCACTTTTTTGTGAAAATATCCACTAAATGAGGGAATAATATGTGTGAGGGTACCCCAGGAGAGTTCCAAATGTGTGTTGGTAGAATATATATCCCACGGGGGTAAAATTGAAAAAAGTTTAAAAAAAATTTTTTTTAGACTTAGTCATTTTTCCGGCGTTTATCAGACTTTCAGATAGGGGAAATGTCAGTGAGCATTCCGATTTCAGTTCCAGAGCGATTCGCCCGATGAATCCTTCATATTTAGTCGTTTTCAGCCAATTTTCAGAATTTTTGAAAATTTCACTTTTTTGTGAAAATATCCACTAAATGAGGGAATAATATGTGTGAGGGTACCCCAGGAGAGTTCCAAATGTGTGTTGGTAGAATATATATCCCACGGGGGTAAAATTGAAAAAAGTTTAAAAAAAATTTTTTTTAGACTTAGTCATTTTTCCGGCGTTTATCAGACTTTCAGATAGGGGAAATGTCAGTGAGCATTCCGATTTCAGTTCCAGAGCGATTCGCCCGATGAATCCTTCATATTTAGTCGTTTTCAGCCAATTTTCAGAATTTTTGAAAATTTCACTTTTTTGTGAAAATATCCACTAAATGAGGGAATAATATGTGTGAGGGTACCCCAGGAGAGTTCCAAATGTGTGTGGGTAGAATATATATCCCACGGGGGTAAAATTGAAAAAAGTTTAAAAAAAATTTTTTTTAGACTTAGTCATTTTTCCGGCGTTTATCAGACTTTCAGATAGGGGAAATGTCAGTGAGCATTCCGATTTCAGTTCCAAAGCAATTCGCCCGATGAGTCCTTCATATTTAGTCGTTTTCAGCCAATTTTCTGAATATTTGAAAATTTCACTTTTTTGTGAAAATATCCACTAAATGAGGGAATAATATGTGTGAGGGTACCCCAGGAGAGTTCCAAATGTGTGTGGGTAGAATATATATCCCACGGGGGTAAAATTGAAAAAAGTTTAAAAAAATTTTTTTTTAGACTTAGTCATTTTTTTGGCGTTTATCAGACTTTCAGATAGGGGAAATGTCAGTGAGCATTCCGATTTCAGTTCCAGAGCAATTCGCCCGATGAATCCTTCATATTTAGTCGTTTTCAGCCAATTTTCAGAATTTTTGAAAATTTCACTTTTTTGTAAAAAAATATCCACTAAATGAGGGAATAATATGTGTGAGGGTACCCCAGTAGAGTTCCAAATGTGTATGGGTAGAATATATATCCCACGGGGGTAAAATTGAAAAAAGTTTAAAAAAAATTTTTTTTGGACTTAGTCATTTTTCCGGCGTTTATCAGACTTTCAGATAGGGGAAATGTCAGTGAGCATTCCGATTTCAGTTCCAGAGCAATTCGCCTGATGAGTCCTTCATATTTAGTCGTTTTCAGCCAATTTTCAGAATTTTTGAAAATTTCACTTTTTTGTAAAAAAATATCCACTACATGAGGGAGTAATATGTGTGAGGGTACCCCAGGAGAGTTCCAAATGTGTGTGGGTAGAATATATATACCACGGGGGTAAAATTGAAAAAAGTTGAAAAAAATTTTTTTTTAGACTTAGTCATTTTTCCGGCGTTTATCAGACTTTCAGATAGGGGAAATGTCAGTGAGCGTTCCGATTTCAGTTCCAGAGCGATTCGCCCGATGAGTCCTTCATATTTAGTCGTTTTCAGCCAATTTTCAGAATTTTTGAAAATTTCATTTTTTTGTGAAAATATCCACTAAATGAGGGAATAATATGTGTGAGGGTACCCCAGGAGAGTTCCAAATGTGTGTGGGTAGAATATATATCCCACGGGGGTAAAATTGAAAAAAGATGAAAAAAATTTTTTTTTGGACTTAGTCATTTTTTCAGCGTTTATCAGACTTTCAGATAGGGGAAATGTCAGTGAGCATTCCGATTTCAGTTCCAGAGCGATTCGCCCGATGAGTCCTTCATATTTAGTCGTTTTCAGCCAATTTTCTGAATATTTGAAAATTTCACTTTTTGTGAAAATATCCACTAAATGAGGGAATAATATGTGTGAGGGTACCCCAGGAGAGTTCCAAATGTGTGTGGGTAGAATATATTTCCCACGGGGGTAAAATTGAAAAAAGATGAAAAAAAATTTTTTTTAGACTTAGTCATTTTTCCGGCGTTTATCAGACTTTCAGATAGGGGAAATGTCAGTGAGCATTCCGATTTCAGTTCCAGAGCAATTCGCCCGATGAATCCTTCATATTTAGTCGTTTTCAGCCAATTTTCAGAATTTTTGAAAATTTCACTTTTTTGTGAAAATATCCACTAAATGAGGGAATAATATGTGTGAGGGTACCCCAGGAGAGTTCCAAATGTGTGTGGGTAGAATATATATCCCACGGGGGTAAAATTGAAACAAGTTTAAAAAACATTTTTTTTGGACTTAGCCATTATTCCGGCGTTTATCAGACTTTCAGATAGGGGAAATGTCAGTGAGCATTCCGATTTCAGTTCCAGAGCAATTCGCCTGATGAGTCCTTCATATTTAGTCGTTTTCAACCAATTTTCTGAATTTTTGAAAATTTCACTTTTTTGTAAAAAAATATCCACTAAATGAGGGAGTAATATGTGTGAGGGTACCCCAGGAGAGTTCCAAATGTGTGTGGGTAGAATATATATACCACGGGGGTAAAATTGAAAAAAGTTGAAAAAAAATTTTTTTTAGACTTAGTCATTTTTCCGGCGTTTATCAGACTTTCAGATAGGGGAAATGTCAGTGAGCATTCCGATTTCAGTTCCAGAGCGATTCGCCCGATGAGTCCTTCATATTTAGTCGTTTTCAGCCAATTTTCAGAATTTTTGAAAATTTCACTTTTTTGTGAAAATATCCACTAAATGAGGGAATAATATGTGTGAGGGTACCCCAGGAGAGTTCCAAATGTGTGTGGGTAGAATATATTTCCCACGGGGGTAAAATTGAAAAAAGATGAAAAAAAATTTTTTTTAGACTTAGTCATTTTTCCGGCGTTTATCAGACTTTCAGATAGGGGAAATGTCAGTGAGCATTCCGATTTCAGTTCCAGAGCAATTCGCCCGATGAATCCTTCATATTTAGTCGTTTTCAGCCAATTTACAGAATTTTTGAAAATTTCACTTTTTTGTGAAAATATCCACTAAATGAGGGAATAATATGTGTGAGGGTACCCCAGGAGAGTTCCAAATGTGTGTGTGTAGAATATATATCCCACGGGGGTAAAATTGAAAAAAGATGAAAAAACATTTTTTTTAGACTTAGTCATTTTTCCAGCGTTTATCAGACTTTCAGATAGGGGAAATGTCAGTGAGCATTCCGATTTCAGTTCCAGAGCAATTCGCCTGATCAGTCCTTCATATTTAGTCGTTTTCAGCCAATTTTCTGAATTTTTGAAAATTTCACTTTTTTGTAAAAAAATATCCACTAAATGAGGGAGTAATATGTGTGAGGGTACCCCAGGAGAGTTCCAAATGTGTGTGGGTAGAATATATATCCCACGGGGGTAAAATTGAAAAAAGTTGAAAAAAAATTTTTTTTAGACTTAGTCATTTTTCCGGCGTTTATCAGACTTTCAGATAGGGGAAATGTCAGTGAGCGTTCCGATTTCAGTTCCAGAGCGATTCGCCCGATGAGTCCTTCATATTTAGTCGTTTTCAGCCAATTTTCAGAATTTTTGAAAATTTCACTTTTTTGTGAAAATATCCACTAAATGAGGGAATAATATGTGTGAGGGTACCCCAGGAGAGTTCCAAATGTGTGTGGGTAGAATATATATCCCACGGGGGTAAAATTGAAAAAAGTTTAAAAAAAATTTTTTTTGGACTTAGTCATTTTTCCGGCGTTAATCAGACTTTCAATTAGGGCAAATGTCAGTGAGCGTTCCGATTTCAGTTCCAGAGCGATTCGCCCGATGAGTCCTTCATATTTAGTCGTTTTAAGCCAATTTTCAGAATATTTGAAAATTTCACTTTTTTGTGAAAATATCCACTAAATGAGGGAATAATATGTGTGAGGGTACCCCAGGAGAGTTCCAAATGTGTGTGGGTAGAATATATATCCCACGGGGGTAAAATTGAAAAAAGTTTAAAAAAAATTTTTTGGGGACTTAGTCATTTTTCCGGCGTTTATCAGACTTTCAATTAGGGCAAATGTCAGTGAGCGTTCCGATTTCAGTTCCAGAGCGATTTGCCCGATGAGTCCTTCATATTTAGTCGTTTTCGCCAATTTTCTGAATATTTGAAAATTTCACTTTTTTGTGAAAATATCCACTAAATGAGGGAATAATATGTGTGAGGGTACCCCAGGAGAGTTCCAAATGTGTGTGGGTAGAATATATATCCCACGGGGGTAAAATTGAAAAAAGTTTAAAAAAAATTTTTTTTAGACTTAGTCATTTTTCCGGCGTTTATCAGACTTTCACATAGGGGAAATGTCAGTGAGCATTCCGATTTCAGTTCCAGAGCAATTCGCCCGATGAGTCCTTCATATTTAGTCGTTTTCAGCCAATTTTCAGAATTTTTGAAAATTTCACTTTTTTGTGAAAATATCCACTAAATGAGGGAATAATATGTGTGAGGGTACCCCAGGAGAGTTCCAAATGTGTGTGGGTAGAATATATTTCCCACGGGGGTAAAATTGAAAAAAGTTTAAAAAAAATTTTTTTTAGACTTAGTCATTTTTCCGGCGTTTATCAGACTTTCACATAGGGGAAATGTCAGTGAGCATTCCGATTTCAGTTCCAGAGCAATTCGCCCGATGAGTCCTTCATATTTAGTCGTTTTCAGCCAATTTTCAGAATTTTTGAAAATTTCACTTTTTTGTGAAAATATCCACTAAATGAGGGAATAATATGTGTGAGGGTACCCCAGGAGAGTTCCAAATGTGTGTGGGTAGAATATATATCCCACGGGGGTAAAATTGAAAAAAGTTGAAAAAAAATTTTTTTTAGACTTAGTCATTTTTCCGGCGTTTATCAGACTTTCAGATAGGGGAAATGTCAGTGAGCGTTCCGATTTCAGTTCCAGAGCGATTTGCCCGATGAGTCCTTCATATTTAGTCGTTTTCAGCCAATTTTCTGAATATTTGAAAATTTCACTTTTTTGTGAAAATATCCACTAAATGAGGGAATAATATGTGTGAGGGTACCCCAGGAGAGTTCCAAATGTGTGTGGGTAGAATATATATCCCACGGGGGTAAAATTGAAAAAAGTTTAAAAAAAATTTTTTTTAGACTTAGTCATTTTTCCGGCGTTAATCAGACTTTCAATTAGGGCAAATGTCAGTGAGCGTTCCGATTTCAGTTCCAGAGCGATTTGCCCGATGAGTCCTTCATATTTAGTCGTTTTCAGCCAATTTTCAGAATTTTTGAAAATTTCACTTTTTTGTGAAAATATCCACTAAATGAGGGAATAATATGTGTGAGGGTACCCCAGGAGAGTTCCAAATGTGTGTGGGTAGAATATATATCCCACGGGGGTAAAATTGAAAAAAGTTTAAAAAAAATTTTTTGGGGACTTAGTCATTTTTCCGGCGTTTATCAGACTTTCAATTAGGGCAAATGTCAGTGAGCGTTCCGATTTCAGTTCCAGAGCGATTTGCCCGATGAGTCCTTCATATTTAGTCGTTTTCGCCAATTTTCTGAATATTTGAAAATTTCACTTTTTTGTGAAAATATCCACTAAATGAGGGAATAATATGTGTGAGGGTACCCCAGGAGAGTTCCAAATGTGTGTGGGTAGAATATATATACCACGGGGGTAAAATTGAAAAAAGTTGAAAAAAAATTTTTTTTAGACTTAGTCATTTTTCCGGCGTTTATCAGACTTTCAGATAGGGGAAATGTCAGTGAGCATTCCGATTTCAGTTCCAGAGCGATTCGCCCGATGAGTCCTTCATATTTAGTCGTTTTCAGCCAATTTTCAGAATTTTTGAAAATTTCACTTTTTTGTGAAAATATCCACTAAATGAGGGAATAATATGTGTGAGGGTACCCCAGGAGAGTTCCAAATGTGTGTGGGTAGAATATATTTCCCACGGGGGTAAAATTGAAAAAAGATGAAAAAAAATTTTTTTTAGACTTAGTCATTTTTCCGGCGTTTATCAGACTTTCAGATAGGGGAAATGTCAGTGAGCATTCCGATTTCAGTTCCAGAGCAATTCGCCCGATGAATCCTTCATATTTAGTCGTTTTCAGCCAATTTACAGAATTTTTGAAAATTTCACTTTTTTGTGAAAATATCCACTAAATGAGGGAATAATATGTGTGAGGGTACCCCAGGAGAGTTCCAAATGTGTGTGTGTAGAATATATATCCCACGGGGGTAAAATTGAAAAAAGATGAAAAAACATTTTTTTTAGACTTAGTCATTTTTCCAGCGTTTATCAGACTTTCAGATAGGGGAAATGTCAGTGAGCATTCCGATTTCAGTTCCAGAGCAATTCGCCTGATCAGTCCTTCATATTTAGTCGTTTTCAGCCAATTTTCTGAATTTTTGAAAATTTCACTTTTTTGTAAAAAAATATCCACTAAATGAGGGAGTAATATGTGTGAGGGTACCCCAGGAGAGTTCCAAATGTGTGTGGGTAGAATATATATCCCACGGGGGTAAAATTGAAAAAAGTTGAAAAAAAATTTTTTTTAGACTTAGTCATTTTTCCGGCGTTTATCAGACTTTCAGATAGGGGAAATGTCAGTGAGCGTTCCGATTTCAGTTCCAGAGCGATTCGCCCGATGAGTCCTTCATATTTAGTCGTTTTCAGCCAATTTTCAGAATTTTTGAAAATTTCACTTTTTTGTGAAAATATCCACTAAATGAGGGAATAATATGTGTGAGGGTACCCCAGGAGAGTTCCAAATGTGTGTGGGTAGAATATATATCCCACGGGGGTAAAATTGAAAAAAGTTTAAAAAAAATTTTTTTTGGACTTAGTCATTTTTCCGGCGTTAATCAGACTTTCAATTAGGGCAAATGTCAGTGAGCGTTCCGATTTCAGTTCCAGAGCGATTCGCCCGATGAGTCCTTCATATTTAGTCGTTTTAAGCCAATTTTCAGAATATTTGAAAATTTCACTTTTTTGTGAAAATATCCACTAAATGAGGGAATAATATGTGTGAGGGTACCCCAGGAGAGTTCCAAATGTGTGTGGGTAGAATATATATCCCACGGGGGTAAAATTGAAAAAAGTTTAAAAAAAATTTTTTGGGGACTTAGTCATTTTTCCGGCGTTTATCAGACTTTCAATTAGGGCAAATGTCAGTGAGCGTTCCGATTTCAGTTCCAGAGCGATTTGCCCGATGAGTCCTTCATATTTAGTCGTTTTCGCCAATTTTCTGAATATTTGAAAATTTCACTTTTTTGTGAAAATATCCACTAAATGAGGGAATAATATGTGTGAGGGTACCCCAGGAGAGTTCCAAATGTGTGTGGGTAGAATATATATCCCACGGGGGTAAAATTGAAAAAAGTTTAAAAAAAATTTTTTTTAGACTTAGTCATTTTTCCGGCGTTTATCAGACTTTCACATAGGGGAAATGTCAGTGAGCATTCCGATTTCAGTTCCAGAGCAATTCGCCCGATGAGTCCTTCATATTTAGTCGTTTTCAGCCAATTTTCAGAATTTTTGAAAATTTCACTTTTTTGTGAAAATATCCACTAAATGAGGGAATAATATGTGTGAGGGTACCCCAGGAGAGTTCCAAATGTGTGTGGGTAGAATATATTTCCCACGGGGGTAAAATTGAAAAAAGTTTAAAAAAAATTTTTTTTAGACTTAGTCATTTTTCCGGCGTTTATCAGACTTTCACATAGGGGAAATGTCAGTGAGCATTCCGATTTCAGTTCCAGAGCAATTCGCCCGATGAGTCCTTCATATTTAGTCGTTTTCAGCCAATTTTCAGAATTTTTGAAAATTTCACTTTTTTGTGAAAATATCCACTAAATGAGGGAATAATATGTGTGAGGGTACCCCAGGAGAGTTCCAAATGTGTGTGGGTAGAATATATATCCCACGGGGGTAAAATTGAAAAAAGTTGAAAAAAAATTTTTTTTAGACTTAGTCATTTTTCCGGCGTTTATCAGACTTTCAGATAGGGGAAATGTCAGTGAGCGTTCCGATTTCAGTTCCAGAGCGATTTGCCCGATGAGTCCTTCATATTTAGTCGTTTTCAGCCAATTTTCTGAATATTTGAAAATTTCACTTTTTTGTGAAAATATCCACTAAATGAGGGAATAATATGTGTGAGGGTACCCCAGGAGAGTTCCAAATGTGTGTGGGTAGAATATATATCCCACGGGGGTAAAATTGAAAAAAGTTTAAAAAAAATTTTTTTTAGACTTAGTCATTTTTCCGGCGTTAATCAGACTTTCAATTAGGGCAAATGTCAGTGAGCGTTCCGATTTCAGTTCCAGAGCGATTTGCCCGATGAGTCCTTCATATTTAGTCGTTTTCAGCCAATTTTCAGAATTTTTGAAAATTTCACTTTTTTGTGAAAATATCCACTAAATGAGGGAATAATATGTGTGAGGGTACCCCAGGAGAGTTCCAAATGTGTGTGGGTAGAATATATATCCCACGGGGGTAAAATTGAAAAAAGTTTAAAAAAAATTTTTTGGGGACTTAGTCATTTTTCCGGCGTTTATCAGACTTTCAATTAGGGCAAATGTCAGTGAGCGTTCCGATTTCAGTTCCAGAGCGATTTGCCCGATGAGTCCTTCATATTTAGTCGTTTTCGCCAATTTTCTGAATATTTGAAAATTTCACTTTTTTGTGAAAATATCCACTAAATGAGGGAATAATATGTGTGAGGGTACCCCAGGAGAGTTCCAAATGTGTGTGGGTAGAATATATATCCCACGGGGGTAAAATTGAAAAAAGTTTAAAAAAAATTTTTTTTAGACTTAGTCATTTTTCCGGCGTTTATCAGACTTTCACATAGGGGAAATGTCAGTGAGCATTCCGATTTCAGTTCCAGAGCAATTCGCCCGATGAGTCCTTCATATTTAGTCGTTTTCAGCCAATTTTCAGAATTTTGGAAAATTTCACTTTTTTGTGAAAATATCCACTAAATGAGGGAATAATATGTGTGAGGGTACCCCAGGAGAGTTCCAAATGTGTGTGGGTAGAATATATTTCCCACGGGGGTAAAATTGAAAAAAGTTTAAAAAAAATTTTTTTTAGACTTAGTCATTTTTCCGGCGTTTATCAGACTTTCACATAGGGGAAATGTCAGTGAGCATTCCGATTTCAGTTCCAGAGCAATTCGCCCGATGAGTCCTTCATATTTAGTCGTTTTCAGCCAATTTTCAGAATTTTTGAAAATTTCACTTTTTTGTGAAAATATCCACTAAATGAGGGAATAATATGTGTGAGGGTACCCCAGGAGAGTTCCAAATGTGTGTGGGTAGAATATATATCCCACGGGGGTAAAATTGAAAAAAGTTGAAAAAAAATTTTTTTTAGACTTAGTCATTTTTCCGGCGTTTATCAGACTTTCAGATAGGGGAAATGTCAGTGAGCGTTCCGATTTCAGTTCCAGAGCGATTTGCCCGATGAGTCCTTCATATTTAGTCGTTTTCAGCCAATTTTCTGAATATTTGAAAATTTCACTTTTTTGTGAAAATATCCACTAAATGAGGGAATAATATGTGTGAGGGTACCCCAGGAGAGTTCCAAATGTGTGTGGGTAGAATATATATCCCACGGGGGTAAAATTGAAAAAAGTTTAAAAAAAATTTTTTTTAGACTTAGTCATTTTTCCGGCGTTAATCAGACTTTCAATTAGGGCAAATGTCAGTGAGCGTTCCGATTTCAGTTCCAGAGCGATTCGCCCGATGAGTCCTTCATATTTAGTCTTTTTCAGCCAATTTTCAGAATTTTTGAAAATTTCACTTTTTTGTGAAAATATCCACTAAATGAGGGAATAATATGTGTGAGGGTACCCCAGGAGAGTTCCAAATGTGTGTGGGTAGAATATATATCCCACGGGGGTAAAATTGAAAAAAGTTTTAAAAAAATTTTTTTTGGACTTAGTCATTTTTCCGGCGTTTATCAGACTTTCAGATAGGGGAAATGTCAGTGAGCATTCCGATTTCAGTTCCAGAGCAATTCGCCTGATGAGTCCTTCATATTTAGTCGTTTTCAGCCAATTTTCTGAATTTTTGAAAATTTCACTTTTTTGTAAAAAAATATCCACTAAATGAGGGAGTAATATGTGTGAGGGTACCCGAGGAGAGTTCCAAATGTGTGTGGGTAGAATATATATCCCACGGGGGTAAAATTGAAAAAAGTTGAAAAAAAATTTTTTTTAGACTTAGTCATTTTTCCAGCGTTTATCAGACTTTCAGATAGGGGAAATGTCAGTGAGCGTTCCGATTTCAGTTCCAGAGCGGTTCGCCCGATGAGTCCTTCATATTTAGTCGTTTTCAGCCAATTTTCTGAATATTTGAAAATTTCACTTTTTTGTGAAAATATCCACTAAATGAGGGAATAATATGTGTGAGGGTACCCCAGGAGAGTTCCAAATGTGTGTGGGTAGAATATATATCCCACGGGGGTAAAATTGAAAAAAGTTTAAAAAAAATTTTTTTTGGACTTAGTCATTTTTCCGGCGTTAATCAGACTTTCAATTAGGGCAAATGTCAGTGAGCGTTCCGATTTCAGTTCCAGAGCGATTTGCCCGATGAGTCCTTCATATTTAGTCGTTTTCAGCCAATTTTCAGAATTTTTGAAAATTTCACTTTTTTGTGAAAATATCCACTAAATGAGGGAATAATATGTGTGAGGGTACCCCAGGAGAGTTCCAAATGTGTGTGGGTAGAATATATATCCCAAGGGGGTAAAATTGAAAAAAGTTTTAAAAAAATTTTTTTTGGACTTAGTCATTTTTCCGGCGTTTATCAGACTTTCAGATAGGGGAAATGTCAGTGAGCATTCCGATTTCAGTTCCAGAGCAATTCGCCTGATGAGTCCTTCATATTTAGTCGTTTTCAGCCAATTTTCTGAATTTTTGAAAATTTCACTTTTTTGTAAAAAAATATCCACTAAATGAGGGAGTAATATGTGTGAGGGTACCCGAGGAGAGTTCCAAATGTGTGTGGGTAGAATATATATCCCACGGGGGTAAAATTGAAAAAAGTTTAAAAAAATTTTTTTTAGACTTAGTCATTTTTCCGGCGTTTATCAGACTTTCAGAGAGGGAAAATGTCAGTGAGCATTCCGATTTCAGTTCCAGAGCAATTCGTCCGATGAATCCTTCATATTTAGTCGTTTTCAGCCAATTTTCAGAATTTTTGAAAATTTCACTTTTTTGTGAAAATATCCACTAAATGAGGGAATAATATGTGTGAGGGTACCCCAGGAGAGTTCCAAATGTGTGTGGGTAGAATATATATCCCACGGGGGTAAAATTGAAAAAAGTTGAAAAAAAATTTTTTTTAGACTTAGTCATTTTTTCGGCGTTTATCAGACTTTCAGATAGGGGAAATGTCAGTGAGCGTTCCGATTTCAGTTCCAGAGCGATTTGCCCGATGAGTCCTTCATATTTAGTCGTTTTCAGCCAATTTTCTGAATATTTGAAAATGTCACTTTTTTGCGAAAATATCCACTAAATGAGGGAATAATATGTGTGAGGGTACCCCAGGAGAGTTACAAATGTGTGTGGGTAGAATATATATCCCACGGGGGTAAAATTGAAAAAAGTTTAAAAAAAATTTTTTTTAGACTTAGTCATTTTTCCGGCGTTTATCAGACTTTCAGATAGGGGAAATGTCAGTGAGCATTCCCATTTCAGTTCCAGAGCAATTCGCCCGATGAGTCCTTCATATTTAGTCGTTTTAAGCCAATTTTCAGAATGTTTGAAACTTTCACTTTTTTGTGAAAATATCCACTAAATGAGGGAATAATATGTGTGAGGGTACCCCAGGAGAGTTCCAAATGTTTGTGGGTAGAATATATATCCCACGGGGGTAAAATTAAAAGAAGATAAAAAATTTTTTTTTTTGACTTAGTCATTTTTCCGGCATTTATCAGACTTTCAGATAGGGGAAGTGTCAGCGAGTGTTCCGATTTCAGTTCCAGAGCGATTCGCCCGATGAGTCCTTCATATTTAGTCGTTTTAAGCCAATTTTCAGAATGTTTGAAAATTTCACTTTTTTTGTGAAAATATCCACTAAATGAGGGAATAATATGTGTGAGGGTACCCCAGGAGAGTTCCAAATGTGTGTGGGTAGAATATATATCCCACGGGGGTAAAATTGAAAAAAGATGAAAAAAATTTTTTTTTGCACTTAGTCATTTTTTCAGCGTTTATCAGACTTTCAGATGGGGAAATGTCAGTGAGCGTTCCGATTTCAGTTCCAGAGCGATTCGCCCGATGAGTCCTTCATATTTAGTCGTTTTCAGCCAATTTTCTGAATATTTGAAAATTTCAATTTCACTTTTTTGTGAAAATATCCACTAAATGAGGGAATAATATGTGTGAGGGTACCCCAGGAGAGTTCCAAATGTGTGTGGGTAGAATATATATCCCACGGGGGTAAAATTGAAAAAAGTTTAAAAAAAATTTTTTTTAGACTTAGTCATTTTTCCGGCGTTTATCAGACTTTCAGATAGGTGAAATGTCAGTGAGCATTCCGATTTCAGTTCCAGAGCGATTCGCCCGATGAATCCTTCATATTTAGTCGTTTTCAGCCAATTTTCAGAATTTTTGAAAATTTCACTTTTTTGTGAAAATATCCACTAAATGAGGGAATAATATGTGTGAGGGTACCCCAGGAGAGTTCCAAATGTGTGTGGGTAGAATATATATCCCACGGGGGTAAAATTGAAAAAAGTTTAAAAAAAATTTTTTTTAGACTTAGTCATTTTTCCGGCGTTTATCAGACTTTCACATAGGGGAAATGTCAGTGAGCATTCCGATTTCAGTTCCAGAGCAATTCGCCCGATGAGTCCTTCATATTTAGTCGTTTTCAGCCAATTTTCTGAATATTTGAAAATTTCACTTTTTTGTGAAAATATCCACTAAATGAGGGAATAATATGTGTGAGGGTACCCCAGGAGAGTTCCAAATGTGTGTGGGTAGAATATATATCCCACGGGGGTAAAATTGAAAAAAGTTTAAAAAAAATTTTTTTTAGACTTAGTCATTTTTCCGGCGTTAATCAGACTTTCAATTAGGGCAAATGTCAGTGAGCGTTCCGATTTCAGTTCCAGAGCGATTTGCCCGATGAGTCCTTCATATTTAGTCGTTTTCAGCCAATTTTCAGAATTTTTGAAAATTTCACTTTTTTGTGAAAATATCCACTAAATGAGGGAATAATATGTGTGAGGGTACCCCAGGAGAGTTCCAAATGTGTGTGGGTAGAATATATATCCCACGGGGGTAAAATTGAAAAAAGTTTTAAAAAAATTTTTTTTGGACTTAGTCATTTTTCCGGCGTTTATCAGACTTTCAGATAGGGGAAATGTCAGTGAGCATTCCGATTTCAGTTCCAGAGCAATTCGCCTGATGAGTCCTTCATAATTAGTCGTTTTCAGCCAATTTTCTGAATTTTTGAAAATTTCACTTTTTTGTAAAAAAATATCCACTAAATGAGGGAGTAATATGTGTGAGGGTACCCGAGGAGAGTTCCAAATGTGTGTGGGTAGAATATATATCCCACGGGGGTAAAATTGAAAAAAGTTTAAAAAAATTTTTTTTAGACTTAGTCATTTTTCCGGCGTTTATCAGACTTTCAGAGAGGGAAAATGTCAGTGAGCATTCCGATTTCAGTTCCAGAGCAATTCGTCCGATGAATCCTTCATATTTAGTCGTTTTCAGCCAATTTTCAGAATTTTTGAAAATTTCACTTTTTTGTGAAAATATCCACTAAATGAGGGAATAATATGTGTGAGGGTACCCCAGGAGAGTTCCAAATGTGTGTGGGTAGAATATATATCCCACGGGGGTAAAATTGAAAAAAGGTGAAAAAAAATTTTTTGACTTAGTCATTTTTTCAGCGTTTATCAGACTTTCAGATAGGGGAAATGTCAGTGAGCGTTCCGATTTCAGTTCCGGAGCAATTCGCCCGATGAGTCCTTCATATTTAGTCGTTTTCAGCCAATTTTCAGAATTTTTGAAAATGTCACTTTTTTGTGAAAATATCCACTAAATGAGGGAATAATATGTGTGAGTGTACCCCAGGAGACTTCCAAATGTGTGTGGGTAGAATATATATCCTACGGGGGTAAAATTGAAAAAAGTTGAAAAAAATTTTTTTTTTAGACTTAGTCATTTTTCCGGCGTTTATCAGACTTTCAAATAGGGGAAATGTCAGTGAGCATTTCGATTTCAGTTCCAGAGCGATTCGCCCGATGAGTCCTTCATATTTAGTCGTTTTCAGCCAATTTTCTGAAGTTTTGAAAATTTCACTTTTTTGTGAAAATATCCACTAAATGAGGGAATAATATGTGTGAGGGTACCCCAGGAGAGTTCCAAATGTGTGTGGGTAGAATATATATCCCACGTGGGTAAAATTGAAAAAGGTGAAAAATTTTTTTTTTTGGACTTTGTCATTTTTTCAGCGTTTATCAGACTTTCAGATAGGGGAAATGTCAGTGAGCGTTCCGATTTCAGTTCCAGAGCGATTCGCCCGATGAGTCCTTCATATTTAGTCGTTTTCAGCCAATTTTCTGAATTTTTGAAAATTTCACTTTTTTGTGAAAATATCCACTAAATGAGGGAATAATATGTGTGAGGGTACCCCAGGAGAGTTCCAAATGTGTGTGGGTAGAATATATATCCCACGGGGGTAAAATTGAAAAAAGATAAAGAAATTTTTTTTTTTACTTAGTCATTTTTCCGGCATTTATCAGACTTTCAGATAGGGGAAGTGTCAGCGAGCGTTCCGATTTCAGTTCCAGAGCGATTCGCCCGATGAGTCCTTCATATTTAGTCGTTTTAAGCCTATTTTCAGAATGTTTGAAAATTTCACTTTTTTTGTGAAAATATCCACTAAATGAGGGAATAATATGTGTGAGGGTACCCCAGGAGAGTTCCAAATGTGTGTGGGTAGAATATATCCCACGGGGGTAAAATTGAAAAAAGTTTAAAAAAATTTTTTTAGACTTAGTCATTTTTCCGGCGTTTATCAGACTTTCAGATAGGGGAAATGTCAGTGAGCGTTCCAATTTCAGTTCCAGAGCGATTCGCCCGATGAGTCCTTCATATTTAGTCGTTTTCAGCCAATTTTCTGAATTTTGAAAATTTCACTTTTTTGTGAAAATATCCACTAAATGAGGGAATAATATGTGTGAGGGTACCCCAGGAGTCTTCCAAATGTGTGTGGGTAGAATATATATCCCACGGGGGTAAAATTGAAAAAAGGTGAAAAAAATTTTTTTGACTTAGTCATTTTTTCAGCGTTTATCAGACTTTCAGATAGGGGAAATGTCAGTGAGCGTTCCGATTTCAGTTCCAGAGCGATTCGCCCGATGAGTCCTTCATATTTAGTCGTTTTAAGCCAATTTTCAGAATGTTTGAAAATTTCACTTTTTTTGTGAAAATATCCACTAAATGAGGGAATAATATGTGTGAGGGTACCCCAGGAGAGTTCTAAATGTGTGTGGGTAGAATATATCCCACGGGGGTAAAATTGAAAAAAGTTTAAAAAAATTTTTTTAGACTTAATCATTTTTCCGGCGTTTATCAGACTTTCAGATAGGGGAAATGTCAGTGAGCGTTCCAATTTCAGTTCCAGAGCGATTCGCCCGATGAGTCCTTCATATTTAGTCGTTTTCAGCCAATTTTCTGAATTTTTGAAAATTTCACTTTTTTGTGAAAATATCCACTAAATGAGGGAATAATATGTGTGAGGGTACCCGAGGAGAGTTCCAAATGTGTGTGGGTAGAATATATATCCCACGGGGGTAAAATTGAAAAATGATGAAAAAATTTTTTTTTTGACTTAGTCATTTTTCCGGCATTTATCAGACTTTCAGATAGGGGAAGTGTCAGTGAGCGTTCCGATTTCAGTTCCAGAGCGATTCGCCCGATGAGTCCTTCATATTTAGTCGTTTTAAGCCAATTTTCAGAATTTTTGAAAATTTCACTTTTTTTGTGAAAATATCCACTAAATGAGGGAATAATATGTGTGAGGGTACCCCAGGAGAGTTCCAAATGTGTGTGGGTAGAATATATCCCACGGGGGTAAAATTGAAAAAAGTTGAAAAAATTGTTTTTTTTCGACTTAGTCATTTTTCCGGCGTTTATCAGACTTTCAGATAGGAGAAATGTCAGTGAGCATTCCGATTTCAGTTCCAGAGCGATTCGCCGATGAGTCCTTCATATTTAGTCGTTTTCAGCCAATTTTCAGAATTTTTTAAAATTTCACTTTTTTGTGAAAATATCCACTAAATGAGGGAATAATATGTGTGAGTGTACCCCAGGAGAGTTCCAAATGTGTGTGGGTAGAATATATATCCCACGGGGGTAAAATTGAAAAAAGTTGAAAAAAATTTTTTTTTTAGACTTAGTCATTTTTCCGGCGTTTATCACACTTTCAAATAGGGGAAATGTCAGTGAGCATTCCGATTTCAGTTCCAGAGCGATTCGCCCGATGAGTCCTTCATATTTAGTCGTTTTCAGCCAATTTTCTGAATTTTTGAAAATTTCACTTTTTTGTGAAAATATCCACTAAATGAGGGAATAATATGTGTGAGGGTACCCGAGTAGAGTTCCAAATGTGTGTGGGTAGAAGATATATCCCACGGGGGTAAAATTGAAAAAAGATGAAAAAATTTTTTTTTTGACTTACTCATTTTTCCGGCATTTATCAGACTTTCAGATAGGGGAAGTGTCAGTGAGCGTTCCAATTTCAGTTCCAGAGTGATTCGCCCGATGAGTCCTTCATATTTAGTCGTTTTAAGCCAATTTTCAGAATTTTTGAAAATTTCACTTTTTTTGTGAAAATATCCACTAAATGAGGGAATAATATGTGTGAGGGTACCCCAGGAGAGTTCCAAATGTGTGTGGGTAGAATATATATCCCACAGGGGTAAAATTGAAAAAAGGTGAAAAATTTTTTTTTTTGGACTTAGTCATTTTTTCAGCGTTTATCAGACTTTCAGATAGGGGAAATGTCAGTGAGCATTCCAATTTCAGTTCCAGAGCGATTCGCCCGATGAGTCCTTCATATTTAGTCGTTTTCAGCAAATTTTCTGAATTTTTGAAAATTTCACTTTTTTGTGAAAATATCCACTAAATGAGGGAATAATATGTGTGAGGGTACCCCAGGAGAGTTCCAAATGTGTGTGGGTAGAAGATATATCCCACGGGGGTAAAATTGAAAAAAGTTGAAAAAAATTTTTATTTTCGACTAAGTCATTTTTCCGGCGTTTATCAGACTTTCAGATAGGGAAAATGTCAGTGAGCATTCCGATTTCAGTTCCAGAGCGATTCGCCCGATGAGTCCTTCATATTTAGTCGTTTTAAGCCAATTTTCAGAATTTTGAAAATTTCACTTTTTTTGTGAAAATATCCACTAAATGAGGGAATAATATGTGTGAGGGTACCCCAGGAGAGTTCCAAATGTGTGTGGGTAGAATATATCCCACGGGGGTAAAATTGAAAAAAGTTGAAAAAATTGTTTTTTTTCGACTTAGTCATTTTTCCGGCGTTTATCAGACTTTCAGATAGGAGAAATGTCAGTGAGCATTCCAATTTCAGTTCCAGAGCGATTCGCCGATGAGTCCTTCATATTTAGTCGTTTTCAGCCAATTTTCAGAATTTTGAAAATTTCACTTTTTTGTGAAAATATCCACTAAATGAGGGAAAAATATGTGTGAGGGTACCCCAGGAGAGTTCCAAATGTGTGTGGGTAGAATATATATCCCACGGGGGTAAAATTGAAAAAAGGTGAAAAAAATTTTTTTGACTTAGTCATTTTTTCAGCGTTTATCAGACTTTCAGATAGGGGAAATGTCAGTGAGCGTTCCGATTTCAGTTCCAGAGCGATTCGCCCGATGAGTCCTTCATATTTAGTCGTTTTCAGCCAATTTTCAGAATTTTTTAAAATTTCACTTTTTTGTGAAAATATCCACTAAATGAGGGAATAATATGTGTGAGTGTACCTCAGGAGAGTTCCAAATGTGTGTGGGTAGAATATATATCCCACGGGGGTAAAATTGAAAAAAGTTGAAAAAAATTTTTTTTTTAGACTTAGTCATTTTTCCGGCGTTTATCACACTTTCAAATAGGGGAAATGTCAGTGAGCATTCCGATTTCAGTTCCAGAGCGATTCGCCCGATGAGTCCTTCATATTTAGTAGTTTTCAGCCAATTTTCTGAATTTTTGAAAATTTCACTTTTTTGTGAAAATATCCACTAAATGAGGGAATAATATGTGTGAGGGTACCCCAGGAGAGTTCCAAATGTGTGTGGGTAGAATATATATCCCACGGGGGTAAAATTGAAAAAAGATGAAAAAATTTTTTTTTTGACTTAGTCATTTTTCCGGCATTTATTAGACTTTCAGATAGGTGAAGTGTCAGCGAGCGTTCCGATTTCAGTTCCAGAGCGATTCGCCCGATGAGTCCTTCATATTTAGTCGTTTTAAGCCAATTTTCAGAATGTTTGAAAATTTCACTTTTTTGTGAAAATATCCACTAAATGAGGGAATAATATGTGTGAGGGTACCCCAGGAGAGTTCCAAATGTGTGTGGGTAGAATATATATCCCACAGGGGTAAAATTGAAAAAAGGTGAAAAATTTTTTTTTTTGGACTTAGTCATTTTTTCAGCGTTTATCAGACTTTCAGATAGGGGAAATGTCAGTGAGCATTCCAATTTCAGTTCCAGAGCGATTCGCCCGATGAGTCCTTCATATTTAGTAGTTTTCAGCCAATTTTCTGAATTTTTGAAAATTTCACTTTTTTGTGAAAATATCCACTAAATGAGGGAATAATATGTGTGAGGGTACCCCAGGAGAGTTCCAAATGTGTGTGGGTAGAATATATATCCCACGGGGGTAAAATTGAAAAAAGATGAAAAAATTTTTTTTTTGACTTAGTCATTTTTCCGGCATTTATCAGACTTTCAGATAGGTGAAGTGTCAGCGAGCGTTCCGATTTCAGTTCCAGAGCGATTCGCCCGATGAGTCCTTCATATTTAGTCATTTTAAGCCAATTTTCAGAATGTTTGAAAATTTCACTTTTTTGTGAAAATATCCACTAAATGAGGGAATAATATGTGTGAGGGTACCCCAGGAGAGTTCCAAATGTGTGTGGGTAGAATATATATCCCACGGGGGTAAAATTGAAAAAAGATGAAAAAATTTTTTTTTTGACTTAGTCATTTTTCCGGCATTTATCAGACTTTCAGATAGGGGAAGTGTCAGTGAGCGTTCCGATTTCAGTTCCAGAGCGATTCGCCCGATGAGTCCTTCATATTTAGTCGTTTTCAGCCAATTTTTAGAATTTTGAAAATTTCACTTTTTTGTGAAAATATCCACTAAATGAGGGAATAATATGAGTGAGGGTACCCCAGGAGAGTTCCAAATGTGTGTAGGTAGAATATATCCCACGGGGGTAAAATTGAAAAAAGTTTAAAAAAATTTTTTTAGACTTAGTCATTTTTCCGGCGTTTATCAGACTTTCAGATAGGGGAAATGTCAGTGAGCATTCCAATTTCAGTTCCAGAGCGATTCGCCCGATGAGTCCTTCATATTTAGTCATTTTCAGCCAATTTTCTGAATTTTTGAAAATTTCACTTTTTTGTGAAAATATCCACTAAATGAGGGAATAATATGTGTGAGGGTACCCGAGGAGAGTTCCAAATGTGTGTGGGTAGAATATATATCCCACGGGGGTAAAATTGAAAAATGATGAAAAAATTTTTTTTTTGACTTAGTCATTTTTCCGGCATTTATCAGACTTTCAGATAGGGGAAGTGTCAGTGAGCGTTCCGATTTCAGTTCCAGAGCGATTCGCCCGATGAGTCCTTCATATTTAGTCGTTTTAAGCCAATTTTCAGAATTTTTGAAAATTTCACTTTTTTTGTGAAAATATCCACTAAATGAGGGAATAATATGTGTGAGGGTACCCCAGGAGAGTTCCAAATGTGTGTGGGTAGAATATATCCCACGGGGGTAAAATTGAAAAAAGGTGAAAAATTTTTTTTTTTGGACTTAGTCATTTTTTCAGCGTTTATCAGACTTTCAGATAGGGGAAATGTCAGTGAGCATTCCAATTTCAGCTCCAGAGCAATTCGCCCGATGAGTCCTTCATATTTAGCCGTTTTCAGCCAATTTTCTGAATTTTTGAAAATTTCACTTTTTTGTGAAAATATCCACTAAATGAGGGAATAATATGTGTGAGGGTACCCCAGGAGAGTTCCAAATGTGTGTGGGTAGAATATATATCCCACGGGGGTAAAATTGAAAAAAGTTGAAAAAAATTTTTATTTTCGACTAAGTCATTTTTCCGGCGTTTATCAGACTTTCAGATAGGGGAAATGTCAGTGAGCATTCCGATTTCAGTTCCAGAGCGATTCGCCCGATGAGTCCTTCATATTTAGTCGTTTTCAGCCAATTTTCAGAATTTTGAAAATTTCACTTTTTTGTGAAAATATCCACTAAATGAGGGAATAATATGTGTGAGGGTACCCCAGGAGAGTTCCAAATGTGTGTGGGTAGAATATATATCCCACGGGGGTAAAATTGAAAAAAGATGAAAAAATTTTTTTTTTGACTTAGTCATTTTTCCGGCATTTATCAGACTTTCAGATAGGGGAAGTGTCAGTGAGCGTTCCGATTTCAGTTCCAGAGCGATTCGCAAGATGAGTCCTTCATATTTAGTCGTTTTCAGCCAATTTTCAGAATTTTGAAAATTTCACTTTTTTGTGAAAATATCCACTAAATGAGGGAATAATATGTGTGAGGGTACCCCAGGAGAGTTCCAAATGTGTGTGGGTAGAATATATATCCCACGGGGGTAAAATTGAAAAAAGATGAAAAAATTATTTTTTTGACTTAGTCATTTTTCCGGCATTTATCAGACTTTCAGATAGGGGAAGTGTCAGTGAGCGTTCCGATTTCAGTTCCAGAGCGATTCGCCCGATGAGTCCTTCATATTTAGTCGTTTTCAGCCAATTTTTAGAATTTTGAAAATTTCACTTTTTTGTGAAAATATCCACTAAATGAGGGAATAATATGTGTGAGGGTACCCGAGTAGAGTTCCAAATGTGTGTGGGTAGAAGATATATCCCACGGGGGTAAAATTGAAAAAAGATGAAAAAATTTTTTTTTTGACTTACTCATTTTTCCGGCATTTATCAGACTTTCAGATAGGGGAAGTGTCAGTGAGCGTTCCGATTTCAGTTCCAGAGTGATTCGCCCGATGAGTCCTTCATATTTAGTCGTTTTAAGCCAATTTTCAGAATTTTTGAAAATTTCACTTTTTTTGTGAAAATATCCACTAAATGAGGGAATAATATGTGTGAGGGTACCCCAGGAGAGTTCCAAATGTGTGTGGGTAGAATATATATCCCACAGGGGTAAAATTGAAAAAAGGTGAAAAATTTTTTTTTTTGGACTTAGTCATTTTTTCAGCGTTTATCAGACTTTCAGATAGGGGAAATGTCAGTGAGCATTCCAATTTCAGTTCCAGAGCGATTCGCCCGATGAGTCCTTCATATTTAGTCGTTTTCAGCAAATTTTCTGAATTTTTGAAAATTTCACTTTTTTGTGAAAATATCCACTAAATGAGGGAATAATATGTGTGAGGGTACCCCAGGAGAGTTCCAAATGTGTGTGGGTAGAAGATATATCCCACGGGGGTAAAATTGAAAAAAGTTGAAAAAAATTTTTATTTTCGACTAAGTCATTTTTCCGGCGTTTATCAGACTTTCAGATAGGGAAAATGTCAGTGAGCATTCCGATTTCAGTTCCAGAGCGATTCGCCCGATGAGTCCTTCATATTTAGTCGTTTTCAGCCAATTTTCAGAATTTTGAAAATTTCACTTTTTTTGTGAAAATATCCACTAAATGAGGGAATAATATGTGTGAGGGTACCCCAGGAGAGTTCCAAATGTGTGTGGGTAGAATATATATCCCACGGGGGTAAAATTGAAAAATGATGAAAAAATTTTTTTTTTGACTTAGTCATTTTTCCGGCATTTATCAGACTTTCAGATAGGGGAAATGTCAGTGAGCGTTCCAATTTCAGTTCCAGAGCGATTCGCCCGATGAGTCCTTCATATTTAGTCGTTTTAAGCCAATTTTCAGAATTTTTGAAAATTTCACTTTTTTTGTGAAAATATCCACTAAATGAGGGAATAATATGTGTGAGGGTACCCCAGGAGAGTTCCAAATGTGTGTGGGTAGAATATATCCCACGGGGGTAAAATTGAAAAAAGTTGAAAAAATTGTTTTTTTTCGACTTAGTCATTTTTCCGGCGTTTATCAGACTTTCAGATAGGAGAAATGTCAGTGAGCATTCCAATTTCAGTTCCAGAGCGATTCGCCGATGAGTCCTTCATATTTAGTCGTTTTCAGCCAATTTTCAGAATTTTGAAAATTTCACTTTTTTGTGAAAATATCCACTAAATGAGGGAAAAATATGTGTGAGGGTACCCCAGGAGAGTTCCAAATGTGTGTGGGTAGAATATATATCCCACGGGGGTAAAATTGAAAAAAGGTGAAAAAAATTTTTTTGACTTAGTCATTTTTTCAGCGTTTATCAGACTTTCAGATAGGGGAAATGTCAGTGAGCGTTCCGATTTCAGTTCCAGAGCGATTCGCCCGATGAGTCCTTCATATTTAGTCGTTTTCAGCCAATTTTCAGAATTTTTTAAAATTTCACTTTTTTGTGAAAATATCCACTAAATGAGGGAATAATATGTGTGAGTGTACCTCAGGAGAGTTCCAAATGTGTGTGGGTAGAATATATATCCCACGGGGGTAAAATTGAAAAAAGTTGAAAAAAATTTTTTTTTTAGACTTAGTCATTTTTCCGGCGTTTATCACACTTTCAAATAGGGGAAATGTCAGTGAGCATTCCGATTTCAGTTCCAGAGCGATTCGCCCGATGAGTCCTTCATATTTAGTCGTTTTCAGCCAATTTTCTGAATTTTTGAAAATTTCACTTTTTTGTGAAAATATCCACTAAATGAGGGAATAATATGTGTGAGGGTACCCCAGGAGAGTTCCAAATGTGTGTGGGTAGAATATATATCCCACGGGGGTAAAATTGAAAAAAGATGAAAAAATTTTTTTTTTGACTTAGTCATTTTTCCGGCATTTATTAGACTTTCAGATAGGTGAAGTGTCAGCGAGCGTTCCGATTTCAGTTCCAGAGCGATTCGCCCGATGAGTCCTTCATATTTAGTCGTTTTAAGCCAATTTTCAGAATGTTTGAAAATTTCACTTTTTTGTGAAAATATCCACTAAATGAGGGAATAATATGTGTGAGGGTACCCCAGGAGAGTTCCAAATGTGTGTGGGTAGAATATATATCCCACAGGGGTAAAATTGAAAAAAGGTGAAAAATTTTTTTTTTTGGACTTAGTCATTTTTTCAGCGTTTATCAGACTTTCAGATAGGGGAAATGTCAGTGAGCATTCCAATTTCAGTTCCAGAGCGATTCGCCCGATGAGTCCTTCATATTTAGTAGTTTTCAGCCAATTTTCTGAATTTTTGAAAATTTCACTTTTTTGTGAAAATATCCACTAAATGAGGGAATAATATGTGTGAGGGTACCCCAGGAGAGTTCCAAATGTGTGTGGGTAGAATATATATCCCACGGGGGTAAAATTGAAAAAAGATGAAAAAATTTTTTTTTTGACTTAGTCATTTTTCCGGCATTTATCAGACTTTCAGATAGGTGAAGTGTCAGCGAGCGTTCCGATTTCAGTTCCAGAGCGATTCGCCCGATGAGTCCTTCATATTTAGTCATTTTAAGCCAATTTTCAGAATGTTTGAAAATTTCACTTTTTTGTGAAAATATCCACTAAATGAGGGAATAATATGTGTGAGGGTACCCCAGGAGAGTTCCAAATGTGTGTGGGTAGAATATATATCCCACGGGGGTAAAATTGAAAAAAGATGAAAAAATTTTTTTTTTGACTTAGTCATTTTTCCGGCATTTATCAGACTTTCAGATAGGGGAAGTGTCAGTGAGCGTTCCGATTTCAGTTCCAGAGCGATTCGCCCGATGAGTCCTTCATATTTAGTCGTTTTCAGCCAATTTTTAGAATTTTGAAAATTTCACTTTTTTGTGAAAATATCCACTAAATGAGGGAATAATATGAGTGAGGGTACCCCAGGAGAGTTCCAAATGTGTGTAGGTAGAATATATCCCACGGGGGTAAAATTGAAAAAAGTTTAAAAAAATTTTTTTAGACTTAGTCATTTTTCCGGCGTTTATCAGACTTTCAGATAGGGGAAATGTCAGTGAGCATTCCAATTTCAGTTCCAGAGCGATTCGCCCGATGAGTCCTTCATATTTAGTCATTTTCAGCCAATTTTCTGAATTTTTGAAAATTTCACTTTTTTGTGAAAATATCCACTAAATGAGGGAATAATATGTGTGAGGGTACCCGAGGAGAGTTCCAAATGTGTGTGGGTAGAATATATATCCCACGGGGGTAAAATTGAAAAATGATGAAAAAATTTTTTTTTTGACTTAGTCATTTTTCCGGCATTTATCAGACTTTCAGATAGGGGAAGTGTCAGTGAGCGTTCCGATTTCAGTTCCAGAGCGATTCGCCCGATGAGTCCTTCATATTTAGTCGTTTTAAGCCAATTTTCAGAATTTTTGAAAATTTCACTTTTTTTGTGAAAATATCCACTAAATGAGGGAATAATATGTGTGAGGGTACCCCAGGAGAGTTCCAAATGTGTGTGGGTAGAATATATCCCACGGGGGTAAAATTGAAAAAAGGTGAAAAATTTTTTTTTTTGGACTTAGTCATTTTTTCAGCGTTTATCAGACTTTCAGATAGGGGAAATGTCAGTGAGCATTCCAATTTCAGCTCCAGAGCAATTCGCCCGATGAGTCCTTCATATTTAGCCGTTTTCAGCCAATTTTCTGAATTTTTGAAAATTTCACTTTTTTGTGAAAATATCCACTAAATGAGGGAATAATATGTGTGAGGGTACCCCAGGAGAGTTCCAAATGTGTGTGGGTAGAATATATATCCCACGGGGGTAAAATTGAAAAAAGTTGAAAAAAATTTTTATTTTCGACTAAGTCATTTTTCCGGCGTTTATCAGACTTTCAGATAGGGGAAATGTCAGTGAGCATTCCGATTTCAGTTCCAGAGCGATTCGCCCGATGAGTCCTTCATATTTAGTCGTTTTCAGCCAATTTTCAGAATTTTGAAAATTTCACTTTTTTGTGAAAATATCCACTAAATGAGGGAATAATATGTGTGAGGGTACCCCAGGAGAGTTCCAAATGTGTGTGGGTAGAATATATATCCCACGGGGGTAAAATTGAAAAAAGATGAAAAAATTTTTTTTTTGACTTAGTCATTTTTCCGGCATTTATCAGACTTTCAGATAGGGGAAGTGTCAGTGAGCGTTCCGATTTCAGTTCCAGAGCGATTCGCAAGATGAGTCCTTCATATTTAGTCGTTTTCAGCCAATTTTCAGAATTTTGAAAATTTCACTTTTTTGTGAAAATATCCACTAAATGAGGGAATAATATGTGTGAGGGTACCCCAGGAGAGTTCCAAATGTGTGTGGGTAGAATATATATCCCACGGGGGTAAAATTGAAAAAAGATGAAAAAATTATTTTTTTGACTTAGTCATTTTTCCGGCATTTATCAGACTTTCAGATAGGGGAAGTGTCAGTGAGCGTTCCGATTTCAGTTCCAGAGCGATTCGCCCGATGAGTCCTTCATATTTAGTCGTTTTCAGCCAATTTTTAGAATTTTGAAAATTTCACTTTTTTGTGAAAATATCCACTAAATGAGGGAATAATATGTGTGAGGGTACCCCAGGAGAGTTCCAAATGTGTGTGGGTAGAATATATATCCCACGGGGGTAAAATTGAAAAAAGATGAAAAAATTTTTTTTTTGACTTAGTCATTTTTCCGGCATTTATCAGACTTTCAGATAGGTGAAGTGTCAGCGAGCGTTCCGATTTCAGTTCCAGAGCGATTCGCCCGATGAGTCCTTCATATTTAGTCGTTTTAAGCCAATTTTCAGAATGTTTGAAAATTTCACTTTTTTTGTGAAAATATCCACTAAATGAGGGAATAATATGTGTGAGGGTACCCCAGGAGAGTTCCAAATGTGTGTGGGTAGAATATATCCCACGGGGGTAAAATTGAAAAAAGTTTAAAAAAATTTTTTTAGAGTTAGTCATTTTTCCGGCGTTTATCAGATTTTCAGATAGGGGAAATGTCAGTGAGCGTTCCAATTTCAGTTCCAGAGCGATTCGCCCGATGAGTCCTTCATATTTAGTCGTTTTCAGCCAATTTTCTGAATTTTTGAAAATTTCACTTTTTTGTGAAAATATCCACTAAATGAGGGAATAATATGTGTGAAGGTACCCGAGGAGAGTTCCAAATGTGTGTGGGTAGAATATATATCCCACGGGGGTAAAATTGAAAAAAGATGAAAAAAAATTTTTTTGGACTTAGTAATTTTTCCGGCATTTATCAGACTTTCAGATAGGGGAAATGTCAGTGAGCGTTCCGATTTCAGTTCCAGAGCGATTCGCCCGATGAGTCCTTCATATTTAGTCGTTTTCAGCAAATTTTCAGAATTTTGAAAATTTCACTTTTTTGTGAAAATATCCACTAAATGAGGGAATAATATGTGTGAGGGTACCCCAGGAGAGTTCCAAATGTGTGTGGGTAGAATATATATCCCACGGGGGTAAAATTGAAAAAAGATGAAAAAATTTTTTTTTTGACTTAGTCATTTTTCCGGCATTTATCAGACTTTCAGATAGGGGAAGTGTCAGTGAGCGTTCCGATTTCAGTTCCAGAGCGATTCGCAAGATGAGTCCTTCATATTTAGTCGTTTTCAGCCAATTTTCAGAATTTTGAAAATTTCACTTTTTTGTGAAAATATCCACTAAATGAGGGAATAATATGTGTGAGGGTACCCCAGGAGAGTTCCAAATGTGTGTGGGTAGAATATATATCCCACGGGGGTAAAATTGAAAAAAGGTGAAAAATTTTTTTTTTTGGACTTAGTCATTTTTTCAGCGTTTATCAGACTTTCAGATAGGGGAAATGTCAGTGAGCATTCCAATTTCAGTTCCAGAGCGATTCGCCCGATGAGTCCTTCATATTTAGTCGTTTTCAGCCAATTTTCAGAATTTTTGGAAATTTCACTTTTTTGTGAAAATATCCACTAAATGAGGGAATAATATGTGTGAGGGTACCCCAGGAGAGTTCCAAATGTGTGTGGGTAGAAGATATATCCCACGGGGGTAAAATTGAAAAAAGTTGAAAAAAATTTTTATTTTCGACTAAGTCATTTTTCCGGCGTTTATCAGACTTTCAGATAGGGGAAATGTCAGTGAGCATTCCGATTTCAGTTCCAGAGCGATTCGCCCGATGAGTCCTTCATATTTAGTCGTTTTCAGCCAATTTTCAGAATTTTGAAAATTTCACTTTTTTGTGAAAATATCCACTAAATGAGGGAATAATATGTGTGAGGGTACCCCAGGAGAGTTCCAAATGTGTGTGGGTAGAATATATATCCCACGGGGGTAAAATTGAAAAAAGATGAAAAAATTTTTTTTTTGACTTAGTCATTTTTCCGGCATTTATCAGACTTTCAGATAGGGGAAGTGTCAGTGAGCGTTCCGATTTCAGTTCCAGAGCGATTCGCAAGATGAGTCCTTCATATTTAGTCGTTTTCAGCCAATTTTTAGAATTTTGAAAATTTCACTTTTTTGTGAAAATATCCACTAAATGAGGGAATAATATGTGTGAGGGTACCCCAGGAGAGTTCCAAATGTGTGTGGGTAGAATATATATCCCACGGGGGTAAAATTGAAAAAAGATGAAAAAATTTTTTTTTTGACTTAGTCATTTTTCCGGCATTTATCAGACTTTCAGATAGGTGAAGTGTCAGCGAGCGTTCCGATTTCAGTTCCAGAGCGATTCGCCCGATGAGTCCTTCATATTTAGTCGTTTTAAGCCAATTTTCAGAATGTTTGAAAATTTCACTTTTTTTGTGAAAATATCCACTAAATGAGGGAATAATATGTGTGAGGGTACCCCAGGAGAGTTCCAAATGTGTGTGGGTAGAATATATCCCACGGGGGTAAAATTGAAAAAAGTTTAAAAAAATTTTTTTAGAGTTAGTCATTTTTCCGGCGTTTATCAGATTTTCAGATAGGGGAAATGTCAGTGAGCGTTCCAATTTCAGTTCCAGAGCGATTCGCCCGATGAGTCCTTCATATTTAGTCGTTTTCAGCCAATTTTCTGAATTTTTGAAAATTTCACTTTTTTGTGAAAATATCCACTAAATGAGGGAATAATATGTGTGAAGGTACCCGAGGAGAGTTCCAAATGTGTGTGGGTAGAATATATATCCCACGGGGGTAAAATTGAAAAAAGATGAAAAAAAATTTTTTTGGACTTAGTAATTTTTCCGGCATTTATCAGACTTTCAGATAGGGGAAATGTCAGTGAGCGTTCCGATTTCAGTTCCAGAGCGATTCACCCGATGAGTCCTTCATATTTAGTCGCTTTCAGCCAATTTTCAGAATTTTGAAAATTTCACTTTTTTGTGAAAATATCCACTAAATGAGGGAATAATATGTGTGAGGGTACCCCAGGAGAGTTCCAAATTTGTGTGGGTAGAATATATATCCCACGGGGGTAAAATTGAAAAAAGATAAAAAAATTTTTTTTTTGACTTAGTCATTTTTCCGGCATTTATCAGACTTTCAGATAGGGGAAGTGTCAGCGAGCGTTCCGATTTCAGTTCCAGAGCGATTCGCCCGATGAGTCCTTCATATTTAGTCGTTCTCAGCCAATTTTCAGAATTTTTGAAAATTTCACTTTTTTGTGAAAACATCCACTAAATGAGGGAATAATATGTGTGAGGGTACCCCAGGAGAGTTCCAAATGTGTGTGGGTAGAATATATCCCACGGGGGTAAAATTGAAAAAAGTTTAAAAAATTTTTTATAGACTTAGTCATTTTTCCGGCGTTTAGCAGACTTTCAGATAGGGGAAATGTCAGTGAGCATTCCAATTTCAGTTCCAGAGCGATTCGCCCGATGAGTCCTTCATATTTAGTCGTTTTCAGCCAATTTTCTGAATTTTGGAAAATTTCACTTTTTTGTGAAAATATCCACTAAATGAGGGAATAATATGTGTGAGGGTACCCGAGGAGAGTTCCAAATGTGTGTGTGTAGAATATATCCCACGGGGGTAAAATTGAAAAAAGTTGAAAAAATTGTTTTTTTTCGACTTAGTCATTTTTCCTGCGTTTATCAGACTTTCAGATAGGAGAAATGTCAGTGAGCATTCCGATTTCAGTTCCAGAGCGATTCGCCGATGAGTCCTTCATATTTAGTCGTTTTCAGCCAATTTTCAGAATTTTGAAAATTTCACTTTTTTGTGAAAATATCCACTAAATGAGGGAATAATATGTGTGAGGGTACCCCAGGAGAGTTCCAAATGTGTGTGGGTAGAATATATATCCCACGGGGGTAAAATTGAAAAAAGGTGAAAAAATTTTTTTTGACTTAGTCATTTTTTCAGCGTTTATCAGACTTTCAGATAGGGGAAATGTCAGTGAGCGTTCTGATTTCAGTTCCAGAGCGATTCGCCCGATGAGTCCTTCATATTTAGTCGTTTTCAGCCAATTTTCAGAATTTTTGAAAATTTCACTTTTTTGTGAAAATATCTACTAAATGAGGGAATAATATGTGTGAGTGTACCCCAGGAGAGTTCCAAATGTGTGTGGGTAGAATATATATCCCACGGGGGTAAAATTGAAAAAAGTTGAAAAAAATTTTTTTTTTAGACTTAGTCATTTTTCCGGCGTTTATCAGACTTTCAAATAGGGGAAATGTCAGTGAGCATTCCGATTTCAGTTCCAGAGCGATTCGCCCGATGAGTCCTTCATATTTAGTCGTTTTCAGCCAATTTTCTGAATTTTTGAAAATTTCACTTTTTTGTGAAAATATCCACTAAATGAGGGAATAATATGTGTGAGGGTACCCGAGGAGAGTTCCAAATGTGTGTGTGTAGAATATATCCCACGGGGGTAAAATTGAAAAAAGTTGAAAAAATTGTTTTTTTTCGACTTAGTCATTTTTCCTGCGTTTATCAGACTTTCAGATAGGAGAAATGTCAGTGAGCATTCCGATTTCAGTTCCAGAGCGATTCGCCGATGAGTCCTTCATATTTAGTCGTTTTCAGCCAATTTTCAGAATTTTGAAAATTTCACTTTTTTGTGAAAATATCCACTAAATGAGGGAATAATATGTGTGAGGGTACCCCAGGAGAGTTCCAAATGTGTGTGGGTAGAATATATATCCCACGGGGGTAAAATTGAAAAAAGGTGAAAAAAATTTTTTTGACTTAGTCATTTTTTCAGCGTTTATCAGACTTTCAGATAGGGGAAATGTCAGTGAGCGTTCTGATTTCAGTTCCAGAGCGATTCGCCCGATGAGTCCTTCATATTTAGTCGTTTTCAGCCAATTTTCAGAATTTTTGAAAATTTCACTTTTTTGTGAAAATATCTACTAAATGAGGGAATAATATGTGTGAGTGTACCCCAGGAGAGTTCCAAATGTGTGTGGGTAGAATATATATCCCACGGGGGTAAAATTGAAAAAAGTTGAAAAAAATTTTTTTTTTAGACTTAGTCATTTTTCCGGCGTTTATCAGACTTTCAAATAGGGGAAATGTCAGTGAGCATTCCGATTTCAGTTCCAGAGCGATTCGCCCGATGAGTCCTTCATATTTAGTCGTTTTCAGCCAATTTTCTGAATTTTTGAAAATTTCACTTTTTTGTGAAAATATCCACTAAATGAGGGAATAATATGTGTGAGGGTACCCGAGGAGAGTTCCAAATGTGTGTGTGTAGAATATATCCCACGGGGGTAAAATTGAAAAAAGTTGAAAAAATTGTTTTTTTTCGACTTAGTCATTTTTCCTGCGTTTATCAGACTTTCAGATAGGAGAAATGTCAGTGAGCATTCCGATTTCAGTTCCAGAGCGATTCGCCGATGAGTCCTTCATATTTAGTCGTTTTCAGCCAATTTTCAGAATTTTGAAAATTTCACTTTTTTGTGAAAATATCCACTAAATGAGGGAATAATATGTGTGAGGGTACCCCAGGAGAGTTCCAAATGTGTGTGGGTAGAATATATATCCCACGGGGGTAAAATTGAAAAAAGGTGAAAAAATTTTTTTTGACTTAGTCATTTTTTCAGCGTTTATCAGACTTTCAGATAGGGGAAATGTCAGTGAGCGTTCTGATTTCAGTTCCAGAGCGATTCGCCCGATGAGTCCTTCATATTTAGTCGTTTTCAGCCAATTTTCAGAATTTTTGAAAATTTCACTTTTTTGTGAAAATATCTACTAAATGAGGGAATAATATGTGTGAGTGTACCCCAGGAGAGTTCCAAATGTGTGTGGGTAGAATATATATCCCACGAGGGTAAAATTGAAAAAAGTTGAAAAAAATTTTTTTTTTAGACTTAGTCATTTTTCCGGCGTTTATCAGACTTTCAAATAGGGGAAATGTCAGTGAGCATTCCGATTTCAGTTCCAGAGCGATTCGCCTGATGAGTCCTTCATATTTAGTCGTTTTCAGCCAATTTTCTGAATTTTTGAAAATTTCACTTTTTTGTGAAAATATCCACTAAATGAGGGAATAATATGTGTGAGGGTACCCGAGGAGAGTTCCAAATGTGTGTGGGTAGAAGATATATCCCACGGGGGTAAAATTCAAAAAAGTTGAAAAAATTGTTTTTTTTCGACTTAGTCATTTTTCCGGCGTTTATCAGACTTTCAGATAGGAGAAATGTCAGTGAGCATTCCGATTTCAGTTCCAGAGCGATTCGCCGATGAGTCCTTCATATTTAGTGGTTTTCAGCCAATTTTCAGAATTTTGAAAATTTCACTTTTTTGTGAAAATATCCACTAAATGAGGGAATAATATGTGTGAGGGTACCCCAGGAGAGTTCCAAATGTGTGTGGGTAGAATATATATCCCACGGGGGTAAAATTGAAAAAAGATGAAAAAAATTTTTTTTGACTTAGTCATTTTTCCGGCATTTATCAGACTTTCAGATAGGGGAAGTGTCAGTGAGCGTTCTGATTTCAGTTCCAGAGCGATTCGCTCGATGAGTCCTTCATATTTAGTCGTTTTAAGCCAATTTTCAGAATTTTTGAAAATGTCACTTTTTTTGTGAAAATATCCACTAAATGAGGGAATAATATGTGTGAGGGTACCCCAGGAGAGTTCCAAATGTGTGTGGGTAGAATATATCCCACGGGGGTAAAATTGAAAAAAGGTGAAAAATTTTTTTTTTTGGACTTAGTCATTTTTTCAGCGTTTATCAGACTTTCAGATAGGGGAAATGTCAGTGAGCATTCCAATTTCAGTTCCAGAGCGATTTGCCTGATGAGTCCTTCATATTTAGCCGTTTTCAGCCAATTTTCTGAATTTTTGAAAATTTCACTTTTTTGTGAAAATATCCACTAAATGAGGGAATAATATGTGTGAGGGTACCCCAGGAGAGTTCCAAATGTGTGTGGGTAGAATATATATCCCACGGGGGTAAAATTGAAAAAAGGTGAAAAATTTTTTTTTTTGGACTTAGTCATTTTTTCAGCGTTTATCAGACTTTCAGATAGGGGAAATGTCAGTGAGCATTCCAATTTCAGTTCCAGAGCGATTCGCTCGATGAGTCCTTCATATTTAGTCGTTTTCAGCCAATTTTCTGAATTTTTGAAAATTTCACTTTTTTGTGAAAATATCCACTAAATGAGGGAATAATATGTGTGAGGGTACCCCAGGAGAGTTCCAAATGTGTGTGGGTAGAAGATATATCCCACGGGGGTAAAATTGAAAAAAGTTGAAAAAATTTTTTTGTTGGACTAAGTCATTTTTCCGGTGTTTATCAGACTTTCAGATAGGGGAAGTGTCAGTGAGCGTTCCGATTTCAGTTCCAGAGCGATTCGCCCGATGAGTCCTTCATATTTAGTCGTTTTAAGCCAATTTTCAGAATTTTTGAAAATTTCACTTTTTTTGTGAAAATATCCACTAAATGAGGGAATAATATGTGTGAGGGTACCCCAGGAGAGTTCCAAATGTGTGTGGGTAGAATATATCCCACGGGGGTAAAATTGAAAAAAGTTTAAAAAAATTTTTTTAGACTTAGTCATTTTTCCGGCGTTTATCAGACTTTCAGATAGGGGAAATGTCAGTGAGCGTTCCGATTTCAGTTCCAGAACGATTCGCCAGATGAGTCCTTCATATTTAGTCGTTTTCAGCCAATTTTATGAATTTTTGAAAATTTCACTTTTTTGTGAAAATATCCACTAAATGAGGGAATAATATGTGTGAGGGTACCCCAGCAGAGTTACAAATGTGTGTGGGTAGAATGTATATCCCACGGGGGTAAAATTGAAAAAAGGTGAAAAATTTTTTTTTTTTGGACTTAGTCATTTTTTCAGCGTTTATCAGACTTTCAGATAGGGGAAATGTCAGTGAGCATTCCAATTTCAGTTCCAGAGCGATTCGCCCGAAGAGTCCTTCATATTTAGTCATTTTCAGCCAATTTTCTGAATTTTTGAAAATTTCACTTTTTTGTGAAAATATCCACTAAATGAGGGAATAATATGTGTGAGGGTACCCCAGGAGAGTTCCAAATGTGTGTGGGTAGAATATATATCCCACGGGGGTAAAATTGAAAAAAGTTGAAAAAAATTTTTTGTTGGACTTAGCCATTTTTCCGGCGTTTAGAAAACTTTCAGATAGGGGAAATGTCAGTGAGTATTCCAATTTCAGTTCCAGAGCGATTCGCCCGATGAGTCCTTCATATTTAGTCGTTTTCAGCCAATTTTATGAATTTTTGAAAATTTCACTTTTTTGTGAAAATATCCACTAAATGAGGGTATAATATGTGTGAGGGTACCCCAGGAGAGTTCCAAATGTGTGTGGGTAGAATATATATCCCAGGGGGGTAAAATTGAAAAAAGTTGAAAAAATTTTTTTGTTGGACTTAGTCATTTTTCTGGCGTTTAGAAGACTTTCAGATAGGGGAAATGTCAATGAGTATTCCAATTTCAGTTCCAGAGCGATTCGCCCGATGAGTCCTTCATATTTAGTCGTTTTCAGCCAATTTTCTGAATTTTTGAAATTTTCACTTTTTTGTAAAAATATCCACTAAATGAGGGAATAATATGTGTGAGGGTACCCCAGGAGAGTTCCAAATGTGTGTGGGTAGAAAATATATCCCACGGGGGTAAAATTGAAAAAAGGTGAAAATTTTTCTTTTTTGGACTTAGTCATTTTTTCAGCGTTTATCAGACTTTCAGATAGGGGAAATGTCAGTGAGCGTTCCGATTTCAGTTCCAGAGCGATTCGCCCGATGAGTCCTTCATATTTAGTCGTTTTCAGACAATTTTCAGAATTTTTGAAAATTTCCCTTTTTTATGAAAACATCCACTAAATGAGGGAATAATATGTGTGAGGGTACCCCAGGAGAGTTCCAAATGTGTGTGGGTAGAATATATATCCCACGGAGGTAAAATTGAAAAAAGTTGAAAAAAATTTTTTTTTTAGACTTAGTCATTTTTCCGGCGTTTATCAGACTTTCAGATAGGGGAAATGTCAGCGAGCGTTCCAATTTAAGTTCCAGAGCGATTCGCCCGATGAGTCCTTCATATTTAGTCGTTTTCAGCCAATTTTCAGAATTTTTGAAAATTTCACTTTTTTTGTGAAAATATCCACTAAATGAGGGAATAATATGTGTGAGGGTACCCCAGGAGAGTTCCAAGTGTGTGTGGGTAGAAGATATATCCCACGGGGGTAAAATTAAAAAAAGGTGAAAAATTTTTTTTTTTGGACTTAGTCATTTTTTCAGCGTTTATCAGACTTTCAGATAGGGGAAATGTCAGTGAGCATTCCAATTTCAGTTCCAGAGTGATTCGCCCGATGAGTCCTTCATATTTAGTCGTTTTCAGCCAATTTCCAGAATTTTTGAAAATTTCACTTTTTTGTGAAAATATCCACTAAATGAGGGAATAATATGTGTGAGGGTACCCCAGGAGAGTTCCAAATGTGTGTGGATAGAATATATATCCCACGGGGGTAAAATTGAAAAAAGTTGAAAAAAATTTTTTGTTGGACTTAGTCATTTTTCTGGCGTTTAGAAGACTTTCAGATAGGGGAAATGTCAATGAGTATTCCAATTTCAGTTCCAGAGCGATTCGCCCGATGAGTCCTTCATATTTAGTCGTTTTCAGCCAATTTTCAGAATTTTGAAAATTTCACTTTTTTGTAAAAATATCCACTAAATGAGGGAATAATATGTGTGAGGGTACCCCAGGAGAGTTCCAAATGTGTGTGGGTAGAAAATATATCCCACGGGGGTAAAAATGAAAAAAGGTGAAAATTATTTTTTTTTGGACTTAGTCAATTTTTCAGCGTTTATCAGACTTTCAGATAGGGGAAATGTCAGTGAGCATTCCGATTTCAGTTCCAGAGCGATTCGCCTGATGAGTCCTTCACATTTAGTCGTTTTCAGCCAATTTTCTGAATTTTTGAAAATTTCACTTTTTTGTGAAAATATCCACTAAATGAGGGAATAATATGTGTGAGGGTACCCCAGGAGAGTTCCAAATGTGTGTGGGTAGAATATATATCCCACGGGGGTAAAATTGAAAAAAGGTGAAAAATTTTTTTTTTTGGACTTAGTCATTTTTTCAGCGTTTATCAGACTTTCAGATAGGGGAAATGTCAGTGAGTATTCCAATTTCAGTTCCAGAGCGATTCGCCCGATGAGTCCTTCATATTTAGTCATTTTCAGCCAATTTTCAGAATTTTTCAAAATTTCACTTTTTTGTGTAAACATCCACTAAATGAGGGAATAATATGTGTGAGGGTACCCCAGGAGAGTTCCAAATGTGTGTGGGTAGAATATATATCCCACGGGGGTAAAATTGAAAAAAGGTGAAAATTTTTTTTTTTTGGACTTAGTCATTTTTTCAGCGTTTATCAGACTTTCAGATAGGGGAAATGTCAGTGAGTATTCCAATTTCAGTTCCAGAGCGATTCGCCTGATGAGTCCTTCATATTTAGTCGTTTTCAGCCAATTTTCAGAATTTTTGAAAAATTCACTTTTTTGTGAAAACATCCACTAAATGAGGGAATAATATGTGTGAGGGTACCCCAGGAGAGTTCCAAATGTGTGTGGGTAGAATATATTTCCCACGGGGGTAGAATTGAAAAAAGTTGAAAAAAATTTTTTGTTGGACTTAGCCATTTTTCCGGCGTTTATCAGACTTTCAGATAGGGGAAATGTCAGTGAGCGTTCTGATTTCAGTTCCAGAGCGATTCGCCCGATGAGTCCTTCATATTTAGTCGTTTTCAGCCAATTTTCAGAATTTTTGAAAATTTCACTTTTTTGTGAAAATATCTACTAAATGAGGGAATAATATGTGTGAGTGTACCCCAGGAGAGTTCCAAATGTGTGTGGGTAGAATATATATCCCACGGGGGTAAAATTGAAAAAAGTTGAAAAAAATTTTTTTTTTAGACAGTCATTTTTCCGGCGTTTATCAGACTTTCAAATAGGGGAAATGTCAGTGAGCATTCCGATTTCAGTTCCAGAGCGATTCGCCCGATGAGTCCTTCATATTTAGTCGTTTTCAGCCAATTTTCTGAATTTTTGAAAATTTCACTTTTTTGTGAAAATATCCACTAAATGAGGGAATAATATGTGTGAGGGTACCCGAGGAGAGTTCCAAATGTGTGTGGGTAGAAGATATATCCCACGGGGGTAAAATTCAAAAAAGTTGAAAAAATTGTTTTTTTTCGACTTAGTCATTTTTCCGGCGTTTATCAGACTTTCAGATAGGAGAAATGTCAGTGAGCATTCCGATTTCAGTTCCAGAGCGATTTGCCTGATGAGTCTTTCATATTTAGCCGTTTTCAGCCAATTTTCTGAATTTTTGAAAATTT
Organism: Phyllobates terribilis; assembly: GCF_046119375.1. Taxonomy (NCBI): domain Eukaryota; kingdom Metazoa; phylum Chordata; class Amphibia; order Anura; family Dendrobatidae; genus Phyllobates; species Phyllobates terribilis. The sequence continues at coordinate 6,597,577 of NW_027362838.1, read as the reverse complement.
CACTTTTTTGTGAAAATATCCACTAAATGAGGGAATAATATGTGTGAGGGTACCCCAGGAGAGTTCCAAATGTGTGTGGGTAGAATATATATCCCACGGGGGTAAAATTGAAAAAAGGTGAAAAATTTTTTTTTTTGGACTTAGTCATTTTTTCAGCGTTTATCAGACTTTCAGATAGGGGAAATGTCAGTGAGCATTCCAATTTCAGTTCCAGAGCGATTCGCTCGATGAGTCCTTCATATTTAGTCGTTTTCAGCCAATTTTCTGAATTTTTGAAAATTTCACTTTTTTGTGTAAACATCCACTAAATGAGGGAATAATATGTGTGAGGGTACCCCAGGAGAGTTCCAAATGTGTGTGGGTAGAATATATATCCCACGGGGGTAAAATTGAAAAAAGTTGAAAAAATTTTTTTGTTGGACTTAGCCATTTTTCCGGCGTTTAGAAGACTTTCAGATAGGGGAAATGTCAGTGAGTATTCCAATTTCAGTTCCAGAGCGATTCGCCCGATGAGTCCTTCATATTTCGTCGTTTTCAGCCAATTTTCTGAATTTTTGAAAATTTCACTTTTTTGTAAAAATATCCACTAAATGAGGGAATAATATGTGTGAGGGTACCCCAGGAGAGTTCCAAATGTGGTTGGGTAGAAAATATATCCCACGGGGGTAAAATTGAAAAAAGGTGAAAATTTTTTTTTTTTGGACTTAGTCATTTTTTCAGCGTTTATCAGACTTTCAGATAGGGGAAATGTCAGTGAGCGTTCTGATTTCAGTTCCAGAGCGATTCGCCCGATGAGTCCTTCATATTTAGTCGTTTTCAGCCAATTTTCAGAATTTTTGAAAATTTCACTTTTTTGTGAAAATATCTACTAAATGAGGGAATAATATGTGTGAGTGTACCCCAGGAGAGTTCCAAATGTGTGTGGGTAGAATATATATCCCACGGGGGTAAAATTGAAAAAAGTTGAAAAAAATTTTTTTTTTAGACAGTCATTTTTCCGGCGTTTATCAGACTTTCAAATAGGGGAAATGTCAGTGAGCATTCCGATTTCAGTTCCAGAGCGATTCGCCCGATGAGTCCTTCATATTTAGTCGTTTTCAGCCAATTTTCTGAATTTTTGAAAATTTCACTTTTTTGTGAAAATATCCACTAAATGAGGGAATAATATGTGTGAGGGTACCCGAGGAGAGTTCCAAATGTGTGTGGGTAGAAGATATATCCCACGGGGGTAAAATTCAAAAAAGTTGAAAAAATTGTTTTTTTTCGACTTAGTCATTTTTCCGGCGTTTATCAGACTTTCAGATAGGAGAAATGTCAGTGAGCATTCCGATTTCAGTTCCAGAGCGATTTGCCTGATGAGTCTTTCATATTTAGCCGTTTTCAGCCAATTTTCTGAATTTTTGAAATTTTCACTTTTTTGTAAAAATATCCACTAAATGAGGGAATAATATGTGTGAGGGTACCCCAGGAGAGTTCCAAATGTGTGTGGGTAGAAAATATATCCCACGGGGGTAAAATTGAAAAAAGGTGAAAATTTTTCTTTTTTGGACTTAGTCATTTTTTCAGCGTTTATCAGACTTTCAGATAGGGGAAATGTCAGTGAGCGTTCCGATTTCAGTTCCAGAGCGATTCGCCCGATGAGTCCTTCATATTTAGTCGTTTTCAGACAATTTTCAGAATTTTTGAAAATTTCCCTTTTTTATGAAAACATCCACTAAATGAGGGAATAATATGTGTGAGGGTACCCCAGGAGAGTTCCAAATGTGTGTGGGTAGAATATATATCCCACGGAGGTAAAATTGAAAAAAGTTGAAAAAAATTTTTTTTTTAGACTTAGTCATTTTTCCGGCGTTTATCAGACTTTCAGATAGGGGAAATGTCAGCGAGCGTTCCAATTTAAGTTCCAGAGCGATTCGCCCGATGAGTCCTTCATATTTAGTCGTTTTCAGCCAATTTTCAGAATTTTTGAAAATTTCACTTTTTTTGTGAAAATATCCACTAAATGAGGGAATAATATGTGTGAGGGTACCCCAGGAGAGTTCCAAGTGTGTGTGGGTAGAAGATATATCCCACGGGGGTAAAATTAAAAAAAGGTGAAAAATTTTTTTTTTTGGACTTAGTCATTTTTTCAGCGTTTATCAGACTTTCAGATAGGGGAAATGTCAGTGAGCATTCCAATTTCAGTTCCAGAGTGATTCGCCCGATGAGTCCTTCATATTTAGTCGTTTTCAGCCAATTTCCAGAATTTTTGAAAATTTCACTTTTTTGTGAAAATATCCACTAAATGAGGGAATAATATGTGTGAGGGTACCCCAGGAGAGTTCCAAATGTGTGTGGATAGAATATATATCCCACGGGGGTAAAATTGAAAAAAGTTGAAAAAAATTTTTTGTTGGACTTAGTCATTTTTCTGGCGTTTAGAAGACTTTCAGATAGGGGAAATGTCAATGAGTATTCCAATTTCAGTTCCAGAGCGATTCGCCCGATGAGTCCTTCATATTTAGTCGTTTTCAGCCAATTTTCAGAATTTTGAAAATTTCACTTTTTTGTAAAAATATCCACTAAATGAGGGAATAATATGTGTGAGGGTACCCCAGGAGAGTTCCAAATGTGTGTGGGTAGAAAATATATCCCACGGGGGTAAAAATGAAAAAAGGTGAAAATTATTTTTTTTTGGACTTAGTCAATTTTTCAGCGTTTATCAGACTTTCAGATAGGGGAAATGTCAGTGAGCATTCCGATTTCAGTTCCAGAGCGATTCGCCTGATGAGTCCTTCACATTTAGTCGTTTTCAGCCAATTTTCTGAATTTTTGAAAATTTCACTTTTTTGTGAAAATATCCACTAAATGAGGGAATAATATGTGTGAGGGTACCCCAGGAGAGTTCCAAATGTGTGTGGGTAGAATATATATCCCACGGGGGTAAAATTGAAAAAAGGTGAAAAATTTTTTTTTTTGGACTTAGTCATTTTTTCAGCGTTTATCAGACTTTCAGATAGGGGAAATGTCAGTGAGTATTCCAATTTCAGTTCCAGAGCGATTCGCCCGATGAGTCCTTCATATTTAGTCATTTTCAGCCAATTTTCAGAATTTTTCAAAATTTCACTTTTTTGTGTAAACATCCACTAAATGAGGGAATAATATGTGTGAGGGTACCCCAGGAGAGTTCCAAATGTGTGTGGGTAGAATATATATCCCACGGGGGTAAAATTGAAAAAAGGTGAAAATTTTTTTTTTTTGGACTTAGTCATTTTTTCAGCGTTTATCAGACTTTCAGATAGGGGAAATGTCAGTGAGTATTCCAATTTCAGTTCCAGAGCGATTCGCCTGATGAGTCCTTCATATTTAGTCGTTTTCAGCCAATTTTCAGAATTTTTGAAAAATTCACTTTTTTGTGAAAACATCCACTAAATGAGGGAATAATATGTGTGAGGGTACCCCAGGAGAGTTCCAAATGTGTGTGGGTAGAATATATTTCCCACGGGGGTAGAATTGAAAAAAGTTGAAAAAAATTTTTTGTTGGACTTAGCCATTTTTCCGGCGTTTAGAAGACTTTCAGATAGGGGAAATGTCAGTGAGCATTCCAATTAGAGTTCCAGAGCGATTCGCCCGATGAGTCCTTCATATTTAGTCGTTTTCAGCCAATTTTCTGAATTTTTGAAAATTTCACTTTTTTGTGAAAATATCCACTAAATGAGGGAATAATATGTGTGAGGGTACCCCAGGAGAGTTCCAAATGTGTGTGGGTAGAATATATATCCCACGGGGGTAAAATTGAAAAAAGGTGAAAAATTTTTTTTTTTGGACTTAGTCATTTTTTCAGCGTTTATCAGACTTTCAGATAGGGGAAATGTCAGTGAGTATTCCAATTTCAGTTCCAGAGCGATTCGCCCAATGAGTCCTTCATATTTAGTCGTTTTCAGCCAATTTTCAGAATTTTTGAAAATTTCACTTTTTTGTGTAAACATCCACTAAATGAGGGAATAATATGTGTGAGGGTAACCCAGGAGAGTTCCAAATGTGGTTGGGTAGAAAATATATCCCACGGGGGTAAAATTGAAAAAAGGTGAAAATTTTTTTTTTTTGGACTTAGTCATTTTTTCAGCGTTTATCAGACTTTCAGATAGGGGAAATGTCAGTGAGCGTTCTGATTTCAGTTCCAGAGCGATTCGCCCGATGAGTCCTTCATATTTAGTCGTTTTCAGCCAATTTTCAGAATTTTTGAAAATTTCACTTTTTTGTGAAAATATCTACTAAATGAGGGAATAATATGTGTGAGTGTACCCCAGGAGAGTTCCAAATGTGTGTGGGTAGAATATATATCCCACGGGGGTAAAATTGAAAAAAGTTGAAAAAAATTTTTTTTTTAGACAGTCATTTTTCCGGCGTTTATCAGACTTTCAAATAGGGGAAATGTCAGTGAGCATTCCGATTTCAGTTCCAGAGCGATTCGCCCGATGAGTCCTTCATATTTAGTCGTTTTCAGCCAATTTTCTGAATTTTTGAAAATTTCACTTTTTTGTGAAAATATCCACTAAATGAGGGAATAATATGTGTGAGGGTACCCGAGGAGAGTTCCAAATGTGTGTGGGTAGAAGATATATCCCACGGGGGTAAAATTCAAAAAAGTTGAAAAAATTGTTTTTTTTCGACTTAGTCATTTTTCCGGCGTTTATCAGACTTTCAGATAGGAGAAATGTCAGTGAGCATTCCGATTTCAGTTCCAGAGCGATTTGCCTGATGAGTCTTTCATATTTAGCCGTTTTCAGCCAATTTTCTGAATTTTTGAAAATTTCACTTTTTTGTGAAAATATCCACTAAATGAGGAAATAATATGTGTGAGGGTACCCCAGGAGAGTTCCAAATGTGTGTGGGTAGAATATATATCCCACGGGGGTAAAATTGAAAAAAGGTGAAAAATTTTTTTTTTTGGACTTAGTCATTTTTTCAGCGTTTATCAGACTTTCAGATAGGGGAAATGTCAGTGAGCATTCCAATTTCAGTTCCAGAGCGATTCGCTCGATGAGTCCTTCATATTTAGTCGTTTTCAGCCAATTTTCTGAATTTTTGAAAATTTCACTTTTTTGTGTAAACATCCACTAAATGAGGGAATAATATGTGTGAGGGTACCCCAGGAGAGTTCCAAATGTGTGTGGGTAGAATATATATCCCACGGGGGTAAAATTGAAAAAAGTTGAAAAAATTTTTTTGTTGGACTTAGCCATTTTTCCGGCGTTTAGAAGACTTTCAGATAGGGGAAATGTCAGTGAGTATTCCAATTTCAGTTCCAGAGCGATTCGCCCGATGAGTCCTTCATATTTCGTCGTTTTCAGCCAATTTTCTGAATTTTTGAAAATTTCACTTTTTTGTAAAAATATCCACTAAATGAGGGAATAATATGTGTGAGGGTACCCCAGGAGAGTTCCAAATGTGGTTGGGTAGAATATATATCCCACGGGGGTAAAATTGAAAAAAGTTGAAAAAAATTTTTTGTTGGACTTAGTCATTTTTCTGGCGTTTAGAAGACTTTCAGATAGGGGAAATGTCAATGAGTATTCCAATTTCAGTTCCAGAGCGATTCGCCCGATGAGTCCTTCATATTTAGTCGTTTTCAGCCAATTTTCAGAATTTTGAAAATTTCACTTTTTTGTAAAAATATCCACTAAATGAGGGAATAATATGTGTGAGGGTACCCCAGGAGAGTTCCAAATGTGTGTGGGTAGAAAATATATCCCACGGGGGTAAAAATGAAAAAAGGTGAAAATTATTTTTTTTTGGACTTAGTCAATTTTTCAGCGTTTATCAGACTTTCAGATAGGGGAAATGTCAGTGAGCATTCCGATTTCAGTTCCAGAGCGATTCGCCTGATGAGTCCTTCACATTTAGTCGTTTTCAGCCAATTTTCTGAATTTTTGAAAATTTCACTTTTTTGTGAAAATATCCACTAAATGAGGGAATAATATGTGTGAGGGTACCCCAGGAGAGTTCCAAATGTGTGTGGGTAGAATATATATCCCACGGGGGTAAAATTGAAAAAAGGTGAAAAATTTTTTTTTTTGGACTTAGTCATTTTTTCAGCGTTTATCAGACTTTCAGATAGGGGAAATGTCAGTGAGTATTCCAATTTCAGTTCCAGAGCGATTCGCCCGATGAGTCCTTCATATTTAGTCATTTTCAGCCAATTTTCAGAATTTTTCAAAATTTCACTTTTTTGTGTAAACATCCACTAAATGAGGGAATAATATGTGTGAGGGTACCCCAGGAGAGTTCCAAATGTGTGTGGGTAGAATATATATCCCACGGGGGTAAAATTGAAAAAAGGTGAAAATTTTTTTTTTTTGGACTTAGTCATTTTTTCAGCGTTTATCAGACTTTCAGATAGGGGAAATGTCAGTGAGTATTCCAATTTCAGTTCCAGAGCGATTCGCCTGATGAGTCCTTCATATTTAGTCGTTTTCAGCCAATTTTCAGAATTTTTGAAAAATTCACTTTTTTGTGAAAACATCCACTAAATGAGGGAATAATATGTGTGAGGGTACCCCAGGAGAGTTCCAAATGTGTGTGGGTAGAATATATTTCCCACGGGGGTAGAATTGAAAAAAGTTGAAAAAAATTTTTTGTTGGACTTAGCCATTTTTCCGGCGTTTAGAAGACTTTCAGATAGGGGAAATGTCAGTGAGCATTCCAATTAGAGTTCCAGAGCGATTCGCCCGATGAGTCCTTCATATTTAGTCGTTTTCAGCCAATTTTCTGAATTTTTGAAAATTTCACTTTTTTGTGAAAATATCCACTAAATGAGGGAATAATATGTGTGAGGGTACCCCAGGAGAGTTCCAAATGTGTGTGGGTAGAATATATATCCCACGGGGGTAAAATTGAAAAAAGGTGAAAAATTTTTTTTTTTGGACTTAGTCATTTTTTCAGCGTTTATCAGACTTTCAGATAGGGGAAATGTCAGTGAGTATTCCAATTTCAGTTCCAGAGCGATTCGCCCAATGAGTCCTTCATATTTAGTCGTTTTCAGCCAATTTTCAGAATTTTTGAAAATTTCACTTTTTTGTGTAAACATCCACTAAATGAGGGAATAATATGTGTGAGGGTAACCCAGGAGAGTTCCAAATGTGGTTGGGTAGAAAATATATCCCACGGGGGTAAAATTGAAAAAAGGTGAAAATTTTTTTTTTTTGGACTTAGTCATTTTTTCAGCGTTTATCAGACTTTCAGATAGGGGAAATGTCAGTGAGCGTTCTGATTTCAGTTCCAGAGCGATTCGCCCGATGAGTCCTTCATATTTAGTCGTTTTCAGCCAATTTTCAGAATTTTTGAAAATTTCACTTTTTTGTGAAAATATCTACTAAATGAGGGAATAATATGTGTGAGTGTACCCCAGGAGAGTTCCAAATGTGTGTGGGTAGAATATATATCCCACGGGGGTAAAATTGAAAAAAGTTGAAAAAAATTTTTTTTTTAGACAGTCATTTTTCCGGCGTTTATCAGACTTTCAAATAGGGGAAATGTCAGTGAGCATTCCGATTTCAGTTCCAGAGCGATTCGCCCGATGAGTCCTTCATATTTAGTCGTTTTCAGCCAATTTTCTGAATTTTTGAAAATTTCACTTTTTTGTGAAAATATCCACTAAATGAGGGAATAATATGTGTGAGGGTACCCGAGGAGAGTTCCAAATGTGTGTGGGTAGAAGATATATCCCACGGGGGTAAAATTCAAAAAAGTTGAAAAAATTGTTTTTTTTCGACTTAGTCATTTTTCCGGCGTTTATCAGACTTTCAGATAGGAGAAATGTCAGTGAGCATTCCGATTTCAGTTCCAGAGCGATTTGCCTGATGAGTCTTTCATATTTAGCCGTTTTCAGCCAATTTTCTGAATTTTTGAAAATTTCACTTTTTTGTGAAAATATCCACTAAATGAGGGAATAATATGTGTGAGGGTACCCCAGGAGAGTTCCAAATGTGTGTGGGTAGAATATATATCCCACGGGGGTAAAATTGAAAAAAGGTGAAAAATTTTTTTTTTTGGACTTAGTCATTTTTTCAGCGTTTATCAGACTTTCAGATAGGGGAAATGTCAGTGAGCATTCCAATTTCAGTTCCAGAGCGATTCGCTCGATGAGTCCTTCATATTTAGTCGTTTTCAGCCAATTTTCTGAATTTTTGAAAATTTCACTTTTTTGTGTAAACATCCACTAAATGAGGGAATAATATGTGTGAGGGTACCCCAGGAGAGTTCCAAATGTGTGTGGGTAGAATATATATCCCACGGGGGTAAAATTGAAAAAAGTTGAAAAAATTTTTTTGTTGGACTTAGCCATTTTTCCGGCGTTTAGAAGACTTTCAGATAGGGGAAATGTCAGTGAGTATTCCAATTTCAGTTCCAGAGCGATTCGCCCGATGAGTCCTTCATATTTCGTCGTTTTCAGCCAATTTTCTGAATTTTTGAAAATTTCACTTTTTTGTAAAAATATCCACTAAATGAGGGAATAATATGTGTGAGGGTACCCCAGGAGAGTTCCAAATGTGGTTGGGTAGAATATATATCCCACGGGGGTAAAATTGAAAAAAGTTGAAAAAATTTTTTTGTTGGACTAAGTCATTTTTCCGGTGTTTATCAGACTTTCAGATAGGGGAAGTGTCAGTGAGCGTTCCGATTTCAGTTCCAGAGCGATTCGCCCGATGAGTCCTTCATATTTAGTCGTTTTAAGCCAATTTTCAGAATTTTTGAAAATTTCACTTTTTTTGTGAAAATATCCACTAAATGAGGGAATAATATGTGTGAGGGTACCCCAGGAGAGTTCCAAATGTGTGTGGGTAGAATATATCCCACGGGGGTAAAATTGAAAAAAGTTTAAAAAAATTTTTTTAGACTTAGTCATTTTTCCGGCGTTTATCAGACTTTCAGATAGGGGAAATGTCAGTGAGCGTTCCGATTTCAGTTCCAGAACGATTCGCCAGATGAGTCCTTCATATTTAGTCGTTTTCAGCCAATTTTCTGAATTTTTGAAAATTTCACTTTTTTGTGAAAATATCCACTAAATGAGGGAATAATATGTGTGAGGGTACCCCAGCAGAGTTACAAATGTGTGTGGGTAGAATATATATCCCACGGGGGTAAAATTGAAAAAAGTTGAAAAAAATTTTTTTTTTAGACTTAGTCATTTTTCCGGCGTTTATCAGACTTTCAGATAGGGGAAATGTCAGCGAGCGTTCCAATTTAAGTTCCAGAGCGATTCGCCCGATGAGTCCTTCATATTTAGTCGTTTTCAGCCAATTTTCAGAATTTTGAAAATTTCACTTTTTTGTAAAAATATCCACTAAATGAGGGAATATATGTGTGAGGGTACCCCAGGAGAGTTCCAAATGTGTGTGGGTAGAATATATATCCCACGGGGGTAAAATTGAAAAAAGGTGAAAAATTTTTTTTTTTGGACTTAGTCATTTTTTCAGCGTTTATCAGACTTTCAGATAGGGGAAATGTCAGTGAGTATTCCAATTTCAGTTCCAGAGCGATTCGCCCGATGAGTCCTTCATATTTAGTCGTTTTCAGCCAATTTTCAGAATTTTTGAAAATTTCACTTTTTTGTGTAAACATCCACTAAATGAGGGAATAATATGTGTGAGGGTACCCCAGGAGAGTTCCAAATGTGTGTGGGTAGAATATATATCCCACGGGGGTAAAATTGAAAAAAGGTGAAAATTTTTTTTTTTTGGACTTAGTCATTTTTTCAGCGTTTATCAGACTTTCAGATAGGGGAAATGTCAGTGAGTATTCCAATTTCAGTTCCAGAGTGATTCGCCTGATGAGTCCTTCATATTTAGTCGTTTTCAGCCAATTTTCAGAATTTTTGAAAAATTCACTTTTTTGTGAAAACATCCACTAAATGAGGGAATAATATGTGTGAGGGTACCCCAGGAGAGTTCCAAATGTGTGTGGGTAGAATATATTTCCCACGGGGGTAAAATTGAAAAAAGTTGAAAAAAAATTTTTGTTGGACTTAGCCATTTTTCCGGCGTTTAGAAGACTTTCAGATAGGGGAAATGTCAGTGAGTATTCCAATTTCAGTTCCAGAGCGATTCGCCCGATGAGTCCTTCATATTTCGTCGTTTTCAGCCAATTTTCTGAATTTTTGAAAATTTCACTTTTTTGTAAAAATATCCACTAAATGAGGGAATAATATGTGTGAGGGTACCCCAGGAGAGTTCCAAATGTGGTTGGGTAGAAAATATATCCCACGGGGGTAAAATTGAAAAAAGGTGAAAATTTTTTTTTTTTGGACTTAGTCATTTTTTCAGCGTTTATCAGACTTTCAGATAGGGGAAATGTCAGTGAGCGTTCTGATTTCAGTTCCAGAGCGATTCGCCCGATGAGTCCTTCATATTTAGTCGTTTTCAGCCAATTTTCAGAATTTTTGAAAATTTCACTTTTTTGTGAAAATATCTACTAAATGAGGGAATAATATGTGTGAGTGTACCCCAGGAGAGTTCCAAATGTGTGTGGGTAGAATATATATCCCACGGGGGTAAAATTGAAAAAAGTTGAAAAAAATTTTTTTTTTAGACAGTCATTTTTCCGGCGTTTATCAGACTTTCAAATAGGGGAAATGTCAGTGAGCATTCCGATTTCAGTTCCAGAGCGATTCGCCCGATGAGTCCTTCATATTTAGTCGTTTTCAGCCAATTTTCTGAATTTTTGAAAATTTCACTTTTTTGTGAAAATATCCACTAAATGAGGGAATAATATGTGTGAGGGTACCCGAGGAGAGTTCCAAATGTGTGTGGGTAGAAGATATATCCCACGGGGGTAAAATTCAAAAAAGTTGAAAAAATTGTTTTTTTTCGACTTAGTCATTTTTCCGGCGTTTATCAGACTTTCAGATAGGAGAAATGTCAGTGAGCATTCCGATTTCAGTTCCAGAGCGATTTGCCTGATGAGTCTTTCATATTTAGCCGTTTTCAGCCAATTTTCTGAATTTTTGAAAATTTCACTTTTTTGTGAAAATATCCACTAAATGAGGGAATAATATGTGTGAGGGTACCCCAGGAGAGTTCCAAATGTGTGTGGGTAGAATATATATCCCACGGGGGTAAAATTGAAAAAAGGTGAAAAATTTTTTTTTTTGGACTTAGTCATTTTTTCAGCGTTTATCAGACTTTCAGATAGGGGAAATGTCAGTGAGCATTCCAATTTCAGTTCCAGAGCGATTCGCTCGATGAGTCCTTCATATTTAGTCGTTTTCAGCCAATTTTCTGAATTTTTGAAAATTTCACTTTTTTGTGTAAACATCCACTAAATGAGGGAATAATATGTGTGAGGGTACCCCAGGAGAGTTCCAAATGTGTGTGGGTAGAATATATATCCCACGGGGGTAAAATTGAAAAAAGTTGAAAAAATTTTTTTGTTGGACTTAGCCATTTTTCCGGCGTTTAGAAGACTTTCAGATAGGGGAAATGTCAGTGAGTATTCCAATTTCAGTTCCAGAGCGATTCGCCCGATGAGTCCTTCATATTTCGTCGTTTTCAGCCAATTTTCTGACTTTTTGAAAATTTCACTTTTTTGTAAAAATATCCACTAAATGAGGGAATAATATGTGTGAGGGTACCCCAGGAGAGTTCCAAATGTGGTTGGGTAGAAAATATATCCCACGGGGGTAAAATTGAAAAAAGGTGAAAATTTTTTTTTTTTGGACTTAGTCATTTTTTCAACGTTTATCAGACTTTCAGATAGGGGAAATGTCAGTGAGCGTTCTGATTTCAGTTCCAGAGCGATTCGCCCGATGAGTCCTTCATATTTAGTCGTTTTCAGCCAATTTTCAGAATTTTTTGAAAATTTCACTTTTTTGTGAAAATATCTACTAAATGAGGGAATAATATGTGTGAGTGTACCCCAGGAGAGTTCCAAATGTGTGTGGGTAGAATATATATCCCACGGGGGTAAAATTGAAAAAAGTTGAAAAAAATTTTTTTTTTAGACAGTCATTTTTCCGGCGTTTATCAGACTTTCAAATAGGGGAAATGTCAGTGAGCATTCCGATTTCAGTTCCAGAGCGATTCGCCCGATGAGTCCTTCATATTTAGTCGTTTTCAGCCAATTTTCTGAATTTTTGAAAATTTCACTTTTTTGTGAAAATATCCACTAAATGAGGGAATAATATGTGTGAGGGTACCCGAGGAGAGTTCCAAATGTGTGTGGGTAGAAGATATATCCCACGGGGGTAAAATTCAAAAAAGTTGAAAAAATTGTTTTTTTTCGACTTAGTCATTTTTCCGGCGTTTATCAGACTTTCAGATAGGAGAAATGTCAGTGAGCATTCCGATTTCAGTTCCAGAGCGATTTGCCTGATGAGTCTTTCATATTTAGCCGTTTTCAGCCAATTTTCTGAATTTTTGAAAATTTCACTTTTTTGTGAAAATATCCACTAAATGAGGGAATAATATGTGTGAGGGTACCCCAGGAGAGTTCCAAATGTGTGTGGGTAGAATATATATCCCACGGGGGTAAAATTGAAAAAAGGTGAAAAATTTTTTTTTTTGGACTTAGTCATTTTTTCAGCGTTTATCAGACTTTCAGATAGGGGAAATGTCAGTGAGCATTCCAATTTCAGTTCCAGAGCGATTCGCCCGATGAGTCCTTCATATTTAGTCGTTTTAAGCCAATTTTCAGAATTTTTGAAAATTTCACTTTTTTTGTGAAAATATCCACTAAATGAGGGAATAATATGTGTGAGGGTACCCCAGGAGAGTTCCAAATGTGTGTGGGTAGAAAATATATCCCACGGGGGTAAAAATGAAAAAAGGTGAAAATTATTTTTTTTTGGACTTAGTCAATTTTTCAGCGTTTATCAGACTTTCAGATAGGGGAAATGTCAGTGAGCATTCCGATTTCAGTTCCAGAGCGATTCGCCTGATGAGTCCTTCATATTTAGTCGTTTTCAGCCAATTTTCTGAATTTTTGAAAATTTCACTTTTTTGTGAAAATATCCACTAAATGAGGGAATAATATGTGTGAGGGTACCCCAGGAGAGTTCCAAATGTGTTTGGGTAGAATATATCCCACGGGGGTAAAATTGAAAAAAGTTTAAAAAATTTTTTTTAGACTTAGTCAATTTTTCAGCGTTTAGCAGACTTTCAGATAGGGGAAATGTCAGTGAGCGTTCAAATTTCAGTTCCAGAGCGATTCGCCCGATGAGTCCTTCACATTTAGTCGTTTTCAGCCAATTTTCTGAATTTTTGAAAATTTCACTTTTTTGTGAAAATATCCACTAAATGAGGGAATAATATGTGTGAGGGTACCCCAGGAGAGTTCCAAATGTGTGTGGGTAGAAAATATATCCCACGGGGGTAAAATTGAAAAAAGGTGAAAATTTTTTTTTTTGGACTTAGTCAATTTTTCAGCGTTTATCAGACTTTCAGATAGGGGAAATGTCAGTGAGCATTCCGATTTCAGTTCCAGAGCGATTCGCCCGATGAGTCCTTCATATTTAGTCGTTTTCAGCCAATTTTCTGAATTTTTGAAAATTTCACTTTTTTGTGAAAATATCCACTAAATGAGGGAATAATATGTGTGAGGGTACCCCAGGAGAGTTCCAAATGTGTGTGGGTAGAATATATATCCCACGGGGGTAAAATTGAAAAAAGGTGAAAAATTTTTTTTTTTGGACTTAGTCATTTTTTCAGCGTTTATCAGACTTTCAGATAGGGGAAATGTCAGTGAGTATTCCAATTTCAGTTCCAGAGCGATTCGCCCGATGAGTCCTTCATATTTAGTCGTTTTCAGCCAATTTTCAGAATTTTTGAAAATTTCACTTTTTTGTGTAAACATCCACTAAATGAGGGAATAATATGTGTGAGGGTACCCCAGGAGAGTTCCAAATGTGTGTGGGTAGAATATATATCCCACGGGGGTAAAATTGAAAAAAGGTGAAAATTTTTTTTTTTTGGACTTAGTCATTTTTTCAGCGTTTATCAGACTTTCAGATAGGGGAAATGTCAGTGAGTATTCCAATTTCAGTTCCAGAGTGATTCGCCTGATGAGTCCTTCATATTTAGTCGTTTTCAGCCAATTTTCAGAATTTTTGAAAAATTCACTTTTTTGTGAAAACATCCACTAAATGAGGGAATAATATGTGTGAGGGTACCCCAGGAGAGTTCCAAATGTGTGTGGGTAGAATATATTTCCCACGGGGGTAAAATTGAAAAAAGTTGAAAAAAAATTTTTGTTGGACTTAGCCATTTTTCCGGCGTTTAGAAGACTTTCAGATAGGGGAAATGTCAGTGAGTATTCCAATTTCAGTTCCAGAGCGATTCGCCCGATGAGTCCTTCATATTTCGTCGTTTTCAGCCAATTTTCTGAATTTTTGAAAATTTCACTTTTTTGTAAAAATATCCACTAAATGAGGGAATAATATGTGTGAGGGTACCCCAGGAGAGTTCCAAATGTGGTTGGGTAGAAAATATATCCCACGGGGGTAAAATTGAAAAAAGGTGAAAATTTTTTTTTTTTGGACTTAGTCATTTTTTCAGCGTTTATCAGACTTTCAGATAGGGGAAATGTCAGTGAGTATTCCAATTTCAGTTCCAGAGTGATTCGCCTGATGAGTCCTTCATATTTAGTCGTTTTCAGCCAATTTTCAGAATTTTTGAAAAATTCACTTTTTTGTGAAAACATCCACTAAATGAGGGAATAATATGTGTGAGGGTACCCCAGGAGAGTTCCAAATGTGTGTGGGTAGAATATATTTCCCACGGGGGTAAAATTGAAAAAAGTTGAAAAAATTTTTTTGTTGGACTTAGCCATTTTTCCGGCGTTTAGAAGACTTTCAGATAGGGGAAATGTCAGTGAGCATTCCGATTTCAGTTCCAGAGCGATTCGCCCGATGAGTCCTTCATATTTAGTTGTTTTCAGCCAATTTTCTGAATTTTTGAAAATTTCACTTTTTTGTGAAAATATCCACTAAATGAGGGAATAATATGTGTGAGGGTACCCCAGGAGAGTTCCAAATGTGTGTGGGTAGAATATATATCCCACGGGGGTAAAATTGAAAAAAGTTGAAAAAATTGTTTTTTTTCGACTTAGTCATTTTTCCGGCGTTTATCAGACTTTCAGATAGGAGAAATGTCAGTGAGCGTTCCGATTTCAGTTCCAGAGCGATTTGCTGATGTGTCCTTCATACTTAGTCGTTTTCAGCCAATTTTCAGAATTTTGAAAATTTCACTTTTTTGTGAAAATATCCACTAAATGAGGGAATAATATGTGTGAGGGTACCCCAGGAGAGTTCCAAATGTGTGTGGGTAGAAGATATATCCCACGGGGGTAAAATTGAAAAAAGTTGAAAAAATTTTTTGCTGTACTTAGTCATTTTTCTGGCGTTTAGAAGACTTTCAGATAGGGGAAATGTCAGTGAGTATTCCAATTTCAGTTCCAGAGCGATTCGCCCGATGAGTCCTTCATATTTAGTCGTTTTCAGCCAATTTTCAGAATTTTTGAAAATTTCACTTTTTTGTGAAAATATCCACTAAATGAGGGAATGATATGTGTTTATTGTACCCCAGGAGAGTTCCAAATGTGTTTGGGTAGAATATATATCCTACGGGGGTAAAATTGAAAAAAGGTGAAAAAAAATTTTTTTTGGACCTAGTCATTTTTTCAGCGTTTATCAGACTTTCAGATAGGGGAAATGTCAGTGAGCATTTCAATTTCAGTTCCAGAGTGATTCGCCCGATGAGTCCTTCATATTTAGTCGTTTTCAGCCAATTTTCTGAATTTTTGAAAATTTCGCTTTTTTGTGAAAATATCCACTAAATGATGGAATAATATGTGTGAGGGTACCCCAGGAGAGTTCCAAATGTGTGTGGGTAGAATATATCCCACGGGGGTAAAATTGAAAAAAGGTGAAAAAAAATTTTTTTTTTACTTAGTCATTTTTTCAGTGTTTATCAGACTTTCAGATAGGGGCAATGTCAGTGAGCATTCCAATTTCAGTTCCAGAGTGATTCGCCCGATGAGTCCTTCATATTTAGTCGTTTTCAGCCAATTTTCAGAATTTTTGAAAATTTCACTTTTTTGTGAAAATATCCACTAAATGAGGGAATAATATGTGTGAGGGTACCCCAGGAGAGTTCCAAATGTGTGTGGGTAGAATATATATCCCACGGGGGTAAAATTGAAAAAAGTTGAAAAAAATTTTTTGTTGGACTTAGTCATTTTTCTGGCGTTTAGAAGACTTTCAGATATGGGAAATGTCAGTGAGTATTCCAATTTCAGTTCCAGAGCGATTCGCCCGATGAGTCCTTCATATTTAGTCGTTTTCAGCCAATTTTCAGAATTTTGAAAATTTCACTTTTTTGTGAAAATATCCACTAAATGAGGGAATAATATGTGTGAGGGTTCCCCAGGAGAGTTCCAAATGTGTGTGAGTAGAAGATATATCCCACGGGGGTTAAATTGAAAAAAGTTGAAAAAATTTTTATGTTGGACTTAGCCATTTTTCCGGCGTTTAGAAGACTTTCAGATAGGGGAAATGTCAGTGAGTATTCCAATTTCAGGTCCAGAGCGATTCGCCCAATGAGTCCTTCATATTTAGTCGTTTACAGCCAATTTTCAGAATTTTTGAAAATTTCACTTTTTTGTGAAAATATCCACTAAATGAGGGAATAATATGTGTGAGGGTACCCCAGAAGAGTTCCAAATGTGTGTGGGTAGAATATATATCCCACGGGGGTAAAATTGAAAAAAGGTGAAAATTTTTTTTTTTTGGACTTAGTCATTTTTTCAGCGTTTATCAGACTTTCAGATAGAGTAAATGTCAGTGAGCGTTCCGATTTCAGTTCCAGAGCGATTCGCCCGATGAGTCCTTCATATTTAGTCGTTTTCAGCCAATTTTCAGAATTTTTGAAAATTTCACTTTTTTGTGAAAGTATCCACTAAATGAGGGAATAATATGTGTTTATTGTACCCCAGGAGAGTACCAAATGTGTGTGGGTAGAATATATATCCTACGGGGTTAAAATTGAAAAAAGGTGAAAAAAAATTTTTTTGGGACTTAGTCATTTTTTCAGCGTTTATCAGACTTTCAGATAGGGGAAATGTCAGTGAGCATTTCAATTTCAGTTCCAGAGTGATTCGCCCGATGAGTCCTTCATATTTAGTCGTTTTCAGCCAATTTTCTGAATTTTTGAAAATTTCACTTTTTTGTGAAAATATTCACTAAATGAGGGAATAATATGTGTGAGGGTACCCCAGGAGAGTTCCAAATGTGTGTGGGTAGAATATATATCCCACGGGGGTAAAATTGAAAAAAGTTGAAAAAAAATTTTTTTTAGACTTAGTCATTTTTCCGGCGTTTATCAAACTTTCAGATAGGGGAAATGTCAGTGAGCATTCCGATTTCAGTTCCAGAGCGATTCGCCCGATGAGTCCTTCATATTTAGTCGTTTTCAGCCAATTTTCTGAATTTTTGAAAATTTCACTTTTTTGTAAAAATATCCACTAAATGAGGGAATAATATGTGTGAGGGTACCCCAGGAGAGTTCCAAATGTGTGTGGGTAGAAAATATCCCACGGGGGTAAAATTGAAAAAAGGTGAAAATTATTTTTTTTTGGACTTAGTCATTTTTTCAGCGTTTATCAGACTTTCAGATAGGGTAAATGTCAGTGAGCGTTCCGATTTCAGTTCCAGAGCGATTCGCCCGATGAGTCCTTCATATTTAGTCGTTTTCAGCCAATTTTCAGAATTTTGAAAATTTCACTTTTTTGTAAAAATATCCACTAAATGAGGGAATAATATGTGTGAGGGTACCCCAGGAGAGTTCCAAATGTGTGTGGGTAGAATATATATCCCACGG
The DNA here is from genome assembly GCF_046119375.1 of Phyllobates terribilis. Lineage (NCBI taxonomy): Eukaryota > Metazoa > Chordata > Amphibia > Anura > Dendrobatidae > Phyllobates > Phyllobates terribilis. The sequence continues at coordinate 6,579,725 of NW_027362838.1, read as the reverse complement.
GGGTAAAATTGAAAAAAGTTTAAAAAAAATTTTTTTTAGACTTAGTCATTTTTCCGGCGTTTATCAGACTTTCAGATAGGGGAAATGTCAGTGAGCATTTCGATTTCAGTTCCAGAGCGATTCGCCCGATGAGTCCTTCATATTTAGTCGTTTTCAGCCAATTTTCAGAATTTTGAAAATTTCACTTTTTTGTAAAAATATCCACTAAATGAGGGAATAGTATGTGTGAGGGTACCCCAGGAGAGTTCCAAATGTGTGTGGGTAGAAGATATATCCCACGGGGGTTAAATTGAAAAAAGTTGAAAAAAATTTTTTGTTGGACTTGGCCATTTTTCCGGCGTTTAGAAGACTTTCAGATAGGGGAAATGTCAGTGAGTATTCCAATTTCAGTTCCAGAGCGATTCGCCCGATGAGTCCTTCATATTTAGTCGTTTGCAGCCAATTTTCAGAATTTTTGAAAATTTCACTTTTTTGTGAAAATATCCACTAAATGAGGGAATAATATGTGTTTATTGTACCCCAGGAGAGTTCCAAATGTGTGTGGGTAGAATATATATCCTACGGGGGTAAAATTGAAAAAAGGTGAAAAAAAATTTTTTTTGGACTTAGTCATTTTTTCAGCGTTTATCAGACTTTCAGATAGGGGAAATGTCAGTGAGCATTTCAATTTCAGTTCCAGAGTGATTCGCCCGATGAGTCCTTCATATTTAGTCGTTTTCAGCCAATTTTCTGAATTTTTGAAAATTTCACTTTTTTGTAAAAATATCCACTAAATGAGGGAATAATATGTGTGAGGGTACCCCAGGAGAGTTCCAAATGTGTGTGGGTAGAAAATATATCCCACGCTGGTAAAATTGAATAAAGGTGAAAATTTTTTTTTTTTGGACTTAGTCATTTTTCCGGCATTTATCAGACTTTCAGATAGGGGAAATGTCAGTTCCAGAGCGATTCGCCCGTTGAGTCCTTCATATTTAGTCGTTTTCAGCCAATTTTCAGAATTTTTGAAAATTTCACTTTTTTGTGAAAACATCCACTAAATGAGGGAATAATATGTGTGAGGGTACCCCAGGAGAGTTCCAAATGTGTGTGGGTAGAATATATATCCCACGGGGGTAAAATTGAAAAAAGGTGAAAAAAATTTTTTTTTTGACTTAGTCATTTTTTCAGCGTTTATCAGACTTTCAGATAGGGGAAATGTCAGTGAGCATTCCAATTTCAGTTCCAGAGTGATTCGCCCGATGAGTCCTTCATATTTAGTCGTTTTCAGCCAATTTTCAGAATTTTGAAAATTTCACTTTTTTGTGAAAACATCCACTAAATGAGGGAATAATATGTGTGAGGGTACCCCAGGAGAGTTCCAAATGTGTGTGGGTAGAATATATATCCCACGGGGGTAAAATTGAAAAAAGATGAAAAAAATTTTTTTTTGACTTAGTCATTTTTCCGGCGTTTATCAGACTTTCAGATAGGGGAAATGTCAGTGAGCATTCCAATTTCAGTTCCAGAGTGATTCGCCCGATGAGTCCTTCATATTTAGTCGTTTTCAGCCAATTTTCAGAATTTTGAAAATTTCACTTTTTTGTGAAAATATCCACTAAATGAGGGAATAATATGTGTGAGGGTACCCCAGGAAAGTTCCAAATGTGTGTGGGTAGAATATATATCCCACGGGGGTAAAATTGAACAAAGATGAAAAAAAATTTTTTTTGACTTAGTCATTTTTCCGGCGTTTATCAGACTTTCAGATAGGGGAAATGTCAGTTCCAGAGCGATTCGCCCGTTGAGTCCTTCATATTTAGTCGTTTTCAGCCAATTTTCAGAATTTTTGAAAATTTCACTTTTTTGTGAAAACATCCACTAAATGAGGGAATAATATGTGTGAGGGTACCCCAGGAGAGTTCCAAATGTGTGTGGGTAGAATATATATCCCACGGGGGTAAAATTGAAAAAAGTTTAAAAAAAATTTTTTTTAGACTTAGTCATTTTTCCGGCGTTTATCAGACTTTCAGATAGGGGAAATGTCAGTGAGCATTTCGATTTCAGTTCCAGAGCGATTCGCCCGATGAGTTCTTCATATTTAGTCGTTTTCAGCCAATTTTCAGAATTTTTGAAAATTTCACTTTTTTGTGAAAATATCCACTAAATGATGGAATAATATGTGTGAGGGTACCCCAGGAGAGTTCCAAATGTGTGTGGGTGGAAAATATATCCCACGGGGGTAAAATTGAAAAAAGGTGAAAAAAATTTTTTTTTTGACTTAGTCATTTTTTCAGCGTTTATCAGACTTTCAGATAGGGTAAATGTCAGTGAGCATTCCAATTTCAGTTCCAGAGTGATTCGCCCGATGAGTTCTTCATATTTAGTCGTTTTCAGCCAATTTTCAGAATTTTGAAAATTTCACTTTTTTGTGAAAATATCCACTAAATGAGGGAATAATATGTGTGAGGGTACCCCAGGAGAGTTCCAAATGTGTGTGGGTAGAATATATATCCCACGGGGGTAAAATTGAAAAAAGGTGAAAAATTTTTTTTTTGGACTTAGTCATTTTTTCAGCGTTTATCAGACTTTCAGATAGGGGAAATGTCAGTGAGCGTTCCGATTTCAGTTCCAGAGCTATTCGCCCTATGAGTCCTTCATATTTAGTCGTTTTCAGACAATTTTCAGAATTTTTGAAAATTTCACTTTTTTGTGAAAATATCCACTAAATGAGGGAATAATATGTGTTTATTGTACCCCAGGAGAGTTCCACATGTGTGTGGGTAGAATATGTATCCTACGGGGGTAAAATTGAAAAAAGTTGAAAAAAAATTTTTTTTGGACTTAGTCATTTTTCCGGCGTTTATCAGACTTTCAGATAGGGGAAATGTCAGTGAGCATTCCAATTTCAGTTCCAGAGTTATTCGCCCGCTGAGTCCTTCATATTTAGTCGTTTTCAGCCAATTTTCAGAATTTTGAAAATTTCACTTTTTTGTGAAAATATCCACTAAATGAGGGAATAATATGTGTGAGGGTACCCCAGGAGAGTTCCAAATGTGTGTGGGTAGAATATATATCCCACGGGGGTAAAATTGAAAAAAGATGAAAAAAATTTTTTTTTGACTTAGTCATTTTTCCGGCGTTTATCAGACTTTCAGATAGGGGAAATGTCAGTTCCAGAGCGATTCGCCCGTTGAGTCCTTCATATTTAGTCGTTTTCAGCCAATTTTCAGAATTTTTGAAAATTTCACTTTTTTGTGAAAATATCCACTAAATGAGGGAATAATATGTGTTTATTGTACCCCAGGAGAGTTCCAAATGTGTGTGGGTAGAATATATATCCTACGGGGGTAAAATTGAAAAAAGTTGAAAAAAAATTTTTTTTGGACTTAGTCATTTTTTCAGCGTTTATCAGACTTTCAGATAGGGGAAATGTCAGTGAGCATTTCAATTTCAGTTCCAGAGTGATTCGCCCGATGAGTCCTTCATATTTAGTCGTTTTCAGCCAATTTTCTGAATTTTTGAAAATTTCACTTTTTTGTGAAAATATTCACTAAATGAGGGAATAATATGTGTGAGGGTACCCCAGGAGAGTTCCAAATGTGTGTGGGTAGAATATATCCCACGGGGGTAAAATTGAAAAAAGGTGAAAAACATTTTTTTTTTGACTTAGTCATTTTTTCAGCGTTTATCAGACTTTCAGATAGGGGAAATGTCAGTGAGCATTCCAATTTCAGTTCCAGAGTGATTCACCCGATGAGTCCTTCATATTTAGTCATTTTCAGCCAATTTTCAGAATTTTGAAAATTTCACTTTTTTGTGAAAATATCCACTAAATGAGGGAATAATATGTGTGAGGGTACCCCAGGAGAGTTCCAAATGTGTGTGGGTAGAATATATATCCCACGGGGGTTAAATTGAAAAAAGTTGAAAAAAAAATTTTGTTGGACTTAGCCATTTTTCCGGCGTTTAGAAGACTTTCAGATAGGGGAAATGTCAGTGAGTATTCCAATTTCAGTTCCAGAGCGATTCGCCCGATGAGTCCTTCATATTTAGTCGTTTTCAGCCAATTTTCAGAATTTTTGAAAATTTCACTTTTTTGTGAAAATATCCACTAAATGAGGGAATAATATGTGTTTATTGTACCCCAGGAGAGTTCCAAATGTGTGTGGGTAGAATATATATCCTACGGGGGTAAAATTGAAAAAAGGTGAAAAAAATTTTTTTTTGGACTTAGTCATTTTTTCAGCGTTTATCAGACTTTCAGATAGGGGAAATGTCAGTGAGCATTTCAATTTCAGTTCCAGAGTGATTCGCCCGATGAGTCCTTCATATTTAGTCGTTTTCAGCCAATTTTCTGAATTTTTGAAAATTTCACTTTTTTGTAAAAATATCCACTAAATGAGGGAATAATATGTGTGAGGGTACCCCAGGAGAGTTCCAAATGTGTGTGGGTAGAAAATATATCCCACGCTGGTAAAATTGAATAAAGGTGAAAATTTTTTTTTTTTGGACTTAGTCATTTTTCCGGCATTTATCAGACTTTCAGATAGGGGAAATGTCAGTTCCAGAGCGATTCGCCCGTTGAGTCCTTCATATTTAGTCGTTTTCAGCCAATTTTCAGAATTTTTGAAAATTTCACTTTTTTGTGAAAACATCCACTAAATGAGGGAATAATATGTGTGAGGGTACCCCAGGAGAGTTCCAAATGTGTGTGGGTAGAATATATATCCCACGGGGGTAAAATTGAAAAAAGGTGAAAAAAATTTTTTTTTTGACTTAGTCATTTTTTCAGCGTTTATCAGACTTTCAGATAGGGGAAATGTCAGTGAGCATTCCAATTTCAGTTCCAGAGTGATTCGCCCGATGAGTCCTTCATATTTAGTCGTTTTCAGCCAATTTTCAGAATTTTGAAAATTTCACTTTTTTGTGAAAACATCCACTAAATGAGGGAATAATATGTGTGAGGGTACCCCAGGAGAGTTCCAAATGTGTGTGGGTAGAATATATATCCCACGGGGGTAAAATTGAAAAAAGATGAAAAAAATTTTTTTTTGACTTAGTCATTTTTCCGGCGTTTATCAGACTTTCAGATAGGGGAAATGTCAGTGAGCATTCCAATTTCAGTTCCAGAGTGATTCGCCCGATGAGTCCTTCATATTTAGTCGTTTTCAGCCAATTTTCAGAATTTTGAAAATTTCACTTTTTTGTGAAAATATCCACTAAATGAGGGAATAATATGTGTGAGGGTACCCCAGGAAAGTTCCAAATGTGTGTGGGTAGAATATATATCCCACGGGGGTAAAATTGAACAAAGATGAAAAAAATTTTTTTTTGACTTAGTCATTTTTCCGGCGTTTATCAGACTTTCAGATAGGGGAAATGTCAGTTCCAGAGCGATTCGCCCGTTGAGTCCTTCATATTTAGTCGTTTTCAGCCAATTTTCAGAATTTTTGAAAATTTCACTTTTTTGTGAAAACATCCACTAAATGAGGGAATAATATGTGTGAGGGTACCCCAGGAGAGTTCCAAATGTGTGTGGGTAGAATATATATCCCACGGGGGTAAAATTGAAAAAAGTTTAAAAAAAATTTTTTTTAGACTTAGTCATTTTTCCGGCGTTTATCAGACTTTCAGATAGGGGAAATGTCAGTGAGCATTTCGATTTCAGTTCCAGAGCGATTCGCCCGATGAGTTCTTCATATTTAGTCGTTTTCAGCCAATTTTCAGAATTTTTGAAAATTTCACTTTTTTGTGAAAATATCCACTAAATGATGGAATAATATGTGTGAGGGTACCCCAGGAGAGTTCCAAATGTGTGTGGGTGGAAAATATATCCCACGGGGGTAAAATTGAAAAAAGGTGAAAAAAATTTTTTTTTTGACTTAGTCATTTTTTCAGCGTTTATCAGACTTTCAGATAGGGTAAATGTCAGTGAGCATTCCAATTTCAGTTCCAGAGTGATTCGCCCGATGAGTTCTTCATATTTAGTCGTTTTCAGCCAATTTTCAGAATTTTGAAAATTTCACTTTTTTGTGAAAATATCCACTAAATGAGGGAATAATATGTGTGAGGGTACCCCAGGAGAGTTCCAAATGTGTGTGGGTAGAATATATATCCCACGGGGGTAAAATTGAAAAAAGGTGAAAAATTTTTTTTTTGGACTTAGTCATTTTTTCAGCGTTTATCAGACTTTCAGATAGGGGAAATGTCAGTGAGCGTTCCGATTTCAGTTCCAGAGCTATTCGCCCTATGAGTCCTTCATATTTAGTCGTTTTCAGACAATTTTCAGAATTTTTGAAAATTTCACTTTTTTGTGAAAATATCCACTAAATGAGGGAATAATATGTGTTTATTGTACCCCAGGAGAGTTCCAAATGTGTGTGGGTAGAATATGTATCCTACGGGGGTAAAATTGAAAAAAGTTGAAAAAAAATTTTTTTTGGACTTAGTCATTTTTCCGGCGTTTATCAGACTTTCAGATAGGGGAAATGTCAGTGAGCATTCCAATTTCAGTTCCAGAGTTATTCGCCCGATGAGTCCTTCATATTTAGTCGTTTTCAGCCAATTTTCAGAATTTTGAAAATTTCACTTTTTTGTGAAAATATCCACTAAATGAGGGAATAATATGTGTGAGGGTACCCCAGGAGAGTTCCAAATGTGTGTGGGTAGAATATATATCCCACGGGGGTAAAATTGAAAAAAGATGAAAAAAATTTTTTTTTGACTTAGTCATTTTTCCGGCGTTTATCAGACTTTCAGATAGGGGAAATGTCAGTTCCAGAGCGATTCGCCCGTTGAGTCCTTCATATTTAGTCGTTTTCAGCCAATTTTCAGAATTTTTGAAAATTTCACTTTTTTGTGAAAATATCCACTAAATGAGGGAATAATATGTGTTTATTGTACCCCAGGAGAGTTCCAAATGTGTGTGGGTAGAATATATATCCTACGGGGGTAAAATTGAAAAAAGTTGAAAAAAAATTTTTTTTGGACTTAGTCATTTTTTCAGCGTTTATCAGACTTTCAGATAGGGGAAATGTCAGTGAGCATTTCAATTTCAGTTCCAGAGTGATTCGCCCGATGAGTCCTTCATATTTAGTCGTTTTCAGCCAATTTTCTGAATTTTTGAAAATTTCACTTTTTTGTGAAAATATTCACTAAATGAGGGAATAATATGTGTGAGGGTACCCCAGGAGAGTTCCAAATGTGTGTGGGTAGAAGATATATCCCACGGGGGTTAAATTGAAAAAAGTTGAAAAAAAAATTTTGTTGGACTTAGCCATTTTTCCGGCGTTTAGAAGACTTTCAGATAGGGGAAATGTCAGTGAGTATTCCAATTTCAGTTCCAGAGCGATTCGCCCGATGAGTCCTTCATATTTAGTCGTTTTCAGCCAATTTTCAGAATTTTTGAAAATTTCACTTTTTTGTGAAAATATCCACTAAATGAGGGAATAATATGTGTTTATTGTACCCCAGGAGAGTTCCAAATGTGTGTGGGTAGAATATATATCCTACGGGGGTAAAATTGAAAAAAGGTGAAAAAAAATTTTTTTTGGACTTAGTCATTTTTTCAGCGTTTATCAGACTTTCAGATAGGGGAAATGTCAGTTAGCATTTCAATTTCAGTTCCAGAGTGATTCGCCCGATGAGTCCTTCATATTTAGTCGTTTTCAGCCAATTTTCAGAATTTTTGAAAATTTCACTTTTTTGTGAAAAGATTCACTAAATGAGGGAATAATATGTGTGAGGGTACCCCAGGAGAGTTCCAAATGTGTGTGGGTAGAATATATATCCCACGGGGGTAAAATTGAAAAAAGTTGAAAAAAAATTTTTTTTAGACTTAGTCATTTTTCCGGCGTTTATCAGACTTTCAGATAGGGGAAATGTCAGTGAGCATTCCGATTTCAGTTCCAGAGCGATTCGCCCGATGAGTCCTTCATATTTAGTCGTTTTCAGCCAATTTTCTGAATTTTTGAAAATTTCACTTTTTTGTGAAAATATTCACTAAATGATGGAATAATATGTGTGAGGGTACCCCAGGAGAGTTTCAAATGTGTGTGGGTAGAATATATCCCACGGGGGTAAAATTGAAAAAAGGTGAAAAAAAATTTTTTTTTGACTTAGTCATTTTTTCAGCGTTTATCAGACTTTCAGATAGGGGAAATGTCAGTGAGCGTTCCAATTTCAGTTCCAGAGCGATTCGCCTGATGAGTCCTTCATATTTAGTCATTTTCAGCCAATTTTCTGAATTTTGAAAATTTCACTTTTTTGTGAAAATATCCACTAAATGAGAGAATAATATGTGTGACGGTACCCCAGGAGAGTTCCAAATGTGTGTGGGTAGAAGATATATCCCACGGGGGTAAAATTGAAAAAAGTTTAAAAAAAATTTTTTTTAGACTTAGTAATTTTTCCTGCGTTTATCAGACTTTCAGATAGGGGAAATGTCAGTGAGCGTTCCAATTTCAGTTCCAGAGCGATTCGCCCGATGAGTCCATCATCTTTAGTCGTTTTCAGCCAATTTTCTAAATATTTGAAAATTTCACTTTTTTGTGAAAATATCCACTAAATGAGGGAATAATATGTGTGAGGGTACTCCAGGAGAGTTCCAAATGTGTGTGGGTAGAATATATATCCCACGGGGGTAAAATTGAAAAAAGTTTAAAAAAAAATTTTTTTAGACTTAGTCATTTTTCCGGCGTTTATCAGACTTTCAGATAGGGGAAATGTCAGTGAGCGTTCCAATTTCAGTTCCAGAGCGATTCGCCCGATCAGTCCTTCATATTTAGTCGTTTTCAGCCAATTTTCAGAATTTTTGAAAATTTCACTTTTTTGTGAAAATATCCACTAAATGAGGGAATAATATGTGTGAGGGTACCCCAGGAGAGTTCCAAATGTGTGGGTAGAATATATATCCCACGGGGATAAAATTGAAAAAAGTTTAAAAAAAATTTTTTAGACTTAGTCATTTTTCCGGCGTTTATCAGACTTTCAGATAGGGGAAATGTCAGTGAGCGTTCCAATTTCAGTTCCAGAGCGATTCGCCCGATGCGTACTTCATATTTAGTCGTTTTCAGCCAATTTTCAGAATTTTTTAAAATTTCACTTTTTTGTGAAAATATCCACTAAATGAGGGAATAATATGTGTGAGGGAACCCCAGGAGAGTTCCAAATGTGTGTGGGTAGAATATATATCCCACAGGGGTAAAATTGAAAAAAGTTTAAAAAATTTTTTTTTAGATTTAGCCATTTTTTCAGCGTTTATCAGACTTTCAGATAGGGGAAATGTCAGTGAGCGTTCCAATTTCAGTTCCAGAGCGATTCGCCTGATGAGTCCTTCATATTTAGTCATTTTCAGCCAATTTTCTGAATTTTGAAAATTTCACTTTTTTGTGAAAATATCCACTAAATGAGGGAATAATATGTGTGACGGTAGCCCAGGAGAGTTCCAAATGTGTGTGGGTAGAAGATATATCCCACGGGGGTAAAATTGAAAAAAGTTGAAAAAAAAATTTTTTTTTTCGACTTACTCATTTTTCCGGCGTTTATCAGACTTTCAAATAGCGGAAATGTCAGTGAGCGTTCCGATTTCAGTTCCAGAGCGATTCGCCCGATGAGTCCTTCATATTTAGTCGTTTTCAGCCAATTTTCTGAATTTTTGAAAATTTCACTTTTTTGTGAAAATATCCACTGAATGAGGGAATAATATGTGTGAGGGTACCCCAGGAGAGTTCCAAATGTGTGTGGGAAGAATATATATCCCACGGGGGTAAAATTGAAAAAAGTTTAAAAAAAATTTTTTTTAGACTTAGTCATTTTTCCAGCGTTTATCAGACTTTCAGATAGGGGAAATGTCAGTGAGCGTTCCAATTTCAGTTCCAGAGCGATTCGCCCGATGAGTCCATCATCTTTAGTCGTTTTCAGCCAATTTTCTAAATATTTGAAAATTTCACTTTTTTGTGAAAATATCCACTAAATGAGGGAATAATATGTGTGAGGGTACCCCAGGAGAGTTCCAAATGTGTGTGGGTAGAATATATATCCCACGGGGGTAAAATTGAAAAAAAGTTTAAAAAAAATTTTTTTTAGACTTAGTCATTTTTCCGGCGTTTATCAGACTTTCAGATAGGGGAAATGTCAGTGAGCGTTCCAATTTCAGTTCCAGAGCGATTCGCCCGATGAGTCCTTCATATTTTGTCGTTTTCAGCCAATTTTCTGAATTTTTGAAAATGTCACTTTTTTGTGAAAATATCCACTAAATGAGGGAATAATATGTGTGAGGGTACCCCAGGAGAGTTCCAAATGTGTGTGGGTAGAATATATATCCCACGGGGGTAAAATTGAAAAAAGTTTAAAAAAAAATTTTTTTAGACTTAGTCATTTTTCCGGCGTTTATCAGACTTTCAGATAGGGGAAATGTCAGTGAGCGTTCCAATTTCAGTTCCAGAGCGATTCGCCCGATGAGTCCTTCATATTTAGTCGTTTTCAGCCAATTTTCAGAATTTTTTAAAATTTCACTTTTTTGTGAAAATATCCACTAAATGAGGGAATAATATGTGTGAGGGTACCCCAGGAGAGTTCCAAATGTGTGTGGGTAGAATATATATCCCACGGGGATAAAATTGAAAAAAGTTTAAAAAAATTTTTTTAGATTTAGCCATTTTTCCGGCTTTTGTCAGACTTTCAGACAGGGGAAATGTCAGTGAGCGTTCCAATTTCAGTTCTAGAGCGATTCGCCCGATGAGTCCTTCATATTTAGTCGTTTTCAGCCAATTTTCTGAATTTTTGAAAATTTCACTTTTTTGTGAAAATATCCACTAAATGAGGGAATAATATGTGTGAGGGTACCCCAGGAGAGTTCCAAATGTGTGTGGGTAGAAGATATATCCCACGGGGGTAAAATTGAAAAAAGTTGAAAAATATTTTTTTTTTTCGACTTACTAATTTTTCCGGCGTTTATCAGACTTTCAAATAGGGGAAATGTCAGTGAGCGTTCCGATTTCAGTTCCAGAGCGATTCGCCCGATGAGTCCTTCATATTTAGTCGTTTTCAGCCAATTTTCTGAATTTTTGAAAATTTCACTTTTTTGTGAAAATATCCACTGAATGAGGGAATAATATGTGTGAGGGTACCCCAGGAGAGTTCCAAATGTGTGTGGGTAGAATATATATCCCACGGGGGTAAAATTGAAAAAAGTTTAAAAAAAAATTTTTTTAGACTTAGTCATTTTTCCGGCGTTTATCAGACTTTCAGATAGGGGAAATGTCAGTGAGTGTACCAATTTCAGTTCCAGAGCGATTCGCCCGATGAGTCCATCATCTTTAGTCGTTTTCAGCCAATTTTCTAAATATTTGAAAATTTCACTTTTTTGTGAAAATATCCACTAAATGAGGGAATAATATGTGTGAGGGTACCCCAGGAGAGTTCCAAATGTGTGTGGGTAGAATATATATCCCACGGGGATAAAATTGAAAAAAGTTTAAAAAAAATTTTTTAGACTTAGTCATTTTTCCGGCGTTTATCAGACTTTCAGATAGGGGAAATGTCAGTGAGCGTTCCAATTTCAGTTCCAGAGCGATTCGCCCGATGAGTACTTCATATTTAGTCGTTTTCAGCCAATTTTCAGAATTTTTTAAAATTTCACTTTTTTGTGAAAATATCCACTAAATGAGGGAATAATATGTGTGAGGGAACCCCAGGAGAGTTCCAAATGTGTGTGGGTAGAATATATATCCCACGGGGGTAAAATTGAAAAAAGTTTAAAAAATTTTTTTTTAGATTTAGCCATTTTTCCGGCTTTTATCAGACTTTCAGATAGGGGAAATGTCAGTGAGCGTTCCAATTTCAGTTCCAGAGCGATTCGCCCGATGAGTCCTTCATATTTAGTCGTTTTCAGCCAATTTTCTGAATTTTTGAAAATTTCACTTTTTTGTGAAAATATCCACTAAATGAGGGAATAATATGTGTGAGGGTACCCCAGGAGAGTTCCAAATGTGTGTGGGTAGAATATATATCCCACGGGGGTAAAATTGAAAAAAGTTGAAAAATTTTTTTTTTTTCGACTTACTCATTTTTCCGGCGTTTATCAGACTTTCAAATAGGGGAAATGTCAGTGAGCGTTCCGATTTCAGTTCCAGAGCGATTCGCCCGATGAGTCCTTCATATTTAGTCATTTTCAGCCAATTTTCTGAATTTTTGAAAATTTCACTTTTTTGTGAAAATATCCACTGAATGAGGGAATAATATGTGTGAGGGTACCCCAGGAGAGTTCCAAATGTGTGTGGGTAGAATATATATCCCACGGGGGTAAAATTGAAAAAAGTTTAAAAAAAATTTTTTTTAGAATAAGTCATTTTTCCAGCGTTTATCAGACTTTCAGATAGGGGAAATGTCAGTGAGCGTTCCAATTTCAGTTCCAGAGCGATTCGCCCGATGAGTCCATCATCTTTAGTCGTTTTCAGCCAATTTTCTAAATATTTGAAAATTTCACTTTTTTGTGAAAATATCCACTAAATGAGGGAATAATATGTGTGAGGGTACCCCAGGAGAGTTCCAAATGTGTGTGGGTAGAATATATATCCCACGGGGATAAAATTGAAAAAAGTTTAAAAAAAATTTTTTAGACTTAGTCATTTTTCCGGCGTTTATCAGACTTTCAGATAGGGGAAATGTCAGTGAGCGTTCCAATTTCAGTTCCAGAGCGATTCGCCCGATGAGTACTTCATATTTAGTCGTTTTCAGCCAATTTTCAGAATTTTTTAAAATTTCACTTTTTTGTGAAAATATCCACTAAATGAGGGAATAATATGTGTGAGGGAACCCCAGGAGAGTTCCAAATGTGTGTGGGTAGAATATATATCCCACGGGGGTAAAATTGAAAAAAGTTTAAAAAATTTTTTTTTAGATTTAGCCATTTTTCCGGCTTTTATCAGACTTTCAGATAGGGGAAATGTCAGTGAGCGTTCCAATTTCAGTTCCAGAGCGATTTGCCCGATGAGTCCTTCATATTTAGTCGTTTTCAGCCAAGTTTCTGAATTTTTGAAAATTTCACTTTTTTGTGAAAATATCCACTAAATGAGGGAATAATATGTGTGAGGGTACCCCAGGAGAGTTCCAAATGTGTGTGGGTAGAATATATATCCCACGGGGGTAAAATTGAAAAAAGGAGAACAATTTTTTTTTGGACTTAGTCATTTTTTCAGCGTTTATCAGACTTTCAGATAGGGGAAATGTCAGTGAGCGTTCCAATTTCAGTTCCAGAGCAATTCGCCCGATGAGTCCTTCATATTTAGTCGTTCTCAGCCAATTTTCAGAATTTTGAAAATTTCACTTTTTTGTGAAAATATCCACTAAATGAGGGAATAATATGTGTGAGGGTACCCCAGGAGAGTTCCAAATGTGTGTGGGTAGAATATATATCCCACAGGGGTAAAATTGAAAAAAGTTTAAAAAAAATTTTTTTTGGACTTAGTCATTTTTCCGGCGTTAATCAGACTTTCAATTAGGGCAAATGTCAGTGAGCGTTCCGATTTCACTTCCAGAGCGATTCGCCCGATGAGTCCTTCATATTTAGTCATTTTCAGCCAATTTTTTGAATATTTGAATATTTCACTTTTTTGTGAAAATATCCACTAAATGAGGGAATAATATGAGTGACGGTACCCCAGGAGAGTTCCAAATGTGTGTGGGTAGAAGATATATCCCACGGGGGTAAAATTTAAAAAAGTTGAAAAAAATATTTTTTTTGACTTAGTCATTTTTCTGGCGTTTATCAGACTTTCAGATAGGGGAAATGTCAGTGAGCGTTCCGATTTCAGTTCCAGAGCGATTCGCCCGATGAGTTCTTCATAATTAGTCGTTTTCAGCCAATTTTCAGAATTTTTGAAAATTTCACTTTTTTGTGAAAATATCCACTAAATGAGGGAATAATATGTCTGAGGGTACCCCAGGAGAGTTCCAAATGTGTGTGTGTAGAATATATATCCCACGGGGGTAAAATTGAAAGAAGGTGAAAAATTTTTTTTTTGGACTTAGTCATTTTTTCAGCGTTTATCAGACTTTCAGATAGGGGAAATGTCAGTGAGCATTCCGATTTCAGTTCCAGAGCGATTCGCCCGATGAGTCCGTCATATTTAGTCGTTTTCAGCCAATTTTCAGAATTTTTGAAAATTTCACTTTTTTGTGAAAATATCCACTAAATGAGGGAATAATATGTGTGAGGGTACCCCAGGAGAGTTCCAAATGTGTGTGGGTAGAATATATATCCCACGGGGGTAAAATTGAAAAAAGTTTAAAAAAAATTTTTTTTAGACTTAGTCATTTTTCCTGCGTTTATCAGACTTTCAGATAGGGGAAATGTCAGTGAGCGTTCCGATTTCAGTTCCAGAGCGATTTGCCCGATGAGTCCTTCATAATTAGTCGTTTTCAGCCAATTTTCAGAATTTTTGAAAATTTCACTTTTTTGTGAAAATATCCACTAAATGAGGGAATAATATGTGTGAGGGTACCCCAGGAGAGTTCCAAATGTGTGTGGGTAGAATATATATCCCACGGGGGTAAAATTGAAAAAAAGTGAAAAATTTTTTTTTTGGACTTAGTCATTTTTTCAGCGTTTATCAGACTTTCAGATAGGGGAAATGTCAGTGAGCATTCCGATTTCAGTTCCAGAGCGATTCGCCTGATGAGTCCTTCATATTTAGTCGTTTTCAGCCAATTTTCAGAATTTTTGAAAATTTCACTTTTTTGTGAAAATATCCACTAAATGAGGGAATAATATGTGTGAGGGTACCCCAGGAGAGTTCCAAATGTGTGTGGGTAGAATATATATCCCACGGGGGTAAAATTGAAAAAAGGTGAAAAAAAATTTTTTAGGGACTTAGTCATTTTTTCAGCGTTTATCAGACTTTCAGATAGGGGAAATGTCAGTGAGCATTCCGATTTCAGTTCCAGAGCGATTCGCCCGATGAGTCCTTCATATTTAGTTGTTTTCAGCCAATTTTCAGAATTTTTGAAAATTTCACTTTTTTGTGAAAATATCCACTAAATGAGGGAATAATATGTGTGAGGGTACCCCAGGAGAGTTCCAAATGTGTGTGGGTAGAATATATATCCCACGGGGGTAAAATTGAAAAAAGTTTAAAAATTTTTTTTTTAGATTTAGCCATTTTTCCAGCTTTTATCAGACTTTCAGATAGGGAAAATGTCAGTGAGCGTTCCAATTTCAGTTCCAGAGCGATTCACCCGATGAGTCCATCATATTTAGTCGTTTTCAGCTAATTTTCTGAATTTTTGAAAATTTCACTTTTTTGTGAAAATATCCACTAAATGAGGGAATAATATGTGTGAGGGTACCCCAGGAGAGTTCCAAATGTGTGTGGGTAGAATATATATCCCACGGGGGTAAAATTGAAAAAAGTTGAAAAAAATTTTTTTTTTCGACTTAGTCATTTTTCCGGCGTTTATCAGACTTTCAGATAGGGGAGATGTCAGTGAGCGTTCCGATTTCATTTCCAGAGCGATTCGCCCGATAAGTCCTTCATATTTAGTCGTTTTCAGCCAATTTTCTGAATTTTTTAAAATTTCACTTTTTTGTGAAAATATCCACTGAATGAGGGAATAATATGTGTGAGGGTACCCCAGGAGAGTTCCAAATGTGTGTGGGTAGAATATATATCCCACGGGGGTAAAATTGAAAAAAGTTTAAAAAAAATTTTTTTTAGAATAAGTCATTTTTCCAGCGTTTATCAGACTTTCAGATAGGGGAAATGTCAGTGAGCGTTCCAATTTCAGTTCCAGAGCGATTCGCCCGATGAGTCCATCATCTTTAGTCGTTTTCAGCCAATTTTCTAAATATTTGAAAATTTCACTTTTTTGTGAAAATATCCACTAAATGAGGGAATAATATGTGTGAGGGTACCCCAGGAGAGTTCCAAATGTGTGTGGGTAGAATATATATCCCACGGGGATAAAATTGAAAAAAGTTTAAAAAAAATTTTTTAGACTTAGTCATTTTTCCGGCGTTTATCAGACTTTCAGATAGGGGAAATGTCAGTGAGCGTTCCAATTTCAGTTCCAGAGCGATTCGCCCGATGAGTACTTCATATTTAGTCGTTTTCAGCCAATTTTCAGAATTTTTTAAAATTTCACTTTTTTGTGAAAATATCCACTAAATGAGGGAATAATATGTGTGAGGGAACCCCAGGAGAGTTCCAAATGTGTGTGGGTAGAATATATATCCCACGGGGGTAAAATTGAAAAAAGTTTAAAAAATTTTTTTTTAGATTTAGCCATTTTTCCGGCTTTTATCAGACTTTCAGATAGGGGAAATGTCAGTGAGCGTTCCAATTTCAGTTCCAGAGCGATTCGCCCGATGAGTCCTTCATATTTAGTCGTTTTCAGCCAATTTTCTGAATTTTTGAAAATTTCACTTTTTTGTGAAAATATCCACTAAATGAGGGAATAATATGTGTGAGGGTACCCCAGGAGAGTTCCAAATGTGTGTGGGTAGAATATATATCCCACGGGGGTAAAATTGAAAAAAGTTGAAAAATTTTTTTTTTTTCGACTTACTCATTTTTCCGGCGTTTATCAGACTTTCAAATAGGGGAAATGTCAGTGAGCGTTCCGATTTCAGTTCCAGAGCGATTCGCCCGATGAGTCCTTCATATTTAGTCATTTTCAGCCAATTTTCTGAATTTTTGAAAATTTCACTTTTTTGTGAAAATATCCACTGAATGAGGGAATAATATGTGTGAGGGTACCCCAGGAGAGTTCCAAATGTGTGTGGGTAGAATATATATCCCACGGGGGTAAAATTGAAAAAAGTTTAAAAAAAATTTTTTTTAGAATAAGTCATTTTTCCAGCGTTTATCAGACTTTCAGATAGGGGAAATGTCAGTGAGCGTTCCAATTTCAGTTCCAGAGCGATTCGCCCGATGAGTCCATCATCTTTAGTCGTTTTCAGCCAATTTTCTAAATATTTGAAAATTTCACTTTTTTGTGAAAATATCCACTAAATGAGGGAATAATATGTGTGAGGGTACCCCAGGAGAGTTCCAAATGTGTGTGGGTAGAATATATATCCCACGGGGATAAAATTGAAAAAAGTTTAAAAAAAATTTTTTAGACTTAGTCATTTTTCCGGCGTTTATCAGACTTTCAGATAGGGGAAATGTCAGTGAGCGTTCCAATTTCAGTTCCAGAGCGATTCGCCCGATGAGTACTTCATATTTAGTCGTTTTCAGCCAATTTTCAGAATTTTTTAAAATTTCACTTTTTTGTGAAAATATCCACTAAATGAGGGAATAATATGTGTGAGGGAACCCCAGGAGAGTTCCAAATGTGTGTGGGTAGAATATATATCCCACGGGGGTAAAATTGAAAAAAGTTTAAAAAATTTTTTTTTAGATTTAGCCATTTTTCCGGCTTTTATCAGACTTTCAGATAGGGGAAATGTCAGTGAGCGTTCCAATTTCAGTTCCAGAGCGATTTGCCCGATGAGTCCTTCATATTTAGTCGTTTTCAGCCAAGTTTCTGAATTTTTGAAAATTTCACTTTTTTGTGAAAATATCCACTAAATGAGGGAATAATATGTGTGAGGGTACCCCAGGAGAGTTCCAAATGTGTGTGGGTAGAATATATATCCCACGGGGGTAAAATTGAAAAAAGGAGAACAATTTTTTTTTGGACTTAGTCATTTTTTCAGCGTTTATCAGACTTTCAGATAGGGGAAATGTCAGTGAGCGTTCCAATTTCAGTTCCAGAGCAATTCGCCCGATGAGTCCTTCATATTTAGTCGTTCTCAGCCAATTTTCAGAATTTTGAAAATTTCACTTTTTTGTGAAAATATCCACTAAATGAGGGAATAATATGTGTGAGGGTACCCCAGGAGAGTTCCAAATGTGTGTGGGTAGAATATATATCCCACAGGGGTAAAATTGAAAAAAGTTTAAAAAAAATTTTTTTTGGACTTAGTCATTTTTCCGGCGTTAATCAGACTTTCAATTAGGGCAAATGTCAGTGAGCGTTCCGATTTCACTTCCAGAGCGATTCGCCCGATGAGTCCTTCATATTTAGTCATTTTCAGCCAATTTTTTGAATATTTGAATATTTCACTTTTTTGTGAAAATATCCACTAAATGAGGGAATAATATGAGTGACGGTACCCCAGGAGAGTTCCAAATGTGTGTGGGTAGAAGATATATCCCACGGGGGTAAAATTTAAAAAAGTTGAAAAAAATATTTTTTTTGACTTAGTCATTTTTCTGGCGTTTATCAGACTTTCAGATAGGGGAAATGTCAGTGAGCGTTCCGATTTCAGTTCCAGAGCGATTCGCCCGATGAGTTCTTCATAATTAGTCGTTTTCAGCCAATTTTCAGAATTTTTGAAAATTTCACTTTTTTGTGAAAATATCCACTAAATGAGGGAATAATATGTCTGAGGGTACCCCAGGAGAGTTCCAAATGTGTGTGTGTAGAATATATATCCCACGGGGGTAAAATTGAAAGAAGGTGAAAAATTTTTTTTTTGGACTTAGTCATTTTTTCAGCGTTTATCAGACTTTCAGATAGGGGAAATGTCAGTGAGCATTCCGATTTCAGTTCCAGAGCGATTCGCCCGATGAGTCCGTCATATTTAGTCGTTTTCAGCCAATTTTCAGAATTTTTGAAAATTTCACTTTTTTGTGAAAATATCCACTAAATGAGGGAATAATATGTGTGAGGGTACCCCAGGAGAGTTCCAAATGTGTGTGGGTAGAATATATATCCCACGGGGGTAAAATTGAAAAAAGTTTAAAAAAAATTTTTTTTAGACTTAGTCATTTTTCCTGCGTTTATCAGACTTTCAGATAGGGGAAATGTCAGTGAGCGTTCCGATTTCAGTTCCAGAGCGATTTGCCCGATGAGTCCTTCATAATTAGTCGTTTTCAGCCAATTTTCAGAATTTTTGAAAATTTCACTTTTTTGTGAAAATATCCACTAAATGAGGGAATAATATGTGTGAGGGTACCCCAGGAGAGTTCCAAATGTGTGTGGGTAGAATATATATCCCACGGGGGTAAAATTGAAAAAAAGTGAAAAATTTTTTTTTTGGACTTAGTCATTTTTTCAGCGTTTATCAGACTTTCAGATAGGGGAAATGTCAGTGAGCATTCCGATTTCAGTTCCAGAGCGATTCGCCTGATGAGTCCTTCATATTTAGTCGTTTTCAGCCAATTTTCAGAATTTTTGAAAATTTCACTTTTTTGTGAAAATATCCACTAAATGAGGGAATAATATGTGTGAGGGTACCCCAGGAGAGTTCCAAATGTGTGTGGGTAGAATATATATCCCACGGGGGTAAAATTGAAAAAAGGTGAAAAAAAATTTTTTAGGGACTTAGTCATTTTTTCAGCGTTTATCAGACTTTCAGATAGGGGAAATGTCAGTGAGCATTCCGATTTCAGTTCCAGAGCGATTCGCCCGATGAGTCCTTCATATTTAGTTGTTTTCAGCCAATTTTCAGAATTTTTGAAAATTTCACTTTTTTGTGAAAATATCCACTAAATGAGGGAATAATATGTGTGAGGGTACCCCAGGAGAGTTCCAAATGTGTGTGGGTAGAATATATATCCCACGGGGGTAAAATTGAAAAAAGTTTAAAAATTTTTTTTTTAGATTTAGCCATTTTTCCAGCTTTTATCAGACTTTCAGATAGGGAAAATGTCAGTGAGCGTTCCAATTTCAGTTCCAGAGCGATTCACCCGATGAGTCCATCATATTTAGTCGTTTTCAGCTAATTTTCTGAATTTTTGAAAATTTCACTTTTTTGTGAAAATATCCACTAAATGAGGGAATAATATGTGTGAGGGTACCCCAGGAGAGTTCCAAATGTGTGTGGGTAGAATATATATCCCACGGGGGTAAAATTGAAAAAAGTTGAAAAAAATTTTTTTTTTCGACTTAGTCATTTTTCCGGCGTTTATCAGACTTTCAGATAGGGGAGATGTCAGTGAGCGTTCCGATTTCATTTCCAGAGCGATTCGCCCGATAAGTCCTTCATATTTAGTCGTTTTCAGCCAATTTTCTGAATTTTTTAAAATTTCACTTTTTTGTGAAAATATCCACTAAATGAGGGAATAATATGTGTGAGGGTACCCCAGGAGAGTTCCAAATGTGTGTGGGTAGAATATATATCCCACAGGGGTAAAATTGAAAAAAGTTTAAAAAAATTTTTTGTTGGACTTAGTCATTTTTCCGGCGTTAATCAGACTTTCAATTAGGGGAAATGTCAGTGAGCGTTCCGATTTCAGTTCCAGAGCGATTCGCCCGATGAGTCCTTCATATTTAGTCGTTTTCAGCCAATTTTCTGAATTTTTGAAAATTTCACTTTTTTGTGAAAATATCCACTAAATGAGGGAATAATATGTGTGAGGGTACCCCAGGAGAGTTCCAAATGTGTGTGGGTAGAATATATATCCCACGGGGGTAAAATTGAAAAAAGTTTAAAAAAAATTTTTTTTAGACTTAGTCATTTTTCCTGCGTTTATCAGACTTTCAGATAGGGGAAATGTCAGTGAGCGTTCCGATTTCAGTTCCAGAGCGATTTGCCCGATGAGTCCTTCATAATTAGTCGTTTTCAGCCAATTTTCAGAATTTTTGAAAATTTCACTTTTTTGTGAAAATATCCACTAAATGAGGGAATAATATGTGTGAGGGTACCCCAGGAGAGTTCCAAATGTGTGTGGGTAGAATATATATCCCACGGGGGTAAAATTGAAAAAAAGTGAAAAATTTTTTTTTTGGACTTAGTCATTTTTTCAGCGTTTATCAGACTTTCAGATAGGGGAAATGTCAGTGAGCATTCCGATTTCAGTTCCAGAGCGATTCGCCTGATGAGTCCTTCATATTTAGTCGTTTTCAGCCAATTTTCAGAATTTTTGAAAATTTCACTTTTTTGTGAAAATATCCACTAAATGAGGGAATAATATGTGTGAGGGTACCCCAGGAGAGTTCCAAATGTGTGTGGGTAGAATATATATCCCACGGGGGTAAAATTGAAAAAAGGTGAAAAAAAATTTTTTAGGGACTTAGTCATTTTTTCAGCGTTTATCAGACTTTCAGATAGGGGAAATGTCAGTGAGCATTCCGATTTCAGTTCCAGAGCGATTCGCCCGATGAGTCCTTCATATTTAGTTGTTTTCAGCCAATTTTCAGAATTTTTGAAAATTTCACTTTTTTGTGAAAATATCCACTAAATGAGGGAATAATATGTGTGAGGGTACCCCAGGAGAGTTCCAAATGTGTGTGGGTAGAATATATATCCCACGGGGGTAAAATTGAAAAAAGTTTAAAAATTTTTTTTTTAGATTTAGCCATTTTTCCAGCTTTTATCAGACTTTCAGATAGGGAAAATGTCAGTGAGCGTTCCAATTTCAGTTCCAGAGCGATTCACCCGATGAGTCCATCATATTTAGTCGTTTTCAGCTAATTTTCTGAATTTTTGAAAATTTCACTTTTTTGTGAAAATATCCACTAAATGAGGGAATAATATGTGTGAGGGTACCCCAGGAGAGTTCCAAATGTGTGTGGGTAGAATATATATCCCACGGGGGTAAAATTGAAAAAAGTTGAAAAAAATTTTTTTTTTCGACTTAGTCATTTTTCCGGCGTTTATCAGACTTTCAGATAGGGGAGATGTCAGTGAGCGTTCCGATTTCATTTCCAGAGCGATTCGCCCGATAAGTCCTTCATATTTAGTCGTTTTCAGCCAATTTTCTGAATTTTTTAAAATTTCACTTTTTTGTGAAAATATCCACTAAATGAGGGAATAATATGTGTGAGGGTACCCCAGGAGAGTTCCAAATGTGTGTGGGTAGAATATATATCCCACAGGGGTAAAATTGAAAAAAGTTTAAAAAAATTTTTTGTTGGACTTAGTCATTTTTCCGGCGTTAATCAGACTTTCAATTAGGGGAAATGTCAGTGAGCGTTCCGATTTCAGTTCCAGAGCGATTCGCCCGATGAGTCCTTCATATTTAGTCGTTTTCAGCCAATTTTCTGAATTTTTGAAAATTTCACTTTTTTGTGAAAATATCCACTAAATGAGGGAATAATATGTGTGAGGGTACCCCAGGAGAGTTCCAAATGTGTGTGGGTAGAATATATATCCCACGAGGGTAAAATTGAAAAAAGTTTAAAAAAAATTTTTTTTGGACTTAGTCATTTTTCCGGCGTTAATCAGACTTTCAATTAGGGCAAATGTCAGTGAGCGTTCCGATTTCAGTTCCAGAGCGATTCGCCCGATGAGTCCTTCATATTTAGTCGTTTTCAACCAATTTTCTGAATATTTGAAAATTTCACTTTTTTGTGAAAATATCCACTAAATGAGGGAATAATATGTGTGAGGGTACCCCAGGAGAGTTCCAAATGTGTGTGGGTAGAATATATATCCCACGGGGGTAAAATTGAAAAAAGGTGAAAAAAATTTTTTTGGGGACTTTGTCATTTTTCCGGCGTTTATCAGACTTTCAGATAGGGGAAATGTCAGTGAATGTTCCGATTTCAGTTCGAGAGCAATTCGCCCGATGAGTCCTTCATATTTAGTCGTTTTCAGCCAATTTTCTGAATTTTTGAAAATTTCACTTTTTTGTGAAAATATCCACTAAATGAGGGAATAATATGTGTGAGGGTACCCCAGTAGAGTTCCAAACGTGTGTGGGTAGAATATATATCCCACGGGGGTAAAATTGAAAAAAGGTGAAAAAAATTTTTTTTTGGACTTTGTCATTTTTCCGGCGTTTATCAGACTTTCAGATAGGGGAAATGTCAGTGAGCGTTCCGATTTCAGTTCGAGAGCAATTCGCCCGATGGGTCCTTCATATTTAGTCGTTTTCAGCCAATTTTCTGAATTTTTGAAAATTTCATTTTTTTGTGAAAATATCCACTAAATGAGGGAATAATATGTGTGAGGGTACCACAGGAGAGTTCCAAATGTGTGTGGGTAGAATATATATCCCACAGGGGTAAAATTGAAAAATGGAGAAAAATTATTTTTTTTGGACTTAGTCATTTTTTCAGCGTTTATCAGACTTTCAGAAAGGGGAAATGTCAGTGAGCGTTCCGATTTCAGCTCCAGAGCGATTCGCCCGATGAGTCCTTCATATTTAGTTGTTTTCAGCCAATTTTCAGAATTTTTGAAAATTTCACTTTTTTTGTGAAAATATCCACTAAATGAGGGAATAATATGTGTGAGGGTACCCCAGGAGAGTTCCAAATGTGTGTGGGTAGAATATATATCCCACGGGGGTAAAATTGAAAAAAGTTGAAAAAAAATTTTTTTTAGACTTAGTCATTTTTCCGGCGGTTATCAGACTTTCAGATAGGGGAAATGTCAGTGAGCGTTTCAATTTCAGTTCCAGAGCGATTCGCCCGATGAATCCTTCATATTTAGTTGTTTTCAGCCAATTTTCAGAATTTTTGAAAATTTCACTTTTTTGAGAAAATTTACACTAAATGAGGGAATAATATGTGTGAGGGTACCACAGGAGAGTTCCAAATGTGTGTGGGTAGCATATATATCCCACGGGGGTAAAACTGAAAAAAGTTTTAAAAAAATTTTTTTTAGACTTAGTCAGTTTTCCGGCGTTAATCAGACATTCAATTAGTGCAAATGTCAGTGAGTGTTCCGATTTCAGTTCCAGAGCGATTCGCACGATGAGTCCTTCATATTTAGTCGTTTTCAGCCAATTTTCTGAATTTTTGAAAATTTCACTTTTTTGTGAAAATATCCACTAAATGAGGGAAGAATATGTGTGAGGGTACCCCAGGAGAGTTCCAAATGTGTGTGAGTAGAATATATATCCCACGGGGGTAAAATTGAAAAAAGTTAAAAAAAATTTTTTTTAGACTTAGTCATTTTTCCGGCGTTTATCAGACTTTCAGATAGGGGAAATGTCAGTGAGCGTTCCGATTTCAGTTCCAGAGCGATTCACCCGATGATTCCTTCATATTTAGTCGTTTTCAGCCAATTTTCTGAATATTTGAAAATTTCACTTTTTTGTGAAAATATCCACTAAATGAGGGAATAATATGTGTGAGGGTACCCCAGGAGAGTTCCAAATGTGTGTGGGTAGAATATATATCCCACGGGGGTAAAATTGAAAAAAGTTTAAAAAAAATTTTTTTTAGACTTAGTCATTTTTCCGGCGGTTATCAGACTTTCAGATAGGGGAAATGACAGTGAGCGTTCCAATTTCAGTTCCAGAGCGATTCGCCCGATGAATCCTTCATATTTAGTTGTTTTCAGCCAATTTTCTGAATTTTTGAAAATTTCACTTTTTTGAGAAAATTTCCACTAAATGAGGGAATAATATGTGTGAGGGTACCCCAGGAGAGTTCCAAATGTGTGTGGTTAGAATATATATCCCATGGGGGTAAAATTGAAAAAAGTTGAAAAAAATATTTTTTTTGACTTAGTCATTTTTCCGGCGTTTATCAGACTTTCAGATGGGGGAAATGTCAGTGAGCGTTCCGATTTCAGTTCCAGAGCGGTTCGCCTGATGAGTCCTTCATATTTAGTCGTTTTCAGCCAATTTTCTGAATTTTTGAAAATTTAACTTTTTTGTGAAAATATCCACTAAATGAGGGAATAATATGTGTGAGGTTACCCCAGGAGAGTTCCAAATGTGTGTGGGTAGAATATATATCCCACGGGGGAAAAATTGAAAAAAGTTTAAAAAAAATTTTTTTTAGACTTAGTCATTTTTCCGGCGTTTATCAGACTTTCAGATAGGGGAAATGTCAGTGAGCGTTCCGATTTCAGTTCCAGAGCGATTCGCCCGATGATTCCTTCATATTTAGTCGTTTTCCGCCAATTTTCTGAATATTTGAAAATTTCACTTTTTTGTGAAAATATCCACTAAATGAGGGAATAATATGTGTGAGGGTACCCCAGGAGAGTTCCAAATGTGTGTGGGTAGAATATATATCCCACAGGGGTAAAATTGAAAAAAGTTTAGAAAAAATTTTTTTTAGACTTAGTCATTTTTCCGGCGTTTATCAGACTTTCAGATAGGGGAAATGTCAGTGAGCGTTCCAATTTCAGTTCCAGAGCGATTCGCCCGATGAATCCTTCATATTTAGTTGTTTTCAGCCAATTTTCTGAATTTTTGAAAATTTCACTTTTTTGAGAAAATTTCCACTAAATGAGGGAATAATATGTGTGAGGGTACCCCAGGAGAGTTCCAAATGTGTGTGGTTAGAATATATATCCCACGGGGGTAAAATTGAAAAAAGTTGAAAAAAATATTTTTTTTGACTTAGTCATTTTTCTGGCGTTTATCAGACTTTCAGATGGGGGAAATGTCAGTGAGCGTTCCGATTTCAGTTCGATAGCAATTCGCCCGATGAGTCCTTCATATTTAGTCGTTTTCAGCCAATTTTCTGAATTTTTGAAAACTTCACTTTTTTGTGAAAATATTCACTAAATGAGGGAATAATATGTGTGAGGGTACCCCAGGAGAGTTCCAAATGTGTGTGGGTAGAATATATATCCCACGGGGGTAAAATTGAAAAAAGGAGAAAAATTATTTTTTTTGGACTTAGTCATTTTTTCAGCGTTTATCAGACTTTCAGATAGGGGAAATGTCAGTGAGCGTTCCGATTTCAGCTCCAGAGCGACTCGCCCGATGAGTCCTTCATATTTAGTTGTTTTCAGCCAATTTTCAGAATTTTTGAAAATTTCACTTTTTTGTGAAAATATCCACTAAATGAGGGAATAATATGTGTGAGGGTACCCCAGGAGAGTTTCAAATGTGTGTGGGTAGAATATATATCCCACGGGGGTAAAATTGAAAAAAGTTTAAAAAAAATTTTTTTTAGACTTAGTCATTTTTCCGGCGTTTATCAGACTTTCAGATAGGGGAAATGTCAGTGAGCGTTCCAATTTCAGTTCCAGAGCGATTCGCCCGATGAGTCCTTCATATTTAGTCGTTTTCAGCCAATTTTCTGAATTTTTGAAAATTTCACTTTTTTGTGAAAATATCCCCTAAATGAGGGAATAATATGTGTGAGGGTACCCCAGGAGAGTTCCAAATGTGTGTGGGTAGAATATATATCCCACGGGGGTAAAATTGAAAAAAGGTGAAAAAATTTTTTTTTTGGACTTAGTCATTTTTTCAGCGTTTATCAGACTTTCAATAAGGGCAAATGTCAGTGAGCGTTCCGATGTCACTTCCAGAGCGATTCGCCCGATGAGTCCTTCATATTTAGTCGTTTTCAGCCAATTTTCTGAATATTTGAAAATTTCACTTTTTTGTGAAAATATCCACTAAATGAGGGAATAATATGTGTGAGGGTACCCCAGGAGAATTCTAAATGTGTGTGGGTAGAATATATATCCCACGGGGGTAAAATTGAAAAAAGTTTTAAAAAAATTTTTTTTAGACTTAGTCATTTTTCCGGCGTTTATCAGACTTTCAATTAGGGCAAATGTCAGTGAGCGTTCCGATTTCAGTTCCAGAGCGATTCGCCCGATGAGTCCTTCATATTTAGTCGTTTTCAGCCAATTTTGTGAATTTTTGAAAATTTCACTTTTTTGTGAAAATATCCACTAAATGAGTGAATAATATGTGTGAGGGTACCCCAGGAGAGTTCCAAATGTGTGTGGGTAGAATATATATCCCACGGGGGTAAAATTGAAAAAAGTTTAAAAAAAATTTTTTTGAGACTTAGTCCTTTTTCCAGCGTTTATCAGACTTTCAGATAGGGGAAATGTCAGTGAGCGTTCCGATTTCAGTTCCAGAGCGATTCGCCCGATGAGTCCTTCATATTTAGTTGTTTTCAGCCAATTTTCAGAATTTTTGAAAATTTCACTTTTTTGTGAAAATATCCACTAAATGAGGGAATAATATGTGTGAGGGTACCCCAGGAGAGTTCCAAATGTGTGTGGGTAGAATATATATCCCACGGGGGTAAAATTGAATAAAGGTGAAAAATTTTTTTTTTCGACTTTGTCATTTTTCCGGCGTTTATCAGACTTTCAGATAGGGGAAATGTCAGTGAGCGTTCCGATTTCAGTTCCAGAGCAATTTGCCCGATGAGTCCTTCATATTTAGTCATTTTCAGCCAATTTTCTGAATTTTTGTAAATTTCACTTTTTTTGTGAAAATATCCACTAAATGAGGGAATAATATGTGTGAGGGTACCCCAGGAGAGTTCCAAATGTGTGTGGGTAGAATATATATCCCACGGGGGTAAAATTGAAAAAAGGAGAAAAATTATTTTTTTTGGACTTAGTCATTTTTTCAGCGTTTATCAGACTTTCAGATAGGGGAAATGTCAGTGACCGCTCCGATTTCAGTTCCAGAGCAATTCGCCCGATGAGTCCTTCATATTTAGTCGTTTTCAGCCAATTTTCAGAATTTTTGAAAATGTCACTTTTTTGTGAAAATATCCACTAAATGAGGGAATAATATGTGTGACGGTACCCCAGGAGAGCTCCAAATGTGTGTGGGTAGAAGATATATCCCACGGGGGTAAAATTGAAAAAAGTTGAAAAAAATATTTTTTTTGACTTAGTAATTTTTCCGGCGTTTATCAGACTTTCAGATAGGGGAAATGTCAGTGAGCGTTCCGATTTCAGTTCCAGAGCGATTCGCCCGATGAGTCCTTCATATTTAGTCGTTTTCAGCCAATTTTTTGAATATTTGAAAATTTCACTTTTTTGTGAAAATATCCACTAAATGAGGGAATAATATGTGTGAGGGTACCCCAGGAGAGTTCCAAATGTGTGTGGGTAGAATATATATCCCACGGGGGTAAAATTGAAAAAAGGTTAAAACATTTTTTTTTTGTACTTAGTCATTTTTTTGGCGTTTATCAGACTTTCAGATAGGGGAAATGTCAGTGAGCATTCCGATTTCAGTTCCAGAGCGATTTGCCTGATGAGTCCTTCATATTTAGTCGTTTTCAGACAATTTTCTGAATTTTTGAAAATTTCACTTTCTTGTGAAAATATCCACTAAATGAGGGAATAATATGTGTGAGGGTACCCCAGGAGAGTTCCAAATGTGTGTGGGTAGAATATATATCCCACGGGGGTAAAATTGAAAAAAGTTTAAAAAAAATTTTTTTTAGACTTTGTCATTTTTCCGGCGTTTATCAGACTTTCAAATAGGGCAAATGTCAGTGAGCGTTCCGATTTCAGTTCCAGAGCTATTCGCCCGATGAGTCCTTCATATTTAGTCGTTTTCAGCCAATTTTCTGAATATTTGAAAATTTCACTTTTTTGTGAAAATATCCACTAAATGAGGGAATAATATGTGTGAGGGTACCCCAGGAGAGTTCCAAATGTGTGTGGGTAGAATATATATCCCACGGGGGTAAAATTGAAAAAAGTTTAAAAAAATTTTTTTTTAGACTTAGTCATTTTTCCGGCGGTTATCAGACTTTCAGATAGGGGAAATGTCAGTGAGCGTTCCAATTTCAGTTCCAGAGCGATTCGCCCGATGAGTCCTTCATATTTAGTCGTTTTCAGCCAATTTTCTGAATTTTTGAAAATTTCACTTTTTTGTGAAAATATCCACTAAATGAGGGAATAATATGTGTGAGGGTAACCCAGGAGAGTTCCAAATGTGTGTGGGTAGAATATATATCCCACGGGGGTAAAATTGAAAAAAGATGAAAAAAAATTTTTTTTGGACTTAGTCAATTTTTCAGCGTTTATCAGACTTTCAAATAGGGGAAATGTCAGTGAGCGTTCCGATTTCAGTTCCAGAGCGATTCGCCCGATGAGTCCTTCATATTTAGTTGTTTTCAGCCAATTTTCTGAATTTTTGAAAATTTCACTTTTTTGAGAAAATTTCCACTAAATGAGGGAATAATATGTGTGAGGGTACCCCAGGAGAGTTCCAAATGTGTGTGGGTAGAATATATATCCCACGGGGGTAAAATTGAAAAAAGGTGAAAAATTTTTTTTTGGACTTAGTCATTTTTTCAGCGTTTATCAGACTTTCAGATAGGGGAAATGTCAGTGAGCGCTCCGATTTCAGGTCCAGAGCAATTCGCCCGATGAGTCCTTCATATTTAGTCGTTTTCAGCCAATTTTCTGAATTTTTGAAAATTTCACTTTTTTTTGAAAATATCCACTAAATGAGGGAATAATATGTGTGCGGGTACCCCAGGAGAGTTCCAAATATGTGTGGGTAGAATATATATCCCACGGGGGTAAAATTGAAAAAAGATGAAAAAAAATTTTTTTTGGACTTTGTCATTTTTCCGTCGTTTATCAGACTTTCAAATAGGGCAAATGTCAGTGAGCGTTCCGATTTCAGTTCCAGAGCTATTCGCCCGATGAGTCCTTCATATTTAGTCGTTTTCAGCCAATTTTCTGAATATTTGAAAATTTCACTTTTTTGTGAAAATATCCACTAAATGAGGGAATAATATGTGTGAGGGTACCCCAGGAGAGTTCCAAATGTGTGTGGGTAGAATAAATATCCCACGGGGGTAAAATTGAAAAAAGTTTAAAAAAATTTTTTTTTAGACTTAGTCATTTTTCCGGCGGTTATCAGACTTTCAGATAGGGGAAATGTCAGTGAGCGTTCCAATTTCAGTTCCAGAGCGATTCGCCCGATTAGTCCTTCATATTTAGTTGTTTTCAGCCAATTTTCTGAATTTTTGAAAATTTCACTTTTTTGAGAAAATTTCCACTAAATGAGGGAATAATATGTGTGAGGGTACCCCAGGAGAGTTCCAAATGTGTGTGGGTAGAATATATATCCCACGTGGGTAAAATTGAAAAAAAGTGAAAAAAAATTTTTTTTGGACTTAGTCAATTTTTCAGCGTTTATCAGACTTTCAGATAGGGGAAATGTCAGTGAGCGTTCCGATTTCAGTTCCAGAGCGATTCGCCCGATGAGTCCTTCATATTTAGTTGTTTTCAGCCAATTTTCTGAATTTTTGAAAATTTCACTTTTTTGTGAAAATATCCACTAAATGAGGGAATAATATGTGTGAGGGTACCCCAGGAGAGTTCCAAATGTGTGTGGGTAGAATATATATCCCACGGGGGTAAAATTGAAAAAAGGTTACAACATTTTTTTTTTGGACTTAGTCATTTTTTCAGCGTTTATCAGACTTTCAGATAGGGGAAATGTCAGTGAGCATTCCGATTTCAGTTCCAGAGCGATTCGCCTGATGAGTCCTTCATATTTAGTCGTTTTCAGCCAATTTTCTGAATTTTTGAAAATTTCACTTTTTTGTGAATATATCCACTAAATGAGGGAATAATATGTGTGAGGGTACGCCAGGAGAGTTCCAAATGTGTGTGGGTAGAATATATATCCCACGGGGGTAAAATTGAAAAAAGTTGAAAAAAAATTTTTTTTAGACTTAGTCATTTTTCCGGCGTTTATCAGACTTTCAAATAGAGGAAATGTCAGTGAGCGTTCCGATTTCAGTTACAGAGCGATTCGCCCGATGAGTCCTTCATATTTAGTTGTTTCCAGCCAATTTTCAGAATTTTTGAAAATTTCACTTTTTTGTGAAAATATACACTAAATGAGGGAATAATATGTGTGAGGGTACCCCAGGAGAGTTCCAAATGTGTGTGGGTAGAATATATATCCCACGGGGGTAAAATTGAAAAAAGATGAAAAAAAATTTTTTTTGGACTTAGTCATTTTTTCAGCGTTTATCAGACTTTCAGATAGGGGAAATGTCATTGAGCGTTCCGATTTCAGTTCCAGAGCGATTCGCCCGATGAGTCCTTCATATTTAGTTGTTTTCAGCCAATTTTCAGAATTTTTTAAAATTTCACTTTTTTGTGAAAATATCCACTAAATGAGGGAATAATATGTGTGAGGGTACCCCAGGAGAGTTCCAAATGTGTGTGGGTAGAATATATATCCCACGGGGGTAAAATTGAAAAAAGGTGAAAAAAAATTTTTTTTTGACTTTGTCATTTTTCCGGCGTTTATCAGACTTTCAGATAGGGGAAATGTCAGTGAGCGTTCCGATTTCAGTTCCAGAGCAATTCGCCCGATGAGTCCTTCATATTTAGTCGTTTTCAGCCAATTTTCTGAATTTTTGAAAATTTCACTTTTTTGTGAAAATATCCACTAAATGAGGGAATAATATGTGTGAGGGTACCCCAGGAGAGTTCCAAATGTGTGTGGGTAGAATATATATCCCACGGGGGTAAAATTGAAAAAAGGTTACAACATTTTTTTTTGGACTTAGTCATTTTTTCAGCATTTATCAGACTTTCAGATAGGGGAAATGTCAGTGAGCATTTCGATTTCAGTTCCAGAGCGATTTGCCTGATGAGTCCTTCATATTTAGTCGTTTTCAGCCAATTTTCTGAATTTTTGAAAATTTCACTTTTTTGTGAAAATATCCACTAAATGAGGGAATAATATGTGTGACGGTACCCCAGGAGAGTTCCAAATGTGTGTGGGTAGAATATATATCCCACGGGGGTAAAATTGAAAAAAGATGAAAAAAATTTATTTTTAGACTTAGTCATTTTTACGGCGTTTATCAGACTTTCAAATAGAGGAAATGTCAGTGAGCGTTCCGATTTCAGTTCCAGAGCGATTCGCCCGATGAGTCCTTCATATTTAGTTGTTTTCAGCCAATTTTCAGAATTTTTGAAAATTTCACTTTTTTGTGAAAATATCCACTAAATGAGGGAATAATATGTGTGAGGGTACCCCAGGAGAGTTCCAAATGTGTTTGGGTAGAATATATATCCCACGGGGGTAAAATTGAAAAAAGTTTAAAAAAAATTTTTTTTGGACTTAGTCATTTTTCCGGCGTTTATCAGACTTTCAGATAGGGAAAATGTCAGTGAGCATGCCGATTTCAGTTCCAGAGCAATTCTCCCGATGAGTCCTTCATATTTAGTCGTTTTCAGCCAATTTTCAGAATTTTTGAAAATTTCACTTTTTTGTGAAAATATCCACTAAATGAGGGAATAATATGTGTGAGGGTACCCCAGGAGAGTTCCAAATGTGTGTGGGTAGAATATATATCCCACGGGGGTAAAATTGAAAAAAGTTTAAAAAAAATTTTTTTTAGACTTAGTCATTTTTCCGGCGTTTATCAGACTTTCAGATAGGGGAAATGTCAGTGAGCGTTCCGATTTCAGTTCCAGAGCGGTTCGCCCAATGAGTCCTTCATATTTAGTCGTTTTCAGCCAATTTTCTGAATTTTTGAAAATTTCACTTTTTTGAGAAAATTTCCACTAAATGAGGGAATAATATGTGTGAGGGTACCCCAGGAGAGTTCCAAATGTGTGTGGGTAGAATATATATCCCACGGGGGTAAAATTGAAAAAAAGTGAAAAAAAATTTTTTTTGGACTTAGTCAATTTTTCAGCGTTTATCAGACTTTCAGATAGGGGAAATGTCAGTGAGCGTTCCGATTTCAGTTCCAGAGCGATTCGCCCGATGAGTCCTTCATATTTAGTTGTTTTCAGCCAATTTTCAGAATTTTTGAAAATTTCACTTTTTTGTGAAAATATCCACTAAATGAGGGAATAATATGTGTGAGGGTACCGCAGGAGAGTTCCAAATGTGTGTGGGTAGAATATATATCCCACGAGGGTAAAATTGAAAAAAGGTGAAAAATTTTTTTTTTGGACTTAGTCATTTTTTCAGCGTTTATCAGACTTTCAGATAGGGGAAATGTCAGTGAGCATTCCGATTTCAGTTCCAGAGCGATTCGCCTGATGAGTCCTTCATATTTAGTTGTTTTCAGCCAATTTTCAGAATTTTTGAAAATTTCACTTTTTTGTGAAAATATCCACTAAATGAGGGAATAATATGTGTGAGGGTACCCCAGGAGAGTTCCAAATGTGTGTGGGTAGAATATATATCCCACGGGGGTAAAATTGAAAAAAGGTTACAACATTTTTTTTTGGACTTAGTCATTTTTTCAGCATTTATCAGACTTTCAGATAGGGGAAATGTCAGTGAGCATTTCGATTTCAGTTCCAGAGCGATTTGCCTGATGAGTCCTTCATATTTAGTCGTTTTCAGCCAATTTTCTGAATTTTTGAAATTTTTACTTTCTTGTGAAAATATCCACTAAATGAGGGAATAATATGTGTGAGGGTACCCCAGGAGAGTTCCAAATGTGTGTGGGTAGAATATATATCCCACGGGGGTAAAACTGAAAAAAGTTTAAAAAAAATTTTTTTTGGACTTAGTCATTTTTCCGGCGTTAATCAGACTTTCAATTAGGGCAAATGTCAGTGAGCGTTCCGATTTCAGTTCCAGAGCGATTCGCCCGATGAGTCCTTCATATTTAGTCGTTTTCAGCCAATTTTCTGAATTTTTGAAAATTTCACTTTTTTGTGAAACTATCCACTAAATGAGGGAATAATATGTGTGAGGGTACCCCATCAGAGTTCCAAATGTGTGTGGGTAGAATATATATCCCACGGGGGTAAAATTGAAAAAAGTTGAAAAAATTTATTTTTAGACTTAGTCATTTTTACGGCGTTTATCAGACTTTCAAATAGAGGAAATGTCAGTGAGCGTTCCGATTTCAGTTCCAGAGCGATTCGCCTGATGAGTCCTTCATATTTAGTTGTTTTCAGCCAATTTTCAGAATTTTTGAAAATTTCACTTTTTTGTGAAAATATCCACTAAATGAGGGAATAATATGTGTGAGGGTACCCCAGGAGAGTTCCAAATGTGTTTGGGTAGAATATATATCCCACGGGGGTAAAATTGAAAAAAGTTTAAAAAAAAATTTTTTTGGACTTAGTCATTTTTCCGGCGTTTATCAGACTTTCAGATAGGGGAAATGTCAGTGAGCATGCCAATTTCAGTTCCAGAGCAATTCTCCCGATGAGTCCTTCATATTTAGTCGTTTTCAGCCAATTTTCAGAATTTTTGAAAATTTCACTTTTTTGTGAAAATATCCACTAAATGAGGGAATAATATGTGTGAGGGTACCCCAGGAGAGTTCCAAATGTGTGTGGGTAGAATATATATCCCACGGGGGTAAAATTGAAAAAAGTTTAAAAAAAAATTTTTGGGGACTTAGTCATTTTTCCGGCGTTTATCAGACTTTCAGATAGGGGAAATGTCAGTGAGCATGCCGATTTCAGTTCCAGAGCAATTCTCCCGATGAGTCCTTCATCTTTAGTCGTTTTCAGCCAATTTTCACAATTTTTGAAAATTTCACTTTTTTGTGAAAATATCCACTAAATGAGGGAATAATATGTGTGAGGGTACCCCAGGAGAGTTCCAAATGTGTGTGGGTAGAATATATATCCCACGGGGGTAAAATTGAAAAAAGGTTACAATATTTTTTTTTTGGACTTAGTCATTTTTTCAGCGTTTATCATACTTTCAGATAGGGGAAATGTCAGTGAGCTTTCCGATTTCAGTTCCAGAGCGATTTGCCTGATGAGTCCTTCATATTTAGTCGTTTTCAGCCAATTTTCTGAAAATTTCACTTTTTTGTGAAAATATCCACTAAATGAGGGAATAATATGTGTGAGGGTACCCCAGCATAGTTCCAAATGTGTGTGGGTAGAATATATATCCCACGGGGGTAAAATTGAAAAAAGGAGAAATTTTTTTTTTTTGGACTTAGTCATTTTTTCAGCGTTTATCAGACTTTCAGATAGGGGAAATGTCAGTGAGCGTTCCGATTTCAGTTCCAGAGCAATTTGCCCGTTGAGTCCTTCATATTTAGTCGTTTTCAGACAATTTTCTTAATTTTTTTTTAAAATTTCACTTTTTTGTGAAAATATCCACTAAATGAGGGAATAATATGTGTGAGGGTACCCCAGGAGAGTTCCAAATGTGTGTGGGTAGAATATATATCCCACGGGGGTAAAATTGAAAAAAGATGAAAAAAATTTTTTTTTGGACTTTGTCATTTTTCCGGCGTTTATCAGACTTTCAGATAGGGGAAATGTCAGTGAGCATTCTGATTTCAGTTCCAGAGCAATTCGACGGATGAGTCCTTCATATTTAGTCGTTTTCAGCCAATTTTCAGAATGTTTGAAAATTTCACTTTTTTGTGAAAATATCCACTAAATGAGGGAATAATATGTGTGAGGGTACCCCAGGAGAGTTCCAAATGTGTGTGGGTAGAATATATATCCCACGGGGTAAAATTGAAAAAAGATGAAAAAAATTTTTATTTGGATTAAGTTATTTTTTCAGCGTTTATCAGACTTTCAGATAGGGGAAATGTCAGTGAGCGTTCCGATTTCAGTACCAGAGCGATTCGCCCGATGAGTCCTTCATATTTAGTTGTTTTCAGCCAATTTTCAGAATTTTTGAAAATTTCACTTTTTTGTGAAAATATCCACTAAATGAGGGAATAATATGTGTGAGGGTACCCCAGGAGAGTTCCAAATGTGTGTGGGTAGAATATATATCCCACGGGGGTAAAATTGAACAAAGATGAAAAAAATTTTTTTTTGGATTAAGTCATTTTTTAAGCGTTTATCAGACTTTCAGATAGGGGAAATGTCAGTGAGCGTTCCGATTTCAGTTCCAGAGCGATTCGCCCGATGAGTCCTTCATATTTAGTCGTTTTCAGCCAATTTTCTGAATATTTGAAAATTTCACTTTTTTGTGAAAATATCCACTAAATGAGGGAATAATATGTGTGAGGGTACCCCAGGAGAGTTCCAAATGTGTGTGGGTAGAATATATATCCTACGGGGGTAAAATTGAAAAAAGATGAAAAAAATTTTTTTTTGGACTTAGTCATTTTTTCAGGATTTATCAGACTTTCAGATAGGGTAAATGTCAGTGAGCGTTCCGATTTCAGTACCAGAGCGATTCGCCCGATGAGTCCTTCATATTTAGTCGTTTTCAGCCAATTTTCAGAATTTTTGAAAATTTCACTTTTTTGTGAAAATATCCACTAAATGAGGGAATAATATGTGTGAGGGTACCCCAGGAGAGTTCCAAATGTGTGTGGGTAGAATATATATCCCACGGGGGTAAAATTGAAAAAAGGTTAAAACATTTTTTTTTTTAACTTAGTCATTTTTTCAGCGTTTATCAGACTTTCAGATAGGGGAAATGTCAGTGAGCATTCCGATTTCAGTTCCAGAGCGATTTGCCTGATGAGTCCTTCATATTTATTCGTTTTCAGCCAATTTTCTCAATTTTTGAAAATTTCACTTTATTGTGAAAATATCCACTAAATGAGGGAATAATATGTGTGAGGGTACCCAGGAGAGTTCCAAATGTGTGTGGGTAGAATATATATCCCACGAGGGTAAAATTGAAAAAAGTTTAAAAAAAAATTTTTGGGGACTTAGTCATTTTTCCGGCGTTTATCAGACTTTCAGATAGGGGAAATGTCAGTGAGCGTGCCGATTTCAGTTCCAGAGCAATTCTCCCGATGAGTCCTTCATCTTTAGTCGTTTTCAGCCAATTTTCACAATTTTTGAAAATTTCACTTTTTTGTGAAAATATCCACTAAATGAGGGAATAATATGTGTGAGGGTACCCCAGGAGAGTTCCAAATGTGTGTGGGTAGAATATATATCCCACGGGGGTAAAATTGAAAAAAGGAGAAATTTTTTTTTTTTTGGACTTAGTCATTTTTTCAGCGTTTATCAGACTTTCAGATAGGGGAAATGTCAGTGAGCGTTCCGATTTCAGTTCCAGAGCAATTTGCCCGTTGAGTCCTTCATATTTAGTCGTTTTCAGACAATTTTCTTAATTTTTTTTTAAAATTTCACTTTTTTGTGAAAATATCCACTAAATGAGGGAATAATATGTGTGAGGGTACCCCAGGAGAGTTCCAAATGTGTGTGGGTAGAATATATATCCCACGGGGGTAAAATTGAAAAAAGATGAAAAAAATTTTTTTTTGGACTTTGTCATTTTTCCGGCGTTTATCAGACTTTCAGATAGGGGAAATGTCAGTGAGCATTCTGATTTCAGTTCCAGAGCAATTCGACGGATGAGTCCTTCATATTTAGTCGTTTTCAGCCAATTTTCAGAATGTTTGAAAATTTCACTTTTTTGTGAAAATATCCACTAAATGAGGGAATAATATGTGTGAGGGTACCCCAGGAGAGTTCCAAATGTGTGTGGGTAGAATATATATCCCACGGGGGTAAAATTGAAAAAAGATGAAAAAATTTTTTTTTTGACTTAGTAATTTTTCCGGCGTTTATCAGACTTTCAGATAGGGGAAATGTCAGTGAGTGTTCCGATTTCAGTTCCAGAGCAATTTGCCCGATGAGTCCTTCATGTTTAGTCGTT
The DNA here is from genome assembly GCF_046119375.1 of Phyllobates terribilis. Lineage (NCBI taxonomy): Eukaryota > Metazoa > Chordata > Amphibia > Anura > Dendrobatidae > Phyllobates > Phyllobates terribilis. The sequence goes on along the minus strand of NW_027362838.1, from coordinate 6,542,508 downwards.
TTCAGCCAATTTTCAGAATTTTTGAAAATTTCACTTTTTTGTGAAAATATCCACTAAATGAGGGAATAATATGTGTGAGGGTACCCCAGGAGAGTTCCAAATGTGTGTGGGTAGAATATATATCCCACGGGGTAAAATTGAAAAAAGATGAAAAAATTTTTTATTTGGATTAAGTTATTTTTTCAGCGTTTATCAGACTTTCAGATAGGGGAAATGTCAGTGAGCGTTCCGATTTCAGTACCAGAGCGATTCGCCCGATGAGTCCTTCATATTTAGTTGTTTTCAGCCAATTTTCAGAATTTTTGAAAATTTCACTTTTTTGTGAAAATATCCACTAAATGAGGGAATAATATGTGTGAGGGTACCCCAGGAGAGTTCCAAATGTGTGTGGGTAGAATATATATCCCACGGGGGTAAAATTGAACAAAGATGAAAAAAATTTTTTTTGGGATTAAGTCATTTTTTAAGCGTTTATCAGACTTTCAGATAGGGGAAATGTCAGTGAGCGTTCCGATTTCAGTTCCAGAGCGATTCGCCCGATGAGTCCTTCATATTTAGTCGTTTTCAGCCAATTTTCAGAATTTTTGAAAATTTCACTTTTTTGTGAAAATATCCACTAAATGAGGGAATAATATGTGTGAGGGTACCCCAGGAGAGTTCCAAATGTGTGTGGGTAGAATATATATCCCACGGGGGTAAAATTGAAAAAAGGAGAAAAATTTTTTTTTTTGGACTTAGTCATTTTTTCAGCGTTTATCAGACTTTCAGATAGGGGAAATGTCAGTGAGCGTTCCGATTTCAGCTCCAGAGCGATTCGCCCGATGAGTCCTTCATATTTAGTTGTTTTCAGCCAATTTTCAGAATTTTTGAAAATTTCACTTTTTTGTGAAAATATCCACTAAATGAGGGAATAATATGTGTGAGGGTACCCCAGGAGAGTTCCAAATGTGTGTGGGTAGAATATATATCCCACGGGGGTAAAATTGAAAAAAGGTTAAAACATTTTTTTTTTTGGACTTAGTCATTTTTTCAGCGTTTATCAGACTTTCAGATAGGGGAAATGTCAGTGAGCATTCCGATTTCAGTTCCAGAGCGATTTGCCTGATGAGTCCTTCATATTTATTCGTTTTCAGCCAATTTTCTCAATTTTTGAAAATTTCACTTTCTTGTGAAAATATCCACTAAATGAGGGAATAATATGTGTGAGGGTACCCAGGAGAGTTCCAAATGTGTGTGGGTAGAATATATATCCCACGGGGGTAAAATTGAAAAAAGGTGAAAAAAATTTTTTTTTGGACTTTGTCATTTTTCCGGCGTTTATCAGACTTTCAGATAGGGGAAATGGCAGTGAGCGTTCCGATTTCAGTTCCAGAGCAATTCACCTGATGAGTCCTTCATATTTAGTCGTTTTCAGCCAATTTTCTGAATATTTGAAAATTTCACTTTTTTGTGAAAATATCCACTAAATGAGGGAATAATATGTGTGAGGGTACCCCAGGAGAGTTCCAAATGTGTGTGGGTAGAATATATATCCCACGGGGGTAAAATTGAAAGAAGATGAAAAAAATTTTTTTTTGGACTTTGTCATTTTTCCGGCGTTTATCAGACTTTCAGATAGGGGAAATGGCAGTGAGCGTTCCGATTTCAGTTCCAGAGCAATTCACCCGATGAGTCCTTCATATTTAGTCGTTTTCAGCCAATTTTCTGAATATTTGAAAATTTCACTTTTTTGTGAAAATATCCACTAAATGAGGGAATAATATGTGTGAGGGTACCCCAGGAGAGTTCCAAATGTGTGTGGGTAGAATATATATCCCACGGGGGTAAAATTGAAAGAAGATGAAAAAAATTTTTTTTTTGACTTAGTCATTTTTTCAGCATTTATCAGACTTTCAGATAGTGGAAATGTCAGTGAGCGTTCCGATTTCTGTTCCAGAGCAATTCGCCCGATGAGTAGTGTTGAGCGATACCTTCCGATATCAGGAAATATCGTATCGGATTGGATCGGACCGATACCCAAAAAGTATCGGATATCGCCGATTCCGATACCGGAAACCAATGCAAGTCAATGGGACACAAATATCGGAATGAAAATAAACCCTTTCTTTCCTTGTAGGTTAATTCTACATGAAGTAAAACAACTAAGAGTAATGTAGAATGACATGAAAAGCCGGCAATTCATCAGCGGCATTCACCGGTACCCGAAAATTTACAACAGAAAGAATAGAACTTCACACATAGATTAGGTAGATAGAACCATGTCAGTCACATATATATGAAGTACAGTGCCAGTGTTGCTTACTGTACTTGTCATTTAGTGTAAAGGATTTATTTTAAAAAATATTAGTGTTTTCGTGCACCGTCTCTTTAAAAAAGCCGGCCGACAATTCAGCAGAGGTACCCGACAATTTATAACAGACAGAATAGAGCTTCACACATAGATTAGATAGATAGAAACATGTCAGTCACATATATATGAAGTACTGTGACAGTGTTGCTTACTGTACTTGTCATTTAGTGTAAATGATTTATTTAAAAAAATATTAGTGTTTTCGTGCACCGTCTCTTTAAGAAAGCCGGCCGGCAATTCAGCATCTGTACCCGACAATTTAGAATAGAAAGAATAGAGAATCACACATAGATTAGATAGATAGAAACATGTCAGTCACATATATATGAAGTACAGTGACAGTGTTGATTACTGTACTTATCATTTAGTGTTAAAATAAAGGATTTATTTTAAAAAAAATTGACGTGGGGTTCCCCTTAATTTTAGGCTCTAGCGGAGGTTAAGCAGACAGCTGAGGCAAATGTTTGAAGCCTGGGAAGGTGGTAATACCCACGGAGTTTCCCAGTCAACTAAAATCAGCCCCCAGCTGAATACCTAGCCTTTACTAGCTATTAAAATGGGGGAACCCCCCCAAAAAAATAACGTGGGTTCCCCCCTAATTTAATAGCTAGCAAAGACTAGGCAGACAGCTGGGGGCTGATTTTAATAGCCCAGGAAGGGTGCCATGAATATTGGCCCCCTCCCAGGCTAGAAACACCAGCCGTCAGCCGCCCCAGAAATGGCGCATCCATAGGATGCGCCAATTCTGGCACTTAGCCTCGCTCTTCCCACTGCCCTGTAGCGGTGGCAGTGGGGTAATAGGGCTGGGGTTGATGTCAGCTTATAATGCCAGATGACATCAAGCCCAGGTTAGTAATGGAGAGGCATCTATTAGACACCCCCATTACTAACCCCATAGTCAAAGTTAAAGAAAAACACAAACACCCAGAATAAAGTCCTTTAATTGAAATAAAGACACAATTCTTTATTGTTCTAAATTAAACCATACTTACCATCACGCCCATTCCAGCTGAAGCCAACGATCTCCTGCAATAAAAGAAAAATAATAAAGCAACATCATCCTTACCTTTCGATGGTTCCCAGTACAGCTCCAGCTCTGCTACATCGAGATGACAGGCTGGACCGCAGCAGAACGCTGCCATCCAGCCTGTCATCCCGCAGACACTGAGAAGCGCAGGCTTGCTTGCGCTCCTCAGTGTCTCTCTGTGACGTCATCCAGATGAGCCGAGTTCATGTCCAATGAACTCAGCTCACCTCATGCACGTCACTGACAGCGTGGGAAAATTCTCCTGCACTCAGCGCTTCAGCGTGAGAATTCTCCCACGCTGTCAGTGACATACATGAGGTGAGGTCATGTCCAATGAACTCAGCTCACCTCATGCACGTCACTGACAGCGTGGGAAAATTCTCACGCTGAAGTGCTGAGTGCAGGAGAATTTTCCCACGCTGTCAGTAACGTGCATGAGGTGAGCTGAGTTCATTGGACATGACCTCGGCTCATCTTTATGCCGTCACAGCCAGACACTGAGGAGTGGAAGTATGCCTGCGCTTCTCAGTGTCTGCGGGATGACAGGCTGGATGGCAGCGTTCTCCTGCGGTCCAGCCTGTCATCTCGATGTAGCAGAGCTGAAGCTGTCGTGGGAGCCTTGGAAAGGTAAGGATGAGGTTGCTTTATTATTTTACTTTTATTGCAGGAGATCGTTGGCTTCAGCTGGAATGGGCGTGACGGTAAGTATGGTTTAATTTAGAACAATAAAGAGTTGTGTGTTTATTTCAATTAAAGGACTTTATTCTGGGTGTTGTGTTTTTTTAAATACTTTACTAGAAATTCATGGTGGTCATGTCTAATATTGGCGTGACCCCATGAATTTCGGGCTTAGGGCCAGCTGATAATGCCAAGCTGGCCTTAACCCCTTTATTACCCAGTGAGCCACCGCACCAGGGCCCTGGATGAGTTGGGTACAGCGCCAGAAGATGGCGCTTCTATGAACGCGCCATTTTCTGGGGCGGCTGCGGACTGCAATTTGCAGCGGGGGTGGCCCAGAAAGCTTGGGTCTCCCTGCGCTGCGGATTCCAGCCCCCAGCTGCCTAGTTGTACCTGGCTGGGCACAAAAATAGGGCGAAGCCCCACGCATTTTTTTTTTTAATTATTTTGTGAAATTCATGGAATAATTAAGAAAAAAAGGGCTTCCCTATATTGTTGTGTCCAACCAGGTACAAACAGGCAGCTGGTGGTTGGGGGCAGCCCATTCCTGCCTGCTGTACCTGGCTGGACACAAATATAGTGCGAAGCCCCACGTCAATTTTTTTTTAATTATTTCATGAAATAATTTTTTTAAAAAAGGGCTTCCCTATATTGTTGTGTCCGGCCAGGTACAAATAGGCAGCTGGTGGTTGGGGGCAGCCTGTTCCTGCCTGCTGTACCTGGCTGGACACAAATATAGGGCGAAGCCCCACATCAATTTTTTTTTAAATAAATCCTTTATTTTAACACTAAATGACATTTGAGGAGTTAATAAAGATGCAGTCCCTAAATTATTATTTATTTTTTAATTAATTTTTCCCAAAACTTTTGACGTGGGCTTCGCCATATTTTTGCATGCCAGCCAGGTACAGCATCCAGCTTCTATGAACGCGTCATTTTCCGGGGTGGCTGTGGACTGCAATTTTCAGCGGGGGGGGCAGAAAGCTTGGGCCTCCCTGCGCTGCAGATTCCATCCCCCAGCTGCCTAGTTGTACCTGGCTGGACACAAAAATAGGGAGAAGCTTCACGTATTTTTTTTTTTTAATTATTTCATGAAATTCATGAAATAATTAAGAAAAAAAGGGCTTCCCTATATTGTTGTGTCCAACCAGGTACAAATAGGCAGCTGGTGGTTGGGGGCTTCCCGTTCCTGCCTGCTGTACCTGGCTGGACACAAATATAGTGCGAAGCCCCACGTCAATTTTTTTTAAATCATTTCAGGAAATTCATGAAATAATTAAAAAAAATTGATGTGGGGCTTCGCCCTATATTTGTGTCCAGTCAGGTACAGCAGGCAGGAACGGGCTGCCCCCAACCACCAGCTGCCTATTTGTACCTAGCCGGACACAACAATATAGGGAAGCCCTTTTTTTCTTAATTATTCCATGAATTTCATGAATTTAAAAAAAAAATACGTGGAGCTTCGCCCTATTTTTGTGTCCAGCCAGGTACAACTAGGCAGCTGGGGCTGGAATCTGCAGCCCAGGGAGGCCCAAGCTTTCTGGGCCCCACCCGCTGCAAATTGCAGTCCGCAGCCGCCCCGGAAAATGGCGCGTTCATAGAAGCGCCATCTTCTGGCGCTGTACCCAACTCATCCAGGGCCCTGGTGCGGTGGCTCACTGGGTAATAAAGGGGTTAAGGCCAGCTTGGCATTATCAGCTGGCCCTAAGCCCGAAATTCATGGGGTCACGCCAATATTAGACATGACCACCATGAATTTCTAGTAAAGTATTTAAAAAAACACAACACCCAGAATAAAGTCCTTTAATTGAAATAAACACACAATTCTTTATTGTTCTAAATTAAACCATACTTACAGTCACGCCCATTCCAGCTGAAGCCAACGATCTCCTGCAATAAAAGTAAAATAATAAAGCAACATCATCCTTACCTTTCCATGGCTCCCACGACGGCTCCAGCTCTGCTACATCGAGATGACAGGCTGGACCGCAGCAGAACGCTGCCATCCAGCCTATCATCCCGCAGACACTGAGAAGCGCAGGCATGCTTGCGCTCCTCAGTGTCTGGCTGTGACGGCATCCAGATGAGCCGAGGTCATGTCCAATGAACTCGGCGCACCTCATGCACGTCACTGACAGCGTGGGAAAATTCTCACGCTGAAGCGCTGAGTGCAGGAGAATTTTCCCACGCTGTCAGTGACGTGCATGAGGTGAGCTGAGTTCATTGGACATGACCTCACCTCATGTATGTCACTGACAGCGTGGGAGAAGTCTCACGCTGAAGCGTTGAGTGCAGGAGAATTCTCCCACGCTGTCAGTGACGTGCATGAGGTGAGCTGAGTTCATTGGACATGACCTCGGCTCATCTGGATGCCGTCACAGCCAGACACTGAGGAGCGCAAGCATGTCTGCGCTTCTCAGTGTCTGCGGGATGACAGGCTGGATGGCAGCGTTCTGCTGCGGTCCAGCCTGTCATCTCGATGTAGCAGAGCTGAAGCTGTCGTGGGAACCATGGAAAGGTAAGGATGAGGTTGCTTTATTATTTTTCTTTTATTGAAGGAAATCGTTGGCTTCAGCTGGAATGGGCGTGACTGTAAGTATGGTTTAATTTAGAACAATAAAGAATTGTGTCTTTATTTCAATTAAAGGACTTTTTTCTGGGTGTTTGTGTTTTTTTTAAATACTTTACTAGAAATTCATGGCGGTCATGTCTAATATTGGCGTGACCCCATGAATTTCGGGCTTAGGGCCAGCTGATAATGCCAAGCTGGCCTTAACCCCTTTATTACCCAGTGAGCCACCGCACCAGGGCCCTGGATGAGTTGGGTACAGCGCCAGAAGATGGCGCTTCTATGAACGCGCCATTTTCCGGGGCGGCTGCGGACTGCAAATTGCAGCGGGTGGGGCCCAGAAAGCTTGGGCCTCCCTGCGCTGCGGATTCCAGCCCCCAGCTGCCTTGTTGTACCTGGCTGGATACAAAAATAGGGCGAAGCCCCACGTATTTTTTTTTTAAATTATTTCATGAAATTCATGGAATAATTAAGAAAAAAAGGGCTTCCCTATATTGTTGTGTCCGGCTAGGTACAAATAGGCAGCTGGTGGTTGGGGGCAGCCCGTTCCTGCCTGCTGTACCTGACTGGACACAAATATAGGGCGAAGCCCCACATAATTTTTTTTAAATTATTTCATGAATTTCCGGAAATAATTAAAAAAAAATTGACGTGGGGCTTTGCACTATATTTGTGTCCAGCCAGGTACAGCAGGCAGGAACGGGCTGCCACCAACCACCAGCTGCCTATTTGTACCTGGTTGGACACAACAATATAGGGAAGCCCTTTTTTTCTTAATTATTCCATGAATTTCATGAAATAATTAAAAAAAAAAAAAACGTGGAGCTTCTCCCTATTTTTGTGTCCAGCCAGGTACAACTAGGCAGCTGGGGGATGGAATCTGCAGCGCAGGGAGGCCCAAGCTTTCTGCCCCCCCGCTGAAAATTGCAGTCCGCAGCCGCCCCGGAAAATGGCGCGTTCATAGAAGCTGGATGCTGTACCTGGCTGGCATACAAAAATATGGCGAAGCCCACGTCAAAAGTTTTGGGAAAAATTAATTAAAAAATAAATAATAATTTAGAGACTGCATCTTTATTAACTCCTCAAATGTCATTTAGTGTTAAAATAAAGGATTTATTTAAAAAAAAAATGGCGTGGGATCCCCCATAATTTTACTCTCTAGCGGAGGTTAAGCAGACGGCTGGGGCAGATGTTTGAAGCCTGGGAAGGGGGTAAAACCCACGGAGCTTCCCAGGCTACTAATATCAGCCCCCAGCTGAATACCTAGCCTTTACTAGCTATTAAAATGGGGGACCCCCCCAAAAAAAATGACGTGGGGTCCCCCCTATTTTAATAGCTAGCAAAGGCTAGGCAGACAGCTGGGGGCTGATATTAATAGCCCAGGAAGGGTGCCATGAATAATGGCCCCCTCCCAGGCTAGAAACACCAGCCGTCAGCCGCCCCAGAAATGGCACATCCATAGGATGCGCCAATTCTGGCACTTAGCCTCGCTCTTCCACGCTGCCCTGGTGCGGTGGCAGGGGGTAATAGTGGTGGGGTTCATGTCAGCGCCAGCTGCCATGAAGCCCAGGTTAGTAATGATGGCCGTCTATAAGACACCCCCATTACTAACCTACAAAGTGTTAAAAAGAAAAAACACACTACACCCAGAAAAAAATAATTTATTTGAAATAAAACACACCATTTTATTTAATTCTTAGTTTACTAAAAATAATAGTTACCTGTCCACGTTCCTGCGCTGATCTCCCATGCACAGCTGTCACATCTGGAAAAGGTGACAGCTGTGCATGGCTGCTGTAAGCTCACGCTGCCGGGAACACGTCCGCTCCCGGCAGCGGGAGCCACTGACTGAGGTCACCACAGTGCATTCAGTCAGCGCAGCTCCGGAGACCTCCTTTATGGCACTGCTGTACCGTGGGAATTTCTCAAGATACAGCAGGGCCGTAAAGGAGCTAACCGGAGCAGCGCTGCCTGAACTCCGGTGAACCCTTACGGCCCCGTCATTCTAGCGGCGGCAGCGGTTTAGAGCGGTCACATTCTATGTGGCTGCTCTGAACTGGAGATCTTCGTGGGACACTCGTGGACTACTCCGGAGGGGTAACGATAAGGTTGTGGTTTATTATTTTATATTTTATTACAGGAGATCGATGGCTTCGGGGAATTAGGTGTCTAGGTGAGTATAGGTGTAGTTTTTTATTTTTTACTTTATTTTAGGTGGCGATCGGCGGGGACAGGTAATGTATGAACTAATTTCTTTTAGGTAACCACTGGCCACCAATGACATGTATCTAACATTTATTGGGGACACAGTAGGGCAATTTAAATAGCAGGATCAGGCTGATGGGAACTACTGCTCCCATCGAGCTGATCCTGCTGGCACGAGTGGACGGGGGACAGACATAGGCCGATGGGAGTAGTAGTGTCACATCGGCCTATGTCTGCCTGCACGCACAGACACCGCGCACACCCGCACAAACATCGCACAGACACCCCGCACACACACATCGCACACACACTCGCACACACACCCCGCACACACACCCCGCACACACACCCCGCACACACACCCCGCACACACACCCCGCACACACACCCGCACACACACCCCGCACACACACTAATCATGACGGGTCTGGGAGGTGAGGCTGACCTGTGCGGCCGTGGGAAAGTTCATGTGAGTTCATGCAGTCAAGCATGAACTCACATGAACCCTCTGAGGGCAACGCGGTGACTTCAAATGAACAGCTGATCGGCATCAGCTGATACCTCAGCTGTTCATTTGAAATAACCGGCGGGAAAGCGCAGCACAGAACGGGAAAGCCGGCGGTGAAGTCTTTTCACTGCCGGCTTCCCCGCCCGGGTCCTTCGCTCCTTGGTGCTGCGCTCCCCGCCCGGTCCTAATTTACGATTGGGATTGGAGGTGGCGAGGGGAGCGGAGGATCGGGGTGGGAGGCTACAGGGAAACAGTATGGGGCTGTGTGATTGTTTAAAAGCCGGCGGCTTTTTACCGCGCGCCGGCTTTTAAACAATCAGGAGAATTCTCCCCCGCTGGGATGGCATTCTGATTACAGGCTGGATCGCGCTGCCATCCAACTTGTCATCCTTCACAGACACTGCAGAGCGCAGGCATTATGGGAACTTCCGATTCCGGTATTCGATATTGTAAAAGTATCGGAATTTAGTATCGGAATTCCGATACCGCGAATATCGGCCGATACCCGATATTACAGTATCGGAATGCTCAACACTACCGATGAGTCCTTCATATTTAGTCGTTTTCAGCCAATTTTCTGAATATTTGAAAATTTCACTTTTTTGTGAAAATATCCACTAAATGAGGGAATAATATGTGTGAGGGTACCCCAGGAGAGTTCCAAATGTGTGTGGGTAGAATATATATCCCACGGGGGTAAAATTGAAAAAAGTTTTAAAAAAAAATTTTTTAGACTTAGTCATTTTTCCGGCGTTTATCAGACTTTCAGATAGAGGAAATGTCAGTGAGCATTCCGATTTCAGTTCCAGAGCAATTCGCCCGATGAGTCCTTCATATTTAGTCGTTTTCAGCCAATTGTCAGAATTTTTGAAAATTTCACTTTTTTGTGAAAATATCCACTAAATGAGGGAATAATATGTGTGAGGGTACCCCAGGAGAGTTCCAAATGTGTGTGGGTAGAATATATATCCCACGAGGGTAAAATTGAAAAAAGATGAAAAACATTTTTTTTTGGACTTAGTCATTTTTCCGGCGTTTATCAGACTTTCAGATAGGGGAAATGTCAGTGAGCATTCCGATTTCAGTTCCAGAGCAATTCGCCCGATGAGTCCTTCATATTTAGTCGTTTTCAGCCAATTTTCAGAATTTTTGAAAATTTCACTTTTTTGTGAAAATATCCACTAAATGAGGGAATAATATGTGTGAGGGTACCCCAGGAGAGTTCCAAATGTGTGTGGGTAGAATATATATCCCACGGGGGTAATATTGAAAAAAGTTTAAAAAATTTTTTTTTGGACTTAGTCATTTTTCCGGCGTTAATCAGACTTTCAATTAGGGCAAATGTCAGTGAGCGTTCCGATTTCAGTTCCAGAGCGATTTGCCCGATGAGTCCTTCATATTTAGTCGTTTTCAGCCAATTTTCTGAATATTTGAAAATTTCACTTTTTTGTGAAAATATCCACTAAATGAGGGAATAATATGTGTGAGGGTACCCCAGGAGAGTTCCAAATGTGTGTGGGTAGAATATATATCCCACGGGGGTAAAATTGAAAAAAGATGAAAACAAATTTTTTTTAGACTTAGTCATTTTTCCGGCGTTTATCAGACTTTCAGATAGGGGAAATGTCAGTGAGCGTTCCGATTTCAGTTCCAGAGCGATTCGCCCGATGAGTCCTTCATATTTAGTCATTTTCAGCCAATTTTCAGAATTTTTGAAAATTTCACTTTTTTGTGAAAATATCCACTAAATGAGGGAATAATATGTGTGAGGGTACCCCAGGAGAGTTCCAAATGTGTGTGGGTAGAATATATATCCCACGGGGGTAAAATTGAAAAAAGTTTAAAAAAAATTTTTTTTGGACTTAGTCATTTTTTCAGCGTTTATCAGACTTTCAGATAGGGGAAATGTCAGTGAGCGTTCCGATTTCAGTTCCAGAGCAATTCGCCCGATGAGTCCTTCATATTTAGTCGTTTTCAGCCAATTTTCTGAATATTTGAAAATTTCACTTTTTTGTGAAAATATCCACTAAATGAGGGAATAATATGTGTGAGGGTACCCCAGGAGAGTTTCAAATGTGTGTGGATAGAATATATATCCCACGGGGGTAAAATTGAAAAAAGTTTAAAAATAATTTTTTTTAGACTTAGTCATTTTTACGGCGTTAATCAGACTTTCAATTAGGGCAAATGTCAGTGAGCGTTCCGATTTCAGTTCCAGAGCGATTTGCCCCATGAGTCCTTCATATTTAGTCGTTTTCAGCCAATTTTCTGAATATTTGAAAATTTCACTTTTTTGTGAAAATATCCACTAAATGAGGGAATAATATGTGTGAGGGTACCCCAGGAGAGTTCCAAATGTGTGTGGGTAGAATATATATCCCATGGGGATAAAATTGAAAAAAGTTTAAAAATAATTTTTTTTGGACTTAGTCATTTTTCCGGCGTTAATCAGACTTTCAATTAGGGCAAATGTCAGTGAGCGTTCCGATTTCAGTTCCAGAGCGATTTGCCCGATGAGTCCTTCATATTTAGTCGTTTTCAGCCAATTTTCTGAATATTTGAAAATTTCACTTTTTTGTGAAAATATCCACTAAATGAGGGAATAATATGTGTGAGGGTACTCCAGGAGAGTTCCAAATGTGTGTGGGTAGAATATATATCCCACGGGGGTAAAATTGAAAAAAGATGAAAAACATTTTTTTTTGGACTTAGTCATTTTTTCAGCGTTTATCAGACTTTCAGATAAGGGAAATGTCAGTGAGCGTTCCGATTTCAGTTCCAGAGCGATTCGCGCGATGAGTCCTTCATATTTAGTCGTTTTCAGCCAATTTTCAGAATTTTTGAAAATTTCACTTTTTTGTGAAAATATCCACTAAATGAGGGAATAATATGTGTGAGGGTACCCCAGGAGAGTTCCAAATGTGTGTGGATAGAATATATATCCCACGGGGTAAAATTGAAAAAAGTTTAAAAATAATTTTTTTAGACTTAGTCATTTTTACGGCGTTAATCAGACTTTCAATTAGGGCAAATGTCAGTGAGCGTTCCGATTTCAGTTCCAGAGCGATTCGCCCAATGAGTCCTTCATATTTAGTCGTTTTCAGCCAATTTTCTGAATATTTGAAAATTTCACTTTTTTGTGAAAATATCCACTAAATGAGGGAATAATATGTGTGAGGGTACCATAGGAGAGTTCCAAATGTGTGTGGGTAGAATATATATCCCACGGGGGTAAAATTGAAAAAAGTTTAAAAAAAATTTTTTTTAGACTTGGTCATTTTTCCGGCATTTATCAGACTTTCAGATAGAGGAAATGTCAGTGAGCATGCCGATTTCAGTTCCAGAGCAATTCGCCCGATGAGTCCATCATATTTAGTCGTTTTCAGCCAATTTTCAGAATTTTTGAAAATTTCACTTTTTTGTGAAAACATCCACTAAATGAGGGAATAATATGTGTGAGGGTACCCCAGGAGAGTTCCAAATGTGTGTGGGTAGAATATATATCCCATGGGGGTAAAATTGAAAAAAGTTTAAAAATAATTTTTTTTGGACTTAGTCATTTTTCCGGCGTTAATCAGACTTTCAATTAGGGCAAATGTCAGTGAGCGTTCCGATTTCAGTTCCAGAGCAATTCGCCCGATGAGTCCTTCATATTTAGTCGTTTTCAGCCAATTTTCAGAATTTTTGAAAATTTCACTTTTTTGTGAAAACATCCACTAAATGAGGGAATAATATGTGTGAGGGTACCCCAGGAGAGTTCCAAATGTGTGTGGGTAGAATATATATCCCACGGGGGTAAAATTGAAAAAAGATGAAAAAAATTTTTTTTTGGACTTAGTCATTTTTTCAGCATTTATCAGACTTTCAGATAGGGGAAATGTCAGTGAGCGTTCCGATTTCAGTTCCAGAGCGATTCTCCCGATGAGTCCTTCATATTTAGTCGTTTTCAGCCAATTTTCGAAAATTTCACTTTTTTGTGAAAATATCCACTAAATGAGGGAATAATATGTGTGAGAGTACCCCAGGAGAGTTCCAAATGTGTTTGGGTAGAATATATATCCCACGGGGGTAAAATTGAAAAAAGGTGAAAAAAATTTTTTTTTGGACTTTGTCATTTTTCCGGCGTTTATCAGACTTTCAGATAGGGGAAATGTCAGTGAGCGTTCCGATTTCAGTACCAGAGCAATTCGCCCGATGAGTCCTTCATATTTAGTCGTTTTCAGCCAATTTTCAGAATGTTTGAAAATTTCACTTTTTTGTGAAAATATCCACTAAATGAGGGAATAATATCTGTGAGGGTACCCCAGGAGAGTTCCAAATGTGTGTGGGTAGAATATATATCCCACGGGGTAAAATTGAAAAAAGGTGAAAAAATTTTTTTTTTTGACTTAGTGATTTTTCCGGCGTTTATCTGACTTTCAGATAGGGGAAATGTCAGTGAGCGTTCCGATTTCAGTTCCAGAGCGATTCACCCGATGAGTCCTTCATATTTAGTCGTTTTCAGCCAATTTTCGAAAATTTCACTTTTTTGTGAAAATATCCACTAAATGAGGGAATAATATGTGTGAGGGTACCCCAGGAGAGTTCCAAATGTGTGTGGGTAGAATATATATCCCACGGGGGTAAAATTGAAAAAAGGTGAAAAAAATTTTTTTTTTGACTTTGTCATTTTTCCGGCGTTTATCAGACTTTCAGATAGGGGAAATGTCAGTGAGCGTTCCGATTTCAGTACCAGAGCAATTCGCCCGATGAGTCCTTCATATTTAGTCGTTTTCAGCCAATTTTCAGAATGTTTGAAAATTTCACTTTTTTGTGAAAATATCCACTAAATGAGGGAATAATATCTGTGAGGGTACCCCAGGAGAGTTCCAAATGTGTGTGGGTAGAATATATATCCCACGGGGTAAAATTGAAAAAAGGTGAAAAAAATTTTTTTTTTGACTTAGTGATTTTTCCGGCGTTTATCTGACTTTCAGATAGGGGAAATGTCAGTGAGCATTCCGATTTCAGTTCCAGAGCGATTCGCCCGATGAGTCCTTCATATTTAGTTGTTTTCAGCCAATTTTCAGAATTTTTGAAAATTTCACTTTTTTGTGAAAATATCCACTAAATGAGGGAATAATATGTGTGAGGGTACCCCAGGAGATTTCCAAATGTGTGTGGGTAGAATATATATCCCACGGGGGTAAAATTGAAAAAAGGTGAAAAAAATTTTTTTTTTGATTTTGTCATTTTTCCGGCGTTTATCAGACTTTCAGATAGGGGAAATGTCAGTGAGCGTTCCGATTTCAGTACCAGAGCAATTCGCCCGATGAGTCCTTCATATTTAGTCGTTTTCAGCCAATTTTCAGAATGTTTGAAAATTTCACTTTTTTGTGAAAATATCCACTAAATGAGGGAATAATATCTGTGAGGGTACCCCAGGAGAGTTCCAAATGTGTGTGGGTAGAATATATATCCCACGGGGTAAAATTGAAAAAAGGTGAAAAAATTTTTTTTTTTGACTTAGTGATTTTTCCGGCGTTTATCTCACTTTCAGATAGGGGAAATGTCAGTGAGCGTTCCGATTTCAGTTCCAGAGCGATTCACCCGATGAGTCCTTCATATTTAGTCGTTTTCAGCCAATTTTCGAAAATTTCACTTTTTTGTGAAAATATCCACTAAATGAGGGAATAATATGTGTGAGGGTACCCCAGGAGAGTTCCAAATGTGTGTGGGTAGAATATATATCCCACGGGGGTAAAATTGAAAAAAGGTGAAAAATTTTTTTTTTTGGACTTAGTCATTTTTTCAGCGTTTATCAGACTTTCAGATAGGGTAAATGTCAGTGAGCATTCCAATTTCAGTTCCAGAGCGATTCGCTCGTTGAGTCCTTCATATTTAGTTGTTTTCAGCCAATTTTCAGAATTTTTGAAATTTTCACTTTTTTGTGAAAATATCCACTAAATGAGGCAATAATATGTGTGAGGGTACCCCAGGAGAGTTCCAAATGTGTGTGAGTAGAATATATATCCCACGGGGGTAAAATTGAAAAAAGATGAAAAAAATTTTTTTTGGGACCTAGTCATTTTTTCAGCGTTTATCAGACTTTCAGATAGGGGAAATGTCAGTGAGCGTTCCGATTTCAGTTCCAGAGCGATTCGGCCGATGAGTCCTTCATATTTAGTCGTTTTCAGCCAATTTTCTGAATTTTTGAAAATTTCACTTTTTTGTAAAAAAATATCCACTAAATGAGGGAATAATATGTGTGAGGGTACCCCAGGAGAGTTCCAAATGTGTGTGGGTAGAATATATATCCCACGGGGGTAAAATTGAAAAAAGATGAAAAATTATTTTTTTTGACTTAGTCATTTTTCCGGCGTTTATCAGACTTTCAGATAGGTGAAATGTCAGTGAGCATTCCGATTTCAGTTCCAGAGCGATTCGCCCGATGAGTCCTTCATATTTAGTTGTTTTCAGCCAATTTTCTGAATTTTTGAAAATTTCACTATTTTGTGAAAATATCCACTAAATGAGGGAATAATATGTGTGTGGGTACCCCAGGAGAGTTCCAAATGTGTGTTGGGTAGAATATATATCCCACGGGGGTAAAATTGATAACAGGTGAAATAATATTTTTTTTGGACTTAGTCATTTTTTCAGCGTTTATCAGACTTTCAGATAGGGGAAATGTCAGTGAGCATTCCGATTTCAGTTCCAGAGCGATTTGCCTGACGAGTCCTTCATATTTAGTCGTTTTCAGCCAATTTTCTGAATTTTTGAAAATTTCACTTTTTTGTGAAAATATCCACTAAATGAGGGAATAATATGTGTGTGGGTACCCCAGGAGAGTTCCAAATGTGTGTGGGTAGAATATATATCCCACGGGGGTAAAATTGAAAAAAGTTAAAAAAAAAATTTTTTTGGACTTAGTCATTTTTCCGGCGTTAATCAGACTTTCAATTAGGGCAAATGTCAGTGAGCGTTCCGATTTCAGTTCCAGAGCGATTTGCCCGATGATTCCTTCATATTTAGTCGTTTTCAGCCAATTTTCTGAATATTTGAAAATTTCACTTTTTTGTGAAAATATCCACTAAATGAGGGAATAATATGTGTGAGGGTACACCAGGAGAGTTCCAAATGTGTGTGAGTAGAATATATATCCCACGGGGGTAAAATTGAAAAAAGATGAAAAAAATTTTTTTTTGGACTTAGTCATTTTTTCAGCGTTTATCAGACTTTCAGATAGGGGAAATGTCAGTGAGCGTTCCGATTTCAGTTCCAGAGCGATTCGCCCGATGAGTCCTTCATATTTAGTCGTTTTCAGCCAATTTTCAAAATTTTTGAAAATTTCACTTTTTTGTGAAAATATCCACTAAATGAGGGAATAATATGTGTGTGGGTACCCCAGGAGAGTTCCAAATGTGTGTGGGTAGAATATATATCCCACGGGGGTAAAATTGAAAAAAGTTAAAAAAAAAATTTTTTTGGACTTAGTCATTTTTCCGGCGTTAATCAGACTTTCAATTAGGGCAAATGTCAGTGAGCGTTCCGATTTCAGTTCCAGAGTGATTCGCCCGATGAGTCCTTCATATTTAGTCGTTTTCAGCCAATTTTCAGAATGTTTGAAAATTTCACATTTTTGTGAAAATATCCACTAAATGAGGGAATAATATCTGTGAGGGTACCCCAGGAGAGTTCCAAATGTGTGTGGGTAGAATATATATCCCACGGGGGTAAAATTGAAAAAAGGTTAAAACATTTTTTTTTTGGACTTAGTCATTTTGTCAGCGTTTATCAGACTTTCAGATAGGGGAAATGTCAGTGAGCGTTCCGATTTCAGTTCCAGAGCGATTTGCCTGATGAGTCCATCATATTTAGTCGTTTTCAGCCAATTTTCAGAATGTTTGAAAATTTCACTTTTTTGTGAAAATATCCACTAAATAAGGGAATAATAGGTGTGAGGGTACCCCAGGAGAGTTCCAAATGTGTGTGGGTAGAATATATATCCCACGGGGTAAAATTGAAAAAAGGTGAAAAATTTTTTTTTTTTGACTTAGTCATTTTTTCAGCGTTTATCAGACTTTCAGATAGGGTAAATGTCAGTGAGTGTTCCGATTTCAGTTCCAGAGCGATTCGCCCGATGAGTCCTTCATATTTAGTTGTTTTCAGCCAATTTTCTGAATTTTTGAAAATTTCACTATTTTGTGAAAATATCCACTAAATGAGGGAATTATATGTGTGAGGGTTCTCCAGGAGAGTTCCAAATGTGTGTGGGTAGAATATATATCCCACGGGGGTAAAATTGAAAACAGGTGAAAAAATATTTTTTTTAGACTTAGTCATTTTTACGGCGTTAATCAGACTTTCAATTAGGGCAAATGTCAGTGAGCGTTCCGATTTCAGTTCCAGAGCGATTCGCCCGATGAGTCCTTCATATTTAGTCGTTTTCAGCCAATTTTCTGAATATTTGAAAATTTCACTTTTTTGTGAAAATATCCACTAAATGAGGGAATAATATGTGTGAGGGTACCCCAGGAGAGTTCCAAATGTGTGTGGGTAGAATATATATCCCACGGGGGTAAAATTGAAAAAAGTTTAAAAAAAATTTTTTTTAGACTTGGTCATTTTTCCGGCATTTATCAGACTTTCAGATAGGGGAAATGTCAGTGAGCATGCCGATTTCAGTTCCAGAGCAATTCGCCCGATGAGTCCTTCATATTTAGTCGTTTTCAGCCAATTTTCAGAATTTTTGAAAATTTCACTTTTTTGTGAAAACATCCACTAAATGAGGGAATAATATGTGTGAGGGTACCCCAGGAGAGTTCCAAATGTGTGTGGGTAGAATATATATCCAACGGGGGTAAAATTGAAAAAAGATGAAAAAAATTTTTTTTTGGACTTAGTCATTTTTTCAGCATTTATCAGACTTTCAGATAGGGGAAATGTCAGTGAGCGTTCCGATTTCAGTTCCAGAGCGATTCGCCCGATGAGTCCTTCATATTTAGTCGTTTTCAGCCAATTTTCGAAAATTTCACTTTTTTGTGAAAATATCCACTAAATGAGGGAATAATATCTGTGAGGGTACCCCAGGAGAGTTCCAAATGTGTGTGGGTAGAATATATATCCCACGGGGTAAAATTGAAAAAAGGTGAAAAAATTTTTTTTTTTGACTTAGTGATTTTTCCGGCGTTTATCTGACTTTCAGATAGGGGAAATGTCAGTGAGCGTTCCGATTTCAGTTCCAGAGCGATTCACCCGATGAGTCCTTCATATTTAGTCGTTTTCAGCCAATTTTCAGAATTTTTGAAAATTTCACTTTTTTGTGAAAATATCCACTAAATGAGGGAATAATATCTGTGAGGGTACCCCAGGAGAGTTCCAAATGTGTGTGGGTAGAATATATATCCCACGGGGTGAAATTGAAAAAAGGTGAAAAAAATTTTTTTTTTGACTTAGTGATTTTTCCGGCGTTTATCTGACTTTCAGATAGGGGAAATGTCAGTGAGCATTCCGATTTCAGTTCCAGAGCGATTCGCCCAATGAGTCCTTCATATTTAGTTGTTTTCAGCCAATTTTCAGAATTTTTGAAAATTTCACTTTTTTGTGAAAATATCCACTAAATGAGGGATTAATATGTGTGAGGGTACCCCAGGAGATTTCCAAATGTGTGTGGGTAGAATATATATCCCACGGGGGTAAAATTGAAAAAAGATGAAAAAAATTTTTTTTTGGACTTAGTCATTTTTTCAGCGTTTATCAGACTTTCAGATAGGGGAAATGTCAGTGAGCATTCCGATTTCAGTTCCAGAGCGATTCGCCCGATGATCCTTCATATTTAGTCGTTTTCAGCCAATTTTCTGAATTTTTGAAAATTTCACTTTTTTGTAAAAAAATATCCACTAAATGAGGGAATAATATATGTGAGGGTACCCCAGGAGAGTTCCAAATGTGTGTGGGTAGAATATATATCCCACGGGGGTAAAATTGAAAAAAGGTGAAAAATTTTTTTTTTTGGACTTAGTCATTTTTTCAGCGTTTATCAGACTTTGAGATAGGGTAAATGTCAGTGAGTGTTCCGATTTCAGTTCCAGAGCGATTCGCCCGATGAGTCCTTCATATTTAGTTGTTTTCAGCCAATTTTCTGAATTTTTGAAAATTTCACTATTTTGTGAAAATATCCACTAAATGAGGGAATAATATGTCTGAGGGTACCCCAGGAGAGTTCCAAATGTGTGTGGGTAGAATATATATCCCACGGGGGTAAAATTGAAAACAGGTGAAAAAATATTTTTTTTGGACTTAGTCATTTTTTCAGCGTTTATCAGACTTTCAGATAGGGGAAATGTCAGTGAGCGTTCCGATTTCAGTTCCAGAGCGATTTGCCTGATGAGTCCTTCATATTTAGTCGTTTTCAGCCAATTTTCTGAATTTTTGAAAATTTCACTTTTTTGTGAAAATATCCACTAAATGAGGGAATAATATGTGTGAGGGTACCCCAGGAGAGTTCCAAATGTGTGTGGGTAGAATATATATCCTACGGGGTAAAATTGAAAAAAGGTGAAAACATTTTTTTTTTTGACTTAGTCATTTTTCCGGCGTTTATCTGCCTGTCAGATAGGGGAAATGTCAGTGAGCGTTCCGATTTCAGTTCCAGAGCGATTCGCCCGATGAGTCCTTCATATTTAGTTGTTTTCAGCCAATTTTCAGAATTTTTGAAAATTTCACTTTTTTGTGAAAATATCCACTAAATGAGGGAATAATATGTGTGAGGGTACCCCAGGAGAGTTCCAAATGTGTGTGGGTAGAATATATATCCCACGGGGGTAAAATTGAAAAAAGATGAAAAAAATTTTTTTTTGGACCTAGTCATTTTTTCAGCGTTTATCAGACTTTCAGATAGGGGAAATGTCAGTGAGCGTTCCGATTTCAGTTCCAGAGCGATTCGCCCGATGAGTCCTTCATATTTAGTCGTTTTCAGCCAATTTTCTGAATTTTTGAAAATTTCACTTTTTTGTAAAAAAATATCCACTAAATGAGGGAGTAATATGTGTGAGGGTACCCCAGGAGAGTTCCAAATGTGTGTGGGTAGAATATATATCCCACGGGGGTAAAATTGAAAAAAGCTGAAAAAATTTTTTTTTTGGAATTAGTCATTTTTTCAGCGTTTATCAGACTTTCAGATAGGGGAAATGTCAGTGAGCATTCCGATTTCAGTTCCAGAGCGATTCGCACGATGAGTCCTTCATATTTAGTCGTTTTCAGCCAATTTTCAGAATTTTTGAAAATTTCACTTTTTTGTGAAAATATCCACTAAATGAGGGAATAATATGTGTGAGGGTACCCCAGGAGAGTTCCAAATGTGTGTGGGTAGAATATATATCCCACGGGGGTAAAATTGAAAAAAGGTGAAAAATTTTTTTTTTTGGACTTAGTCATTTTTTCAGCGTTTATCAGACTTTCAGATAGGGTAAATGTCAGTGAGTGTTCCGATTTCAGTTCCAGAGCGATTCGCCCGATGAGTCCTTCATATTTAGTTGTTTTCAGCCAATTTTCTGAATTTTTGAAAATTTCACTATTTTGTGAAAATATCCACTAAATGAGGGAATAATATGTGTGTGGGTACCCCAGGAGAGTTCCAAATGTGTGTTGGGTAGAATATATATCCCACGGGGGTAAAATTGATAACAGGTGAAATAATATTTTTTTTGGACTTAGTCATTTTTTCAGCGTTTATCAGACTTTCAGATAGGGGAAATGTCAGTGAGCGTTCCGAATTCAGTTCCAGAGCGATTTGCCTGATGAGTCCTTCATATTTAGTCGTTTTCAGCCAATTTTCTGAATTTTTGAAAATTTCACTTTTTTGTGAAAATATCCACTAAATGAGGGAATAAT
Organism: Phyllobates terribilis; assembly: GCF_046119375.1. Classification (NCBI taxonomy): domain Eukaryota; kingdom Metazoa; phylum Chordata; class Amphibia; order Anura; family Dendrobatidae; genus Phyllobates; species Phyllobates terribilis. The sequence goes on along the minus strand of NW_027362838.1, from coordinate 6,521,297 downwards.
ATGTGTGTGGGTACCCCAGGAGAGTTCCAAATGTGTGTGGGTAGAATATATATCCCACGGGGGTAAAATTGAAAAAAGTTTAAAAAAAAATTTTTTTGGACTTAGTCATTTTTCCGGCGTTAATCAGACTTTCAATTAGGGCAAATGTCAGTGAGCATTCCGATTTCAGTTCCAGAGCGATTTGCCCGATGATTCCTTCATATTTAGTCGTTTTCAGCCAATTTTCTGAATATTTGAAAATTTCACTTTTTTGTGAAAATATCCACTAAATGAGGGAATAATATGTGTGAGGGTACACCAGGAGAGTTCCAAATGTGTGTGGGTAGAATATATATCCCACGGGGGTAAAATTGAAAAAAGATGAAAAAAATTTTTTTTTGGACTTAGTCATTTTTTCAGCGTTTATCAGACTTTCAGATAGGGGAAATGTCAGTGAGCGTTCCGATTTCAGTTCCAGAGCGATTCGCCCGATGAGTCCTTCATATTTAGTCGTTTTCAGCCAATTTTCAAAATTTTTGAAAATTTCACTTTTTTGTAAAAAAATATCCACTAAATGAGGGAGTAATATGTGTGAGGGTACCCCAGGAGAGTTCCAAATGTGTGTGGGTAGAATATATATCCCACGGGGGTAAAATTGAAAAAAGATGAAAAAAATTTTTTTTGGGACTTAGTCATTTTTTCAGCGTTTATCAGACTTTCAGATAGGGGAAATGTCAGTGAGCATTCCGATTTCAGTTCCAGAGCGATTCGCCTGATGAGTCCTTCATATTTAGTCGTTTTCAGCCAATTTTCAGAATGTTTGAAAATTTCACTTTTTTGTGAAAATATCCACTAAATGAGGGAATAATATGTGTGAGGGTACCCCAGGAGAGTTCCAAATGTGTGTGGGTAGAATATATATCCCACGGGGGTAAAATTGAAAAAAGATGAAAAAAATTTTTTTTTGGACTTAGTCATTTTTTCAGCGTTTATCAGACTTTCAGATAGGGGAAATGTCAGTGAGCATTCCGATTTCAGTTCCAGAGCGATTCGCCCGATGAGTCCTTCATATTTAGTCGTTTTCAGCCAATTTTCTGAATTTTTGAAAATTTCACTTTTTTGTAAAAAAATATCCACTAAATGAGGGAGTAATATGTGTGAGGGTACCCCAGGAGAGTTCCAAATGTGTGTGGGTAGAATATATATCCCACGGGGGTAAAATTGAAAAAAGGTGAAAATTTTTTTTGGGACTTAGTCATTTTTTCAGCGTTTATCAGACTTTCAGATAGGGGAAATGTCAGTGAGCATTCCGATTTCAGTTCCAGAGCGATTCGCCCGATGAGTCCTTCATATTTAGTCGTTTTCAGCCAATTTTCTGAATATTTGAAAATTTCACTTTTTTGTGAAAATATCCACTAAATGAGGGAATAATATGTGTGAGGGTACCCCAGGAGAGTTCTAAATGTGTGTCGGTAGAATATATATCCCACGGGGGTAAAATTGAAAAAAGGTGAAAAATTTTTTTTTTTGGACTTAGTCATTTTTTCAGCGTTTATCAGACTTTCAGATAGGGTAAATGTCAGTGAGTGTTCCGATTTCAGTTCCAGAGCGATTCGCCCGATGAGTCCTTCATATTTAGTTGTTTTCAGCCAATTTTCAGAATTTTTGAAAATTTCACTTTTTTGTGAAAATATCCACTAAATGAGGGAATAATATGTGTGAGGGTACCCCAGGAGAGTTCCATATGTGTGTGGGTAGAATATATATCCCACGGGGGTAAAATTGAAAAAAGATGAAAAATTTTTTTTTTTGGACTTAGTCATTTTTTCAGCGTTTATCAGACTTTCAGATAGGGTAAATGTCAGTGAGTGTTCCGATTTCAGTTCCAGAGCGATTCGCCCGATGAGTCCTTCATATTTAGTTGTTTTCAGCCAATTTTCTGAATTTTTGAAAATTTCACTATTTTGTGAAAATATCCACTAAATGAGGGAATAATATGTGTGTGGGTACCCCAGGAGAGTTCCAAATGTGTGTGGGTAGAATATATATCCCACGGGGGTAAAATTGAAAAAAGTTTAAAAAAAATTTTTTTGGGACTTAGTAATTTTTCCGGCGTTAATCAGACTTTCAATTAGGGCAAATGTCAGTGAGCGTTCCGATTTCAGTTCCAGAGCGATTTGCCCGATGAGTCCTTCATATTTAGTCGTTTTCAGCCAATTTTCTGAATATTTGAAAATTTCACTTTTTTGTGACAATATCCACTAAATGAGGGAATAATATGTGTGAGGGTACCCCAGGAGAGTTCCAAATGTGTGTGGGTAGAATATATATCCCACGTGGGTAAAATTGAAAAAAGTTTAAAAAAAATTTTTTTTAGACTTAGTCATTTTTCCGGCGTTTATCAGACTTTCAGATAGGGGAAATGTCAGTGAGCGTTCCGATTTCAGTTCCAGAGCAATTCGCCCGATGAGTCCTTCATATTTAGTCGTTTTCAGCCAATTTTCAGAATGTTTGAAAATTTCACTTTTTTGTGAAAATATCCACTAAATAAGGGAATAATATGTGTGAGGGTACCCCAGGAGAGTTCCAAATGTGTGTGGGTAGAATATATATCCCACGGGGGTAAAATTGAAAAAAGATGAAAAATTATTTTTTTTGACTTAGTCATTTTTCCGGCGTTTATCAGACTTTCAGATAGGGGAAATGTCAGTGAGCATTCCGATTTCAGTTCCAGAGCAATTCGCTCGATGAGTCCTTCATATTTAGTCGTTTTCAGCCAATTTTCAGAATATTTGAAAATGTCACTTTTTTGTGAAAATATCCACTAAATGAGGGAATAATATGTGTGAGGGTACCCCAGGAGAGTTCCAAATGTGTGTGGGTAGAATATATATCCCACGGGGGTAAAATTGAAAAAAGTTTAAAAAAAATTTTTTTTGGACTTAGTCATTTTTCCGGCGTTAATCAGACTTTCAATTAGGGCAAATGTCAGTGAGCGTTCCGATTTCAGTTCCAGAGCGATTTGCCCGATGAGTCCTTCATATTTAGTCGTTTTCAGCAAATTTTCTGAATATTTGAAAATTTCACTTTTTTGTGAAAATATCCACGAAATGAGGGAATAATATGTGTGAGGGTACCCCAGGAGAGTTCCAAATGTGTGTGGGTAGAATATATATCCCACGGGGGTAAAATTGAAAACAGGTGAAAAAATATTTTTTTTGGACTTAGTCATTTTTTCAGCGTTTATCAGACTTTCAGATAGGGGAAATGTCAGTGAGCGTTCCGATTTCAGTTCCAGAGCGATTTGCCTGATGAGTCCTTCATATTTAGTCGTTTTCAGCCAATTTTCTGAATTTTTGAAAATTTCACTTTTTTGTGAAAATATCCACTAAATGAGGGAATAATATGTGTGAGGGTACCCCAGGAGAGTTCCAAATGTGTGTGGGTAGAATATATATCCTATGGAGTAAAATTGAATAAAGGTGAAAAAAATTTTTTTTTTGACTTAGTCATTTTTCCGGCGTTTATCTGACTTTCAGATAGGGGAAATGTCAGTGAGCGTTCCGATTTCAGTTCCAGAGCGATTCGCCCGATGAGTCCTTCATATTTAGTTGTTTTCAGCCAATTTTCAGAATTTTTGAAAATTTCACTTTTTTGTGAAAATATCCACTAAATGAGGGAATAATATGTGTGAGGGTACCCCAGGAGAGTTCCATATGTTTGTGGGTAGAATATATATCCCATGGGGTTAAAATTGAAAAAAGGTGAAAAATTTTGTTGGGACTTAGTCATTTTTTCAGCGTTTATCAGACTTTCAGATAGGGGAAATGTCAGTGAGCGTTCCGATTTCAGTTCCAGAGCAATTCGCCCGATGAGTCCTTCATATTTAGTCGTTTTCAGCCAATTTTCAGAATGTTTGAAAATTTCACTTTTTTGTGAAAATATCCACTAAATGAGGGAATAATATCTGTGAGGGTACCCCAGGAGAGTTCCAAATGTGTGTGGGTAGAATATATATCCCACGGGGGTAAAATTGAAAAAAGGTTAAAACATTAAAACATTTTTTTTTGGACTTAGTCATTTTTACAGCGTTTATCAGACTTTCAGATAGGGGAAATGACAGTGAGCGTTCCGATTTCAGTTCCAGAGCGATTTTCCTGATGAGTCCTTCATATTTAGTCGTTTTCAGCCAATTTTCACAATTTTTGAAAATTTCACTTTTTTGTGAAAATATCCACTAAATGAGGGAATAATATGTGTGAGGGTACCCCAGGAGAGTTCCAAATGTGTGTGGGTAGAATATATACCCCACGGGGGTAAAATTGAAAAAAGGTGAAAAAATTTTTTTTTTGGACTTAGTCATTTTTTCAGCGTTTATCAGACTTTCAGATAGGGTAAATGTCCATGAGTGTTCTTATTTCAGTTCCAGAGCGATTCGCCCGATGAGTCCTTCATATTTAGTTGTTTTCAGCCAATTTTCTGAATTTTTGAAAATTTCACTATTTTGTGAAAATATCCACTAAATGAGGGAATAATATGTGTGAGGGTACCCCAGGAGAGTTCCAAATGTGTGTGGGTAGAATATATATCCCACGGGGGTAAAATTGAAAAAAGGTGAAAAAAATTTTTTTTTTGACTTTGTCATTTTTCCGGCGTTTATCAGACTTTCAGATAGGGGAAATGACAGTGAGCGTTCCGATTTCAGTTCCAGAGCGATTTTCCTGATGAGTCCTTCATATTTAGTCGTTTTCAGCCAATTTTCACAATTTTTGAAAATTTCACTTTTTTGTGAAAATATCCACTAAATGAGGGAATAATATGTGTGAGGGTACCCCAGGAGAGTTCCAAATGTGTGTGGGTAGAATATATACCCCACGGGGGTAAAATTGAAAAAAGGTGAAAAAATTTTTTTTTTGGACTTAGTCATTTTTTCAGCGTTTATCAGACTTTCAGATAGGGTAAATGTCCATGAGTGTTCTTATTTCAGTTCCAGAGCGATTCGCCCGATGAGTCCTTCATATTTAGTTGTTTTCAGCCAATTTTCTGAATTTTTGAAAATTTCACTATTTTGTGAAAATATCCACTAAATGAGGGAATAATATGTGTGAGGGTACCCCAGGAGAGTTCCAAATGTGTGTGGGTAGAATATATATCCCACGGGGGTAAAATTGAAAACAGGTGAAAAAATATTTTTTTTGGACTTAGTCATTTTTTCAGCGTTTATCAGACTTTCAGATAGGGGAAATGTCAGTGAGCGTTCCGATTTCAGTTCCAGAGCGATTTGCCTGATGAGTCCTTCATATTTAGTCGTTTTCAGCCAATTTTCTGAATTTTTGAAAATTTCACTTTTTTGTGAAAATATCCACTAAATGAGGGAATAATATGTGTGTGGGTACCCCAGGAGAGTTCCAAATGTGTGTGGGTAGAATATATATCCTACGGGGTAAAATTGAATAAAGGTGAAAAAAATTTTTTTTTTGACTTAGTTATTTTTCCGGCGTTTATCTGACTTTCAGATAGGGGAAATGTCAGTGAGCGTTCCGATTTCAGTTCCAGAGCGATTCGCCCGATGAGTCCTTCATATTTAGTTGTTTTCAGCCAATTTTCAGAATTTTTGAAAATTTCACTTTTTTGTGAAAATATCCACTAAATGAGGGAATAATATGTGTGAGGGTACCCCAGGAGAGTTCCATATGTTTGTGGGTAGAATATATATCCCATGGGGTTAAAATTGAAAAAAGGTGAAAAATTTTGTTGGGACTTAGTCATTTTTTCAGCGTTTATCAGACTTTCAGATAGGGGAAATGTCAGTGAGCATTCCGATTTCAGTTCCAGAGCAATTAGCCCGATTAGTCCTTCATATTTAGTCGTTTTCAGCCAATTTTCAGAATTTTTGAAAATTTCACTTTTTTGTGAAAATATCCACTAAATGAGGGAATAATATGTGTGAGGGTACCCCAGGAGAGTTCCAAATGTGTGTGGGTAGAATATATATCCCACGGGGGTAAAATTGAAAAAAGTTTAAAAAAAAATTTTTTTAGACTTAGTCATTTTTCCGGCGTTTATCAGACTTTCAGATAGGGGAAATGTCAGTGAGCGTTCCGATTTCAGTTCCAGAGCAATTCGCCCGATGAGTCCTTCATATTTAGTCGTTTTCAGCCAATTTTCAGAATGTTTGAAAATTTCACTTTTTTGTGAAAATATCCACTAAATGAGGGAATAATATCTGTGAGGGTACCCCAGGAGAGTTCCAAATGTGTGTGGGTAGAATATATATCCCAAGGGGGTAAAATTGAAAAAAGGTTAAAACATTAAAACATTTTTTTTTTGGACTTAGTCATTTTTACAGCGTTTATCAGACTTTCAGATAGGGGAAATGACAGTGAGCGTTCCGATTTCAGTTCCAGAGCGATTTTCCTGATGAGTCCTTCATATTTAGTCGTTTTCAGCCAATTTTCACAATTTTTGAAAATTTCACTTTTTTGTGAAAATATCCACTAAATGAGGGAATAATATGTGTGAGGGTACCCCAGGAGAGTTCCAAATGTGTGTGGGTAGAATATATACCCCACGGGGGTAAAATTGAAAAAAGGTGAAAAAATTTTTTTTTTGGACTTAGTCATTTTTTCAGCGTTTATCAGACTTTCAGATAGGGTAAATGTCCGTGAGTGTTCTTATTTCAGTTCCAGAGCGATTCGCCCGATGAGTCCTTCATATTTAGTTGTTTTCAGCCAATTTTCTGAATTTTTGAAAATTTCACTATTTTGTGAAAATATCCACTAAATGAGGGAATAATATGTGTGAGGGTACCCCAGGAGAGTTCCAAATGTGTGTGGGTAGAATATATATCCCACGGGGGTAAAATTGAAAACAGGTGAAAAAATATTTTTTTTGGACTTAGTCATTTTTTCAGCATTTATCAGACTTTCAGATAGGGGAAATGTCAGTGAGCGTTCCGATTTCAGTTCCAGAGCAATTTGCCTGATGAGTCCTTCATATTTAGTCGTTTTCAGCCAATTTTCTGAATTTTTGAAAATTTCACTTTTTTGTGAAAATATCCACTAAATGAGGGAATAATATGTGTGAGGGTACCCCAGGAGAGTTCCAAATGTGTGTGGGTAGAATATATATCCTACGGGGTAAAATTGAATAAAGGTGAAAAAATTTTTTTTTTTTACTTAGTTATTTTTCCGGCGTTTATCTGACTTTCAGATAGGGGAAATGTCAGTGAGCGTTCCGATTTCAGTTCCAGAGCGATTCGACCGATGAGTCCTTCATATTTAGTTGTTTTCAGCCAATTTTCAGAATTTTTGAAAATTTCACTTTTTTTGTGAAAATATCCACTAAATGAGGGAATAATATGTGTGAGGGTACCCCAGGAGAGTTCCATATGTGTGTGGGTAGAATATATATCCCATGGGGTTAAAATTGAAAAAAGGTGAAAAAATTTTTTGGGACTTAGTCATTTTTTCAGCGTTTATCAGACTTTCAGATAGGGGAAATGTCAGTGAGCATTCCGATTTCAGTTCCAGAGCAATTATCCCGATTAGTCCTTCATATTTAGTCGTTTTCAGCCAATTTTCAGAATTTTTGAAAATTTCACTTTTTTGTGAAAATATCCACTAATTGAGGGAATAATATGTGTGAGGGTACCCCAGGAGAGTTCCAAATCTGTGTGGGTAGAATATATATCCCACGGGGGTAAAATTGAAAAAAGTTTAAAAAAAATTTTTTTGGGACTTAGTCATTTTTCCGGCGTTAATCAGACTTTCAATTAGGGCAAATGTCAGTGAGCGTTCCGATTTCAGTTCCAGAGCGATTTGCCCGATGAGTCCTTCATATTTAGTCGTTTTCAGCCAATTTTCTGAATATTTGAAAATTTCACTTTTTTGTGAAAATATCCACGAAATGAGGGAATAATATGTGTGAGGGTACCCCAGGAGAGTTCCAAATGTGTGTGGGTAGAATATATATCCCACGGGGGTAAAATTGAAAACAGGTGAAAAAATATTTTTTTTGGACTTAGTCATTTTTTCAGCGTTTATCAGACTTTCAGATAGGGGAAATGTCAGTGAGCGTTCCGATTTCAGTTCCAGAGCGATTTGCCTGATGAGTCCTTCATATTTAGTCGTTTTCAGCCAATTTTCTGAATTTTTGAAAATTTCACTTTTTTGTGAAAATATCCACTAAATGAGGGAATAATATGTGTGAGGGTACCCCAGGAGAGTTCCAAATGTGTGTGGGTAGAATATATATCCTACGGGTTAAAATTGAATAAAGGTGAAAAAAATTTTTTTTTTGACTTAGTCATTTTTCCGGCGTTTATCTGACTTTCAGATAGGGGAAATGTCAGTGAGCATTCCGATTTCAGTTCCAGAGCGATTCGCCCGATGAGTCCTTCATATTTAGTTGTTTTCAGCCAATTTTCAGAATTTTTGAAAATTTCACTTTTTTGTGAAAATATCCACTAAATGAGGGAATAATATGTGTGAGGGTACCCCAGGAGAGTTCCATATGTTTGTGGGTAGAATATATATCCCATGGGGTTAAAATTGAAAAAAGGTGAAAAATTTTGTTTGGACTTAGTCATTTTTTCAGCGTTTATCAGACTTTCAGATAGGGGAAATGTCAGTGAGCATTCCGATTTCAGTTCCAGAGCAATTAGCCCGATTAGTCCTTCATATTTAGTCGTTTTCAGCCAATTTTCAGAATTTTTGAAAATTTCACTTTTTTGTGAAAATATCCACTAAATGAGGGAATAATATGTGTGAGGGTACCCCAGGAGAGTTCCAAATGTGTGTGGGTAGAATATATATCCCACGGGGGTAAAATTGAAAAAAGTTTAAAAAAAAATTTTTTTAGACTTAGTCATTTTTCCGGCGTTTATCAGACTTTCAGATAGGGGAAATGTCAGTGAGCGTTCCGATTTCAGTTCCAGAGCAATTCGCCCGATGAGTCCTTCATATTTAGTCGTTTTCAGCCAATTTTCAGAATGTTTGAAAATTTCACTTTTTTGTGAAAATATCCACTAAATGAGGGAATAATATCTGTGAGGGTACCCCAGGAGAGTTCCAAATGTGTGTGGGTAGAATATATATCCCACGGGGGTAAAATTGAAAAAAGGTTAAAACATTAAAACATTTTTTTTTTGGACTTAGTCATTTTTACAGCGTTTATCAGACTTTCAGATAGGGGAAATGACAGTGAGCGTTCCGATTTCAGTTCCAGAGCGATTTTCCTGATGAGTCCTTCATATTTAGTCGTTTTCAGCCAATTTTCACAATTTTTGAAAATTTCACTTTTTTGTGAAAATATCCACTAAATGAGGGAATAATATGTGTGAGGGTACCCCAGGAGAGTTCCAAATGTGTGTGGGTAGAATATATACCCCACGGGGGTAAAATTGAAAAAAGGTGAAAAAATTTTTTTTTTGGACTTAGTCATTTTTTCAGCGTTTATCAGACTTTCAGATAGGGTAAATGTCCGTGAGTGTTCTTATTTCAGTTCCAGAGCGATTCGCCCGATGAGTCCTTCATATTTAGTTGTTTTCAGCCAATTTTCTGAATTTTTGAAAATTTCACTATTTTGTGAAAATATCCACTAAATGAGGGAATAATATGTGTGAGGGTACCCCAGGAGAGTTCCAAATGTGTGTGGGTAGAATATATATCCCACGGGGGTAAAATTGAAAACAGGTGAAAAAATATTTTTTTTGGACTTAGTCATTTTTTCAGCGTTTATCAGACTTTCAGATAGGGGAAATGTCAGTGAGCGTTCCGATTTCAGTTCCAGAGCGATTTGCCTGATGAGTCCTTCATATTTAGTCGTTATCAGCCAATTTTCTGAATTTTTGAAAATTTCACTTTTTTGTGAAAATATCCACTAAATGAGGGAATAATATGTGTGAGGGTACCCCAGGAGAGTTCCAAATGTGTGTGGGTAGAATATATATCCTACGGGGTAAAATTGAATAAAGGTGAAAAAATTTTTTTTTTTTTACTTAGTTATTTTTCCGGCGTTTATCTGACTTTCAGATAGGGGAAATGTCAGTGAGCGTTCCGATTTCAGTTCCAGAGCGATTCGACCGATGAGTCCTTCATATTTAGTTGTTTTCAGCCAATTTTCAGAATTTTTGAAAATTTCACTTTTTTTGTGAAAATATCCACTAAATGAGGGAATAATATGTGTGAGGGTACCCCAGGAGAGTTCCATATGTGTGTGGGTAGAATATATATCCCATGGGGTTAAAATTGAAAAAAGGTGAAAAAATTTTTTGGGACTTAGTCATTTTTTCAGCGTTTATCAGACTTTCAGATAGGGGAAATGTCAGTGAGCATTCCGATTTCAGTTCCAGAGCAATTATCCCGATTAGTCCTTCATATTTAGTCGTTTTCAGCCAATTTTCAGAATTTTTGAAAATTTCACTTTTTTGTGAAAATATCCACTAATTGAGGGAATAATATGTGTGAGGGTACCCCAGGAGAGTTCCAAATGTGTGTGGGTAGAATATATATCCCACGGGGGTAAAATTGAAAAAAGTTTAAAAAAAATTTTTTTGGGACTTAGTCATTTTTCCGGCGTTAATCAGACTTTCAATTAGGGCAAATGTCAGTGAGCGTTCCGATTTCAGTTCCAGAGCGATTTGCCCGATGAGTCCTTCATATTTAGTCGTTTTCAGCCAATTTTCTGAATATTTGAAAATTTCACTTTTTTGTGAAAATATCCACGAAATGAGGGAATAATATGTGTGAGGGTACCCCAGGAGAGTTCCAAATGTGTGTGGGTAGAATATATATCCCACGGGGGTAAAATTGAAAACAGGTGAAAAAATATTTTTTTTGGACTTAGTCATTTTTTCAGCGTTTATCAGACTTTCAGATAGGGGAAATGTCAGTGAGCGTTCCGATTTCAGTTCCAGAGCGATTTGCCTGATGAGTCCTTCATATTTAGTCGTTTTCAGCCAATTTTCTGAATTTTTGAAAATTTCACTTTTTTGTGAAAATATCCACTAAATGAGGGAATAATATGTGTGAGGGTACCCCAGGAGAGTTCCAAATGTGTGTGGGTAGAATATATATCCTACGGGTTAAAATTGAATAAAGGTGAAAAAAATTTTTTTTTTGACTTAGTCATTTTTCCGGCGTTTATCTGACTTTCAGATAGGGGAAATGTCAGTGAGCATTCCGATTTCAGTTCCAGAGCGATTCGCCCGATGAGTCCTTCATATTTAGTTGTTTTCAGCCAATTTTCAGAATTTTTGAAAATTTCACTTTTTTGTGAAAATATCCACTAAATGAGGGAATAATATGTGTGAGGGTACCCCAGGAGAGTTCCATATGTTTGTGGGTAGAATATATATCCCATGGGGTTAAAATTGAAAAAAGGTGAAAAATTTTGTTTGGACTTAGTCATTTTTTCAGCGTTTATCAGACTTTCAGATAGGGGAAATGTCAGTGAGCATTCCGATTTCAGTTCCAGAGCAATTAGCCCGATTAGTCCTTCATATTTAGTCGTTTTCAGCCAATTTTCAGAATTTTTGAAAATTTCACTTTTTTGTGAAAATATCCACTAAATGAGGGAATAATATGTGTGAGGGTACCCCAGGAGAGTTCCAAATGTGTGTGGGTAGAATATATATCCCACGGGGGTAAAATTGAAAAAAGTTTAAAAAAAAATTTTTTTAGACTTAGTCATTTTTCCGGCGTTTATCAGACTTTCAGATAGGGGAAATGTCAGTGAGCGTTCCGATTTCAGTTCCAGAGCAATTCGCCCGATGAGTCCTTCATATTTAGTCGTTTTCAGCCAATTTTCAGAATGTTTGAAAATTTCACTTTTTTGTGAAAATATCCACTAAATGAGGGAATAATATCTGTGAGGGTACCCCAGGAGAGTTCCAAATGTGTGTGGGTAGAATATATATCCCACGGGGGTAAAATTGAAAAAAGGTTAAAACATTAAAACATTTTTTTTTTGGACTTAGTCATTTTTACAGCGTTTATCAGACTTTCAGATAGGGGAAATGACAGTGAGCGTTCCGATTTCAGTTCCAGAGCGATTTTCCTGATGAGTCCTTCATATTTAGTCGTTTTCAGCCAATTTTCACAATTTTTGAAAATTTCACTTTTTTGTGAAAATATCCACTAAATGAGGGAATAATATGTGTGAGGGTACCCCAGGAGAGTTCCAAATGTGTGTGGGTAGAATATATACCCCACGGGGGTAAAATTGAAAAAAGGTGAAAAAATTTTTTTTTTGGACTTAGTCATTTTTTCAGCGTTTATCAGACTTTCAGATAGGGTAAATGTCCGTGAGTGTTCTTATTTCAGTTCCAGAGCGATTCGCCCGATGAGTCCTTCATATTTAGTTGTTTTCAGCCAATTTTCTGAATTTTTGAAAATTTCACTATTTTGTGAAAATATCCACTAAATGAGGGAATAATATGTGTGAGGGTACCCCAGGAGAGTTCCAAATGTGTGTGGGTAGAATATATATCCCACGGGGGTAAAATTGAAAACAGGTGAAAAAATATTTTTTTTGGACTTAGTCATTTTTTCAGCGTTTATCAGACTTTCAGATAGGGGAAATGTCAGTGAGCGTTCCGATTTCAGTTCCAGAGCGATTTGCCTGATGAGTCCTTCATATTTAGTCGTTTTCAGCCAATTTTCTGAATTTTTGAAAATTTCACTTTTTTGTGAAAATATCCACTAAATGAGGGAATAATATGTGTGAGGGTACCCCAGGAGAGTTCCAAATGTGTGTGGGTAGAATATATATCCTACGGGGTAAAATTGAATAAAGGTGAAAAAATTTTTTTTTTTGACTTAGTTATTTTTCCGGCGTTTATCTGACTTTCAGATAGGGGAAATGTCAGTGAGCGTTCCGATTTCAGTTCCAGAGCGATTCGCCCGATGAGTCCTTCATATTTAGTTGTTTTCAGCCAATTTTCAGAATTTTTGAAAATTTCACTTTTTTTGTGAAAATATCCACTAAATGAGGGAATGATATGTGTGAGGGTACCCCAGGAGAGTTCCATATGTGTGTGGGTAGAATATATATCCCATGGGGTTAAAATTGAAAAAAGGTGAAAAATTTTTTTGGGACTTAGTCATTTTTTCAGCGTTTATCAGACTTTCAGATAGGGGAAATGTCAGTGAGCATTCCGATTTCAGTTCCAGAGCAATTAGCCCGATTAGTCCTTCATATTTAGTCGTTTTCAGCCAATTTTAAGAATTTTTGAAAATTTCACTTTTTTGTGAAAATATCCACTAATTGAGGGAATAATATGTGTGAGGGTACCCCAGGAGAGTTCCAAATGTGTGTGGGTAGAATATATATCCCATGCGGGTAAAATTGAAAAAAGTTTAAAAAAAATTTTTTTAGGACTTAGTCATTTTTCCGGCGTTAATCAGACTTTCAATTAGGGCAAATGTCAGTGAGCGTTCCGATTTCAGTTCCAGAGCGATTTGCCCGATGAGTCCTTCATATTTAGTCGTTTTCAGCCAATTTTCTGAATATTTGAAAATTTCACTTTTTTGTGAAAATATCCACTAAATGAGGGAATAATATGTGTGAGGGTACACCAGGAGAGTTCCAAATGTGTGTGGGTAGAATATATATCCCACGGGGGTAAAATTGAAAAAAGATGAAAAAAATTTTTTTTTGGACTTACTCATTTTTTCAGCGTTTATCAGACTTTCAGATAGGGGAAATGTCAGTGAGCGTTCCGATTTCAGTTCCAGAGCGATTCGCCCGATGAGTCCTTCATATTTAGTCGTTTTCAGCCAATATTCAGAATTTTTGAAAATTTCACTTTTTTGTAAAAAAATATCCACTAAATGAGGGAGTAATATGTGTGAGGGTAGCCCAGGAGAGTTCCAAATGTGTGTGGGTAGAATATATATCCAACAGGGGTAAAATTGAAAAAAATTGAAAAAAAATTTTTTTTAGACTTAGTCATTTTTCCGGCGTTAATCAGACTTTCAATTAGGGCAAATGTCGGTGAGCGTTCTGATTTCAGTTCCAGAGTGATTCGCCCCATGAGTCCTACATATTTAGTCGTTTTCAGCCAATTTTCTGAATATTTGAAAATTTCACTTTTTTGTGAAAATATCCACTAAATGAGGGAATAATATGTGTGAGGGTACACCAGGAGAGTTCCAAATGTGTGTGGGTAGAATATATATCCCACGGGGGTAAAATTGAAAAAAGATGAAAAAAATTTTTTTTTGGACTTAGTCATTTTTTCAGCGTTTATCAGACTTTCAGATAGGGGAAATGTCAGTGAGCGTTCCGATTTCAGTTCCAGAGCGATTCGCCCGATGAGTCCTTCATATTTAGTCGTTTTCAGCCAATTTTCAGAATGTTTGAAAATTTCACTTTTTTGTGAAAATATCCACTAAATAAGGGAATAATATGTGTGAGGGTACCCCAGGAGAGTTCCAAATGTGTGTGGGTAGAATATATATCCCACGGGGGTAAAATTGAAAAAAGTTAAAAAAAAAATTTTTTTAGACTTAGTCATTTTTCCGGCGTTTATCAGACTTTCAGATAGGGGAAATGTCAGTGAGCGTTACGATTTCAGTTCCAGAGCAATTCGCCCGATGAGTCCTTCATATTTAGTCGTTTTCAGCCAATTTTCAGAATGTTTGAAAATTTCACTTTTTTGTGAAAATATCCACTAATTGAGGGAATAATATGTGTGAGGGTACCCCAGGAGAGTTCCAAATGTGTGTGGGTAGAATATATATCCCACGGGGGTAAAATTGAAAACAGGTGAAAAAATATTTTTTTTGGACTTAGTCATTTTTTCAGCGTTTATCAGACTTTCAGATAGGGGAAATGTCAGTGAGCGTTCCGATTTCAGTTCCAGAGCGATTTGCCTGATGAGTCCTTCATATTTAGTCGTTTTCAGCCAATTTTCTGAATTTTTGAAAATTTCACTTTTTTGTGAAAATATCCACTAAATGAGGGAATAATATGTGTGAGGGTACCCCAGGAGAGTTCCAAATGTGTGTGGGTAGAATATATATCCTACGGGTTAAAATTGAATAAAGGTGAAAAAAATTTTTTTTTGGACTTAGTCATTTTTCCGGCGTTTATCTGACTTTCAGATAGGGGAAATGTCAGTGAGCATTCCGATTTCAGTTCCAGAGCGATTCGCCCGATGAGTCCTTCATATTTAGTTGTTTTCAGCCAATTTTCAGAATTTTTGAAAATTTCACTTTTTTGTGAAAATATCCACTAAATGAGGGAATAATATGTGTGAGGGTACCCCAGGAGAGTTCCATATGTTTGTGGGTAGAATATATATCCCATGGGGTTAAAATTGAAAAAAGGTGAAAAATTTTGTTGGGACTTAGTCATTTTTTCAGCGTTTATCAGACTTTCAGATAGGGGAAATGTCAGTGAGCATTCCGATTTCAGTTCCAGAGCAATTAGCCCGATTAGTCCTTCATATTTAGTCGTTTTCAGCCAATTTTCAGAATTTTTGAAAATTTCACTTTTTTGTGAAAATATCCACTAAATGAGGGAATAATATGTGTGAGGGTACCGCAGGAGAGTTCCAAATGTGTGTGGGTAGAATATATATCCCACGGGGGTAAAATTGAAAAAAGTTTAAAAAAAAATTTTTTTAGACTTAGTCATTTTTCCGGCGTTTATCAGACTTTCAGATAGGGGAAATGTTAGTGAGCGTTCCGATTTCAGTTCCAGAGCATTTCGCCCGATGAGTCCTTCATATTTAGTCGTTTTCAGCCAATTTTCAGAATGTTTGAAAATTTCACTTTTTTGTGAAAATATCCACTAAATGAGGGAATAATATCTGTGAGGGTACCCCAGGAGAGTTCCAAATGTGTGTGGGTAGAATATATATCCCACGGGGGTAAAATTGAAAACAGGTGAAAAAATATTTTTTTTGGACTTAGTCATTTTTTCAGCGTTTATCAGACTTTCAGATAGGGGAAATGTCAGTGAGCGTTCCGATTTCAGTTCCAGAGCGATTTGCCTGATGAGTCCTTCATATTTAGTCGTTTTCAGCCAATTTTCTGAATTTTTGAAAATTTCACTTTTTTGTGAAAATATCCACTAAATGAGGGAATAATATGTGTGAGGGTACCCCAGGAGAGTTCCAAATGTGTGTGGGTAGAATATATATCCTACGGGTTAAAATTGAATAAAGGTGAAAAAAATTTTTTTTTTGACTTAGTCATTTTTCCGGCGTTTATCTGACTTTCAGATAGGGGAAATGTCAGTGAGCATTCCGATTTCAGTTCCAGAGCGATTCGCCCGATGAGTCCTTCATATTTAGTTGTTTTCAGCCAATTTTCAGAATTTTTGAAAATTTCACTTTTTTGTGAAAATATCCACTAAATGAGGGAATAATATGTGTGAGGGTACCCCAGGAGAGTTCCATATGTTTGTGGGTAGAATATATATCCCATGGGGTTAAAATTGAAAAAAGGTGAAAAATTTTGTTGGGACTTAGTCATTTTTTCAGCGTTTATCAGACTTTCAGATAGGGGAAATGTCAGTGAGCATTCCGATTTCAGTTCCAGAGCAATTAGCCCGATTAGTCCTTCATATTTAGTCGTTTTCAGCCAATTTTCAGAATTTTTGAAAATTTCACTTTTTTGTGAAAATATCCACTAAATGAGGGAATAATATGTGTGAGGGTACCCCAGGAGAGTTCCAAATGTGTGTGGGTAGAATATATATCCCACGGGGGTAAAATTGAAAAAAGTTTAAAAAAAAATTTTTTTAGACTTAGTCATTTTTCCGGCGTTTATCAGACTTTCAGATAGGGGAAATGTCAGTGAGCGTTCCGATTTCAGTTCCAGAGCATTTCGCCCGATGAGTCCTTCATATTTAGTCGTTTTCAGCCAATTTTCAGAATGTTTGAAAATTTCACTTTTTTGTGAAAATATCCACTAAATGAGGGAATAATATCTGTGAGGGTACCCCAGGAGAGTTCCAAATGTGTGTGGGTAGAATATATATCCCACGGGGGTAAAATTGAAAACAGGTGAAAAAATATTTTTTTTGGACTTAGTCATTTTTTCAGCGTTTATCAGACTTTCAGATAGGGGAAATGTCAGTGAGCGTTCCGATTTCAGTTCCAGAGCGATTTGCCTGATGAGTCCTTCATATTTAGTCGTTTTCAGCCAATTTTCTGAATTTTTGAAAATTTCACTTTTTTGTGAAAATATCCACTAAATGAGGGAATAATATGTGTGAGGGTACCCCAGGAGAGTTCCAAATGTGTGTGGGTAGAATATATATCCTACGGGTTAAAATTGAATAAAGGTGAAAAAAATTTTTTTTTTGACTTAGTCATTTTTCCGGCGTTTATCTGACTTTCAGATAGGGGAAATGTCAGTGAGCATTCCGATTTCAGTTCCAGAGCGATTCGCCCGATGAGTCCTTCATATTTAGTTGTTTTCAGCCAATTTTCAGAATTTTTGAAAATTTCACTTTTTTGTGAAAATATCCACTAAATGAGGGAATAATATGTGTGAGGGTACCCCAGGAGAGTTCCATATGTTTGTGGGTAGAATATATATCCCATGGGGTTAAAATTGAAAAAAGGTGAAAAATTTTGTTGGGACTTAGTCATTTTTTCAGCGTTTATCAGACTTTCAGATAGGGGAAATGTCAGTGAGCATTCCGATTTCAGTTCCAGAGCAATTAGCCCGATTAGTCCTTCATATTTAGTCGTTTTCAGCCAATTTTCAGAATTTTTGAAAATTTCACTTTTTTGTGAAAATATCCACTAAATGAGGGAATAATATGTGTGAGGGTACCCCAGGAGAGTTCCAAATGTGTGTGGGTAGAATATATATCCCACGGGGGTAAAATTGAAAAAAGTTTAAAAAAAAATTTTTTTAGACTTAGTCATTTTTCCGGCGTTTATCAGACTTTCAGATAGGGGAAATGTCAGTGAGCGTTCCGATTTCAGTTCCAGAGCAATTCGCCCGATGAGTCCTTCATATTTAGTCGTTTTCAGCCAATTTTCAGAATGTTTGAAAATTTCACTTTTTTGTGAAAATATCCACTAAATGAGGGAATAATATCTGTGAGGGTACCCCAGGAGAGTTCCAAATGTGTGTGGGTAGAATATATATCCCACGGGGGTAAAATTGAAAAAAGGTTAAAACATTAAAACATTTTTTTTTTGGACTTAGTCATTTTTACAGCGTTTATCAGACTTTCAGATAGGGGAAATGACAGTGAGCGTTCCGATTTCAGTTCCAGAGCGATTTTCCTGATGAGTCCTTCATATTTAGTCGTTTTCAGCCAATTTTCACAATTTTTGAAAATTTCACTTTTTTGTGAAAATATCCACTAAATGAGGGAATAATATGTGTGAGGGTACCCCAGGAGAGTTCCAAATGTGTGTGGGTAGAATATATACCCCACGGGGGTAAAATTGAAAAAAGGTGAAAAAATTTTTTTTTTGGACTTAGTCATTTTTTCAGCGTTTATCAGACTTTCAGATAGGGTAAATGTCCGTGAGTGTTCTTATTTCAGTTCCAGAGCGATTCGCCCGATGAGTCCTTCATATTTAGTTGTTTTCAGCCAATTTTCTGAATTTTTGAAAATTTCACTATTTTGTGAAAATATCCACTAAATGAGGGAATAATATGTGTGAGGTTACCCCAGGAGAGTTCCAAATGTGTGTGGGTAGAATATATATCCCACGGGGGTAAAATTGAAAACAGGTGAAAAAATATTTTTTTTGGACTTAGTCATTTTTTCAGCGTTTATCAGACTTTCAGATAGGGGAAATGTCAGTGAGCGTTCCGATTTCAGTTCCAGAGCGATTTGCCTGATGAGTCCTTCATATTTAGTCGTTTTCAGCCAATTTTCTGAATTTTTGAAAATTTCACTTTTTTGTGAAAATATCCACTAAATGAGGGAATAATATGTGTGAGGGTACCCCAGGAGAGTTCCAAATGTGTGTGGGTAGAATATATATCCTACGGGGTAAAATTGAATAAAGGTGAAAAAAATTTTTTTTTTGACTTAGTTATTTTTCCGGCGTTTATCTGACTTTCAGATAGGGGAAATGTCAGTGAGCGTTCCGATTTCAGTTCCAGAGCGATTCGCCCGATGAGTCCTTCATATTTAGTTGCTTTCAGCCAATTTTCAGAATTTTTGAAAATTTCACTTTTTTTGTGAAAATATCCACTAAATGAGGGAATAATATGTGTGAGGGTACCCCAGGAGAGTTCCATATGTGTGTGGGTAGAATATATATCCCATGGGGTTAAAATTGAAAAAAGGTGAAAAATTTTTTTGGGACTTAGTCATTTTTTCAGCGTTTATCAGACTTTCAGATAGGGGAAATGTCAGTGAGCATTCCGATTTCAGTTCCAGAGCAATTAGCCCGATTAGTCCTTCATATTTAGTTGTTTTCAGCCAATTTTAAGAATTTTTGAAAATTTCACTTTTTTGTGAAAATATCCACTAATTGAGGGAATAATATGTGTGAGGGTACCCCAGGAGAGTTCCAAATGTGTGTGGGTAGAATATATATCCCACGGGGGTAAAATTGAAAAAAGATGAAAAAAATTTTTTTTTTGACTTACTCATTTTTTCAGCGTTTATCAGACTTTCAGATAGGGGAAATGTCAGTGAGCGTTCCGATTTCAGTTCCAGAGCGATTCGCCCGATGAGTCCTTCATATTTAGTCGTTTTCAGCCAATATTCAGAATTTTTGAAAATTTCACTTTTTTGTAAAAAAATATCCACTAAATGAGGGAGTAATATGTGTGAGGGTAGCCCAGGAGAGTTCCAAATGTGTGTGGGTAGAATATATATCCAACAGGGGTAAAATTGAAAAAAATTGAAAAAAAATTTTTTTTAGACTTAGTCATTTTTCCGGCGTTAATCAGACTTTCAATTAGGGCAAATGTCGGTGAGCGTTCTGATTTCAGTTCCAGAGTGATTCGCCCAATGAGTCCTACATATTTAGTCGTTTTCAGCCAATTTTCTGAATATTTGAAAATTTCACTTTTTTGTGAAAATATCCACTAAATGAGGGAATAATATGTGTGAGGGTACACCAGGAGAGTTCCAAATGTGTGTGGGTAGAATATATATCCCACGGGTGTAAAATTGAAAAAAGATGAAAAAAATTTTTTTTTGGACTTAGTCATTTTTTCAGCGTTTATCAGACTTTCAGATAGGGGAAATGTCAGTGAGCGTTCCGATTTCAGTTCCAGAGCGATTCGCCCGATGAGTCCTTCATATTTAGTCGTTTTCAGCCAATTTTCAGAATGTTTGAAAATTTCACTTTTTTGTGAAAATATCCACTAAATAAGGGAATAATATGTGTGAGGGTACCCCAGGAGAGTTCCAAATGTGTGTTGGTAGAATATATATCCCACGGGGGTAAAATTGAAAAAAGTTAAAAAAAAAATTTTTTTAGACTTAGTCATTTTTCCGGCGTTTATCAGACTTTCAGATAGGGGAAATGTCAGTGAGCGTTACGATTTCAGTTCCAGAGCAATTCGCCCGATGAGTCCTTCATATTTAGTCGTTTTCAGCCAATTTTCAGAATGTTTGAAAATTTCACTTTTTTGTGAAAATATCCACTAATTGAGGGAATAATATGTGTGAGGGTACCCCAGGAGAGTTCCAAATGTGTGTGGGTAGAATATATATCCCACGGGGGTAAAATTGAAAAAAGTTTAAAAAAAATTTTTTTAGACTTAGTCATTTTTCCGGCGTTTATCAGACTTTCAGATAGGGGAAATGTCAGTGAGCGTTCCGATTTCAGTTCCAGAGCGATTTGCCTGATGAGTCCTTCATATTTAGTCGTTTTCAGCCAATTTTCTGAATTTTTGAAAATTTCACTTTTTTGTGAAAATATCCACTAAATGAGGGAATAATATGTGTGAGGGTACCCCAGGAGAGTTCCAAATGTGTGTGGGTAGAATATATATCCTACGGGTTAAAATTGAATAAAGGTGAAAAAAATTTTTTTTTTGACTTAGTCATTTTTCCGGCGTTTATCTGACTTTCAGATAGGGGAAATGTCAGTGAGCGTTCCGATTTCAGTTCCAGAGCGATTCGCCCGATGAGTCCTTCATATTTAGTTGTTTTCAGCGAATTTTCAGAATTTTTGAAAATTTCACTTTTTTGTGAAAATATCCACTAAATGAGGGAATAATATGTGTGAGGGTACCCCAGGAGAGTTCCATATGTTTGTGGGTAGAATATATATCCCATGGGGTTAAAATTGAAAAAAGGTGAAAAATTTTGTTGGGACTTAGTCATTTTTTCAGCGTTTATCAGACTTTCAGATAGGGGAAATGTCAGTGAGCATTCCGATTTCAGTTCCAGAGCAATTAGCCCGATTAGTCCTTCATATTTAGTCGTTTTCAGCCAATTTTCAGAATTTTTGAAAATTTCACTTTTTTGTGAAAATATCCACTAAATGAGGGAATAATATGTGTGAGGGTACCCCAGGAGAGTTCCAAATGTGTGTGGGTAGAATATATATCCCACGGGGGTAAAATTGAAAAAAGTTTAAAAAAAAATTTTTTTAGACTTAGTCATTTTTCCGGTGTTTATCAGACTTTCAGATAGGGGAAATGTCAGTGAGCGTTCCGATTTCAGTTCCAGAGCAATTCGCCCGATGAGTCCTTCATATTTAGTCGTTTTCAGCCAATTTTCAGAATGTTTGAAAATTTCACTTTTTTGTGAAAATATCCACTAAATGAGGGAATAATATCTGTGAGGGTACCCCAGGAGAGTTCCAAATGTGTGTGGGTAGAATATATATCCCACGGGGGTAAAATTGAAAAAAGGTTAAAACATTAAAACATTTTTTTTTTGGACTTAGTCATTTTTACAGCGTTTATCAGACTTTCAGATAGGGGAAATGACAGTGAGCGTTCCGATTTCAGTTCCAGAGCGATTTTCCTGATGAGTCCTTCATATTTAGTCGTTTTCAGCCAATTTTCACAATTTTTGCAAATTTCACTTTTTTGTGAAAATATCCACTAAATGAGGGAATAATATGTGTGAGGGTACCCCAGGAGAGTTCCAAATGTGTGTGGGTAGAATATATACCCCACGGGGGTAAAATTGAAAAAAGGTGAAAAAATTTTTTTTTTGGACTTAGTCATTTTTTCAGCGTTTATCAGACTTTCAGATAGGGTAAATGTCTGTGAGTGTTCTTATTTCAGTTCCAGAGCGATTCGCCCGATGAGTCCTTCATATTTAGTTGTTTTCAGCCAATTTTCTGAATTTTTGAAAATTTCACTATTTTGTGAAAATATCCACTAAATGAGGGAATAATATGTGTGAGGGTACCCCAGGAGAGTTCCAA
The DNA here is from genome assembly GCF_046119375.1 of Phyllobates terribilis. Taxonomy (NCBI): domain Eukaryota; kingdom Metazoa; phylum Chordata; class Amphibia; order Anura; family Dendrobatidae; genus Phyllobates; species Phyllobates terribilis. The sequence goes on along the minus strand of NW_027362838.1, from coordinate 6,498,982 downwards.
ATGTGTGTGGGTAGAATATATATCCCACGGGGGTAAAATTGAAAACAGGTGAAAAAATATTTTTTTTGGACTTAGTCATTTTTTCAGCGTTTATCAGACTTTCAGATAGGGGAAATGTCAGTGAGCGTTCCGATTTCAGTTCCAGAGCGATTTGCCTGATGAGTCCTTCATATTTAGTCGTTTTCAGCCAATTTTCTGAATTTTTGAAAATTTCACTTTTTTGTGAAAATATCCACTAAATGAGGGAATAATATGTGTGAGGGTACCCCAGGAGAGTTCCAAATGTGTGTGGGTAGAATATATATCCTACGGGGTAAAATTGAATAAAGGTGAAAAAATTTTTTTTTTTGACTTAGTTATTTTTCCGGCGTTTATCTGACTTTCAGATAGGGGAAATGTCAGTGAGCGTTCCGATTTCAGTTCCAGAGCGATTCGCCCGATGAGTCCTTCATATTTAGTTGTTTTCAGCCAATTTTCAGAATTTTTGAAAATTTCACTTTTTTTGTGAAAATATCCACTAAATGAGGGAATAATATGTGTGAGGGTACCCCAGGAGAGTTCCATATGTGTGTGGGTAGAATATATATCCCATGGGGTTAAAATTGAAAAAAGGTGAAAAATTTTTTTGGGACTTAGTCATTTTTTCAGCGTTTATCAGACTTTCAGATAGGGGAAATGTCAGTGAGCATTCCGATTTCAGTTCCAGAGCAATTAGCCCGATTAGTCCTTCATATTTAGTCGTTTTCAGCCAATTTTAAGAATTTTTGAAAATTTCACTTTTTTGTGAAAATATCCACTAATTGAGGGAATAATATGTGTGAGGGTAGCCCAGGAGAGTTCCAAATGTGTGTGGGTAGAATATATATCCCACGGGGGTAAAATTGAAAAAAGTTGAAAAAAAATTTTTTTTAGACTTAGTCATTTTTCCGGCGTTAATCAGACTTTCAATTAGGGCAAATGTCGGTGAGCGTTCCGATTTCAGTTCCAGAGCGATTCGCCCGATGAGTCCTTCATATTTAGTCGTTTTCAGCCAATTTTCAGAATGTTTGAAAATTTCACTTTTTTGTGAAAATATCCACTAAATAAGGGAATAATATGTGTGAGGGTACCCCAGGAGAGTTCCAAATGTGTGTGGGTAGAATATATATCCCACGGGGGTAAAATTGAAAAAAGTTAAAAAAAAAATTTTTTTAGACTTAGTCATTTTTCCGGCGTTTATCAGACTTTCAGATAGGGGAAATGTCAGTGAGCGTTACGATTTCAGTTCCAGAGCAATTCGCCCGATGAGTCCTTCATATTTAGTCGTTTTCAGCCAATTTTCAGAATGTTTGAAAATTTCACTTTTTTGTGAAAATATCCACTAAATGAGGGAATAATATCTGTGAGGGTACCCCAGGAGAGTTCCAAATGTGTGTGGGTAGAATATATATCCCACGGGGGTAAAATTGAAAAAAGGTTAAAACATTTTTTTTTTGGACTTAGTCATTTTTTCAGCGTTTATCAGACTTTCAGATAGGGGAAATGACAGTGAGCGTTCCGATTTCAGTTCCAGAGCGATTTTCCTGATGAGTCCTTCATATTTAGTCGTTTTCAGCCAATTTTCACAATGTTTGAAAATTTCACTTTTTTGTGAAAATATCCACTAAATAAGGGAATAATATGTGTGAGGGTACCCCAGGAGAGTTCCAAATGTGTGTGGGTAGAATATATATCCCACGGGGGTAAAATTGAAAAAAGATGAAAAATTATTTTTTTTGACTTAGTCATTTTTCCGGCGTTTATCAGACTTTCAGATAGGGGAAATGTCAGTGAGCATTCCGATTTCAGTTCCAGAGCAATTCGCCCGATGAGTCCTTCATATTTAGTCGTTTTCAGCCAATTTTCAGAATTTTTGAAAATTTCACTTTTTTGTGAAAATATCCACTAAATGAGGGAATAATATGTGTGAGGGTACCCCAGGAGAGTTCCAAATGTGTGTGGGTAGAATATATATCCCACGGGGGTAAAATTGAAAAAAGGTGAAAAAATTTTTTTTGGACTTAGTCATTTTTTCAGCGTTTATCAGACTTTCAGATAGGGTAAATGTCCGTGAGTGTTCTTATTTCAGTTCCAGAGCGATTCGCCCGATGAGTCCTTCATATTTAGTTGTTTTCAGCCAATTTTCTGAATTTTTGAAAATTTCACTATTTTGTGAAAATATCCACTAAATGAGGGAATAATATGTGTGAGGGTACCCCAGGAGAGTTCCAAATGTGTGTGGGTAGAATATATATCCCACGGGGGTAAAATTGAAAACAGGTGAAAAAATATTTTTTTTGGACTTAGTCATTTTTTCAGCGTTTATCAGACTTTCAGATAGGGGAAATGTCAGTGAGCATTCCGATTTCAGTTCCAGAGCAATTAGCCCGATTAGTCCTTCATATTTAGTCGTTTTCAGCCAATTTTCAGAATTTTTGAAACTTTTACTTTTTTGTGAAAATATCCACTAAATGAGGGAATAATATGTGTGAGGGTACCCCAGGAGAGTTCCAAATGTGTGTGGGTAGAATATATATCCCACGGGGGTAAAATTGAAAAAAGTTTTAAAAAAATTTTTTTTAGACTTAGTCATTTTTCCGGCGTTAATCAGACTTTCAATTAGGGCAAATGTCAGTGAGCGTTCCGATTTCAGTTCCAGAGCGATTCGCCCGATGAGTCCTTCATATTTAGTCGTTTTCAGCCAATTTTCTGAATATTTAAAAATTTCACTTTTTTGTGAAAATATCCACTAAATGAGGGAATAGTATGTGTGAGGGTACCCCAGGAGAGTTCCAAATGTGTGTGGGTAGAATATATATCCCACGGGGGTAAAATTGAAAAAAGTTTAAAAAAAATTTTTTTTAGACTTAGTCATTTTTCCGGCGTTTATCAGACTTTCAGATAGGGGAAATGTCAGTGAGCGTTCCGATTTCAGTTCCAGAGCAATTCGCCCGATGAGTCCTTCATATTTAGTCGTTTTCAGCCAATTTTCAGAATGTTTGAAAATTTCACTTTTTTGTGAAAATATCCACTAAATGAGGGAATAATATCTGTGAGGGTACCCCAGGAGAGTTCCAAATGTGTGTGGGTAGAATATATATCCCACGGGGGTAAAATTGAAAAAAGGTTAAAACATTTTTTTTTTGGACTTAGTCATTTTTTCAGCGTTTATCAGACTTTCAGATAGGGGAAATGACAGTGAGCGTTCCGATTTCAGTTCCAGAGCGATTTTCCTGATGAGTCCTTCATATTTAGTCGTTTTCAGCTAATTTTCAGAATGTTTGAAAATTTCACTTTTTTGTGAAAATATCCACTAAATAAGGGAATAATATGTGTGAGGGTACCCCAGGAGAGTTCCAAATGTGTGTGGGTAGAATATATATCCCACGGGGGTAAAATTGAAAAAAGATGATAAATTATTTTTTTTGACTTAGTCATTTTTCCGGCGTTTATCAGACTTTCAGATAGGGGAAATGTCAGTGAGCATTCCGATTTCAGTTCCAGAGCAATTCGCCCGATGAGTCCTTCATATTTAGTCGTTTTCAGCCAATTTTCAGAATTTTTGAAAATTTCACTTTTTTGTGAAAATATCCACTATAGGAGGGAATAATATGTGTGAGGGTACCCCAGGAGAGTTCCAAATGTGTGTGGGTAGAATATATATCCCATGGGGGTAAAATTGAAAAAAGGTGAAAAAATTTTTTTTTTGGACTTAGTCATTTTTTCAGCGTTTATCAGACTTTCAGATAGGGGAAATGTCAGTGAGCATTCCGATTTCAGTTCCAGAGCGATTCGCCCGATGAGTCGTTCATATTTAGTAGTTTTCAGCCAATTTTCTGAATTTTTGAAAATTTCACTTTTTTGTGAAAATATCCACTAAATGAGGGAATAATATGTGTGAGGGAACCCAGGAGAGTTCCAAATGTGTGTGGGTAGAATATATATCCCACGGGGGTAAAATTGAAAACAGGTGAAAAAATATTTTTTTTGGACTTAGTCATTTTTTCAGCGTTTATCAGACTTTCAGATAGGGGAAATGTCAGTGAGCGTTCCGATTTCAGTTCCAGAGCGATTTGCCTGATGAGTCCTTCATATTTAGTCGTTTTCAGCCAATTTTCTGAATTTTTGAAAATTTCACTTTTTTGTGAAAATATCCACTAAATGAGGGAATAATATGTGTGAGGGTACCCCAGGAGAGTTCCAAATGTGTGTGGGTAGAATATATATCCTACGGGGTAAAATTGAATAAAGGTGAAAAAAATTTTTTTTTTGACTTAGTCATTTTTCCGGCGTTTATCTGACTTTCAGATAGGGGAAATGTTAGTGAGCGTTCCGATTTCAGTTCCAGAGCGATTCGCCCGATGAGTCCTTCATATTTAGTTGTTTTCAGCCAATTTTCAGAATTTTTGAAAATTTCATTTTTTTGTGAAAATATCCACTATAGGAGGGAATAATATGTGTGAGGGTACCCCAGGAGAGTTCCAAATGTGTGTGGGTAGAATATATATCCCACGGGGGTAAAATTGAAAAAAGGTTAAAACATTTTTTTTTTGGACTTAGTCATTTTTTCAGCGTTTATCAGACTTTCAGATAGGGGAAATGACAGTGAGCGTTCCGATTTCAGTTCCAGAGCGATTTTCCTGATGAGTCCTTCATATTTAGTCGTTTTCAGCTAATTTTCAGAATGTTTGAAAATTTCACTTTTTTGTGAAAATATCCACTAAATAAGGGAATAATATGTGTGAGGGTACCCCAGGAGAGTTCCAAATGTGTGTGGGTAGAATATATATCCCACGGGGGTAAAATTGAAAAAAGATGATAAATTATTTTTTTTGACTTAGTCATTTTTCCGGCGTTTATCAGACTTTCAGATAGGGGAAATGTCAGTGAGCATTCCGATTTCAGTTCCAGAGCAATTCGCCCGATGAGTCCTTCATATTTAGTCGTTTTCAGCCAATTTTCAGAATTTTTGAAAATTTCACTTTTTTGTGAAAATATCCACTATAGGAGGGAATAATATGTGTGAGGGTACCCCAGGAGAGTTCCAAATGTGTGTGGGTAGAATATATATCCCATGGGGGTAAAATTGAAAAAAGGTGAAAAAATTTTTTTTTTGGACTTAGTCATTTTTTCAGCGTTTATCAGACTTTCAGATAGGGGAAATGTCAGTGAGCATTCCGATTTCAGTTCCAGAGCGATTCGCCCGATGAGTCGTTCATATTTAGTAGTTTTCAGCCAATTTTCTGAATTTTTGAAAATTTCACTTTTTTGTGAAAATATCCACTAAATGAGGGAATAATATGTGTGAGGGAACCCAGGAGAGTTCCAAATGTGTGTGGGTAGAATATATATCCCACGGGGGTAAAATTGAAAACAGGTGAAAAAATATTTTTTTTGGACTTAGTCATTTTTTCAGCGTTTATCAGACTTTCAGATAGGGGAAATGTCAGTGAGCGTTCCGATTTCAGTTCCAGAGCGATTTGCCTGATGAGTCCTTCATATTTAGTCGTTTTCAGCCAATTTTCTGAATTTTTGAAAATTTCACTTTTTTGTGAAAATATCCACTAAATGAGGGAATAATATGTGTGAGGGTACCCCAGGAGAGTTCCAAATGTGTGTGGGTAGAATATATATCCTACGGGGTAAAATTGAATAAAGGTGAAAAAAATTTTTTTTTTGACTTAGTCATTTTTCCGGCGTTTATCTGACTTTCAGATAGGGGAAATGTTAGTGAGCGTTCCGATTTCAGTTCCAGAGCGATTCGCCCGATGAGTCCTTCATATTTAGTTGTTTTCAGCCAATTTTCAGAATTTTTGAAAATTTCATTTTTTTGTGAAAATATCCACTAAATGAGGGAATAATATGTGTGAGGGTACCCCAGGAGAGTTCCATATGTTTGTGGGTAGAATATATATCCCATGGGGTTAAAATTGAAAAAAGGTGAAAAATTTTTTTGGGACTTAGTCATTTTTTCAGCGTTTATCAGACTTTCAGATAGGGGAAATGTCAGTGAGCATTCCGATTTCAGTTCCAGAGCAATTAGCCCGATTAGTCCTTCATATTTAGTCGTTTTCAGCCAATTTTCAGAATTTTTGAAACTTTTACTTTTTTGTGAAAATATCCACTAAATGAGGGAATAATATGTGTGAGGGTACCCCAGGAGAGTTCCAAATGTGTGTGGGTAGAATATATATCCCACGGGGGCAAAATTGAAAAAAGTTTAAAAAAAATTTTTTTTAGACTTAGTCATTTTTCCGGCGTTTATCAGACTTTCAGATAGGGGAAATGTCAGTGAGCGTTCCGATTTCAGTTCCAGAGCAATTCGCCCGATGAGTCCTTCATATTTAGTCGTTTTCAGCCAATTTTCAGAATGTTTGAAAATTTCACTTTTTTGTGAAAATATCCACTAAATGAGGGAATAATATCTGTGAGGGTACCCCAGGAGAGTTCCAAATGTGTGTGGGTAGAATATATATCCCACGGGGGTAAAATTGAAAAAAGGTTAAAACATTTTTTTTTTGGACTTAGTCATTTTTTCAGCGTTTATCAGACTTTCAGATAGGGGAAATGACAGTGAGCGTTCCGATTTCAGTTCCAGAGCGATTTTCCTGATGAGTCCTTCATATTTAGTCGTTTTCAGCTAATTTTCAGAATGTTTGAAAATTTCACTTTTTTGTGAAAATATCCACTAAATAAGGGAATAATATGTGTGAGGGTACCCCAGGAGAGTTCCAAATGTGTGTGGGTAGAATATATATCCCACGGGGGTAAAATTGAAAAAAGATGATAAATTATTTTTTTTGACTTAGTCATTTTTCCGGCGTTTATCAGACTTTCAGATAGGGGAAATGTCAGTGAGCATTCCGATTTCAGTTCCAGAGCAATTCGCCCGATGAGTCCTTCATATTTAGTCGTTTTCAGCCAATTTTCAGAATTTTTGAAAATTTCACTTTTTTGTGAAAATATCCACTATAGGAGGGAATAATATGTTTGAGGGTACGCCAGGAGAGTTCCAAATGTGTGTGGGTAGAATATATATCCCATGGGGGTAAAATTGAAAAAAGGTGAAAAAATTTTTTTTTTGGACTTAGTCATTTTTTCAGCGTTTATCAGACTTTCAGATAGGGTAAATGTCCGTGAGTGTTCTTATTTCAGTTCCAGAGTGATTCGCCCGATGAGTCCTTCATATTTAGTTGTTTTCAGCCAATTTGCTGAATTTTTGAAAATTTCATTATTTTGTGAAAATATCCACTAAATGAGGGAATAATATGTGTGAGGGTACCCCAGGAGAGTTCCAAATGTGTGTGGGTAGAATATATATCCCACGGGGGTAAAATTGAAAAAAGGTGAAAAATTTTTTTGGGACTCAGTCATTTTTTCAGCGTTTATCAGACTTTCAGATAGGGGAAATGTCAGTGAGCGTTCCGATTTCAGTTCCAGAGCGATTCGCTCGATGAGTCCTTCATATTTAGTCGTTTTCAGCCAATTTTCAGAATTTTTGAAAATTTCACTTTTTTGTGAAAATATCCACGAAATGAGGGAATAATATGTGTGAGGGTACCCCAGGAGAGTTCCAAATGTGTGTGGGTAGAATATATATCCCACGGGGGTAAAATTGAAAAAAGGTGAAAAAAATTTTTTTTTTGGACTTAGTCATTTTTCCGGCGTTTATCAGACTTTCAGATAGGGGAAATGTCAGTGAGCGTTCCGATTTCAGTTCCAGAGCAATTCGCCCGATGAGTCCTTCATATTTAGTCGTTTTCAGCCAATTTTCAGAATGTTTGAAAATTTCACTTTTTTGTGAAAATATCCACTAAATGAGGGAATAATATCTGTGAGGGTACCCCAGGAGAGTTCCAAATGTGTGTGGGTAGAATATATATCCCACGGGGGTAAAATTGAAAAAAGGTTAAAACATTTTTTTTTTGGACTTAGTCATTTTTTCAGCGTTTATCAGACTTTCAGATAGGGGAAATGACAGTGAGCGTTCCGATTTCAGTTCCAGAGCGATTTTCCTGATGAGTCCTTCATATTTAGTCGTTTTCAGCTAATTTTCAGAATGTTTGAAAATTTCACTTTTTTGTGAAAATATCCACTAAATAAGGGAATAATATGTGTGAGGGTACCCCAGGAGAGTTCCAAATGTGTGTGGGTAGAATATATATCCCACGGGGGTAAAATTGAAAAAAGATGATAAATTATTTTTTTTGACTTAGTCATTTTTCCGGCGTTTATCAGACTTTCAGATAGGGGAAATGTCAGTGAGCATTCCGATTTCAGTTCCAGAGCAATTCGCCCGATGAGTCCTTCATATTTAGTCGTTTTCAGCCAATTTTCAGAATTTTTGAAAATTTCACTTTTTTGTGAAAATATCCACTATAGGAGGGAATAATATGTTTGAGGGTACGCCAGGAGAGTTCCAAATGTGTGTGGGTAGAATATATATCCCATGGGGGTAAAATTGAAAAAAGGTGAAAAAATTTTTTTTTTGGACTTAGTCATTTTTTCAGCGTTTATCAGACTTTCAGATAGGGTAAATGTCCGTGAGTGTTCTTATTTCAGTTCCAGAGTGATTCGCCCGATGAGTCCTTCATATTTAGTTGTTTTCAGCCAATTTGCTGAATTTTTGAAAATTTCACTATTTTGTGAAAATATCCACTAAATGAGGGAATAATATGTGTGAGGGTACCCCAGGAGAGTTCCAAATGTGTGTGGGTAGAAAATATATCCCACGGGGGTAAAATTGAAAAAAGGTGAAAAAAATCTTTTTTTTGACTTAGTCATTTTTCCGACGTTTATCAGACTTTCAGATAGGGGAAATGTCAGTGAGCGTTCCGATTTCAGTTCCAGAGCAATTCGCCCGATGAGTCCTTCATATTTAGTCGTTTTCAGCCAATTTTCAGAATTTTTGAAAATTTCACTTTTTTGTGAAAATATCCACTAAATGAGGGAATAATATGTGTGAGGGTACCCCAGGAGAGTTCCAAATGTGTGTGGGTAGAATATATATCCCACGGGGGTAAAATTGAAAAAAGGTGAAAAATTTTTTTGGGACTCAGTCATTTTTTCAGCGTTTATCAGACTTTCAGATAGGGGAAATGTCAGTGAGCGTTCCGATTTCAGTTCCAGAGCGATTCGCTCGATGAGTCCTTCATATTTAGTCGTTTTCAGCCAATTTTCAGAATTTTTGAAAATTTCACTTTTTTGTGAAAATATCCACGAAATGAGGGAATAATATGTGTGAGGGTACCCCAGGAGAGTTCCAAATGTGTGTGGGTAGAATATATATCCCACGGGGGTAAAATTGAAAAAAGGTGAAAAAAATTTTTTTTTTGGACTTAGTCATTTTTCCGGCGTTTATCAGACTTTCAGATAGGGGAAATGTCAGTGAGCGTTCCGATTTCAGTTCCAGAGCAATTCGCCCGATGAGTCCTTCATATTTAGTCGTTTTCAGCCAATTTTCAGAATGTTTGAAAATTTCACTTTTTTGTGAAAATATCCACTAAATGAGGGAATAATATCTGTGAGGGTACCCCAGGAGAGTTCCAAATGTGTGTGGGTAGAATATATATCCCACGGGGGTAAAATTGAAAAAAGGTTAAAACATTTTTTTTTTGGACTTAGTCATTTTTTCAGCGTTTATCAGACTTTCAGATAGGGGAAATGACAGTGAGCGTTCCGATTTCAGTTCCAGAGCGATTTTCCTGATGAGTCCTTCATATTTAGTCGTTTTCAGCTAATTTTCAGAATGTTTGAAAATTTCACTTTTTTGTGAAAATATCCACTAAATAAGGGAATAATATGTGTGAGGGTACCCCAGGAGAGTTCCAAATGTGTGTGGGTAGAATATATATCCCACGGGGGTAAAATTGAAAAAAGATGATAAATTATTTTTTTTGACTTAGTCATTTTTCCGGCGTTTATCAGACTTTCAGATAGGGGAAATGTCAGTGAGCATTCCGATTTCAGTTCCAGAGCAATTCGCCCGATGAGTCCTTCATATTTAGTCGTTTTCAGCCAATTTTCAGAATTTTTGAAAATTTCACTTTTTTGTGAAAATATCCACTATAGGAGGGAATAATATGTTTGAGGGTACGCCAGGAGAGTTCCAAATGTGTGTGGGTAGAATATATATCCCATGGGGGTAAAATTGAAAAAAGGTGAAAAAATTTTTTTTTTGGACTTAGTCATTTTTTCAGCGTTTATCAGACTTTCAGATAGGGTAAATGTCCGTGAGTGTTCTTATTTCAGTTCCAGAGTGATTCGCCCGATGAGTCCTTCATATTTAGTTGTTTTCAGCCAATTTGCTGAATTTTTGAAAATTTCACTATTTTGTGAAAATATCCACTAAATGAGGGAATAATATGTGTGAGGGTACCCCAGGAGAGTTCCAAATGTGTGTGGGTAGAATATATATCCCACGGGGGTAAAATTGAAAAAAGGTGAAAAAAATCTTTTTTTTGACTTAGTCATTTTTCCGACGTTTATCAGACTTTCAGATAGGGGAAATGTCAGTGAGCGTTCCGATTTCAGTTCCAGAGCAATTCGCCCGATGAGTCCTTCATATTTAGTCGTTTTCAGCCAATTTTCAGAATTTTTGAAAATTTCACTTTTTTGTGAAAATATCCACTAAATGAGGGAATAATATGTGTGAGGGTACCCCAGGAGAGTTCCAAATGTGTGTGGGTAGAATATATATCCCACGGGGGTAAAATTGAAAAAAGGTGAAAAATTTTTTTGGGACTCAGTCATTTTTTCAGCGTTTATCAGACTTTCAGATAGGGGAAATGTCAGTGAGCGTTCCGATTTCAGTTCCAGAGCGATTCGCTCGATGAGTCCTTCATATTTAGTCGTTTTCAGCCAATTTTCAGAATTTTTGAAAATTTCACTTTTTTGTGAAAATATCCACGAAATGAGGGAATAATATGTGTGAGGGTACCCCAGGAGAGTTCCAAATGTGTGTGGGTAGAATATATATCCCACGGGGGTAAAATTGAAAAAAGGTGAAAAAAATTTTTTTTTTGGACTTAGTCATTTTTCCGGCGTTTATCAGACTTTCAGATAGGGGAAATGTCAGTGAGCGTTCCGATTTCAGTTCCAGAGCAATTCGCCCGATGAGTCCTTCATATTTAGTCGTTTTCAGCCAATTTTCAGAATGTTTGAAAATTTCACTTTTTTGTGAAAATATCCACTAAATGAGGGAATAATATCTGTGAGGGTACCCCAGGAGAGTTCCAAATGTGTGTGGGTAGAATATATATCCCACGGGGGTAAAATTGAAAAAAGGTTAAAACATTTTTTTTTTGGACTTAGTCATTTTTTCAGCGTTTATCAGACTTTCAGATAAGGGAAATGACAGTGAGCCTTCCGATTTCAGTTCCAGAGCGATTTTCCTGATGAGTCCTTCATATTTAGTCGTTTTCAGCTAATTTTCAGAATGTTTGAAAATTTCACTTTTTTGTGAAAATATCCACTAAATAAGGGAATAATATGTGTGAGGGTACCCCAGGAGAGTTCCAAATGTGTGTGGGTAGAATATATATCCCACGGGGGTAAAATTGAAAAAAGATGATAAATTATTTTTTTTGACTTAGTCATTTTTCCGGCGTTTATCAGACTTTCAGATAGGGGAAATGTCAGTGAGCATTCCGATTTCAGTTCCAGAGCAATTCGCCCGATGAGTCCTTCATATTTAGTCGTTTTCAGCCAATTTTCAGAATTTTTGAAAATTTCACTTTTTTGTGAAAATATCCACTATAGGAGGGAATAATATGTGTGAGGGTACCCCAGGAGAGTTCCAAATGTGTGTGGGTAGAATATATATCCCATGGGGGTAAAATTGAAAAAAGGTGAAAAAATTTTTTTTTTGGACTTAGTCATTTTTTCAGCGTTTATCAGACTTTCAGATAGGGGAAATGTCAGTGAGCATTCCGATTTCAGTTCCAGAGCGATTCGCCCGATGAGTCGTTCATATTTAGTAGTTTTCAGCCAATTTTCTGAATTTTTGAAAATTTCACTTTTTTGTGAAAATATCCACTAAATGAGGGAATAATATGTGTGAGGGAACCCAGGAGAGTTCCAAATGTGTTTGGGTAGAATATATATCCCACGGGGGTAAAATTGAAAAAAGGTGAAAAAAATCTTTTTTTTGACTTAGTCATTTTTCCGACGTTTATCAGACTTTCAGATAGGGGAAATGTCAGTGAGCGTTCCGATTTCAGTTCCAGAGCAATTCGCCCGATGAGTCCTTCATATTTAGTCGTTTTCAGCCAATTTTCAGAATTTTTGAAAATTTCACTTTTTTGTGAAAATATCCACTAAATGAGGGAATAATATGTGTGAGGGTACCCCAGGAGAGTTCCAAATGTGTGTGGGTAGAATATATATCCCACGGGGGTAAAATTGAAAAAAGGTGAAAAATTTTTTTGGGACTCAGTCATTTTTTCAGCGTTTATCAGACTTTCAGATAGGGGAAATGTCAGTGAGCGTTCCGATTTCAGTTCCAGAGCGATTCGCTCGATGAGTCCTTCATATTTAGTCGTTTTCAGCCAATTTTCAGAATTTTTGAAAATTTCACTTTTTTGTGAAAATATCCACGAAATGAGGGAATAATATGTGTGAGGGTACCCCAGGAGAGTTCCAAATGTGTGTGGGTAGAATATATATCCCACGGGGGTAAAATTGAAAAAAGGTGAAAAAAATTTTTTTTTTGGACTTAGTCATTTTTTCAGCGTTTATCAGACTTTCAGATAGGGGAAATGTCAGTGAGCGTTCCGATTTCAGTTCCAGCGCGATTCGCCCGATGAGTCCTTCATATTCAGTCGCTTTCAGCCAATTTTCTGAATTTTTGAAAATTTCACTTTTTTGTGAAAATATCCACTAAATGTGGGAATAATATGTGTGAGGGTGTTAGAACCTTGCTCTTAGGTTTTTTCCTTTGCTGGTCACATGACCTTGTTGGCCTATTTAATCCTGCTCCGCCCTTCTGGCTTTGCTGGACTTCATTGTATATCTACTTTCTAGCTAGCCTGTGCTCTGTGTCTTGCTCTGTTAGTTTGCTTGGTCTACGGACCTCTATGTTCTATATATTTTGTTTGTTCGTCTGTCTGCTACTATTTCTGTTAGGAGGTGTCCCATATTCCTCCCAGTCCTTAGTACTTGTAGGGATTCCTTCCCCACATCTATAGGTCTCCGTACAGACTCGCTTAGGACTTTAGCAGGTCTGATCGCAGGATCAGGTCCCCTGTTACATCGTAGGGATTAAGCTGAGTTCTATCGCAGGGACAGATCTCCTCTCTTTCCTTAGCTCTGGTAGCAGAACATAACAGTAAGTCCAGCCTGCAAATATTCTAAGGAAAGATTTTTCTGTTCCATCATGGTGTCGGTTCAGGATTTGGCTCATCGCCTGCAGGGACTCTCTCTGGAGGTGGCTGAGCTCCGTCAGCACGTGAGTAACTGTCCTGGTGCACATTTCTTGGAGCCTAAGGTATGTTTGCCGGATTTATTTTTTGGTGAACACCGAGAATTTTTTTCATTTAAAAATGCTTGCTTATTGTATTTTCGTTTGAGACCCAAGTCCTCTGGGGATGAATCCCAGCGCATAGGGTTCATAATGTCACTTTTGCGCAAAGAGCCTCAGGAGTGGGCCTTTTCTTTGCAACCTAGTGATACATGCTTCAGATCAGTGGATAGTTTTTTTTCTGCTTTGGGCCTATTATATGATGATCCTGACCGTGTCGCATCAGCTGAGACTGAGTTGAGACGTTTAAAACAGGGATCAGGTAATGTGGAAAAATATTGTACTCATTTCCGTCGGTGGTCTACTCAAACAGGGTGGAACGATTCTGCTCTGAAAAGTCTATTTCTTGCTGGGCTCAGTGAAAGGGTTAAAGACCTGCTAATTGCTTATCCTACACCTGAAGATTTGCAACAGGCTATGCAATTAGCTATACGGGTGGATAGAAGACTGCGTGCAAGGGTTAATGAGAGCAAATCCTCTGCTATGTCAGTTTCTGGTTATGAGAATGTATGTACTAACAGTGGTGAACCGATGGAGATTGGACCGGTGGCACCTCGCTCTCAAGAAAAAGACCGTCGATTTTTTGAGGGCTTGTGTTTCTATTGCGGAAAATCTGGTCATTTGATAAAAGCCTGTGAGCTTCGTATGAAGAAAGAAAAAAAAATGGTCAGTCACGCCCGTATTGCCTGTTTAAATTCCAAGGGTATATTTTTAGCTGCTTCCACGATTGCTCAGGAAAAAGTAATGGAATTTCGGGTGTTTGTTGATTGCGGGTCTACTCTGAATGTAATTGATGGGGGATTCTTGGAAAGACTCAATTTAAAACCCGAACCTTTGTCATCCCCCATTGCTGTGGTTTCTGTGGATGGTTCCCCTTTGAAGAATATTACTCTCAAGGTCAGTGAATTTCCTCTCACTATTAATGGTGTTCACCATGAGAAATTGGATTTGGTAGTGTTGAATAACTTGCCTTCTCCAGTAATATTGGGATTGCCCTGGTTAAAATTTCACAATCCTGTACTGGATTGGTCTACCAGTGAAATTAAATCCTGGAGCCATAAATGTTATGACAAGTGTTGTAACGGGCGTATTGCAGCTTTGGATAGGGGAGAATTGCCTGTTCCTATTCAGGATTTTTGGAGAGTTTTTTCTGAGAAGGAATCGCAGGTTTTGCCTCCCCATAGAGACTATGATTGCTCTATTGAATTTGTCCCTGGAGTGACTCTTCCTAAAAGTCGTTTATTTAACCTTACTATTCCTGAGAGGAAGGCTTTGGAGGAATACATACAGACAAGTTTGGCCGCCGGTCACATTAGGCCCTCTAAGTCTCCTGTGGCGGTTGGATTTTTTTTTGTAAAAAAAAAGGACGGCGGTTTACGTCCTTGTCTGGATTTTCGTGAGATTAACAAAATTACTGTACGCAATCCTTACCCACTGCCATTGATTCCTGATCTGTTTAACCAGTTAATGGGGGCCAAGTGGTTCTCTAAAATTGACCTTAAGGGGGCATACAATCTGTTGCGCATGAAGGAGGGTGACGAATGGAAGACTGCTTTTAACACTCCTGTGGGTCATTTTGAGAATCTGGTCATGCCTTTTGGTCTTACCAATGCTCCTGCATTTTTTCAGAATCTTATTAATGACATCCTTGGGCCTTTGATCGGCAAAAATGTGGTTGTGTATTTGGATGACATTTTGATTTATTCGCCGGATCTGGAGTCTCATTGGCGGAGCGTACGTGAGGTATTACAGTTATTAATGGACAATTCGCTTTTTGCTAAGCTGGAGAAATGTGAATTCGCTGTACAGAGAATTAGTTTTTTGGGTTACATTATCTCCAGCGAAGGTTTTGAGATGGACCCGGTTAAAGTTCAAGCTATACAGGAATGGCCTAGGCCTATTGGTTTGAAATCGATACAGAGGTTTTTAGGTTTCGCCAATTATTACAGAAAATTCATAAAAAATTTTTCTAGTATTGTCAAACCTCTGACCGATCTCACCAGGAAAGGTGCTGATGCGGTTCAGTGGTCTGCTGAGGCCATTGAAGCTTTTGTGTATCTCAAGGAGAGGTTCACCTCTGCTCCCATCCTTATGCAGCCTGATGTGACTAAGCCGTTTTTGGTTGAGGTTGATGCTTCCTCTGTGGGGGTTGGAGCAGTATTGTCTCAGGATAGCGGGGATGGATTACATCCCTGTGCCTTTTTTTCAAAAAAATTTTCGGAGACTGAACTGAATTACGATATTGGTAATCGGGAATTATTGGCTATTAAGCTCGCATTTGAACACTGGCGCCACTTCTTGGAAGGTGCGGAATTTCCCGTTCAGGTTCTTACGGATCATAAAAATCTGATATATCTTGATGCTGCCAAGCGCCTGAATGCCCATCAGGCTAGGTGGGCACTGTTTTTCTCGCGGTTTAATTTCTCCGTTACTTACATCCCTGGTACTAAGAATGTTAAGGCGGATGCCTTGTCTCGCAGTTTTTCTCCCATAGTCGGTGCTGAGAAAGAGGAGAACATTTTACAAGAAGGTGTTGTGATAGCTGCTTTAGACTCCGTTTTGGAAGATGAGATTCTTAAAGCACAGGAGAATGCCCCTTCTAACACTCCTCATGGGAGGTTGTTTGTGCCTGGGACCTTTAGGAGAGATTTGTTTGTTGAGTGTCACGAATCTCGGTTGGCAGGTCATCCCGGAATCTCTGAGACCAAGAGACTGGTGGGTCGCAGTTTTTGGTGGCCTGGATGGCAGAAGGAAGTCATTAAGTGGGTGCGCCAATGTACTATATGTGCTAGATCTAAGTCCTCACATACTCCTGCTGCGGGGTTGCTTTGTCCTTTGGAGGTCCCCAGTGCTCCTTGGACACATTTGGCTATGGACTTTATAACTGACCTTCCCCCCTCTGAGGGTTTTACTGTCATCTGGGTGGTCATGGACCGTTTAAGCAAGATGTGTCACTTGGTTCCCTTCGTCAAACTGCCCTGCGCTAAAACTCTCGCTAAGGCCTTTGTCAAGGAAATTGTCAGACTTCATGGCGTTCCTACTGACATTGTTTCTGATAGGGGTCCTCAGTTCGTGGCTCGTTTTTGGCGTGCCTTTTGTGACAGGTTGGGAATTCATTTGTCGTTTTCGTCCGGATATCATCCTGAATCTAATGGCCAGACAGAAAGGAAAAACCAGGATGTTGAGCAGTTCTTGCGTTGTTTTGTGGCAGACAATCAAGAGGGGTGGTCTGAGTTTCTGCCACTTGCTGAATTTGCTCTGAACAATCATACATCTTCTTCTGCTGGTTGTTCGCCTTTTTTTGTTGTTCTGGGAGACATCCGTCGTTTGGGTCGTTCTCCAAGTTGGGATCTGCCGTGCCTGAGGAGGAGAATTTTTCCGGTGATTTGGAGAGAGTTTGGACGGATGTGCGTGGTAATCTTCAGGAGGCCAACAGAAAATCTAAAGACTACTTTGATAGGAAACGACAGGAGGTTTTGTTCGCTGTTGGTGACATGGTTTGGTTGTCCTCTAGGAATCTGCGGTTGAGGATTCCTTCTAAGAAATTGGGTCCCAAGTTTGTAGGGCCCTTTAAGGTGCTTCAAGTTGTCAACCAATCTGCTGTTAGGTTGGAGGTTCCTACCTCCTGGAGAATTAATCCGGTATTTCATGTCTCTCTGTTAAAAAAAGCTGTTGTGTCGGATGGTGACGCCTCTGCCTCTGTTCCTCCGGTGGTGGAGGACGGGGAATATGAAATTTCTCGCATCCTTGACTCTAGACGGTATAGAGGTAGTTTGCAGTATCTTGTGGCCTGGAAAGGTTTCGGACCCGAGGATAACTCTTGGGTGAGGTCAGATGATGTTTCCGCGTCCAGACTTATCAGAGCGTTTCACAGGAGATTTCCTGATAAGCCTGGTCCTAGGGGATCCGGAGGATCCTCTTAGAAGGGGGGGTACTGTTAGAACCTTGCTCTTAGGTTTTTTCCTTTGCTGGTCACATGACCTTGTTGGCCTATTTAATCCTGCTCCGCCCTTCTGGCTTTGCTGGACTTCATTGTATATCTACTTTCTAGCTAGCCTGTGCTCTGTGTCTTGCTCTGTTAGTTTGCTTGGTCTACGGACCTCTATGTTCTATATATTTTGTTTGTTCGTCTGTCTGCTACTATTTCTGTTAGGAGGTGTCCCATATTCCTTCCAGTCCTTAGTACTTGTAGGGATTCCTTCCCCACATCTATAGGTCTCCGTACAGACTAGCTTAGGACTTTAGCAGGTCTGATCGCAGGATCAGGTCCCCTGTTACATCGTAGGGATTAAGCTGAGTTCTATCGCAGGGACAGATCTCCTCTCTTTCCTTAGCTCTGGTAGCAGAACATAACAGAGGGTACCCCAGGAGAGTTCCAAATGTGCGTGGGTAGAATATATATCCCACGGGGGTAAAATTGAAAAAAGGTGTAAAATTTTTTTTTTTGGACTTAGTCATTTTTCCGGCGTTTATCAGACTTTCAGATAGGGGAAGTGTCAGTGAGCGTTGCGATTCCAGTTCCAGAGCGATTCGCCCGATGAGTCCTTCATATTTGGTCGTTTTTAGCCAATTTTCTGAATTTTTGAAAATTTCACTTTTTTGTGAAAATATCCACTAACTGATGGAATAATATCTGTGAGAGTACCCCAGGAGAGTTCCAAATGTGTGTGGGTAGAATATATATCCCACGGGGGTAAAATTGAAAAAAGGTGAAAAAAATTTTTTTTGGACTTAGTCATTTTTCCGGCGTATATCAGACTTTCAGATAGGGGAAATGTCAGTGAGCGTTCCGATTTCAGTTCCAGAGCCCAATGAGTACTTTATATTTAGTCGTTTTCAGCCAATTTTCTAAATTTTTGAAAATTTCACTTTTTTGTGAAAATATCCACTAAAAGAGGGAATAATATGTGTGAGGGTGCCCCAGGAGAGTTCCAAATGTGTGTGGGTAGAATATATACCTCACGGGGGTAAAATTGAAAAAAGGTGAAAAAATATTTTTTTTCCGGCGTTTATCAGGCTTTCAATTAGGGCAAATGTCAGTGAGCGTTCCGATTTCAGTTCCAGAGAGATTCGCCCGATGAGTCCTTCATATTTAGTCGTTTTCAGCCAATTTTCTAAATATTTGAAAATTTCACTTTTTTGTGAAAATATCCACTAAATGAGGGAATAATATGTGTGAGGGTACCCCAGGAGAGTTCCAAATGTGTGTGGGTAGAATATATATTCCACGGGGGTAAAATTGAAAAAATGTGAAAAATTTTTTATTTTAGACTTAGTCATTTTTCCGGTGTTTATCAGACTTTCTGATAGGGGAATTGTCAGTGAGCGTTCTGATTTCAGTTCCACAGCGATTCACCCGATGAGTCCTTCATATTTAGTCGTTTTCAGTCAATTTTCAGAATTTTTGAAAATTTCACTTTTTTGTGAAAATATCCACTAAATGAGGGAATAATATGTGTGAGGGTACCCCAGGAGAGTTCCAAATGTGTGTGGGTAGAATATATATCCCACAGGGGTAAAATTGAAAAAAGGTGAAAAAAAGTTTTTTTTAGACTAGTCATTTTTCCGGCGTTTATCAGACTTTCAGATTGGGGAAATGTCAGTGAGCCTTCCGATTTCAGTTCCAGAGCGATTAGCCCGATGAGTCCTTCATATTTAGTCGTTTTCAGCCAATTTTCTGAATTTTTGAAAATTTCACTTTTTTGGGAAAATATCCACTAAATGAGGGAATAATATGTGTGAGGGTACAACAGGAGAGTTCCAAATGTGTTTGGGTAGAATATATATCCCACGGGGGTAAAATTGAAAAAAGGTGAAAAAAAATTTTTTTTGGACTTAGTCATTTTTTCAGCGTTTATCAGACTTTCAGATAGGGGAAATGTCGTTGAGCGTTCCAATTTCTGTTCCAGAGCGATTCACCCGATGAGTCCTTCATATTTAGTCGTTTTCAGCCAATTTTCTGAATTTTTGAAAATTTCACTTTTTTGTGAAAATATTCACTAAATGAGGGAATAATATGTGTGAGGGTACAACAGGAGAGTTCCAAATGTGTGTGGGTAGAATATATATCCCACGGGGGTAAAATTGAAAAAAGGTGAAAAATATTTTTTTTTGACTTTGTCATTTTTCAGGCGTTTATCAGACTTTCAGACAGGGGAAATGTCAGTAAGCGTACCAATTTCAGTTCCAGAGCAATTCGCCCGATGAATCCTTCATATTTAGTCGTCTTCAGCCAATTTTCTAAATATTTGAAAATTTCACTTTTTTGTGAAAATATCCACTAAATGAGGGAATAATATGTGTGAGGGTACCCCAGGAGAGTTCCAAATGTGTGTGGGTAGAATATATATTCCACAGGGGTAAAATTGAAAAAAGTTGAAAAAAATTTTATTTTAAACTTAGTCATTTTTCCAGTGTTTATCAGACTTTCAGATAGGGGAAATGTCAGTGAGCGTTCCGATTTCAGTTCCAGAGCGATTCGCCCGATGAGTCCTTCATATTTAGTCGTCTTCAGCCAATTTTCTAAATATTTGAAAATTTCACTTTTTTGTGAAAATATCCACTAAATGAGGGAATAATATGTGTGAGGGTACCCCAGGAGAATTCCAAATGTGTGTGGGTAGAATATATATCCCACGGGGGTAAAATTGAAAAAAGGTTAAAACATTTTTTTTTTGGACTTAGTCATTTTTTCAGCGTTTATCAGACTTTCAGATAGGGGAAATATCAGTGAGCGTTCCGATTTCAGTTCCAGAGCGATTTGCCTGATGAGTCCTTCATATTTAGTCGTTTTCAGCCAATTTTCTGAATATTTGAAAATTTCACTTTTTTGTGAAAATATCCACTAAACGAGGGAATAATATGTGTGAGGGTACACCAGGAGAGTTCCAAATGTGTGTGGGTAGAATATATTTCCCACGGGGGTAAAATTGAAAAAAGATGAAAAAAATTTTTTTTTGGACTTAGTCATTTTTTCAGCGTTTATCAGACTTTCAGATAGGGGAAATGTCAGTGAGCGTTCCGATTTCAGTTCCAGAGCGATTCGCCCGATGAGTCCTTCATATTTAGTCGTTTTCAGCCAATTTTCTGAATATTTAAAAATTTCACTTTTTTGTGAAAATATCCTCTAAATGAGGGAATAATATGTGTGAGGGTACCCCAGGAGAGTTCCAAATGTGTGTGGGTAGAATATATATCCCACGGGGGTAAAATTGAAAAAAGTTTAAAAAAAATTTTTTTTAGACTTAGTCATTTTTCCGGCGTTTATCAGACTTTCAGATAGGGCAAATGTCAGTGAGCGTTCCGATTTCAGTTCCAGAGCGATTCGCCCGATGAGTCCTTCATATTTAGTCGTTTTCAGCCAATTTTCTGAATGTTTAAAAATTTCACTTTTTTGTGAAAATATCCACTAAATGAGGGAATAATATGTGTGAGGGTACCCCAGGAGAGTTCCAAATGTGTGTGGGTAGAATATATATCCCACGGGGGTAAAATTGAAAAAAGTTTTAAAAAAATTTTTTTTAGACTTAGTCATTTTTCCGGCGTTTATCAGACTTTCAGATAGGGGAAATGTCAGTGAGCGTTCCGATTTCAGTTCCAGAGCAATTCGCCCGATGAGTCCTTCATATTTAGTCGTTTTCAGCCAATTTTCAGAATGTTTGAAAATTTCACTTTTTTGTGAAAATATCCACTAAATGAGGGAATAATATCTGTGAGGGTACCCCAGGAGAGTTCCAAATGTGTGTGGGTAGAATATATATCCCACGGGGGTAAAATTGAAAAAAGGTTAAAACATTTTTTTTTTGGACTTAGTCATTTTTTTAGCGTTTATCAGACTTTCAGATAGGGGAAATGTCAGTGAGCATTCCGATTTCAGTTCCAGAGCAATTCGCAAGATGAGTCCTTCATATTTAGTCGTTTTCAGCCAATTTTCAGAATATTTGAAAATTTCACTTTTTTGTGAAAATATCCACTAAATGAGGGAATAATATGTGTGGGGGTACACCAGCAGAGTTCCAAATGTGTGTGGGTAGAATATATATCCCACGGGGGTAAAATTGAAAAAAGATGAAAAAAATTTTTTTTTGGACTTAGTCATTTTTTCAGCGTTTATCAGACTTTCAGATAGGGGAAATGTCAGTGAGCATTCCGATTTCAGTTCCAGAGCGATTCGCCCAATGAGTCCTTCATATTTAGTCGTTTTCAGCCAATTTTCTGAATTTTTGAAAATTTCACTTTTTTGTAAAAAAATATCCACTAAATGAGGGAGTAATATGTGTGAGGGTACCCCAGGAGAGTTCCAAATGTGTGTGGGTAGAATATATATCCCACGGGGGTAAAATTGAAAAAAGGTGAAAATTTTTTTTGGGACTTAGTCATTTTTTCAGCGTTTATCAGACTTTCAGATAGGGGAAATGTCAGTGAGCGTTCCGATTTCAATTCCAGAGCGATTCGCTCGATGAGTCCTTCATATTTAGTTGTTTTCAGACAATTTTCAGAATGTTTGAAAATTTCACTTTTTTGTGAAAATATCCACTAAATGAGGGAATAATATGTGTGAGGGTACCCCAGGAGAGTTCCATATGTGTGTGAGCAGAATATATATCCCACGGGGGTAAAATTGAAAAAAGATGAAAAAAATTTTTTTTGGGACTTAGTCATTTTTCCGGCGTTTATCAGACTTTCAGATAGGGGAAATGTCAGTGAGCGTTCCGATTTCAGTTCCAGAGCAATTCGCCCGATGAGTCCTTCATATTTAGTCGTTTTCAGCCAATTTTCAGAATGTTTGAAAATTTCACTTTTTTGTGAAAATATCCACTAAATGAGGGAATAATATCTGTGAGGGTACCCCAGGAGAGTTACAAATGTGTGTGGGTAGAATATATATCCCACGGGGGTAAAATTGAAAAAAGATGAAAAAAATTTTTTTTTGGACTTAGTCATTTTTTCAGTGTTTATCAGACTTTCAGATAGGGGAAATGTCAGTGAGCGTTCCGATTTCAGTTCCAGAGCGATTCGCCCGATGAGTCCTTCATATTTAGTCGTTTTCAGCCAATTTTCAGAATTTTTGAAAATTTCACTTTTTTGTAAAAAAATATCCACTAAATGAGGGAGTAATATGTGTGAGGGTACCCCAGGAGAGTTCCAAATGTGTTTGGGTAGAATATATATCCCACGGGGGTAAAATTGAAAAGAGTTGAAAAAAAAATTTTTTTAGACTTAGTCATTTTTCCGGCGTTAATCAGACTTTCAATTAGGGCAAATGTCAGTGAGCGTTCCGATTTCAGTTCCAGAGCGATTCGCCCGATGAGTCCTTCATATTTAGTCGTTTTCAGCCAATTTTCTGAATATTTAAAAATTTCACTTTTTTGTGAAAATATCCACTAAATGAGGGAATAATATGTGTGAGGGTACCCCAGGAGAGTTCCAAATGTGTGTGGGTAGAATATATATCCCACGGGGGTAAAATTGAAAAAAGTTTTAAAAAAATTTTTTTTTAGACTTAGTCATTTTTCCGGCGTTTATCAGACTTTCAGATAGGGGAAATGTCAGTGAGCATTCCGATTTCAGTTCCAGAGCAATTCGCCCGATGAGTCCTTCATATTTAGTCGTTTTCAGCCAATTTTCAGAATATTTGAAAATTTCACTTTTTTGTGAAAATATCCACTAAATGAGGGAATAATATGTGTGAGGGTACACCAGGAGAGTTCCAAATGTGTGTGGGTAGAATATATATCCCACGGGGGTAAAATTGAAAAAAGATGAAAAAAATTTTTTTTTGGACTTAGTCATTTTTTCAGCGTTTATCAGACTTTCAGATAGGGGAAATGTCAGTGAGCATTCCGATTTCAGTTCCAGAGCGATTCGCCCAATGAGTCCTTCATATTTAGTCGTTTTCAGCCAATTTTCTGAATTTTTGAAAATTTCACTTTTTTGTAAAAAAATATCCACTAAATGAGGGAGTAATATGTGTGAGGGTACCCCAGGAGAGTTCCAAATGTGTGTGGGTAGAATATATATCCCACGGGGGTAAAATTGAAAAAAGGTTAAAACATTTTTTTTTTGGACTTAGTCATTTTTTCAGCGTTTATCAGACTTTCAGATAGGGGAAATGTCAGTGAGCGTTCCGATTTCAGTTCCAGAGCGATTTGCCTGATGAGTCCTTCATATTTAGTCGTTTTCAGCCAATTTTCAGAATGTTTGAAAATTTCACTTTTTTGTGAAAATATCCACTAAATAAGGGAATAATATGTGTGAGGGTACCCCAGGAGAGTTCCAAATGTGTGTGGGTAGAATATATATCCCACGGGGGTAAAATTGAAAAAAGATGAAAAATTAATTTTTTTGACTTAGTCATTTTTCCGGCGTTTATCAGACTTTCAGATAGGGGAAATGTCAGTGAGCATTCCGATTTCAGTTCCAGAGCAATTCGCCCGATGAGTCCGTCATATTTAGTCGTTTTCAGCCAATTTTCAGAATATTTGAAAATTTCACTTTTTTGTGAAAATATCCACTAAATGAGGGAATAATATGTGTGAGGGTACACCAGGAGAGTTCCAAATGTGTGTGGGTAGAATATATATCCCACGGGGGTAAAATTGAAAAAAGATGAAAAAAATTTTTTTTTGGACATAGTCATTTTTTCAGCGTTTATCAGACTTTCAGTTAGGGGAAATGTCAGTGAGCATTCCGATTTCAGTTCCAGAGCGATTCGCCCGATGAGTCCTTCATATTTAGTCGTTTTCAGCCAATTCTCTGAATTTTTGAAAATTTCACTTTTTTGTAAAAAAATATCCACTAAATGAGGGAATAATATGTGTGAGGGTACCCCAGGAGAGTTCCATATGTGTGTGGGTAGAATATATATCCCACGGGGGTAAAATTGAAAAAAGTTTAAAACATTTTTTTTTTGGACTTAGTCATTTTTTCAGCGTTTATCAGACTTTCAGATAGGGGAAATGCCAGTGAGCATTCCGATTTCAGTTCCAGAGCGATTCGCCCGATGAGTCCTTCATATTTAGTCGTTTTCAGCCAATTTTCTGAATTTTTGAAAATTTCACTTTTTTGTGAAAATATCCACTAAATGAGGGAATAATATGTGTGAGGGTACCCCAGGAGAGTTCCAAATGTGTGTGGGTAGAATATATATCCCACGGGGGTAAGATTGAAAACAGGTGATAAAATATTTTTTTTGGACTTTGTCATTTTTTCAGCGTTTATCAGACTTTCAGATAGGGGAAATGTCAGTGAGCGTTCCGATTTCAGTTCCAGAGCGATTTGCCTGATGAGTCCTTCATATTTAGTCGTTTTCAGCCAATTTTCTGAATTTTTGAAAATTTCACTTTTTTGTGAAAATATCCAGTAAATGAGGGAATAATATGTGTGTGGGTACCCCAGGAGAGTTCCAAATGTGTGTGGGTAGAATATATATCCCACGGGGGTAAAATTGAAAAAAGTTTAAAAAAAATTTTTTTTGGACTTAGTCATTTTTCCGGCGTTAATCAGACTTTCAATTAGGGCAAATGTCAGTGAGCGTTCCGATTTCAGTTCCAGAGCGATTTGCCCGATGAGTCCTTCATATTTAGTCGTTTTCAGCCAATTTTCTGAATATTTGAAAATTTCACTTTTTTGTGAAAATATCCACTAAATGAGGGAATAATATGTGTGAGGGTACACCAGGAGAGTTCCAAATGTGTGTGGGTAGAATATATATCCCACGGGGGTAAAATTGAAAAAAGATGAAAAAAATTTTTTTTAGACTTAGTCATTTTTTCAGCGTTTATCAGACTTTCAGATAGGGGAAATGCCAGTGAGCATTCCGATTTCAGTTCCAGAGCGATTCGCCCGATGAGTCCTTCATATTTAGTCGTTTTCAGCCAATTTTCTGAATTTTTGAAAATTTCACTTTTTTGTAAAAAAATATCCACTAAATGAGGGAGTAATATGTGTGAGGGTACCCCAGGAGAGTTCCAAATGTGTGTGGGTAGAATATATATCCCACGGGGGTAAAATTGAAAAAAGGTGAAAATTTTTTTTGGGACTTAGTCATTTTTTCAGCGTTTATCAGACTTTCAGATAGGTGAAATGTCAGTGAGCATTCCGATTTCAGTTCCAGAGCAATTAGCCCGATGAGTACTTCATATTTAGTCGTTTTCAGCCACTTTTCCGAATTTTTGAAAATTTCACTTTTTTGTGAAAATATCCACGAAATGAGGGAATAATATATGTGAGGGTACCCCAGGAGAGTTCCAAATGTGTGTGGGTAGAATATATATCCCACGGGGGTAAAATTGAAAAAAGATGAAAAAATTTTTTTTTGGGAATTAGTCATTTTTTCAGCGTTTATCAGACTTTCAGATGGGGGAAATGTCAGTGAGCGTTCCGATTTCAGTTCCAGAGCGATTCGCCCGATGAGTCCTTCATATTTAGTCGTTTTCAGACAATTTTCAGAATTTTTGAAAATTTCACTTTTTTGTAAAAAAATATCCACTAAATGAGGGAGTAATATGTGTGAGGGTACCCCAGGAGAGTTCCAAATGTGTGTGGGTAGAATATATATCCCACGGGGGTAAAATTGAAAAAAGTTGAAAAAAAAATTTTTTTAGACTTAGTAATTTTTCCGGCGTTAATCAGACTTTCAATTAAGGCAAATGTCAGTGAGCGTTCCGATTTCAGTTCCAGAGCAATTCGCCCGATGAGTCCTTCATATTTAGTCGTTTTCAGCCAATTTTCTGAATATTTAAAAATTTCACTTTTTTGTGAAAATATCCACTAAATGAGGGAATAATATGTGTGAGGGTACCCCAGGAGATTTCCAAATGTGTGTGGGTAGAATATATATCCCACGGGGGTAAAATTGAAAAAAGTTTAAAAAAAATTTTTTTTAGACTTAGTCCTTTTTCCGGCGTTTATCAGACTTTCAGATAGGGGAAATGTCAGTGAGCGTTCCGATTTCAGTTCCAGAGCAATTCGCCCGATGAGTCCTTCATATTTAGTCGTTTTCAGCCAATTTTCAGAATGTTTGAAAATTTCACTTTTTTGTGAAAATATCCACTAAATGAGGGAATAATATCTGTGAGGGTACCCCAGGAGAGTTCCAAATGTGTGTGGGTAGAATATATATCCCACGGGGGTAAAATTGAAAAAAGTTTAAAACATTTTTTTTTTGGACTTAGTCATTTTTTCAGCGTTTATCAGACTTTCAGATAGGGGAAATGCCAGTGAGCATTCCGATTTCAGTTCCAGAGCGATTCGCCCGATGAGTCCTTCATATTTAGTCGTTTTCAGCCAATTTTCTGAATTTTTGAAAATTTCACTTTTTTGTAAAAAAATATCCACTAAATGAGGGAGTAATATGTGTGAGGGTACCCCAGGAGAGTTCCAAATGTGTGTGGGTAGAATATATATCCCACGGGGGTAAAATTGAAAAAAGGTGAAAATTTGTTTTGGGACTTAGTCATTTTTTCAGCGTTTATCAGACTTTCAGATAGGGGAAATGTCAGTGAGCATTCCGATTTCAGTTCCAGAGCAATTAGCCCGATGAGTCCTTCATATTTAGTCGTTTTCAGCCACTTTTCCGAATTTTTGAAAATTTCACTTTTTTGTGAAAATATCCACGAAATGAGGGAATAATATATGTGAGGGTACCCCAGGAGAGTTCCAAATGTGTGTGGGTAGAATATATATCCCACGGGGGTAAAATTGAAAAAAGGTGAAAAATTTTTTTTTTGGACTTAGTCATTTTTTCAGCGTTTATCAGACTTTCAGATAGGGGAAATGTCAGTGAGCATTCCGATTTCAGTTCCAGAGCGATTCGCCCGATGAGTCCTTCATATTTAGTCGTTTTCAGCCAATTTTCTGAATTTTTGAAAATTTCACTTTTTTGTAAAAAAATATCCACTAAATGAGGGAGTAATATGTGTGAGGGTACCCCAGGAGAGTTCCAAATGTGTGTGGGTAGAATATATATCCCACGGGGGTAAAATTGAAAAAAGGTGAAAATTTTTTTTGGGACTTAGTCATTTTTTCAGCGTTTATCAGACTTTCAGATAGGGGAAATGTCAGTGAGCATTCCGATTTCAGTTCCAGAGCAATTAGCCCGATGAGTCCTTCATATTTAGTCGTTTTCAGCCACTTTTCCGAATTTTTGAAAATTTCACTTTTTTGTGAAAATATCCACGAAATGAGGGAATAATATATGTGAGGGTACCCCAGGAGAGTTCCAAATGTGTGTGGGTAGAATATATATCCCACGGGGGTAAAATTGAAAAAAGATGAAAAAAATTTTTTTTGGGAATTAGTCATTTTTTCAGCGTTTATCAGACTTTCAGATAGGGGAAATGTCAGTGAGCGTTCCGATTTCAGTTCCAGAGCGATTCGCCCGATGAGTCCTTCATATTTAGTCGTTTTCAGACAATTTTCAGAATTTTTGAAAATTTCACTTTTTTGTAAAAAAATATCCACTAAATGAGGGAGTAATATGTGTGAGGGTACCCCAGGAGAGTTCCAAATGTGTGTGGGTAGAATATATATCCCACGGGGGTAAAATTGAAAAAAGTTGAAAAAAAAATTTTTTTAGACTTAGTCATTTTTACGGCGTTAATCAGACTTTCAATTAAGGCAAATGTCAGTGAGCGTTCCGATTTCAGTTCCAGAGCAATTCGCCCGATGAGTCCTTCATATTTAGTCGTTTTCAGCCAATTTTCTGAATATTTAAAAATTTCACTTTTTTGTGAAAATATCCACTAAATGAGGGAATAATATGTGTGAGGGTACCCCAGGAGATTTCCAAATGTGTGTGGGTAGAATATATATCCCACGGGGGTAAAATTGAAAAAAGTTTAAAAAAAATTTTTTTTAGACTTAGTCCTTTTTCCGGCGTTTATCAGACTTTCAGATAGGGGAAATGTCAGTGAGCGTTCCGATTTCAGTTCCAGAGCAATTCGCCCGATGAGTCCTTCATATTTAGTCGTTTTCAGCCAATTTTCAGAATGTTTGAAAATTTCACTTTTTTGTGAAAATATCCACTAAATGAGGGAATAATATCTGTGAGGGTACCCCAGGAGAGTTCCAAATGTGTGTGGGTAGAATATATATCCCACGGGGGTAAAATTGAAAAAAGGTGAAAATTTGCTTTGGGACTTAGTCATTTTTTCAGCGTTTATCAGACTTTCAGATAGGGGAAATGTCAGTGAGCATTCCGATTTCAGTTCCAGAGCAATTAGCCCGATGAGTCCTTCATATTTAGTCGTTTTCAGCCACTTTTCCGAATTTTTGAAAATTTCACTTTTTTGTGAAAATATCCACGAAATGAGGGAATAATATATGTGAGGGTACCCCAGGAGAGTTCCAAATGTGTGTGGGTAGAATATATATCCCACGGGGGTAAAATTGAAAAAAGGTGAAAAATTTTTTTTTTGGACTTAGTCATTTTTTCAGCGTTTATCAGACTTTCAGATAGGGGAAATGTCAGTGAGCATTCCGATTTCAGTTCCAGAGCGATTCGCACGATGAGTCCTTCATATTTAGTCGTTTTCAGCCAATTTTCTGAATTTTTGAAAATTTCACTTTTTTGTAAAAAAATATCCACTAAATGAGGGAGTAATATGTGTGAGGGTACCCCAGGAGAGTTCCAAATGTGTGTGGGTAGAATATATATGCCACGGGGATAAAATTGAAAAAAGGTGAAAATTTTTTTTGGGACTTAGTCATTTTTTCAGCGTTTATCAGACTTTCAGATAGGGGAAATGTCAGTAAGCGTTCTGATTTCAATTCCAGAGCGATTCGCTCGATGAGTCCTTCATATTAAGTTGTTTTCAGCCAATTTTCAGAATTTTTGAAAATTTCACTTTTTTGTGAAAATATCCACTAAATGAATGAATAATATGTGTGAGGGTACCCCAGGAGAGTTCCATATGTGTGTGGGTAGAATATATATCCCACGGGGGTAAAATTGAAAAAAGGTGAAAAATTTTTTTGGGACTTAGTCATTTTTTCAGCGTTTATCAGACTTTCAGATAGGGGAAATGTCAGTGAGCATTCCGATTTCAGTTCCAGAGCAATTAGCCCGATGAGTCCTTCATATTTAGTCGTTTTCAGCCACTTTTCAGAATTTTTGAAAATTTCACTTTTTTGTGAAAATATCCACGAAATGAGGGAATAATATGTGTGAGGGTACCCCAGGAGAGTTCCAAATGTTTGTGGGTAGAATATATATCCCACGGGGGTAAAATTGAAAAAAGGTGAAAAATTTTTTTTTTTTGGACTTAGTCATTTTTTCAGCGTTTATCAGACTTTCAGATAGGGTAAATGTCAGTGAGTGTTCCGATTTCAGTTCCAGAGCGATTCGCCCGATGAGTCCTTCATATTTAGTCGTTTTCAGCCAATTTTCTGAATTTTTGAAAATTTCACTTTTTTGTGAAAATATCCACTAAATGAGGGAATAATATGTGTGAGGGTACCCCAGGAGAGTTCCAAATGTGTGTGGGTAGAATATATATCCTACGGGGTAAAATTGAATAAAGGTGAAAAAATTTTTTTTTTTGACTTAGTCATTTTTCCGGCGTTTATCTGACTTTCAAATAGGGGAAATGTCAGTGAGCGTTCCGATTTCAGTTCCAGAGCGATTCGCCCGATGAGTCCTTTATATTTAGTCGTTTTCAGCCAATTTTCAGAATTTTTGAAAATTTCACTTTTTTGTGAAAATATCCTCTAAATGAGGGAATAATATGTGTGAGGGTACCCCAGGAGAGTTCCAAACTTGTGTGGGTAGAATATATATCCCACGGTGGTAAAATTGAAAAAAGATGAAAAAAATTTTTTTTTGGACCTAGTCATTTTTTCAGCGTTTATCAGACTTTCAGATAGGGGAGATGTCAGTGAGCGTTCCGATTTCAGTTCCAGAGCGATTCGCCCGATGAGTCCTTCATATTTAGTCGTTTTCAGCCAATTTTCTGAATTTTTGAAAATTTCACTTTTTTGTAAAAAAATATCCACTAAATGAGGGAATAATATGTGTGAGGGTACCCCAGGAGAGTTCCAAATGTGTGTGGGTAGAATATATATACCACGGGGGTAAAATTGAAAAAAGGTTAAAAAAATTTTTTTTTTCGACCTAGTCATTTTTCCGGCGTTAATCAGACTTTCAATTAGGGCAAATGTCAGTGAGCATTCCGATTTCAGTTCCAGAGCGATTTTCCCGATGAGTCCTTCATATTTAGTCGTTTTCAGCCAATTTTATGAATATTTGAAAATTTCACTTTTTTGTGAAAATATCCACTAAATGAGGGAATAATATGTGTGAGGGTACACCAGGAGAGTTCCAAATGTGTGTGGGTAGAATATATATCCCACGGGGGTAAAATTGAAAAAAGATGAAAAAAATTTTTTTTTGGACTTAGTCATTTTTCCGGCGTTAATCAGACTTTCAATTAGGGCAAATGTCAGTGAGCGTTCCGATTTCAGTTCCAGAGCGATTCGCCCGATGAGTCCTTCATATTTAGTCGTTTTCAGCCAATTTTCTGAATATTTAAAAATTTCACTTTTTTGTGAAAATATCCACTAAATGAGGGAATAATATGTGTGACTGTACCCCAGGAGAGTTCCAAATGTGTGTGGGTAGAATATATATCCCACGGGGGTAAAATTGAAAGAAGGTTAAAACATTTTTTTTTTGGACTTAGTCATTTTTTCAGCGTTTATCAGACTTTCAGATAGGGGAAATGTCAGTGAGCATTCCGATTTCAGTTCCAGAGCGATTCGCCCGATGAGTCGTTCATATTTAGTAGTTTTCAGCCAATTTTCTGAATTTTTGAAAATTTCACTTTTTTGTGAAAATATCCACTAAATGAGGGAATAATATGTGTGAGGGAACCCAGGAGAATTCCAAATGTGTGTGGGTAGAATATATATCCCACGGGAGTAAAATTGAAAACAGGTGAAAAAATATTTTTTTTGGACTTAGTCATTTTTTCAGCGTTTATCAGACTTTCAGATAGGGGAAATGTCAGTGAGCGTTCCGATTTCAGTTCCAGAGCGATTTGCCTGATGAGTCCTTCATATTTAGTCGTTTTCAGCCAATTTTCAGAATTTTTGAAAATTTCACTTTTTTGTGAAAATATCCACTAAATGAGGGAATAATATGTGTGAGGGTACCCCAGGAGAGTTCCATATGTTTGTGGGTAGAATATATATCCCATGGGGTTAAAATTGAAAAAAGGTGAAACATTTTTTTGGGACTTAGTCATTTTTTCAGCGTTTATCAGACTTTCAGATAGGGGAAATGTCAGTGAGCGTTCCGATTTCAGTTCCAGAGCGATTTGCCCGATGAGTCCTTCATATTTAGTCGTTTTCAGCCAATTTTCTGAATATTTGAAAATTTCATTTTTTTGTGAAAATATCCACTAAATGAGGGAATAATATGTGTGAGGGTACTCCAGGAGAGTTCCAAATGTGTGTGGGTAGAATATATATCCCACGGGGGTAAAATTGAAAAAAGATGAAAAAAATTTTTTTTTGGACTTAGTCATTTTTCCGGCGTTAATCAGACTTTCAATTAGGGCAAATGTCAGTGAGCGTTCCGATTTCAGTTCCAGAGCAATTCGCCCGATGAGTCCTTCATATTTAGTCGTTTTCAGCCAATTTTCAGAATGTTTGAAAATTTCACTTTTTTGTGAAAATATCCACTAAATGAGGGAATAATATCTGTGAGGGTACCCCAGGAGAGTTCCAAATGTGTGTGGGTAGAATATATATCCCACGGGGGTAAAATTGAAAAAAGGTTAAAACATTTTTTTTTTGGACCTAGTCATTTTTCCGGCTTTAATCAGACTTTCAATTAGGGCAAATGTCAGTGAGCGTTCCGATTTCAGTTCCAGAGCGATTTGCCCGATGAGTCCTTCATATTTAGTCGTTTTCAGCCAATTTTCAGAATGTTTGAAAATTTCACTTTTTTGTGAAAATATCCACTAAATGAGGGAATAATATCTGTGAGGGTACCCCAGGAGAGTTCCAAATGTGTGTGGGTAGAATATATATCCCACGGGGGTAAAATTGAAAAAAGGTTAAAACATTTTTTTTTTGGACTTAGTCATTTTTTCAGCGTTTATCAGACTTTCAGATAGGGGAAATGTCAGTGAGCGTTCCGATTTCAGTTCCAGAGCGATTTGCCTGATGAGTCCTTCATATTTAGTCGTTTTCAGCCAATTTTCAGAATGTTTGAAAATTTCACTTTTTTGTGAAAATATCCACTAAATAAGGGAATAATATGTGTGAGGGTACCCCAGGAGAGTTCCAAATGTGTGTGGGTAGAATATATATCCCACGGGGGTAAAATTGAAAAAAGATGAAAAATTATTTTTTTTGACTTAGTCATTTTTCCGGCGTTTATCAGACTTTCAGATAGGGGAAATGTCAGTGAGCATTCCGATTTCAGTTCCAGAGCAATTCGCCCGATGAGTCCTTCATATTTAGTCGTTTTCAGCCAATTTTCAGAATTTTTGAAAATTTCACTTTTTTGTGAAAATATCCACGAAATGAGGGAATAATATGTGTGAGGGTACCCCAGGAGAGTTCCAAATGTGTGTGGGTAGAATATATATCCCACGGGGGTAAAATTGAAAAAAGGTGAAAAAAATTTTTTTTTTGACTTAGTCATTTTTTCAGCGTTTATCAGACTTTCAGATAGGGTAAATGTCAGTGAGTGTTCTTATTTCAGTTCCAGAGCGATTCGCCCGATGAGTCCTTCATATTTAGTCGTTTTCAGCCAATTTTCTGAATTTTTGAAAATTTCACTTTTTTATGAAAATATCCACTAAATGAGGGAATAATATGTGTGAGGGTACCCCAGGAGAGTTCCAAATGTGTGTGGGTAGAATATATATCCCACGGGGGTAAAATTGAAAAAAGGTGAAAAAAATCTTTTTTTTGACTTAGTCATTTTTCCGGCGTTTATCAGACTTTCAGATAGGGGAAATGTCAGTGAGCGTTCCGATTTCAGTTCCAGAGCAATTCGCCCGATGAGTCCTTCATATTTAGTCGTTTTCAGCCAATTTTCAGAATTTTTGAAAATTTCACTTTTTTGTGAAAATATCCACTAAATGAGGGAATAATATGTGTGAGGGTACCCCAGGAGAGTTCCAAATGTGTGTGGGTAGAATATATATCCCACTGAGGTAAAATTGAAAAAAGATGAAAAAAATTTTTTTTTGACTTAGTCATTTTTCCGACGTTTATCAGACTTTCAGAGAGGGGAAATGTCAGTGAGCGTTCCGATTTCAGTTCCAGAGCGATTTGCCTGATGAGTCCTTCATATTTAGTCGTTTTCAGCCAATTTTCTGAATTTTTGAAAATTTCACTTTTTCGTGAAAATATCCACTAAATGAGGGAATAATATGTGTGAGGGTACCCCAGGAGAGTTCCAAATGTGTGTGGGTAGAATATATATCCCACGGGGGTAAAATTGAAAAAAGATGAAAAAATTTTTTTTTTGACTTAGTCATTTTTCCGGCGTTTATCAGACTTTCAGATAGGGGAAATGTCAGTGAGCGTTCCGATTTCAGTTCCAGAGCGATTCGCCCGATGAGTCCTTCATATTTAGTTGTTTTCAGCCAATTTTCAGAATTTTTGAAAATTTCACTTTTTTATGAAAATATCCACTAAATGAGGGAATAATATGTGTAAGGGTACCCCAGGAGAGTTCCAAATGTGTGTGGGTAGAATTTATATCCCACGGGGGTAAAATTGAAAAAAGCTGAAAAATTTTTTTTTTTGACTTAGTCATTTTTCCGGCGTTTAGCAGACTTTCAGATAGGGGAAATGTCAGTGAGCGTTCTGATTTCAGTTCCAGAGCAATTTGCCCGATGAGTCTTTCATATTTAGTCGTTTTCAGCCAATTTTCTGAATTTTTGAAAATTTCACTTTTTTGTAAAAAAATATCCACTAAATGAGGGAATAATATGTGTGAGGGTACCCCAGGAGAGTTCCAAATGTGCGTGGGTAGAATATATATCCCACAGGGGTAAAATTGAAAAAAGGTGAAACATTTTTTTTTTTGGACTTAGTCATTTTTTCAGCGTTTATCAGACTTTCAGATAGGGGAAATGTCAGTGAGCGTTCCGATTTCAGTTCCAGAGCAATTCGCCCGATGAGTCCTTCATATTTAGTCGTTTTCAGCCAATTTTCAGAATTTTTGAAAATTTCACTTTTTTGTGAAAATATCCACGAAATGAGGGAATAATATGTGTGAGGGTACCCCAGGAGAGTTCCAAATGTGTGTGGGTAGAATATATATCCCACGAGGGTAAAATTGAAAAAAGGTGAAAAATTTTTTTGGGACTTAGTCATTTTTTCAGCGTTTATCAGACTTTCAGATAGGGGAAATGTCAGTGAGCGTTCCGATTTCAGTTCCAGAGCGATTTGCCTGATGAGTCCTTCATATTTAGTCATTTTCAGCCAATTTTCTGAATTTTTGAAAATTTCACTTTTTTTGTGAAAATATCCACTAAATGAGGGAATAATATGTTTGAGGGTACCCCAGGAGAGTTCCAAATGTGTGTGGGTAGAATATATATCCCACGGGGGTAAAATTGAAAAAAGATGAAAACATTTTTTTTTTGACTTAGTCATTTTTCCGGCGTTTATCAGACTTTCAGAGAGGGGAAATGTCAGTGAGCAATCCGATTTCAGTTCCAGAGCAATTCTCCCGATGAGTCCTTCATATTTAGTCGTTTTCAGCCAATTTTCTGAATTTTTGAAAATGTCACTTTTTTGTGAAAATATCCACTAAATGAGGGAATAATATGTGTGATGGTACCCCAGGAGAGTTCCAAATGTGCGTGGGTAGAATATATATCCCACGGGGGTAAAAATGAAAAAAGGTGAAAAATTTTTTTTTTTGGACTTAGTCATTTCTTCAGCGTTTATCAGACTTTCAGATAGGGGAAATGTCAGTGAACGTTCCGATTTCAGTTCCAGAGCAATTCGCCCGATGAGTCCTTCATATTTAGTCGTTTTCAGCCAATTTTCAGAATTTTTGAAAATTTCACTTTTTTGTGAAAATATCCACGAAATGAGGGAATAATATGTGTGAGGGTACCCCAGGAGAGTTCCAAATGTGTGTAGGTAGAATATATATCCCACGGGGGTAAAATTGAAAAAAGTAAAAAAAAATTTTTTGGGGACTTAGTCATTTTTTCAGCGTCTATCAGACTTTCAGATAGTGGAAATGTCAGTGAGCGTTCCGATTTCAGTTCCAGAGCGATTTGCCTGATGAGTCCTTCATATTTAGTCATTTTCAGCCAATTTTCTGAATTTTTGAAAATTTCACTTTATTGTGAAAATATCCACTAAATGAGGGAATAATATGTTTGAGGGTACCCCAGGAGAGTTCCAAATGTGTGTGGGTAGAATATATATCCCACGGGGTAAAATTGAAAAAAGGTGAAAAAAATTTTTTTTTTGACTTAGTCATTTTTCTGGCGTTTATCAGACTTTCAGATAGGGGAAATGTCAGTGAGCATTCCGATTTCAGTTCCAGAGCAAATCGCCCGATGAGTCCTTCATATTTAGTCGTTTTCAGCCAATTTTCAGAATTTTTGAAAATTTCACTTTTTTGTGAAAATATCCACTAAATGAGGGAATAATATGTGTGAGGGTACCCCAGGAGAGTTCCAAATGTGTGTGGGTAGTATATATATCCCACGGGGGTAAAATTGAAAAAAGTTGAAAACATTTTTTTTTTAGACTTAGTCATTTTTCCGGCGTTTATCAGACTTTCAGATAGGGGGAATGTCAGTGAGCATTCCGATTTAAGTTCTAGAGCGATTCGCCTGATGAGTTGTTCATATTTAGTCATTTTCAGCTAATTTTCAGAGTTTTTGAAAATTTCACTTTTTTGTGAAAATATCCACTAAATGAGGGAATAAAATGTGTGAGGGTACCCCAGGAGAGTTCCAAATGTGTGTGGGTAAAAGATATATCCCATGGGGGTAAAATTGAAAAAAGTTTTAAAAAAATTTTTTTGAGACTTAGTAATTTTTCCGGCGTTTATCAGACTATCAGTTAGAGGAAATGTCAGTGAGCGTTCCAATTTCAGTTCCAGAGCGATTTGCCCGATGAGTCGTTCATATTTAGTCGTTTTCAGCCAATTTTCTGAAATTTTGAAAATTTCCCTTTTTTGTGAAAATATCCACTAACTGAGGGAATATCTGTGAGGGTACCCCAGGAGAGTTCCAAATGTGTGTGGGTAGAATATATATCCCACGGAGGTAAAATTGAAAAAAGGTGAAAAAAAATTTTTTTTTCCCCTTAGTCATTTTTTCAGCGTTTATCAGACTTTCAGATAGGGGAAATGTCAGTGAGCGTTCCGATTTCAGTACCAGAGTGATTCTCCCGATGAGTGCTTCATATTTAGTCGTTTTCAGCCAATTTTCAGAATTTTTGAAAATTTCACTTTTTTGTGAAAATATCCACTAAATGAGGGAATAATATGTGTGAGGGTACCCCAGGAGAGTTCCAAATGTGTGTGGGTAGAATATATATCCCACGGGGGTAAAATTGAAAAAAGGTTACAACATTTTTTTTTTGGACTTAGACATTTTTTCAGCGTTTATCAGACTTTCAGATAGGGGAAATGTCAGTGAGCATTCCGATTTCAGTACCAGAGCGATTCGCCCGATGAGTCCTTCATATTTAGTCGTTTTCAGCCAATTTTCTGAATTTTTGAAAATTTCACTTTTTTGTGAAAATATCCACTAAATGAGGGAATAATATGTGTGAGGGTACAACAGGAGAGTTCCAAATGTGTGTGGGTAGAATATGTATCCCACGGGGGTAAAATTCAAAAAAGGTGAAAAATAATTTTTTTTAGA
Source organism: Phyllobates terribilis (assembly GCF_046119375.1). Classification (NCBI taxonomy): domain Eukaryota; kingdom Metazoa; phylum Chordata; class Amphibia; order Anura; family Dendrobatidae; genus Phyllobates; species Phyllobates terribilis. The sequence continues at coordinate 6,461,578 of NW_027362838.1, read as the reverse complement.
ACTAGTCATTTTTTCAGCGTTTATCAGACTTTCAGATAGGGGAAATGTCAGTGAGCGTTACGGTTTCAGTTCCAGAGCGATTCGACCGATGAGTCCTTCATATTTAGTCGTTTTCAGCCAATTTTCTGAATTTTTGAAAATTTCACTTTTTTGTGAAAATATCCACTCAATGAGGGAATAATATGTGTGAGGGTACCCCAGGAGAGTTCCAAATGTGTGTGGGTAGAATATATATCCCACGGGGGTAAGATTGAAAAAAGGTGAAAAAATATTTTTTTTGGATTTAGTCATTTTTCCGGCGTTTATCAGACTTTCAGATAGGGGAAATGTCATTGAGCATTCCAATTTTAGTTCCAGAGCGATTCGCCCGATGAGTCCTTCATATTTAGTCGTTTCTTAGCCAATCTTCTGAATTTTTGAAAATTTCACTTTTTTGTGAAAATATCCACTAAATGAGGAAATAATATGTGTGAGGGTACCCCAGGAGAGTTCCAAATGTGTGTGGGTAGAATATGTATCCCACGGGGGTAAAATTGAAAAAAGTTGAAAACATTTTTTTTTGGACTTAGTCATTTTTCCGGCGTTTATCAGACTTTCAGATAGGGGAAATGTCAGTGAGCGTTCCGATTTCAGTTCCAGAGTGATTCGTCCGATGAGTCCTTCATATTTAGTCGTTTTCAGCCAATTTTCAGAATTTTTGAAAATTTCACTTTTTTGTGAAAATATCCACTAAATGAGGGAATAATATGTGTGAGGGTACCCCAGGAGAGTTCCAAATGTGTGTGGGTAGAATATATATCCCACGGGGGTAAAATTGAAAAAAGATGAAAACATTTTTTTGGGGACTTAGTAATTTTTTCAGCGTTTATCAGACTTTCAGATAGGGGAAATGTCAGCGAGCGCTCCGATTTCAGTTCCAGCGCGATTCTCCCGATGAGTCCTTCATATTCAGTCGTTCTCAGCCAATTTTCTGAATTTTTGAATTTTTCACTTTTTTGGGAAAATATCCACTAAATAAAGGAATAATATGTGTGAGGGTACAACAGGAGAGTTCCAAATGTGTGTGGATAGAATATATATCCCACGGGGGTAAAATTGAAAACAGGTGAAAAAAATATTTTTTTGGACTTTGTCATTTTTCCGGCATTTAACAGGCTTTCAGATAGGGGAAATGTCAGTGAGCGTTCCGATTTCAGTTCCAGAGCGATTCGCCCAATGAGTCCTTCATATTTAGTCGTTTACAGCCAATTTTCTGAATTTTTGAAAATTTCACTTTTTTGTGAAAACATCCACTAAATGAGGGAATAATATGTGTGAAGGTACCCCAGGAGAGTTCCAAATGTGTGTGGGTAGAATATATATCCCACGGGGGTAAAATTGAAAAAAGTTTAAAAAAAAATTTTTTTTTGACATAGTCATTTTTCCGGCATTTATCAGACTTTCAGATAGGGGCATTGCCAGTGAGCATTCCGATTTCAGTTCCAGAGCGATTCGCCCGATGAGTCCTTCATATTTAGTCGTTTTCAGCCAATTTTCAGAATTTTTGAAAATTACACTTTTTTGTGAAAATATCCACTAAATGAGGGAATAATATGTGTGAGGGTACCCCAGGAGAGTTCCAAATGTGTGTGGGTAGTATATATATCCCACGGGGGTAAAATTGAAAAAAGTTGAAAACATTTTTTTTTTAGACTTAGTCATTTTTCCGGCGTTTATCAGACTTTCAGATAGGGGGAATGTCAGTGAGCATTCCGATTTAAGTTCCAGAGCGATTCGCCTGATGAGTCGTTCATATTTAGTCATTTTCAGCTAATTTTCAGAATTTTTGAAAATTTCACTTTTTTGTGAAAATATCCACTAAATGAGGGAATAAAATGTGTGAGGGTACCCCAGGAGAGTTCCAAATGTGTGTGGGTAAAAGATATATCCCATGGGGGTAAAATTGAAAAAAGTTTTAAAAAAATTTTTTTGGGACTTTGTAATTTTTCCGGCGTTTATCAGACTTTCAGTTAGAGGAAATGTCAGTGAGCGTTCCGATTTCAGTACCAGAGCGATTCTCCCGATGAGTGCTTCATATTTAGTCGTTTTCAGCCAATTTTCAGAATTTTTGAAAATTTCACTTTTTTGTGAAAATATCCACTACATGAGGGAATAATATGTGTGAGGGTACCCCAGGAGAGATCCAAATGTGTGTGGGTAGAATATATATTCCACGGAGATAAAATTGAGAAAAGGTGAAAAAAAAATTTTTTTTGGACTTTGTCATTTTTCCGGCGTTTATCAGACTTTCAGATAGGGGAAATGTCAGTGAGCGTTCCAATTTCAGTTCCAGAGCGATTCGCCCAATGAGTCCTTCATATTCAGTCGTTTTCAGCCAATTTTCTGAATTTTTGAAAATTTCACTTTTTTGTGAAAATATCCACTAAATGAGGGAATAATATGTGTGAGGGTACAACAGGAGAGTTCCAAATGTGTGTGGGTAGAATATGTATCCCACGGGGGTAAAATTCAAAAAAGGTGAAAAATAATTTTTTTTAGACCTAGTCATTTTTTCAGCGTTTATCAGATTTTCAGATAGGGGAAATGTCAGTGAGCGTTACGGTTTCAGTTCCAGAGCGATTCGACCGATGAGTCCTTCATATTTAGTCGTTTTCAGCCAATTTTCTGAATTTTTGAAAATTTCACTTTTTTGTGAAAATATCCACTCAATGAGGGAATAATATGTGTGAGGGCACCCCAGGAGAGTTCCAAATGTGTGTGGGTAGAATATATATCCCACGGGGGTAAAATTGAAAAAAGGTGAAAAAATATTTTTTTTGGATTTAGTCATTTTTCCGGCGTTTCTCAGACTTTCAGATAGGGGAAATGTCATTGAGCATTCCAGTTTTAGTTCCAGAGCGATTCGCCCGATGAGTCCTTCATATTTAGTCGTTTTCAGCCAATCTTCTGAATTTTTGAAAATTTCACTTTTTTGTGAAAATATCCACTAAATGAGGAAATAATATGTGTGAGGGTACCCCAGGAGAGTTCCAAATGTGTGTGGGTAGAATATGTATCCCACGGGGGTAAAATTGAAAAAAGTTGAAAACATTTTTTTTTGGACTTAGTCATTTTTCCGGCGTTTATCAGACTTTCAGATAGGGGAAATATCAGTGAGCGTTCCGATTTCAGTTCCAGAGTGATTCGTCCGATGAGTCCTTCATATTTAGTCGTTTTCAGCCAATTTTCAGAATTTTTGAAAATTTCACTTTTTTGTGAAAATATCCACTAAATGAGGGAATAATATGTGTGAGGGTACCCCAGGAGAGTTCCAAATGTGTGTGGGTAGAATATATATCCCACGGGGGTAAAATTGAAAAAAGGTGAAAACATTTTTTTGGGGACTTAGTCATTTTTTCAGCGTTTATCAGACTTTCAGATAGGGGAAATGTCAGCGAGCGCTCCGATTTCAGTTCCAGCGCGATTCTCCCGATGAGTCCTTCATATTCAGTCGTTCTCAGCCAATTTTCTGAATTTTTGAATTTTTCACTTTTTTGGAAAAATATCCACTAAATAAAGGAATAATATGTGTGAGGGTACAACAGGAGAGTTCCAAATGTGTGTGGATAGAATATATATCCCACGGGGGTAAAATTAAAAAAAGGTGAAAAAAATATTTTTTTGGACTTTGTCATTTTTCCGGCATTTAACAGGCTTTCAGATAGGGGAAATGTCAGTGAGCGTTCCGATTTCAGTTCCAGAGCGATTCGCCCAATGAGTCCTTCATATTTAGTCGTTTACAGACAATTTTCTGAATTTTTGAAAATTTCACTTTTTTGTGAAAACATCCACTAAATGAGGGAATAATATGTGTGAGGGTACCCCAGGAGAGTTCCAAATGTGTGTGGGTAGAATATATATCCCACGGGGGTAAAATTGAAAAAAGTTTAAAAAAAAATTTTTTTTTCACATAGTCATTTTTCCGGCATTTATCAGACTTTCAGATAGGGGCATTGCCAGTGAGCATTCCGATTTCAGTTCCAGAGCGATTCGCCCGATGAGTCCTTCATATTTAGTCGTTTTCAGCCAATTTTCTGAATTTTTGAAAATTTCACTTTTTTGGGAAAATATCCACTAAATGAGGGAAAAATATGTGTGAGGGTTCCCCAGGAGAGTTCCAAATGTGTGTGGGTAGAATATATATCCCACGGGGGCAAAATTGAAATTTTTTTTTTTTTCGACTTAGTCATTTTTCCGGCGTTTATCAGACTTTCAGATAGGGGAAATGTCAGTGAGCGTTCCAATTTCAGTTCCAGAGCGATTTGCCCGATGAGTAGTGTTGAGCGATACCTTCCGATATCAGGAAATATCGTATCGGATTGGATCGGGCCGATACCCAAAAAGTATCGGATATCGATACTTGGGACACAGTATCGGAATGAAATTAAACCCTTTCTTTCCTTGTAGGTTAATTCTACATGAAGTAAAACAACTAAGAATAATGTAGAATGACATGAAAAGCCGGCAATTCATCAGCGGCATTCACCGGTACCCGACAATTTACAACAGAAAGAATAGAGCTTCACACATAGATTAGGTAGATAGAACCATGTCAGTCACATATATATGAAGTACAGTGACAGTGTTGCTTACTGTACTTGTCATTTAGTGTAAAGGATTTATTTAAAAAAATATTAGTGTTTTCGTGCACCGTCTCTTTAAAAAAGCCGGCCGGCAATTCAGCATCTGTACCCGACAATTTATAACAGACAGAATAGAGCATCACACATAGATTAGATAGATAGAAACATGTCAGTCACATATATATGAAGTACAGTGACAGTGTTGGTTACTGTACTTGTCATTTAGTGTAAAGGATTTATTTAAAAAAATAATAGTGTTTTCATGCACCGTCTCTTTAAAAAAGCCGGCCGGCAATTCAGCATCTGTACCCAACAATTTAGAATAGAAAGAATAGAGAATCACACATAGATTAGATAGATAGAAACATGTCAGTCACATATATATGAAGTACAGTGACAGTGTTGATTACTGTACTTGTCATTTAGTGTTAAAATAAAGGATTTATTTAAAAAAAAATTGGCGTGGGGTTCCCCTTAATTTTAGGCTCTAGCGGAGGTTAAGCAGACAGCTGGGGCAGATGTTTGAAGCCTGGGAAGGGGGTAATACCCACGGAGCTTACCAGGCTACTAATATCAGCCCCCAGCTGAATACCTAGCCTTTACTAGCTATTAAAATGTAGGACCCCCCCAAAAAAATAACGTGGGGTCCCCCCTAATTTAATAGCTAGCAAAGGCTAGGCAGACAGCTGGGGGCTGATATTAATAGCCCAGGAAGGGAGCCATGAATATTGGCCCCCTCCCAGGCTAGAAACACCAGCCGTCAGCCGCCCCAGAAATGGCGAATCCATAGGATGCGCCAATTCTGGCACTTAGCCTCGCTCTTCCCACTGCCCTGTAGCGGTGGCAGTGGGGTAATAGTGCTGGGGTTGATGTCAGCTTATAATGCCAGCTGACATCAAGCCCAGGTTAGTAATGGAGAGGCGTCTATAAGACACCCCCATTACTAACCCCATAGTCAAAGTTAAAGAAAAACACAAACACCCAGAATAAAGTCATTTAATTGAAATAAACACACAATTCTTTATTGTTCTAAATTAAACCATACTTACCATCACGCCCATTCCAGCTGAAGCCAACGATCTCCTGTAATAAAAGAAAAATAATAAAGCAACCTCATCCTTACCTTTCCATGGTTCCCACGACAGCTTCAGCTCTGCTACATCGAGATGACAGGCTGGACCGCAGCAGAACGCTGCCATCCAGCCTGTCATCCCGCAGACACTGAGAAGCGCAGGCATGCTTGCGTTCCTCAGTGTCTCTCTGTGACGTCATCCAGATGAGCCGAGTTCATGTCCAATGAACTCAGCTCACATCATGCACGAAAATTCTCACGCTGAAGTGCTGAGTGCAGGAGAATTTTCCCACGCTGTCAGTGACGTGCATGAGGTGAGCTGAGTTCATTGGACATGAACTCGGCTCATCTGGATGCCGTCACAGCCAGACACTGAGGAGCGCAAGCATGCCTGCGCTTCTCAGTGTCTGCGGGATGACAGGCTGGATGGCAGCGTTCTGCAGCGGTCCAGCCTGTCATCTCGATGTAGCAGAGCTGAAGCTGTCGTGGGAACCATGGAAAGGTAAGGATGAGGTTGCTTTATTATTTTACTTTTATTGCAGGAGATCGTTGGCTTCAGCTGGAATGGGCGTGACGGTAAGTATGGTTTAATTTAGAACAATAAAGAATTGTGTGTTTATTTCAATTAAAGGACTTTATTCTGGGTGTTTGTGTTTTTTTAAATACTTTACTAGAAATTCATGGTGGTCATGTCTAATATTGGCGTGACCCCATGAATTTCGGGCTTAGGGCCAGCTGATAATGCCAAGCTGGCCTTAACCCCTTTATTACCCAGTGAGCCACCGTACCAGGGCCCTGGATGAGTTGGGTACAGCGCCAGAAGATGGCGCTTCTATGAACGCGACATTTTCTGGGGCGACTGCGGACTGCAATTTGCAGCGGGTGGGGCCCAGAAAGCTTGGGTCTCCCTGCGCTGCAGATTCCATCCCCCAGCTGCCTAGTTGTACCTGGCTGGACACAAAAATAGGGCGAAGCCCCACGCATTTTTTTTTTTAATTATTTCATGAAATTCATGGAATAATTAAGAAAAAAAGGGCTTCCCTATATTGCTGTGTCCAATCAGGTACAAATAGGCAGCTGGTGGTTGGGGGCAGCCCATTGCTGCCTGCTGTACCTGGCTGGACACAAATATAGTGCGAAGCCCCACGTCAATTTTTTTTTAATTATTTCATGAAATAATTTTTTTTAAAAAGGGCTTCCCTATATTGTTGTGTCCGGCCAGGTACAAATAGGCAGCTGGTGGTTGGGGGTAGCCTGTTCCTGCCTGCTGTACCTGGCTGGACACAAATATAGGGCGAAGCCCCACATCAATTTTTTTTAAAATAAATCCTTTATTTTAACACTAAATGACATTTGAGGAGTTAATAAAGATGCAGTCCCTAAATTATTATTTATTTTTTAATTAATTTTTCCCAAAACTTTTGACTTGGGCTTCGCCATATTTTTGTATGCCAGCCAGGTACAGCATCCAGCTTCTATGAACGCGTCATTTTCCGGGGCGGCTGCGGACTGCAATTTTCAGCGGGGGGGGCAGAAAGCTTGGGCCTCCCTGCGCTGCAGATTCCAGCCCCCAGCTGCCTAGTTGTACCTGGCTGTACACAAAAATAGGGAGAAGCTTCACGTATTTTTTTTTTAAAATTATTTCATGAAATTCATGAAATAATTAAGAAAAAAGGGCTTCCCTATATTGTTGTGTCCAACCAGGTACAAATAGGCAGCTGGTGGTTGGGGGCAGCCCGTTCCTGCCTGCTGTACCTGGCTGGACACAAATATAGTGCGAAGCTCCACGTCAATTTTTTTTAAATCATTTCAGGAAATTCATGAAATAATTAAAAAAAATTGATGTGGGGCTTCGCACTATATTTGTGTCCAGTCAGGTACAGCAGGCAGGAACGGGCTGCCCCCAACCACCAGCTGCCTATTTGTACCTGGCCGGACACAACAATATAGGGAAGCCCTTTTTTTCTTAATTATTCCATGAATTTCATGAATATAAAAAAAAAATACGTGGAGCTTCGCCCTATTTTTGTGTTCAGCCAGGTACAACTAGGCAGCTGGCGGCTGGAATCTGCAGCGCAGGGAGGCCCAAGCTTTCTGGGCCCCACCCGCTGCAAATTGCAGTCCGCAGCCGCCCCGGAAAATGGCGCGTTCATAGAAGCGCCATCTTCTGGCGCTGTACCCAACTCATCCAGGGCCCTGGTGCGGTGGCTCACTGGGTAATAAAGGGGTTAAGGCCAGCTTGGCATTATCAGCTGTCCCTAAGCCCGAAATTCATGGGGTCACGCCAATATTAGACATGACCACCATGAATTTCTAGTAAAGTATTTAAAAAAAACACAAACACCCAGAAAAAAGTCCTTTAATTGAAATAAACACACAATTCTTTATTGTTCTAAATTAAACCATACTTACCATCACGCCCATTCCAGCTGAAGCCAACGATCTCCTGCAATAAAAGTAAAATAATGAAGCAACATCATCCTTACCTTTCCATGGCTCCCACGACAGCTTCAGCTCTGCTACATCGAGATGACAGGCTGGACTGCAGCAGAACGCTGCCATCCAGCCTATCATCCCGCAGACACTGAGAAGCGCAGGCATGCTTGCGCTCCTCAGTGTCTGGCTGTGACGGCATCCAGATGAGCCGAGTTCATGTCCAATGAACTCAGCTCACCTCATGCACGTCACTGACAGCGTGGGAAAATTCTCACGCTGAAGCGCTGAGTGCAGGAGAATTTTCCCACGCTGTCAGTGACGTGCATGAGGTGAGCTGAGTTCCTTGGACATGACCTCACCTCATATATGTCACTGACAGCGTGGGAGAATTCTCACGCTGAAGCGCCGAGTGCAGGAGAATTTTCCCACGCTGTCAGTGACGTGCATGAGGTGAGCTGAGTTCATTGGACATGACCTCGGCTCATCTGGATGCCGTCACAGCCAGACACTGAGGAGCGCAAGCATGCCTGCGCTTCTCAGTATCTGCGGGATGACAGGCTGGATGGCAGCGTTCTGCTGGGTCCAGCCTGTCATCTCGATGTAGCAGAGCTGAAGCTGTCGTGGGAACCATGGAAAGGTAAGGATGAGGTTGCTTTATTATTTTTCTTTTATTGCAGGAGATCGTTGGCTTCAGCTGGAATGGGCGTGATGGTAAGTATGGTTTAATTTAGAACAATAAAGAATTGTGTCTTTATTTCAATTAAAGGACTTTTTTCTGGGTGTTTGTGTTTTTTTTAAATACTTTACTAGAAATTCATGGCGGTCATGTCTAATATTGGCGTGACCCCATGAATTTCGGGCTTAGGGCCAGCTGATAATGCCAAACTGGCCTTAACCCCTTTATTACCCAGTGAGCCACCGCACCAGGGCCCTGGATGAGTTGGGTACAGCGCCAGAAGATGGCGCTTTTATGAACGCGCCATTTTCCGGGGCGGCTGCGGACTGCAATTTGCAGCGGGTGGGGCCCAGAAAGCTTGGGCCTCCCTGCGCTGCGGATTCCAGCCCCAAGCTGCCTTGTTGTACCTGGCTGGACACAAAAATAGGGCGAAGCCCCACGTATTTTTTTTTTTAAATTATTTCATGAAATTCATGGAATAATTAAGAAAAAAAGGGCTTCCCTATATTGTTGTGTCCGGCTAGGTACAAATAGGCAGCTGGTGGTTGGGGGCAGCCCGTTCCTGCCTGCTGTACCTGACTGGACACAAATATAGGGCGAAGCCCCACATAATTTTTTTTTAATTATTTCATGAATTTCCTGAAATAATTTAAAAAAAATTGACGTGGGGCTTTGCACTATATTTGTGTCCAGCCAGGTACAGCAGGCAGGAACGGGCTGCCCCCAACCACCAGCTGCCTATTTGTACCTGGTTGGACACAACAATATAGGGAAGCCCTTTTTTTCTTAATTATTCCATGAATTTCATGAAATAATTAAAAAAAAAAAAAAACGTGGAGCTTCTCCCTATTTTTGTGTCCAGCCAGGTACAACTAGGCAGCTGGGGGATGGAATCTGCAGCGCAGGGAGGCCCAAGCTTTCTGCCCCCCCCCCCGCTGAAAATTGCAGTCTGCAGCCGCCCCAGAAAATGGCGCGTTCATAGAAGCTGGATGCTGTACCTGGCTGGCATGCAAAAATATGGCGAAGCCCACGTCAAAAGTTTTGGGAAAAATTAATTAAAAAATAAATAATAATTTAGGGACTGCATCTTTATTAACTCCTCAAATGTCATTTAGTGTTAAAATAAAGGATTTATTTTAAAAAAAAATGGCGTGGGATCCCCCATAATTTTAGTCTCTAGCGGAGGTTAAGCAGACGGCTGGGGCAGATGTTTGAAGCCTGGGAAGGGGGTAAAACCCACGGAGCTTCCCAGGCTACTAATATCAGCCCCCAGCTGAATACCTAGCCTTTACTAGCTATTAAAATGGGGGACCCCCCCAAAAAAAATGACGTGGGGTCCCCCCTATTTTAATAGCTAGCAAAGGCTAGACAGACAGCTGGGGGCTGATATTAATAGCCCAGGAAGGGTGCCATGAATAATGGCCCCCTCCCAGGCTAGAAACACCAGCCGTCAGCCGCCACAGAAATGGCGCATCCATAGGATGCGCCAATTCTGGCACTTAGCCTCGCTCTTCCACGCTGCCCTGGTGCGGTGGCAGGGGGTAATAGTGGTGGGGTTCATGTCAGCGCCAGCTGCCATGAAGCCCAGGTTAGTAATGATGGGCGTCTATAAGACACCCCCATTACTAACCTACAAAGTGTTAAAAAGAAAAAACACACTACACCCAGAAAAAAATAATTTATTTGAAATAAAACACATTATTTTATTTAATTCTTAGTTTACTAAAAATAATAGTTACCTGTCCACGTTCCTGCGCTGATCTCCCATGCACAGCTGTCACATCTGGAGAAGGTGACAGCTGTGCATGGCTGCTGTAAGCTCACGCTGCCGGGAACACGTCCGCTCCCGGCAGCGGGAGCCACTGACTGAGGTCACCGGAGTGCATTCAGGCAGCGCAGCTCCGGAGACCTCCTTTACGGCACTGCTGTACCGTGGGAATTTCTCACGATACAGCAGGGCCGTAAAGGAGTTGACCGGAGCAGCGCTGCCTGAACTCCGGCGAACCCGCTTATGCAATGACGGGGCTGCTTTACGGCCCCGTCATTCTAGCGGCGGCAGCGGTTCAGGGCGGTCACATTCTATGTGGCTGCTCTAAACTGGAGATCATCGTGGGACACTCGTGGACTACTACGGAGGGGTAAGGATAAGGTTGTGGTTTATTATTTTATATTTTATTACAGGAGATCGATGGCTTCGGGGAATTAGGTGTCTAGGTGAGTATAGGTGTAGTTTTTTATTTTTTACTTTATTTTAGGTGGCGATCGGCGGGGACAGGTAATGTATGAACTAATTTATTGTAGGCAACCACTGGCCACCAATGACATGTATCTAACATTAATTGGGGACACAGTAGGGCAATTTATATAGCAGGATCAGGCTGATGGGAACTACTGCTCCCATTGAGCTGATACTGCTGGCACAAGTGGACGGGGGACAGACATAGGCCGATGGGAGTAGTAGTGTCACATCGGCCTATGTCTGCCTGCACGCACAGACACCGCGCACACCTGCACAAACATCGCACAGACACCCCGCACAGACACCCCGCACAGACACCCCGCACACAGACACCGCACACAGACACTGCACACACACCCCGCACACACACCCCGCACACACACCCCGCACACACACGCACACACACCCCGCACACACACTAATCATGACGGGCTGATGGTCTGGGAGGTGAGGCTGACCTGTGCGGCCGTGGGAAAGTTCATGTGAGTTCATGCAGTCAAGCATGAACTCACATGAACCCTCTGAGGGCACCGCAGCTACTTCAAATGAACAGCTGATCGGCATCACCTGATACCTCAGCTGTTCATTTGAAATAACCGGCGGGAAAGCGCAGCACAGAACGGGAAAGCCGGCGGTGAAGTCTTTTCACTGCCGGCTTCCCCGCCCGGGTCCTTCGCTCCTTGGAGCTGCGCTCCCCGCCCGGTCCTAACTTACGATCGGGATGGGAGGTGGCGAGGGGAGCGGAGGATCGGGGTCGGAGGCTGCGGGGAAGCAGTATGGGGCTGTGTGATTGTTTAAAAGCCGGCGGCTTTTTACCGCGCGCCGGCTTTTAAACAATTACGAGAATTCTCCCACGCTGGGATGGCATTCTGATGACAGGCTGGATCGCGCTGCCATCCAACTTGTCATCCTTCACAGACACTGCAGAGCGCAGGCATTATGGGAACTTCCGATTCCGGTATTAGATATTGTAAAAGTATCGGAATTAAGTATCGGAATTCCGATACCGCGAATATCGGCCGATACCCGATATTACAGTATCGGAATGCTCAACACTACCGATGAGTCGTTCATATTTAGTCATTTTCAGCCAATTTTCCGAATTTTTGAAAATGTCACTTTTTTGTGAAAATATCCACTAAATGAGGGAATAATATTTGTGACGGTACCCCAGGAGAGTTCCAAATGTGTTTGGGTAGAATATATATCCCATGGGGGTAAATTTGAAAAAAGGTAAAAAAAAAAATTTTTTGGACTTAGTCATTTTTTCAGCGTTTATCAGACTTTCAGATAGGAGAAATGTCAGTGAGCGTTCCGATTTCAGTTCCAGTGCGATTCGCCCGATGAGTCCTTCATATTCAGTCGTTTTCAGCCAATTTTCTGGATTTTTGAAAATTTCACTTTTTTGTGAAAATATCCACTAAATGAGGGAATAATATGTGTAAGGGTACCCCAGGAGAATTCCAAATGTGTGTGGGTAGAATATATATCCCACGGGGGTAAAATTGAACAAAGGTGAAAAATTTTTTTGGGACTTAGTCATTTTTTCAGCGTTTATCAGTCTTTCAGATAGGGGAAATGTCAGTGAGCATTCCGATTTCAGTTCCAGAGCGATTCGCCCGATGAGTCCTTCATATTTAGTCGTTTTCAGCCAATTTTCTGAATTTTTGAAAATTTCACTTTTTTGTAAAAAAATATCCACTAAATGAGGGAATAATATGTGTGAGGGTACCCCAGGAGATTTCTAAATGTGTGTGGGTACAATATATATCCCAAGGGGGTAAAATTGAAAAAAGGTGAAAATTTTTTTTTTTAGGACTCAGTCATTTTTTCAGCGTTTATCAGACTTTCAGATAGGGGAAATGTCAGTGAGCGTTCCGATTTCAGTTCCAGAGTGATTTCCTGATGAGTCCTTCATATTTAGTCATTTTTCAGCCAATTTTCTGAATTTTTGAAAATGTCACTTTTTTGTGAAAATATCCACTAAATGAGGGAATAATATGTGTGAGGGTACCCCAGGAGAGTTCCAAATGTGTGTGGGTAGAATATATATCCCACGGGGGTAAAATTGAAAAAAGGTGAAAATTTTTTTTTTTTTGGACTTAGTCATTTTTTCAGCGTTTATCAGACTTTCAGATAGGGGAATTGTCAGTGAGCGTTCCGATTTCAGTTCCAGAGCGATTCGCCCGATGAGTCCTTCATATTTAGACGTTTTCAGCCAATTTTCAGAAATTTTGAAAATTTCACTTTTTTGTGAAAATATCCACTAAATGACGGAATAATATGTGTGAGGGTACCCCAGGAGAGTTCCAAATGTGTGTGGGTAGAATATATATCCCATGGGGATAAAATTGAAAAAAGATGAAAAAAATTTTTTTTTGGACTTAGTCATTTTTTCAGCGTTTATCAGACTTTCAGATAGGGGAATTGTCATTGAGCGTTCCGATATCAGTTCCAGAGCGATTCGCCCGATGAGTCCTTCATATTTAGTTGATTTCAGCCAATTTTCTGAATTTTTGAAAATTTCACTTTTTTGGGAAAATATCCACTAAATGAGGGAATAATATGTGTGAGAGTACCCCAGAAGAGTTCCAAATGTGTGTGGGTAGAATATATATCCCACGGGGGTAAAATTGAACAAAGGTGAAAAATTTTTTTGGGACTTAGTCATTTTTTCAGCGTTTATCAGACTTTCAGATAGGGGAATTGTCAGTGAGCGTTCCGATATCAGTTCCAGAGCGATTCGCCCGATGAGTCCTTCATATTTAGTTGATTTCAGCCAATTTTCTGAATTTTTGAAAATTTCACTTTTTTGTGAAAATATCCACTAAATGAGGGAATAATATGTGTGAGGGTACCCCAGGAGTGTTCCAAATGTGCGTGGGTAGAATATATATCCCACGGGGGTAAAATTGAAAAAAGTTGAAAAATTTTTTTTTTTGACTTAGTCATTTTTCCGGCGTTTATCAGACTGTCAGATAGGGGAAATGTCAGTGAGCATTGCGATTTCAGTTCCAGAGCGATTCGACCAATGAGTCCTTCATATTTAGTCGTTTTCAGCCAATTTTCAGAATTTTTCAAAATTTCACTTTTTTGTGAAAATATCCACTAAATGAGGGAATAATATGTGTGAGGGTACCCCAGGAGAGTTCCAAATGTGTGTGGGTAGAATATATATCCCACGGGGGTAAAATTGAAAAAAGTTGAAAAAAAATTTTTTTTAGACTTAGTCATTTTTCCGGCGTTTATCAGACTTTCAGATAGGGGAAATGTCAGTGAGCGTTCCGATTTCAGTTCCAGAGCGATTCGCCCGATGAGTCCTTCATATTTAGTCGTTTTCAGCCAATTTTCTGAATTTTTGAAAATTTCACTTTTTTGTAAAAAAATATCCACTAAATGAGGGAATAATATGTGTGAGGGTACCCCAGGAGAGTTCCAAATATGTGTGGGTAGAATATATATCCCACGGGGGTAAAATTGAAAAAAGTTTAAAAAAAATTTTTTTTGGACTTAGTCATTTTTCCGGCGTTAATCAGACTTTCAATTAGGGCAAATGTCAGTGAGCGTTCCGATTTCAGTTCCAGAGCGATTTGCCCGATGAGTCCTTCATATTTAGTCGTTTTCAGCCAATTTTCTGAATATTTGAAAATTTCACTTTTTTGTGAAAATATCCACTAAATGAGGGAATAATATGTGTGAGGGTACACCAGGAGAGTTCCAAATGTGTGTGGGTAGAATATATATCCCACGGGGGTAAAATTGAAAAAAGGTGAAACATTTTTTTTTTTGGACTTAGTCATTTTTTCATTGTTTATCAGACTTTCAGATAGGGGAAATGTCAGTGAGCGTTCCGATTTCAGTTCCAGAGCAGTTCGCCCGATGAGTCCTTCATATTTAGTCGTTTTCAGCCAATTTTCTGAATTTTTGAAAATTTCACTTTTTTGTGAAAATATCCACTAAATTAGGGAATAATATGTGTGAGGGTACCCCAGGAGTGTTCCAAATGTGCGTGGGTAGAATATATATTCCACGGGGGTAAAATTTAAAAAAGTTGAAAAAATTTTTTTTTTGACTTAGTCATTTTTCCGGCATTTATCACACTTTCAGATAGGGGAAATGTCAGTGAGCGTTCCGATTTCAGTTCCAGAGCGATTCGCCCGATGAGTCCTTTATATTTAGTTGTTTTCAGCCAATTTTCTGAATTTTTGAAAATTTCATTTTTTTGTGAAAATATCCACTAAATGAGGAAATAATATGTGTGATGGTTCCCCAGGAGAGTTCCAAATGTGTGTGGGTAGAATATATATCCCACGGGGGTAAAATTGAAAAAAGTGAAACATTTTTTTTTTTGGACTTAGTCATTTTTCCGGCGTTTATCAGACTTTCAGATAGGGGAAATGTCAGTGAGCGTTCCGATTTCAGTTCCAGAGCAATTCGCCCGATGAGTCCCTCATGTTTAGTCGTTTTCAGCCAATTTTCTGAATTTTTGAAAATTTCACTTTTTTGTGAAAATATCCACTAAATGAGGGAATAATATGTGTGAGGGTACCCCAGGAGAGTTCCAAATGTGTGTGGGTAGAATATATATCCCACGGGGGTAAAATTGAAAAAAGGTGAAAAAAAATTTTTTTTTTGACTTAGTCATTTTTCCGGCATTTATCACACTTTCAGACTTTCAGATAGTGGAAATGTCAGTGAGCGTTCCGATTTCAGTTCCAGAGCCCAATGAGTCCTTTATATTTAGTCATTTTCAGCCAATTTTCTAAATTTTTGAAAATTTCACTTTTTTGTGAAAATATCCACTAAAAGAGGGAATAATATGTGTGAGGGTGCCCCAGGAGAGTTCCAAATGTGTGTGGGTAGAATATATATCCCACAGGGGTAAAATTGAAAATAGGTGAAAAAAAAATTTTTTGCGGAAATTCTGGTCATTTGATAAAAGCCTGTGAGCTTCGTATGAAGAAAGAAAAAAAAATGGTCAGTCACGCCCGTATTGCCTGTTTAAATTCCAAGGGTATATTTTTAGCTGCTTCCACGATTGCTCAGGAAAAAGTAATGGAATTTCGGGTGTTTGTTGATTGCAGGTCTACTCTGAATGTAATTGATGGGGGATTCTTGGAAAGACTCAATTTAAAACCCGAACCTTTGTCATCCCCCATTGCTGTGGTTTCTGTGGATGGTTCCCCTTTGAAGAATATTACTCTCAAGGTCAGTGAATTTCCTCTCACTATTAATGGTGTTCACCATGAGAAATTGGATTTGGTAGTGTTGAATAACTTGCCTTCTCCAGTAATATTGGGATTGCCCTGGTTAAAATTTCACAATCCTGTACTGGATTGGTCTACCAGTGAAATTAAATCCTGGAGCCATAAATGTTATGACAAGTGTTGTAACGGGCGTATTGCAGCTTTGGATAGGGGAGAATTGCCTGTTCCTATTCAGGATTTTTGGAGAGTTTTTTCTGAGAAGGAATCGCAGGTTTTGCCTCCCCATAGAGACTATGATTGCTCTATTGAATTTGTCCCTGGAGCGACTCTTCCTAAAAGTCGTTTATTTAACCTTACTATTCCTGAGAGGAAGACTTTGGAGGAATACATACAGACAAGTTTGGCCGCCGGTCACATTAGGCCCTCTAAGTCTCCTGTGGCGGTTGGATTTTTTTTTGTAAAAAAAAAGGACGGCGGTTTACGTCTTTGTCTGGATTTTCGTGAGATTAACAAAATTACTGTACGCAATCCTTACCCACTGCCATTGATTCCTGATCTGTTTAACCAGTTAATGGGGGCCAAGTGGTTCTCTAAAATTGACCTTAAGGGGGCATACAATCTGTTGCGCATGAAGGAGGGTGACGAATGGAAGACTGCTTTTAACACTCCTGTGGGTCATTTTGAGAATCTGGTCATGCCTTTTGGTCTTACCAATGCTCCTGCATTTTTTCAGAATCTTATTAATGACATCCTTGGGCCTTTGATCGGCAAAAATGTGGTTGTGTATTTGGATGACATTTTGATTTATTCGCCGGATCTGGAGTCTCATTGGCGGAGCGTACGTGAGGTATTACAGTTATTAATGGACAATTCGCTTTTTGCTAAGCTGGAGAAATGTGAATTCGCTGTACAGAGAATTAGTTTTTTGGGTTACATTATCTCCAGCGAAGGTTTTGAGATGGACCCGGTTAAAGTTCAAGCTATACAGGAATGGCCTAGGCCTATTGGTTTGAAATCGATACAGAGGTTTTTAGGTTTCGCCAATTATTACAGAAAATTCATAAAAAATTTTTCTAGTATTGTCAAACCTCTGACCGATCTCACCAGGAAAGGTGCTGATGCGGTTCAGTGGTCTGCTGAGGCCATTGAAGCTTTTGTGTATCTCAAGGAGAGGTTCACCTCTGCTCCCATCCTTATGCAGCCTGATGTGACTAAGCCGTTTTTGGTTGAGGTTGATGCTTCCTCTGTGGGGGTTGGAGCAGTATTGTCTCAGGATAACGGGGATGGATTACATCCCTGTGCCTTTTTTTCAAAAAAATTTTCGGAGACTGAACTGAATTACGATATTGGTAATCGGGAATTATTGGCTATTAAGCTCGCATTTGAACACTGGCGCCACTTCTTGGAAGGTGCGGAATTTCCCGTTCAGGTTCTTACGGATCATAAAAATCTGATATATCTTGATGCTGCCAAGCGCCTGAATGCCCGTCAGGCTAGGTGGGCACTGTTTTTCTCGCGGTTTAATTTCTCCGTTACTTACATCCCTGGTACTAAGAATGTTAAGGCGGATGCCTTGTCTCGCAGTTTTTCTCCCATAGTCGGTGCTGAGAAAGAGGAGAACATTTTACAAGAAGGTGTTGTGATAGCTGCTTTAGACTCCGTTTTGGAAGATGAGATTCTTAAAGCACAGGAGAATGCCCCTTCTAACACTCCTCATGGGAGGTTGTTTGTGCCTGGGACCTTTAGGAGAGATTTGTTTGTTGAGTGTCACGAATCTCGGTTGGCAGGTCATCCCGGAATCTCTGAGACCAAGAGACTGGTGGGTCGCAGTTTTTGGTGGCCTGGATGGCAGAAGGAAGTCATTAAGTGGGTGCGCCAATGTACTATATGTGCTAGATCTAAGTCCTCACATACTCCTGCTGCGGGGTTGCTTTGTCCTTTGGAGGTCCCCAGTGCTCCTTGGACACATTTGGCTATGGACTTTATAACTGACCTTCCCCCCTCTGAGGGTTTTATTGTCATCTGGGTGGTCGTGGACCGTTTTAGCAAGATGTGTCACTTGGTTCCCTTCGTCAAACTGCCCTGCGCTAAAACTCTCGCTAAGGCCTTTGTCAAGGAAATTGTCAGACTTCATGGCGTTCCTACTGACATTGTTTCTGATAGGGGTCCTCAGTTCGTGGCTCGTTTTTGGCGTGCCTTTTGTGACAGGTTGGGAATTCATTTGTCGTTTTCGTCCGGATATCATCCTGAATCTAATGGCCAGACAGAAAGGAAAAACCAGGATGTTGAGCAGTTCTTGCGTTGTTTTGTGGCAGACAATCAAGAGGGGTGGTCTGAGTTTCTGCCACTTGCTGAATTTGCTCTGAACAATCATACATCTTCTTCTGCTGGTTGTTCGCCTTTTTTTGTTGTTCTGGGAGACATCCGTCGTTTGGGTCGTTCTCCAAGTTGGGATCTGCCGTGCCTGAGGAGGAGAATTTTTCCGGTGATTTGGAGAGAGTTTGGACGGATGTGCGTGGTAATCTTCAGGAGGCCAACAGAAAATCTAAAGACTACTTTGATAGGAAACGACAGGAGGTTTTGTTCGCTGTTGGTGACATGGTTTGGTTGTCCTCTAGGAATCTGCGGTTGAGGATTCCTTCTAAGAAATTGGGTCCCAAGTTTGTAGGGCCCTTTAAGGTGCTTCAAGTTGTCAACCAATCTGCTGTTAGGTTGGAGGTTCCTACCTCCTGGAGAATTAATCCGGTATTTCATGTCTCTCTGTTAAAAAAAGCTGTTGTGTCGGATGGTGACGCCTCTGCCTCTGTTCCTCCAGTGGTGGAGGACGGGGAATATGAAATTTCTCGCATCCTTGACTCTAGACGGTATAGAGGTAGTTTGCAGTATCTTGTGGCCTGGAAAGGTTTCGGACCCGAGGATAACTCTTGGGTGAGGTCAGATGATGTTTCCGCGTCCAGACTTATCAGAGCGTTTCACAGGAGATTTCCTGATAAGCCTGGTCCTAGGGGATCCGGAGGATCCTCTTAGAAGGGGGGGTACTGTTAGAACCTTGCTCTTAGGTTTTTTCCTTTGCTGGTCACATGACCTTGTTGGCCTATTTAATCCTGCTCCGCCCTTCTGGCTTTGCTGGACTTCATTGTATATCTACTTTCTAGCTAGCCTGTGCTCTGTGTCTTGCTCTGTTAGTTTGCTTGGTCTACGGACCTCTATGTTCTATATATTTTGTTTGTTCGTCTGTCTGCTACTATTTCTGTTAGGAGGTGTCCCATATTCCTCCCAGTCCTTAGTACTTGTAGGGATTCCTTCCCCACATCTATAGGTCTCCGTACAGACTAGCTTAGGACTTTAGCAGGTCTGATCGCAGGATCAGGTCCCCTGTTACATCGTAGGGATTAAGCTGAGTTCTATCGCAGGGACAGATCTCCTCTCTTTCCTTAGCTCTGGTAGCAGAACATAACAGAGGGTACCCCAGGAGAGTTCCAAATGTGCGTGGGTAGAATATATATCCCACGGGGGTAAAATTGAAAAAAGGTGTAAAATTTTTTTTTTTGGACTTAGTAATTTTTTCAGCAATTTATCAGACTTTCAGATAGGGGAAATGTCAGTGAGCGTTCCGATTTCAGTTCCAGAGCGATTCGCCCGATGAGTCCTTCATATTTGGTCGTTTTTAGCCAATTTTCTGAATTTTTGAAAATTTCACTTTTTTGTGAAAATATCCACTAACTGATGGAATAATATCTGTGAGAGTACCCCAGGAGAGTTCCAAATGTGTGTGGGTAGAATATATATCCCACGGGGGTAAAATTGAAAAAAGGTGAAAAAAATTTTTTTTGGACTTAGTCATTTTTCCGGCGTTTATCAGACTTTCAGATAGGGGAAATGTCAGTGAGCGTTCCGATTTCAGTTCCAGAGCCCAATGAGTACTTTATATTTAGTCGTTTTCAGCCAATTTTCTAAATTTTTCAAAAATTTCA
The DNA here is from genome assembly GCF_046119375.1 of Phyllobates terribilis. Taxonomy (NCBI): domain Eukaryota; kingdom Metazoa; phylum Chordata; class Amphibia; order Anura; family Dendrobatidae; genus Phyllobates; species Phyllobates terribilis. Next base: position 6,441,352 of record NW_027362838.1, on the reverse strand, counting down.
CTTTTTTGTGAAAATATCCACTAAAAGAGGGAATAATATGTGTGAGGGTGCCCCAGGAGAGTTCCAAATGTGTGTGGGTAGAATACATATCTCACGGGGGTAAAATTGAAAAAAGGTGAAAAAATATTTTTTTTCCGGCGTTTATCAGGCTTTCAATTAGGGCAAATGTCAGTGAGCGTTCCGTTTTCAGTTCCAGAGTGATTCGCCCGATGAGTCCTTCATATTTAGTCGTTTTCAGCCAATTTTCTAAATATTTGAAAATTTCACTTTTTTGTGAAAATATCCACTAAATGAGGGAATAATATGTGTGAGGGTACCCCAGGAGAGTTCCAAATGTGTGTGGGTAGAATATATATCCCACGGGGGTAAAATTGAAAAAATGTGAAAAAATTTTTATTTTAGACTTAGTCATTTTTCCGGTGTTTATCAGACTTTCAGATAGGGGAATTGTCAGTGAGCGTTCTGATTTCAGTTCCACAGCGATTCACCCGATGAGTCCTTCATATTTAGTCGTTTTCAGCCAATTTTCAGAATTTTTGAAAATTTCACTTTTTTGGGAAAATATCCACTAAATGAGGGAATAATATGTGTGAGGGTACAACAGGAGAGTTCCAAATGTGTGTGGGTAGAATATATATCCCACGGGGGTAAAATTGAAAAAAGATGAAAAATTATTTTTTTGGACTTAGTCATTTTTCCGGCGTTTATCAGACTTTCAGATAGGGGAAATGTCAGTGAGCGTTCCGTTTTCAGTTCCAGAGCCCAATGAGTACTTTATATTTAGTCGTTTTCAGCCAATTTTCTAAATTTTTGAAAATTTCACTTTTTTGTGAAAATATCCACTAAAAGAGGGAATAATATGTGTGAGGGTGCCCCAGGAGAGTTCCAAATGTGTGTGGGTAGAATATATATCTCACGGGGGTAAAATTGAAAAAAGGTGAAAAAATATTTTTTTTCCGGCGTTTATCAGGCTTTCAATTAGGGCAAATGTCAGTGAGCGTTCCGATTTCAGTTCCAGAGAGATTCGCCCGATGAGTCCTTCATATTTAGTCGTTTTCAGCCAATTTTCTAAATATTTGAAAATTTCACTTTTTTGTGAAAATATCCACTAAATGAGGGAATAATATGTGTGAGGGTACCCCAGGAGAGTTCCAAATGTGTGTGGGTAGAATATATATCCCACGGGGGTAAAATTGAAAATAGGTGAAAAAAAAATTTTTTGGGACTTAGTCATTTTTTCAGCGTTTATCGGACTTTCAAATAGGGGAAATGTCAGTGAGCGTTCCAATTGCAGTTCCAGAGCGATTTGCCCGATGAGTCCTTCATATTTAGTCGTTTTCAGCCAATTTTCTGAATTTTTGAAAATTTCACTTTTTTGTGAAAATATCCACTAAATGAGGGAATAATATGTGTGAGGGTACCCCAGGAGAGTTCCAAATGTGTGTGGGTAGAATATATATTCCACGGGGGTAAAATTGAAAAAATGTGAAAAATTTTTTATTTTAGACTTAGTCATTTTTCCGGTGTTTATCAGACTTTCAGATAGGGGAATTGTCAGTGAGCGTTCTGATTTCAGTTCCACAGCGATTCACCCGATGAGTCCTTCATATTTAGTCGTTTTCAGCCAATTTTCAGAATTTTTGAAAATTTCACTTTTTTGTGAAAATATCCACTAAATGAGGGAATAATATGTGTGAGGGTACCCCAGGAGAGTTCCAAATGTGTGTGGGTAGAATATATATCCCACAGGGGTAAAATTGAAAAAAGGTGAAAAAAAGTTTTTTTTAGACTAGTCATTTTTCCGGCGTTTATCAGACTTTCAGATAGGGGAAATGTCAGTGAGCCTTCCAATTTCAGTTCCAGAGCGATTAGCCCGATGAGTCCCTCATATTTAGTCGTTTTCAGCCAATTTTCTGAATTTTTGAAAATTTCACTTTTTTGTGAAAATATCCACTAACTGAGGGAATAATATCTGTGAGAGTACCCCAGGAGAGTTCCAAATGTGTGTGGGTAGAATATATATCCCACGGGGGTAAAATTGAAAAAAGGTGAAAAAAAATTTTTTTTGGACTTAGTCATTTTTTCAGCGTTTTATCAGACTTTCAGATAGGGGAAATGTCAGTGAGCGTTCCGATTTCAGTTCCAGAGCGATTTGCCCGATGAGTCCTTCATATTCAGTCGTTTTCAGCCAATTTTCTGAATTTTTGAAAATTTCACTTTTTTGTGAAAATATCCACTAAATGTGGGAATAATATGTGTGAGGGTACCCCAGGAGAGTTCCAAATGTGCGTGGGTAGAATATATATCCCACGGGGGTAAAATTGAAAAAAGGTGTAAAATTTTTTTTTTGGACTTAGTCATTTTTTCAGCGTTTTATCAGACTTTCAGATAGGGGAAATGTCAGTGAGCGTTCCGATTTCAGTTCCAGAGCGATTCGCCCGATGAGTCCTTCATATTTGGTCGTTTTTAGCCAATTTTCTGAATTTTTGAAAATTTCACTTTTTTGTGAAAATATCCACTAACTGATGGAATAATATCTGTGAGAGTACCCCAGGAGAGTTCCAAATGTGTGTGGGTAGAATATATATCCCACGGGGGTAAAATTGAAAAAAGGTGAAAAAAATTTTTTTTGGACTTAGTCATTTTTCCGGCGTTTATCAGACTTTCAGATAGGGGAAATGTCAGTGAGCCTTCCGTTTTCAGTTCCAGAGCGATTAGCCCGATGAGTCCTTCATATTTAGTCGTTTTTAGCCAATTTTCTAAATATTTGAAAATTTCACTTTTTTGTGAAAATATCCACTAAATGAGGGAATAATATGTGTGAGGGTACCCCAGGAGAGTTCCAAATGTGTGTGGGTAGAATATATATTCCACAGGGGTAAAATTGAAAAAAGTTGAAAAAATTTTTATTTTAAACTTAGTCATTTTTCCGGTGTTTATCAGACTTTCAGATAGGGGAAATGTCAGTGAGCGTTCCGATTTCAGTTCCAGAGCGATTCGCCCAATGAGTCCTTCATATTTAGTCGTTTTCAGCCAATTTTCTGAATTTTTGAAAATTTCACTTTTTTGTGAAAATATCCACTAACTGAGGGAATAATATCTGTGAGAGTACCCCAGGAGAGTTCCAAATGTGTGTGGGTAGAATATATATCCCACAGGGGTAAAATTGAAAAAAGGTGAAAAAAATTTTTTTTGGACTTAGTCATTTTTTCAGCGTTTATCAGACTTTCAGATAGGGGAAATGTCAGTGAGCGTTCCGATTTCAGTTCCAGCGCGATTAGCCCGATGAGACCTTCATATTTAGTCGTTTTCAGCCAATTTTCTGAATTTTTGAAAATTTCACTTTTTTGTGAAAATGACCACTAAATGAGGGAATAATATGTGTGAGGGTACCCCAGGAGAGTTCCAAATGTGTGTGGGTAGAATATATATCCCACGGGGGTAAAATTGAAAAAAGGTGAAAAAATTTTTTTTGGGACTTAGTCATTTTTTCAGCGTTTATCAGACTTTCAGAGAGGGGAAATGTCAGTGAGCGTTCCGATTTCAGTTCCAGAGCGATTCGCCCGATGAGTCCTTCATATTTAGTCATTTTCAGCCAATTTTCTGAATTTTTGAAAATTTCACTTTTTTGGGAAAATATCCAATAAATGAGGGAATAATATGTGTGAGGGTACAACAGGAGAGTTCCAAATGTGTTTGGGTAGAATATATATCCCACGGAGGTAAAATTGAAAAAAGGTGAAAAAAAATTTTTTTTGGACTTAGTCATTTTTTCAGCGTTTATCAGACTTTCAGATAGGGGAAATGTCGTTGAGCGTTCCAATTTCAGTTCCAGAGCGATTCACCCGATGAGTCCTTCATATTTAGTCGCTTTCAGCCAATTTTCTGAATTTTTGAAAATTTCACTTTTTTGTGAAAATATCCACTAAATGAGGGAACAATATGTGTGAGGGTACCCCAGGAGAGTTCCAAATGTGTGTGGGTAGAATATATATCCCACGGGGGTAAAATTGAAAAAAGGTGAAAAAAAAATTTTTTTGGACTTAGTCATTTTTTCAGCGTTTATCTGACTTTCAGATAGGGGAAATGTCAGTGAGCGTTAAGATTTCAGTTCCAGCGCGATTCGCCCGATGAGTCCTTCATATTCAGTCGTTTTCAGCCAATTTTCTGAATTTTTGAAAATTTCACTTTTTTGTGAAAATATCCACTAAATGAGGGAATAATATGTGTGAGGGTACCCCAGGAGAGTTCCAAATGTGCGTGGGTAGAATATATATCCCACGGGGGTAAAATTGAAAAAAAATTATTTTTGGACTTAGTCATTTTTTCATCGTTTATCAGACTTTCAGATAGGGGAAATGTCAGTGAGCGTTCCGATTTCAGTTCCAGAGCGATTCGCCCGATGAGTCCTTCAGATTTAGTCGTTTTCAGCCAATTTTCTGAATTTTTGAAAATTTCACTTTTTTGTGAAAATATTCACTAAATGAGGGAATAATATGTGTGAGGGTACAACAGGAGAGTTCCAAATGTGTGTGGGTAGAATATATATCCCACGGGGGTAAAATTGAAAAAAGGTGAAAAATATTTTTTTTTGACTTTGTCATTTTTCAGGCGTTTATCAGACTTTCAGACACGGGAAATGTCATTAAGCGTTCCAATTTCAGTTCCAGAGCAATTCGCCCGATGAATCCTTCATATTTAGTCGTCTTCAGCCAATTTTCTAAATATTTGAAAATTTCACTTTTTTGTGAAAATATCCACTAAATGAGGGAATAATATGTGTGAGGGTACCCCAGGAGAGTTCCAAATGTGTGTGGGTAGAATATATATTCCACAGGGGTAAAATTGAAAAAAGTTGAAAAAATTTTTATTTTAAACTTAGTCATTTTTCCGGTGTTTATCAGACTTTCAGATAGGGGAAATGTCAGTGAGCGTTCCGATTTCAGTTCCAGAGCGATTCGCCCAATGAGTCCTTCATATTTAGTCGTTTTCAGCCAATTTTCTGAATTTTTGAAAATTTCACTTTTTTGTGAAAATATCCACTAACTGAGGGAATAATATCTGTGAGAGTACCCCAGGAGAGTTCCAAATGTGTGTGGGTAGAATATATATCCCACAGGGGTAAAATTGAAAAAAGGTGCAAAAAATTTTTTTTGGACTTAGTCATTTTTTCAGCGTTTATCAGACTTTCAGATAGGGGAAATGTCAGTGAGCGTTCCGATTTCAGTTCCAGAGCGATTCGCGCAATGAGTCCTTCATATTTAGTCGTTTTCAGCCAATTTCCAGAATTTTTGAAAATTTCACTTTTTTGTGGAAATATGCACTAAATGAGGGAATAATATGTGTGAGGGTACCCCAGGAGAGTTCCAAATGTGTGCGGGTAGAAGATATATCCCACGGGGGTAAAATTGAAAAAGGTTGAAAAAATTTTTTTTGGGACTTAGTCATTTTTCCAGCGTTTATCAGACTTTCAGATAGGGGAAATGTCATTGAGCATTCCAATTTCAGTTCCAGAGCGATTCGCCAGATGAGTCCTTCATATTTATTCGTTTTCAGCCAATTTTCTGAATTTTTGAAAATTTCACTTTTTTGTGAAAATATCCACTAAATGAGGGAATAATATGTGTGAGGGTACCACAGGAGAGTTCCAAATGTGTGTGGGTAGAATATATATCCCACAGGGGTAAAATTGAAAAAAGTTTAAAACATTTTTTTTTGGACTTAGTCATTTTTCCGGCGTTTATCAGACTTTCAGTTAGGGGAAATGTCAGTGAGCGTTCCAATTTCAGTTCCAGAGCGATTTGCCCGATGAGTCGTTCATATTTAGTCATTTTCAGCCAATTTTCCGAATTTTGGAAAATTTTACTTTTTTGTGAAAATATCCACTAAATGAGGGAATAATATGTGTGACGGTACCCCAGGAGAGTTCCAAATGTGTGTGGGTAGAATATATATCCCATGGGGGTAAATTTGAAAAAAGGTAAAAAAAAAAAATTTTTGGACTTAGTCATTTTTTCAGCGTTTATCAGACTTTCACATAGGAGAAATGTCAGTGAGCGTTCCGATTTCAGTTCCAGTGCGATTCGCCCGATGAGTCCTTCATATTCAGTCGTTTTCAGCCAATTTTCTGAATTTTTGAAAATTTCACTTTTTTGGGAAAATATCCACTAAATGAAGGAATAATATGTGTGAGGGTTCAACAGGAGAGTTCCAAATGAGTGTGGATAGAATATATATCCCACGGGGGTAAAATTGAAAAAAGGTGAAAAAAATATTTTTTTGGACTTTGCCATTTTTCCGGCGTTTATCAGACTTTCAGATAGGGGAAATGTCAGTGAGCGTTCCAATTTCAGTTCCAGAGCGATTCGCCCGATGAGTCCTTAATATTTAGTCGTTTTCAGCCAATTTTCTGAATTTTTGAAAATTTCACTTTTTTGTGAAAATATCCACTAACTGAGGGAATAATATGTGTGAGGGTACCCCAAGAGAGTTCAAAATGTGTGTGGGTAGAATATATATCCCACGGGGGTAAAATTGAAAAAAGTTGAAAAAAAATTTTTTTTTGACATAGTCATTTTTTCAGCGTTTATCAGACTTTCAGATAGGAGAAATGTCAGTGAGCGTTCCGATTTCAGTTACAGAGCGATTCGCCCGATGAGTCCTTCATATTTACTTGTTTTCAGCCAATTTTCTGAATTTTTGAAAATTTCACTTTTTTGTGAAAATATCCACTAAATGAGGGAATAATATGTGTGAGGGTACCCCAGGAGAGTTCCAAATGTGTGTGGGTAGAATATGTATCCCACGGGGGTAAAATTGAAAAAAGTTGAAAACATTTTTTTTTGGACTTAGTCATTTTTTCATCCTTTATCAGACTTTCAGAGAGGGGAAATGTCAGTGAGCGTTCCGATTTCAGTTCCAGCGTGATTCGCCCGATGAGTCCTTCATATTCAGTCGTTTTCAGCCAATTTTCTGAATTTTTGAAAATTTCACTTTTTTGTGAAAATATCCACTAAATGAGGGAATAATATGTGTGAGGGTACAACAGGAGAGTTCCAAATGTGTGTGGATAGAATATGTATCCCACGGGGGTAAAATTGAAAAAAGTTGAAAAAATTTTTTTTTGGACTTTGTAATTTTTCCGGCGTTTATCAGACTTTCAGATAGGGGAAATGTCAGTGAGCATTCCGATTTCAGTTCCAGAGCGATTCGCCCGATGAGTCCTTCATATTTAGTCGTTTTCAGCCAATTTTCAGAATTTTTGAAAATTTCACTTTTTTGTGAAAATATCCACTAAATGAGGGAATAATATGTGTGAGGGTACCCCAGGAGAGTTCGAAATGTGTGTGCGTAGAAAATATATCCCACGGGGGTAAAATTGAAAAAAGGTGTAAAAATTTTTTTGGGGACTTTGTTATTTTTCCAGCGTTTATCAGACTTTCAGATAGGGGAAATGTCATTGAGCATTCCAATTTCAGTTCCAGAGCGATTCGCCCGATGAGTCCTTCATATTTAGTCGTTTTCAGCCAATTTTCAGAATTTTTGAAAATTTCACTTTTTTGTGAAAATATCCACTAAATGAGGGAATAATATGTGTGAGGGTACCCCAGGAGAGTTCCAAATGTGTGTGGGTAGAATATATATCCCACGGGGGTAAAATTGAAAAAAGGTGAAAAAATTTATTTTGGGACTTAGTCATTTTTTCAGCGTTTATCAGACTTTCAGATAGGGGAAATGTCAGCGAGCGCACCGATTTCAGTTCCAGCGCGATTCTCCCGATGAGTCCTTCATATTCAGTCGTTCTCAGCCAATTTTCTGAATTTTTGAAAATTTCACTTTTTTGGGAAAATATCCACTAAATGAGGGAATAATATGTGTGAGGGTACCCCAGGAGAGTTCCAAATGTGTGTGGGTAGAAGATATATCCCACGGGGGTAAAATTGAAAAAAGTTTTAAAAAAATTTTTTTTGGACTTAGTCATTTTTTCAGCGTTTATCAGACTTTCACATAGGAGAAATGTCAGTGAGCGCTCCGATTTCAGTTCCAGTGCGATTCGCCCGATGAGACCTTCATATTCAGTCGTTTTCAGCCAATTTTCTGAATTTTTGAAAATTTCACTTTTTTGGGAAAATATCCACTAAATGAAGGAATAATATGTGTGAGGGTTCAACAGGAGAGTTCCAAATGTGTGTGGATAGAATATACAGTTATGTGAAAAAGTTTGGGCACCCCTATTAATCTTAAGCTTAATGTTTTATAAAAATTGGTGTTTTTGCAACAGCTATTTCAGTTTGATATATGTAATAACTGTTGGACACAGTAATGTTTCTGCCTTGAAATGAGGTTTATTGTACTAACAGAAAATGTGCAATCTGCATTCAAACAAAATTTGACAGGTGCATAAGTATGGGCACCTCACCAGAAAAGTGACATTAATATTTAGTAGATCCTCCTTTTGCAAAAATAACAGCCTCTAGTCGCTTCCTGTAGCTTTTAATGATTTCCTGGATCCTGGATGAAGGTATTTTTGACCATTCCTCTTTACAAAACAATTTCAGTTCAGTTAAGTTTGATGGTCGCCGAGCATGGACAGCCCTCTTCAAATGATCCCACAGATGTTCAATGATATTCAGGTCTGGGGACTGGGATGGCCATTCCAGAACATTGTAATTGTTCCTCTGCATGAATGCCTGAGTAGATTTGGAGCGGTGTTTTGGATCATTGTCTTGCTGAAAGATCCATCCCCTGCGTAACTTCAACTTTATCACTGATTCTTGAACATTATTGTCAAGAATCTGCTGATACTGAGTGGAATCCATGCGTCCCTCAACTTTAACAAGATTCCCGGTGCCGGCATTGGCCACACAGCCCCAAAGCATGATGGAGCCTCCACCAAATTTTACTGTGGGTAGCAAGTGTTTTTCTTGGAATGCTGTTTTTTTTTGCTGCCATGCATAACGCCTTTTTGTATGACCAAACAACTCAATCTTGGTTTCATCAGTCCATGGGACCTTCTTCCAAAAAGAAATTGGCTTCTCCAAATGTGCTTTTGCATACCTCAGCCGACTCTGTTTGTGGCGTGCTTGCAGAAACGGCTTCTTTCGCATCACTCTCCCATACAGTTTCTCCTTGTGCAAAGTGCGTTGTATAGTTGACCGATGCACAGTGACACCATCTGCAGCAAGTTGAAGCTGCTGCTCTCTGGAGGTGGTCTGAGGATTGTCCTTGACTGATCTCACCATTCTTCTTCTCTGCCTTTCTGATGTTTTTCTTGGCCTGCCACTTCTGGCCTTAACAAGAACTGTCCCTGTGTTGTTCCATTTCCTTACTATGTTCCTCACAGTGGAAACTGACAGGTTAAATCTCTGAGACAGCTTTTTGTATCCTTCCCCTGAACAACTATGTTGAATAATCTTTGTTTTCAGATCATTTGACAGTTGTTTTGAGGAGCCCATGATGCCACTCTTCAGAGGAGATTCAAACAGGAGAACAACTTGCAAGTGGCCACTTTAAGTAGCTTTTCTCATGATTGCATACACCTGGCTATGAATTTCAAAGCTCAATGAGGTTACAAAACCAAAAAAAGTGCTTTAGTAAGTCTGTAAAAAGTAGGTAGGAGTATTTGAAACATGAAAAAGATAAGGGTGCCCATACTTATGCACCTGTCAAATTTTGTTTGAATGCAGATTGCACATTTTCTGTTAGTACAATAAACCTCATTTCAAGGCAGAAACATTACTCTGTCCAACAGTTATTACATATATCAAACTGAAATAGCTGTTGAAAAAACACCAATTTTTATAAAACATTAAGCTTAAGATTAATAGGGGTGCCCAAACTTTTTCATATAACTGTATATCCCACGGGGGTAAAATTGAAAAAAGGTGAAAAAAATATTTTTTTGGACTTTGCCATTTTTCCGGCGTTTATCAGACTTTCAGATAGGGGAAATGTCAGTGAGCGTTCCAATTTCAGTTCCAGAGCGATTCGCCCGATGAGTCCTTCATATTTAGTCGTTTTCAGCCAATTTTCAGAATTTTTGAAAATTTCACTTTTTTGTGAAAATATCCACTAAATGAGGGAATAATATGTGTGAGGGTACCCCAGGAGAGTTCCAAATGTGTGTGGGTAGAATATATATCCCACGGGGGTAAAATTGAAAAAAGGTGAAAAAATTTATTTTGGGACTTAGTCATTTTTTCAGCGTTTATCAGACTTTCAGATAGGGGAAATGTCAGCGAGCGCTCCGATTTCAGTTCCAGCGCGATTCTCCCTATGAGTCCTTCATATTCAGTAGTTCTCAGGCAATTTTCTGAATTTTTGAAAATTTCACTTTTTTGGGAAAATATCCACTAAATGAAGGAATAATATGTGTGAGGGTACAACAGGAGAGTTCCAAATGTGTGTGGATAGAATATATATCCCACGGGGGTAAAATTGAAAAAAGGTGAAAAAAATATTTTATTGGACTTTGTCATTTTTCCGGCGTTTATCAGACTTTCAGATAGGGGAAATGTGAGTGAGCGTTCCAATTTCAGTTCCAGAGCGGTTCGCCCGATGAGTCCTTCATATTTAGTCGTTTTCAGCCAATTTTCAGAATTTTTGAAAATTTCACTTTTTTGTGAAAATATCCACTAAATGAGGGAATAATATGTGTGAGGGTACCCCAAGAGAGTTCCAAATGTGTCTGGGTAGAAGATAAATCCCACGGGGGTAAAATTGAAAAAAAGTTTAAAAAAAATTTTTTTTGGACTTAGTCATTTTTCCGGCGTTTATCAGACTTTCAGATAGGGGAAATGTCAGTCAGCGTTCCGATTTCAGTTCCAGAGCGATTCGCCTGATGAGTCCATCAAATTTAGTCGTTTTCAGCCAATTTCCAGAATTTTTGAAAATTTCACTTTTTTGTGAAAATATCCACTAAATGAGGGATTAATATGTGTGAGGGTACCCCAGGAGAGTTCCAAATGTGTGTGGGTAGAATATATATCCCACGGGGGTAAAATTGAAAAAAGGTGAAAAAATTTATTTTGGGACTTAGTCATTTTTTCAGCGTTTATCAGACTTTCAGATAGGGGAAATGTCAGCGAGCGCTTCGATTTCACTTCCAGCGCGATTCTCCCGATGAGTCCTTCATATTCAGTAGTTCTTAGCCAATTTTCTGAATTTTTGAAAATTTCACTTTTTTGGGAAAATATCCACTAAATGAAGGAATAATATGTGTGAGGGTACCCCAGGAGAGTTCCAAATGTGTGTGGTAGAATATATATCCCACGGGGGTAAAATTGAAAAAAGTTGAAAAAAAATTTTTTTTTGACATAGTCATTTTTCCGGCGTTTATCAGACTTTCAGATAGGGGCATTGTCAGTGAGCGTTCCGATTTCAGTTCCAGAGCGATTCGCCCGATGAGTCCTTCATATTTAGTCGTTTTCAGCCAATTTTCAGAATTTTTGAAAATTTCACTTTTTTGTGAAAATATGCACTAAATGAGGGAATAATATGTGTGAGGGTACCCCAGGAGAGTTCCAAATGTGTGTGGGTAGAATATATATCCCACGGGGGTAAAATTGAAAAAAGGTGAAAAAATTTATTTTGGGACTTAGTCATTTTTTCAGCGTTTATCAGACTTTCAGATAGGGGAAATGTCAGCGAGCGCTCCGATTTCAGTTCCAGCGCGATTCTCCCGATGAGTCCTTCATATTCAGTCGTTCTCAGCCAATTTTCTGAATTTTTGAAAATTTCACTTTTTTGGGAAAATATCCACTAACTGAGGGAATAATATGTGTGAGGGTACCCCAAGAGAGTTCAAAATGTGTGTGGGTAGAATATATATCCCACGGGGGTAAAATTGAAAAAAGGTGAAAAAAATATTTTTTTGGACTTTGTCATTTTTCCGGCGTTTATCAGACTTTCAGATAGGGGAAATGTCAGTGAGCATTCCAATTTCAGTTCCAGAGCGATTCGCCCGATGAGTCCTTCAAATTTAGTAGTTTTCAGCCAATTTCCAGAATTTTTGAAAATTTCACTTTTTTGTGAAAATATCCACTAAATGAGGGAATAATATGTGTGAGGGTACCCCAGGAGAGTTCCAAATGTGTGTGGGTAGAATATATATCCCACAGTAGTAAAATTGAAAAAAGGTGAAAAATTTTTTTTGGGGGCTTAGTCATTTTTTCAGCGTTTATCAGACTTTCAGATAGGGGTAATGTCAGTGAGCGTTCCGATTTCAGTTCCAGAGCCATTTGCCCGATGAGTCCTTCATATTTAGTCGTTTTCAGCCAATTTTCTGAATTTTTGAAAATTTTACTTTCTTGTGAAATTATCCACTAAATGAGGGAATAATATGTGTGAGGGTACCCCAGGAGAGTTCCAAATGTGTGTGGGTAGAATATATATCCCACGGGGGTAAAATAAAAAAAGGTGAAAAAAATATTTTTTTGGACTTAGTCATTTTTCCGGCGTTTATCAGACTTTCAGATAGGGGAAATGTCAGTGAGCGTTCCGATTTCAGTTCCAGAGCGATTCACCCGATGAGTCCTTCATATTTAGTTGTATTCAGCCAATTTTCTGATTTTTTGAAAATTTCACTTTTTTGTGGAAATATCCACTAAATGAGGGAATAATATGTGTGAGGGTACCCCAGGAGAGTTCCAAATGTGTGTGGGTAGAAGATATATCCCACGGGGGTAAAATTGAAAAAAGTTGAAAAAATTTTTTTTGGGACTTAGTCATTTTTCCAGCGTTTATCAGACTTTCAGATAGGGGAAATGTCATTGAGCATTCGAATTTCAGTTCCAGAGTGATTCACCCAATGAGTCCTTCATATTTATTCGTTTTCAGCCAATTTTCTGAATTTTTGAAAATTTCACATTTTTGTGGAAATATCCACTAAATGAGGGAATAATATGTGTGAGGGTACCCCAGGAGTATTCCAAATGTGTGTGCGTAGAATATATATCCCACAGGGGTAAAATTGAAAAAAGTTAAAAAATTTTTTTTTTGGACTTAGTCATTTTTCCGGCGTTTATCAGACATTCAGATAGGGGAAATATCAGTGAGCGTTCCGATTTCAGTTCCAGTGCGATTCGCCCGATGAGTCCTTCATATTCAGTCGTTTTCAGCCAATTTTCTGAATTTTTGAAAATTTCACTTATTTGGGAAAATATCCACTAAATGAAGGAATAATATGTGTGAGGGTTCAACAGGAGAGTTCCAAATGTGTGTGGATAGAATATATATCCCACGGGGGTAAAATTGAAAAAAGGTGAAAAAAATATTTTTTTGGACTTTGCCATTTTTCCGGCGTTTATCAGACTTTCAGATAGGGGAAATGTCAGTGAGCATTCCAATTTCAGTTCCAGAGCGATTCGCCTGATGAGTCCTTCATATTTAGTCGTTTTCAGCCAATTTTCAGAATTTTTGAAAATTTCACTTTTTTGTGAAAATATCCACTAAATGAGGGAATAATATGTGTGAGGGTACCCCAGGAGAGTTCCAAATGTGTGTGGGTAGAATATATATCCCACGGGGGTAAAATGGAAAAAAGGTGAAAAAATTTATTTTGGGACTTAGTCATTTTTTCAGCGTTTATCAGACTTTCAGATAGGGTAAATGTCAGCGAGCGCTCCGATTTCAGTTCCAGCGCGATTCTCCCGATGAGTCCTTCATATTCAGTAGTTCTCAGCCAATTTTCTGAATTTTTGAAAATTTCACTTTTTTGGGAAAATATCCACTAAATGAAGGAATAATATGTGTGAGGGTACAACAGGAGAGTTCCAAATGTGTGTGGATAGAATATAAATCCCACGGGGGTAAAATTGAAAAAAGGTGAAAAAAATATTTTATTGGACTTTGTCATTTTTCCGGCGTTTATCAGACTTTCAGATAGGGGAAATGTGAGTGAGCGTTCCAATTTCAGTTCCAGAGCGGTTCGCCCGATGAGTCCTTCATATTTAGTCGTTTTCAGCCAATTTTCAGAATTTTTGAAAATTTCACTTTTTTGTGAAAATATCCACTAAATGAGGGAATAATATGTGTGAGGGTACCCCAGGAGAGTTCCAAATGTGTGTGGTAGAATATATATCCCACGGGGGTAAAATTGAAAAAAGTTGAAAAAAAATTTTTTTTTGACATAGTCATTTTTCCGGCGTTTATCAGACTTTCAGATAGGGGCATTGTCAGTGAGCATTCAGATTTCAGTTCCAGAGCGATTCGCCCGATGAGTCCTTCATATTCAGTCGTTCTCAGCCAATTTTCTGAATTTTTGAAAATTTCACTTTTTTGGGAAAATATCCACCAAATGAAGGAATAATATGTGTGAGGGTACAACAGGAGAGTTCCAAATGTGTGTGGATAGAATATATATCTCACGGGGGTAAAATTGAAAAAAGGTGAAAAAAATATTTTTTTGGACTTTGTCATTTTTCTGGCGTTTATCAGACTTTCAGATAGGGGAAATGTCAGTGAGCATTCCGATTTAAGTTGCAGAGCGATTCGCCCGATGAGTCCTTCATGTTTAGTCGTTTTCAGCTATTTTCAGAATTTTTGAAAATTACACTTTTTTGTGAAAATATCCACTAAATGAGGGAATAATATGTGTGAGGGTACCCCAGGAGAGTTCCAAATGTGTGTGGGTACTATACATATCCCACGGGGGTAAAATTGAAAAAAGTTGAAAACATTTTTTTTTTAGACTTAGTCATTTTTCCGGCGTTTATCAGACTTTCAGATAGGGGGAATGTCAGTGAGCATTCCGATTTAAGTTCCAGAGCGATTCGCCCGATGAGTCGTTCATATTTAGTCATTTTCAGCCAATTTTCAGAATTTTTGAAAATTTCACATTTTTGTGGAAATATCCACTAAATGAGGGAATAATATGTGTGAGGGTACCCCAAGAGTGTTCCAAATGTGTGTGCGTAGAACATATATCCCACAGGGGTAAAATTGAAAAAAGTTTAAAAAATTTTTTTTTGAACTTAGTCATTTTTCCGGCGTTTATCAGACATTCATATAGGGGAAATGTCAGTGAGCGTTCCGATTTCAGTTCCAGAGCGATTCGCCCGATGAGTCCTTCATATTTAGTCGTTTCCAGCTAATTTTCTGAATTTTTGAAAATTTCACTTTTTTGGGAAAATATCCACTAAATGAGGGAATAATATGTGTGAGGATACAACAGGAGAGTTCCAAATGTGTGTGGATAGAATATATATCCCACGGGGGTAAAATTGAAAAAAGGTGAAAAAAATATTTTTTTGGACTTTGGCATTTTTCCGGCGTTTATCAGACTTTCAGATAGGGGAAATGTCAGTGAGCGTTCCAATTTCAGTTCCAGAGCGATTCGCCCGATGAGTCCTTCAAATTTAGTCGTTTTCAGCCAATTTCCAGAATTTTTGAAAATTTCACTTTTTTGTGAAAATATCCACTAAATGAGGGAATAATATGTGTGAGGGTACCCCAGGAGAGTTCCAAATGTGTGTGGGTAGAATATATATCCCACAGTAGTAAAATTGAAAAAAGGTGAAAAAAATTTTTTTGGGGCTTAGTCATTTTTTCAGTGTTTATCAGACTTTCAGATAGGGGTAATGTCAGTGAGCGTTCCGATTTCAGTTCCAGAGCGATTCGCCCGATGAGTCCTTCATATTTAGTTGTTTTCAGCCAATTTTCTGAATTTTTGAAAATTTCACTTTTTTGTGAAAATATCCACTAAATGAGGGAATAATATGTGTGAGGGTACCCCAGGAGAGTTCCAAATGTGTGTGGGTAGAATATATATCCCACGGGGGTAAAATTGAAAAAAGTGGAAAATTTTTTTTTTTTCGACTTAGTCATTTTTCCGGCGTTTATCAGACTTTCAGATAGGGGAATTGTCAGTGAGCATTCCGTTTTCAGTTCCAGAGCGATTCGCCCGATGAGTCCTTCATATTTAGTTGTATTCAGCCAATTTTCTGATTTTTTGAAAATTTCACTTTTTTGTGGAAATATCCACTAAATGAGGGAATAATATGTGTGAGGGTACCCCAGGAAAGTTCCAAATGTGTGTGGGTAGAAGATATATCCCACGGGGGTAAAATTGAAAAAAGGTGAAAAAAATATTTTTTTGGACTTTGTCATTTTTCCGGCGTTTATCAGACTTTCAGATAGGGGAAATGTCAGTGAGCGTTCCAATTTCAGTTCCAGTGCGATTCGCCCGATGAGTCCTTCAAATTTAGTCGTTTTCAGCCAATTTCCAGAATTTTTGAAAATTTCACTTTTTTGTGAAAATATCCACTAAATAAGGGAATAATATGTGTGAGGGTACCCCAGGAGAGTTCCAAATGTGTGTGGGTAGAATATATATCCCACAGGGGTAAAATTGAAAAAAGGTGAAAAAATTTTTTTTGGGTCTTAGTCATTTTTTCAGCGTTTATCAGACTTTCAGACAGGGGTAATGTCAGTGAGTGTTCCGATTTCAGTTCCAGAGCCATTTGCCCGATGAGTCCTTCATATTTAGTCATTTTCAGCCAATTTTCTGAATTTTTGAAAATTTCACTTTTTTGTGAAAATATCCACTAAATGAGGGAATAATTTGTGTGAGGGTACCCCAGAAGAGTTCCAAATGTGTGTGGGTAGAATATATATCCCACGGGGGTAAAATTGAAAAAAGTTGAAAAATTTTTTTTTTTCGACTTAGTCATTTTTCCGGCGTTTATCAGACTTTCAGATAGGGGAAATGTCAGTGAGCGTTCCGATTTCAGTTCCAGAGCGATTCGCCCGATGAGTCCTTCATATTTAGTTGTATTCAGCCAATTTTCTGATTTTTTGAAAATTTCACTTTTTTGGGAAAATATCCACTAAATGAGGGAATATTATGTGTGAGGATACAACAGGAGAATTCCAAAGGTGTGTGGATAGAATATATATCCCACGGGGGTAAAATTGAAAAAAGGTGAAAAAAATATTTTTTTGGACTTTGTCATTTTTCCGGCGTTTATCAGACTTTCAGATAGGGGAAATGTCAGTGAGCGTTCCAATTTCAGTTCCAGAGCGATTCGCCCGATGAGTCCTTCAAATTTAGTCGTTTTCAGCCAATTTCCAGAATTTTTGAAAATTTCGCTTTTTTGTGAAAATATCCGCTAAATGAGGGATTAATATGTGTGAGGGTACCCCAGGAGAGTTCCAAATGTGTGTGGGTAGAATATATATCCCACGGGGGTAAAATAAAAAAAGGTGAAAAAAATATTTTTTTAGACTTTGTCATTTTTCCGGCGTTTATCAGACTTTCAGATAGGGGAAATGTCAGTGAGGGTTCTGATTTCAGTTCCAGAGCGATTCGCCCGATGAGTCCTTCATATTTAGTTGTTTTCAGCCAATTTTCTGAATTTTTGAAAATTTCACTTTTTTGTGAAAATATCCACTAAATGAGGGAATAATATGTGTGAGGGTACCCCAGGAGAGTTCCAAATGTGTGTGGGTAGAATATATATCCCACGGGGGTAAAATTGAAAAAAGTTGAAAACATTTTTTTTTTAGACTTAGTCATTTTTCCGGCGTTTATCAGACTTTCAGATAGGGGGAATGTCAGTGAGCATTCCGATTTAAGTTCCAGAGCGATTCGACCGATGAGTCGTTCATATTCAGTCATTTTCAGCCAATTTTCTGAATTTTTGAAAATTTCACTTTTTTGTGAAAATATCCACTAAATGAGGGAATAATATGTGCGAGGGTACCCCAGGAGAGTTCCAAATGTGTGTGGGTAGAATATATATCCCACGGGGGTAAAATTGAAAAAAGTTGAAAAATTTTTTTTTTTCGACTTAGTCATTTTTCCAGCGTTTATCAGACTTTCAGATAGTGGAAATGTCATTGAGCATTCCAATTTCAGTTCCAGAGCGATTCGCCCGATGACTCCTTCATATTTATTCGTTTTCAGCCAATTTTCTGAATTTTTGAAAATTTCACTTTTTTGTGGAAATATCCACTAAATGAGGGAATAATATGTGTGAGGGTACCACAGGAGAGTTCCAAATGTGTGTGGGTAGAATATATATCCCACGGGGGTAAAATTGAAAAAAGGTGAAAAAAATTTTTTTTCGACTTAGTCATTTTTTCAGCGTTTATCAGACTTTCAGATAGGGGAAATGTCAGTCAGCGTTCCGACTTCAGTTCCAGAGCGATTCGCCCAATGAGTCCTTCATATTTAGTCGTTTTCAGCCAATTTTCTGAATTTTTGAAAATTTCACATTTTTGTGGAAATATCCACTAAATGAGGGAATAATATGTGTGAGGGTACCCCAGAAGTGTTCCAAATGTGTGTGCATAGACTATATATCCCACAGGGGTAAAATTGAAAAAAGTTTAAAAAATTTTTTTTTGGACTTAGTCATTTTTCCGGCGTTTATCAGACATTCAGATAGGGGAAATGTCAGTGAGCGTTCAGATTTCAGTTCCAGAGCGATTCGCCCGATGAGTCCATCATATTTAGTCGTTTCCAGCCAATTTTCTGAATTTTTGAAAATTTCACTTTTTTGGGAAAATATCCACTAAATGAGGGAATAATATGTGTGAGGATACAACAGGAGAGTTCCAAATGTGTGTGGATAGAATATATATCCCACGGGGGTAAAATTGAAAAAAGGTGAAAAAAATATTTTTTTGGAATTTGTCATTTTTCCGGCGTTTATCAGACTTTCAGATAGGGGAAATGTCAGTGAGCGTTCCAATTTCAGTTCCAGTGCGATTCGCCCGATGAGTCCTTCAAATTTAGTCGTTTTCAGCCAATTTCCAGAATTTTTGAAAATTTCACTTTTTTGTGAAAATATCCACTAAATGAGGGAATAATATGTGTGAGGGTACCCCAGGAGAGTTCCAAATGTGTGTGGGTAGTATATGTATCCCACGAGGGTAAAATTGAAAAAAGTTGAAAACATTTTTTTTTTAGACTTAGTCATTTTTCCGGCGTTTATCAGACTTTCAGGTAGGGGAAATGTCAGTGAGCATTCCGATTTAAGTTCCAGAGCGATTCGCCCGATGAGTCCTTCATGTTTAGTCGTTTTCAGCCAATTTTCAGAATTTTTGAAAATTACACTTTTTTGTGAAAATATCCACTAAATGAGGGAATAATATGTGTGAGGGTACCCCAGGAGAGTTCCAAATGTGTGTGGGTAGTATATATATCCCACGGGGGTAAAATTGAAAAAAGTTGAAAACATTTTTTTTTTAGACTTAGTCATTTTTCCGGCGTTTATCAGACTTTCAGATAGGAGAATGTCAGTGAGCATTCCGATTTAAGTTCCAGAGCGATTCGCCCGATGAGTCGTTCATATTTAGTCATTTTCAGCTAATTTTCAGAATTTTTGAAAATTTCTCTTTTTTGTGAAAATATCCACTAAATGAGGGAATAATATGTGTGAGGGTACCCCAGGAGAGTTCCAAATGTGTGTGGGTAGAAGATATATCCCACGGGGGTAAAATTGAAAAAAGTTTAAAAAAAATTTTTTTGGGACTTAGTCATTTTTCCGGCGTTTATCAGACTTTCAGTTAGGGGAAATGTCAGTGAGCGTTCCAATTTCAGTTCCAGAGCGATTTGCCCGATGAGTCGTTCATATTTAGTCGTTTTCAGCCAATTTTCTGAAATTTTGAAAATTTCACTTTTTTGTGAAAATATCCACTAACTGAGGGAATATCTGTGAGGGTACCCCAGGAGAGTTCCAAATGTGTGTGGGTAGAATATATATCCCACGGAGGTAAAATTGAAAAAAGGTGAAAAAAAAATTTTTTTTGCACTTAGTCATTTTTTCAGCGTTTATCAGACTTTCAGATAGGGGAAATGTCAGCGAGCGCTCCGATTTCAGTTCCAGCGTGATTCTCCCGATGAGTCCTTCATATTCAGTCGTTCTCAGCCAATTTTCTGAATTTTTGAAAATTTCACTTTTTTGGGAAAATATCCACTAAATAAAGGAATAATATGTGTGAGGGTACAACAAGAGAGTTCCAAATGTGTGTGGATAGAATATATATCCCACGGGGGTAAAATTGAAAAAAGTTGAAAAAAAAATTTTTTTGGACTTAGTCATTTTTCCGGCGTTTATCAGACTTTCGATTAGGGCAAATGTCAGTGAGCGTTCCGATTTCAGTTCCAGAGCGATTCACCCGATGAGTCCTTCACATTTAGTCGTTTTCAGCCAATTTTCAGAATTTTTGAAAATTTCACTTTTTTGTGAAAATATCCACTAAATGAGGGAATAATATGTGTGAGGGTACCCCAGGAGAGTTCCAAATGTGTGTGGGTAGAATATATATCCCACGGGGGTAAAATTGAAAAAAGGTGAAAAAAATTTTTTTTTAGACTTTGTTATTTTTCCAGCGTTTATCAGACTTTCAGATAGGGGAAATGTCATTGAGCATTCCAATTTCAGTTCCAGAGCGATTCGCCCGATGAGTCCTTCATATTTAGTCATTTTCAGCCAATTTTCTGAATTTTTGAAAATTTCACTTTTTTGTGAAAATATCCACTAAATGAGGGAATAATATGTGTGAGGGCACCCCAGGAGAGTTCCAAATGTGTGTGGGTAGAATATATATCCCACGGGGGTAAAATTGAAAAAAGGTGAAAAAATATTTTTTTTGGATTTAGTCATTTTTCCGGCGTTTATCAGACTTTCAGATAGGGGAAATGTCATTGAGCATTCCAATTTCAGTTCCAGAGCGATTCGCCCGATGAGTCCATCATATTTAGTCGTTTCCAGCCAATTTTCTGAATTTTTGAAAATTTCACTTTTTTGGGAAAATATCCACTAAATGAGGGAATAATATGTGTGAGGATACAACAGGAGAGTTCCAAATGTGTGTGGATAGAATATATATCCCACGGGGGTAAAATTGAAAAAAGGTGAAAAAAATATTTTTTTGGAATTTGTCATTTTTCCGGCGTTTATCAGACTTTCAGATAGGGGAAATGTCAGTGAGCGTTCCAATTTCAGTTCCAGTGCGATTCGCCCGATGAGTCCTTCAAATTTAGTCGTTTTCAGCCAATTTCCAGAATTTTTGAAAATTTCACTTTTTTGTGAAAATATCCACTAAATGAGGGAATAATATGTGTGAGGGTACCCCAGGAGAGTTCCAAATGTGTGTGGGTAGTATATGTATCCCACGAGGGTAAAATTGAAAAAAGTTGAAAACATTTTTTTTTTAGACTTAGTCATTTTTCCGGCGTTTATCAGACTTTCAGGTAGGGGAAATGTCAGTGAGCATTCCGATTTAAGTTCCAGAGCGATTCGCCCGATGAGTCCTTCATGTTTAGTCGTTTTCAGCCAATTTTCAGAATTTTTGAAAATTACACTTTTTTGTGAAAATATCCACTAAATGAGGGAATAATATGTGTGAGGGTACCCCAGGAGAGTTCCAAATGTGTGTGGGTAGTATATATATCCCACGGGGGTAAAATTGAAAAAAGTTGAAAACATTTTTTTTTTAGACTTAGTCATTTTTCCGGCGTTTATCAGACTTTCAGATAGGGAGAATGTCAGTGAGCATTCCGATTTAAGTTCCAGAGCGATTCGCCCGATGAGTCGTTCATATTTAGTCATTTTCAGCTAATTTTCAGAATTTTTGAAAATTTCTCTTTTTTGTGAAAATATCCACTAAATGAGGGAATAATATGTGTGAGGGTACCCCAGGAGAGTTCCAAATGTGTGTGGGTAGAAGATATATCCCACGGGGGTAAAATTGAAAAAAGTTTAAAAAAAATTTTTTTGGGACTTAGTCATTTTTCCGGCGTTTATCAGACTTTCAGTTAGGGGAAATGTCAGTGAGCGTTCCAATTTCAGTTCCAGAGCGATTTGCCCGATGAGTCGTTCATATTTAGTCGTTTTCAGCCAATTTTCTGAAATTTTGAAAATTTCACTTTTTTGTGAAAATATCCACTAACTGAGGGAATATCTGTGAGGGTACCCCAGGAGAGTTCCAAATGTGTGTGGGTAGAATATATATCCCATGGAGGTAAAATTGAAAAAAGGTGAAAAAAAAATTTTTTTTGCACTTAGTCATTTTTTCAGCATTTATCAGACTTTCAGATAGGGGAAATGTCAGTGAGCGTTCCGATTTCAGTTCCAGAGCGATTCTCCCGATGAGTGCTTCATATTTAGTCGTTTTCAGCCAATTTTCAGAATTTTTGAAAATTTCAATTTTTTGTGAAAATATCCACTAAATGAGGGAATAATATGTGTGAGGGTACCCCAGGAGAGTTCCAAATGTGTGTGGGTAGAATATATATCCCACGGGGGTAAAATTGAAAAAAGGTGAAAAAAATTTTTTTTTAGACTTAGTCATTTTTCCGGCGTTTATCAAACTTTCAGATAGGGGAAATGTCATTGAGCATTCCAATTTCAGTTCCAGAGCGATTCGCCCGATGAGTCCTTCATATTTAGTCGTTTTCAGCCAATCTTCTAAATATTTGAAAATTTCACTTTTTTGTGAAAATATCCACTAAGTGAGGGAATAATATGTGTGAGGGTACAACAGGAGAGTTCCAAATGTGTGTGGGTAGAATATATATCCCACGGGGGTAAAATTGAAAAAAGGTGAAAAAATATTTTTTTTGGATTTAGTCATTTTTCCGGCGTTTATCAGACTTTCAGATAGGGGAAATGTCATTGAGCATTCCAATTTCAGTTCCAGAGCGATTCGCCCGATGAGTCCTTCATATTTAGTCGTTTTCAGTCAATCTTCTAAATATTTGAAAATTTCACTTTTTTGTGAAAATATCCACTAAATGAGGGAATAATATGTGTGAGGGTACCCCAGGAGAGTTCCAAATGTGTGTGGGTAGAATATATATCCCACGGGGGTAAAATTGAAAAAAGGTGTAAAAATTTTTTTTGGGACTTTGTTATTTTTCCAGCGTTTATCAGACTTTCAGATAGGGGAAATGTCATTGAGCATTCCAATTTCAGTTCCAGAGCGATTCGCCCGATGAGTCCTTCATATTTAGTCGTTTTCAGCCAATTTTCTGAATTTTTGAAAATTTCACTTTTTTGGGAAAATATCCACTAAATGAGGGAATAATATGTGTGAGGGTACCCCAGGAGAGTTCCAAATGTGTGTGGGTAGAATATGTATCCCACGGGGGTAAAATTGAAAAAAGTTGAAAACATTTTTTTTGGACTTAGTCATTTTTCCGGCGTTTATCAGACTTTCAGATAGGAGAAATGTCAGTGAGCGTTCCGATTTCAGTTCCAGAGCGATTCGTCCGATGAGTCCTTCATATTTAGTCGTTTTCAGCCAATTTTCAGAATTTTTGAAAATTTCACTTTTTTGTGAAAATATCCACTAAATGAGGGAATAATATGTGTGAGGGTACTCCAGGAGAGTTCCAAATGTGTGTGGGTAGAATATATATCCCACAGGGGTAAAATTGAAAAAAGGTGAAAAAATTTTTTGGGGGACTTAGTCATTTTTTCAGCGTTTATCAGACTTTCAGATAGGGGAAATGTCAGCGAGCGCTCCGATTTCAGTTCCAGCGTGATTCTCCCGATGAGTCCTTCATATTCAGTCGTTCTCAGCCAATTTTCTGAATTTTTGAAAATTTCACTTTTTTGGGAAAATATCCACTAAATAAAGGAATAATATGTGTGAGGGTACAACAGGAGAGTTCCAAATGTGTGTGGATAGAATATATATCCCACGGGGGTAAAATTGAAAAAAGTTAAAAAAAAAATTTTTTTGGACTTAGTCATTTTTCCGGCGTTTATCAGACTTTCGATTAGGGCAAATGTCAGTGAGCGTTCCGATTTCAGTTCCAGAGTGATTCGCCCGATGATTCCTTCATATTTAGTTGTTTTCAGCCAATTTTCTGAATTTTTGAAAATTTCACTTTTTTGTGAAAATATCCACTAAATGAGGGAATAATATGTGTGAGGGTACCCCAGGAGAGTTCCAAATGTGTGTGGGTAGAATATATATCCCACTGGAGTAAAATTGAAAACAGATGAAAAATTTTTTTTTTTGGACTTAGTCATTTTTTCAGCGTTTATCAGACTTTCAGATAGGGGAAATGTCAGTGAGCGTTCCGATTTCAGTTCCAGAGCGATTCGTCCAATGAGTCCTTCATATTTAGTCGTTTTCAGCCAATTTTCTGAATTTTTGAAAATTTCACTTTTTTGTGAAAATATCCACTAAATGAGGGAATAATATGTGTGAGGGTACCCCAGGAGAGTTCCAAATGTGTGTGGGTAGAATATATATCCCAAGGGGGTAAAATTGAAAAAAGTTGAAAAAAATTTTTTGTTGGACTTAGTCATTTTTCCGGCGTTTAGAAGACTTTCAGATAGGTGGAAATGTCAGTGAGTATTCCAATTTCAGTTCCAGAGCGATTCGCCCAATGAGTCCTTCATATTTAGTCGGTTTCAGCCAATTTTCCGAATTTTTGAAAATTTCACTTTTTTGTGAAAATATCCACTAAATGAGGGAATAATATGTGTGAGGGTACCCCAGGAGAGTTCCAAATGTGTGTGGGTAGAATATATATCCAAGTGGAGTAAAATTGAAAACAGATGAAAAATTTTTTTTTTTGGACTTAGTCATTTTTTCAGCGTTTATCAGACTTTCAGATAGGGGAAATGTCAGTGAGCGTTCCGATTTCAGTTCCAGAGCGATTCGTCCAATGAGTCCTTCATATTTAGTCGTTTTCTGACAATTTTTCAGAATTTTTGAAAATTTCACTTTTTTGTGAAAATATCCACTAAATGAGGGAATAATATGTGTGATGGTACCCCAGGAGAGTTCCAAATGTGTGTGGGTAGAATATATATCCCACGGGGGTAAAATTGAAAAAAGTTGAAAAATTTTTTTTGTTAGACTTAGTCATTTTTCCAGCGTTTAGAAGACTTTCAGATAGGGGAAATGTCAGTAAGCGTTCCGATTTCAGTTCCAGAGCGATTCGCCGATGAGTCCTTCATATTTATTCGTTTTCAGCCAATTTTCTGAATTTTTGAAAATTTCACTTTTTTGTGAAAATATCCACTAAATGAGGGAATAATATGTGTGAGGGTACCCCAGGAGAGTTCCAAATGTGTGTTGGTAGAATATATATCCCACGGGGGTAAAATTGAAAAAAGGTGAAAAAATTTTTTTTGGGACTTATTCATTTTTCCGGCGTTTATCAGACTTTCAGATAGGGGAAATATCAGTGAGTATTCCAATTTCAGTTCCAGAGCGATTCGCCCGATGAGTCCTTCATATTTAGTAGTTTTCAGACAATTTTCAGAATTTTTGAAAATTTCACTTTTTTGTGAAAATATCCACTAAATGAGGGAATAATATGTGTGAGGGTACCCCAGGAGAGTTCCAAATGTGTGTGGGTAGAATATATATCCCACGGGGGTAAAATTAAAAACAGATAAAAAATTTTTTTTTTTGGACTTAGTCATTTTTTCAGCGTTTATCAGACTTTCAGATAGGGGAAATGTCAGTGAGCGTTCCGATTTCAGTACCAGAGCGATTCGCCCGATGAGTCCTTCATATTTAGTCGTTTTCAGCCAATTTTCAGAATTTTTGAAAATTTCACTTTTTTGTGAAAATATCCACTAAATGAGGGAATAATATGTGTGAGGGTACCCCAGGAGAGTTCCAAATGTGTGTGGGTAGAATATATATCCCACTGGAGTAAAATTGAAAACAGATGAAAAATTTTTTTTTTTGAACTTAGTCATTTTTTCAGCGTTTATCAGACTTTCAGATAGGGGAAATATCAGTGAGCGTTCCCATTTCAGTTCCAGAGCGATTCGTCCAATGAGTCCTTCATATTTAGTCGTTTTCAGACAATTTTTCAGAATTTTTGAAAATTTCACTTTTTTGTGAAAATATCCACTAAATGAGGGAATAATATGTGTGAGGGTACACCAGGAGAGTTCCAAATGTGTGTCAGTAGAATATATATCCCACGGGGGTAAAATTGAAAAAAGTTGAAAAAAAAATTTTGTTAGACTTAGTCATTTTTTCAGCGTTTATCCGACTTTCAGATAGGGGAAATGTCAGTGAGCGTTCCGATTTCAGTTCCAGAGCGATTCGCCCGATGAGTCCTTCATATTTAGTCGTTTTCAGTCAATTTTCAGAATTTTTGAAAATTTCACTTTTTTGTGAATATATCCACTAAATGAGGGAATAATATGTGTGAGGGTACCCCAGGAGAGTTCCAAATGTGTGTGGGTAGAAGATATATCCCACGGGGGTAAAATTGAAAAAAGTTGAAAAAAATTTGTTTTTTCGACTTAGTCATTTTTCCGGCGTTTATCAGACTTTCAAATAGGGGAAATGTCAGTGAGCATTCTGATTTCAGTTCCAGAGCGATTCGCCCGATGAGTCCTTCATATTTAATCGTTTTCAGCCAATTTTCTGAATTTTTGAAAATTTCACTTTTTTGTGAAAATATCCACTAAATGAGGGAATAATATGTGTGAGGGTACCCCAGGAGAGTTCCAAATGTGTGTGGGTAGAATATATATCCCACGGGGGTAAAATTGAAAAAAGATGAAAAAAATTTTTTTGGGACTTAGTCATTTTTCCGGCGTTTATCAGACTTTCAGATAGGGGAAATGTCAGTAAGCGTTCCGATTTCAGTTCCAGAGCGATTCGCCCGATGAGTCCTTCATAATTAGTCGTTTTCAGCCAATTTTCAGAATTTTTGAAAATTTCACTTTTTTGTGAAAATATCCACTAAATGAGGGAATAATATGTGAGAGGGTACCCCAGGAGAGTTCCAAATGTGTGTGGGTAGAATATATATCCCACGGGGGTAAAATTGAAAAAAGTTGAAAAATTTTTTTTGTTGGACTTAGTCATTTTTCCGGCATTTAGAAGACTTTCAGATAGGGAAAATGTCAGTGAGTATTCCAATTTCAGTTCCAGAGCGATTCGCCCGATGAGTCCTTCATATTTAGTCATTTTCAGCCAATTTTCAGAATTTTGAAAATTTCACTTTTTTGTGAAAATATCCACTAAATGAGGGAATAATATGTGTGAGGGTACCCCAGGAGAGTTCCAAATGTGTGTGGGTAGAATATACAGTCATATGAAAAAGTTTGGGCACCCCTATTAATCTTAAGCTTAATGTTCTTTAAAAATTGGTGTTTTTGCAACAGCTATTTCAGTTTGATATATGTAATAACTGTTGGATACAGTAATGTTTCTGCCTTGAAATGAGGTTCATTGTACTAACAGAAAATGTGCAATCTGCATTCAAACAAAATTTGACAGGTGCATAAGTATGGGCACCTCACCAGAAAAGTGACATTAATAGTTAGTAGATCCTCCTTTTGCAAAAATAACAGCCTCTAGTCGCTTCCTGTAGCTTTTAATGAGTTCCTGGATCCTGGATGAAGGTATTTTTGACCATTCCTCTTTACAAAACAATTCCAGTTCAGTTAAGTTTGTTGGTCGCCGAGCATGGACAGCCCTCTTCAAATGATCCCACAGATGTTCAATGATATTCAGGTCTGGGGACTGGGATGGCCATTCCAGAACATTGTAGTTGTTCCTCTGCATGAATGCCTGAGTAGATTTGAAGCGGTGTTTTGGATCATTGTCTTGCTGAAAGATCCATCCACTTTGTAACTTCAACTTTATCACTGATTCTTGAACACTATTGTCAAGAATCTGCTGATACTGAGTGGAATCCATGCGTCCCTCAACTTTAACAAGATTCCCAGTGCCAGCATTGACCACACAGCCCCAAAGCATGATGGAACCTCCACCAAATTTTACTGTGGCTAGCAAGTGTTTTTCTTGGAATGCTGTGTTTTTTTGCCACCATGCATAACGCCTTTTTGTATGACCAAATAACTCAATCTTGATTTCATCAGTCCACAGGATCTTCTTCCAAAAAGAAATTGGCTTCTCCAAATGTGCTTTTGCATACCTCAGCCAACTCTGTTTGTGGCGTGCTTGCAGAAACGGCTTCTTTCGCATCACTCTCCCATACAGCTTCTCCTTGTGCAAAGTGCCTTGTATAGTTGACCGATGCACAGTGACACCATCTGCAGCAAGTTGATGCTGCAGCTCTCTGGAGGTGGTCTGAGGATTGTCCTTGACTGATCTCACCATTCTTCTTCTCTGCCTTTCTGATGTTTTTCTTGGCCTGC
The DNA here is from genome assembly GCF_046119375.1 of Phyllobates terribilis. Taxonomy (NCBI): domain Eukaryota; kingdom Metazoa; phylum Chordata; class Amphibia; order Anura; family Dendrobatidae; genus Phyllobates; species Phyllobates terribilis. The sequence goes on along the minus strand of NW_027362838.1, from coordinate 6,413,243 downwards.
CACTTCTGGCCTTAACAAGAACTGTCCCTGTGTTCTTCCATTTCCTTACTATGTTCCTCACAGTGGAAACTGACAGGTTAAATCTCTGAGACAGCTTTTTGTATGCTTCCCCTGAACAACTATGTTGAATAATCTTTGTTTTCAGATCATTTGACAGATGTTTTGAGGAGCCCATGATGCCACTCTTCAGAGGAGATTCAAACAGGAGAACAACTTGCAAGTGGCCACTTTAAGTAGCTTTTCTCATGATTGCATACACCTGGCTCTGAAGTTGAAAGCTCAATTAGGTTACAAAACCAAAAAAAGTGCTTTAGTAAGTCAGTAAAAAGTAGGTAGGAGTATTTAAAACAAGAAAATGATAAGGGTGCCCATACTTATGCACCTTTCAAATTTTGTTTGAATGCAGATTGCACATTTTCTGTTAGTACAATAAACCTCATTTCAAGGCAGAAACATTACTGTGTCCAACAGTTATTACATATATCAAACTGAAATAGCTGTTGCAAAAACACCAATTTTTATAAAACATTAAGCTTAAGATTAATAGGGGTGCCCAAACTTTTTCATATGACTGTATATCCCACTGGAGTAAAATTGAAAACAGATGAAAAAATTTTTTTTTTGGACTTATTCATTTTTTCAGCGTTTATCAGACTTTCAGATAGGGGAAATGTCAGTGAGCGTTCCGATTTCAGTTCCAGAGCGATTCGTCCAATGAGTCCTTCATATTTAGTCGTTTTCTGACAATTTTTCAGAATTTTTGAAAATTTCACTTTTTTGTGAAAATATCCACTAAATGAGGGAATAATATGTGTGAGGGTACACCAGGAGAGTTCCAAATGTGTGTCAGTAGAATATATATCCCACGGGGTTAAAATTGAAAAAAGGTGAAAAAAAATTTTTTGGGGACTTAGTCATTTTTTCAGCGTTTATCCGACTTTCAGATAGGGGAAATGGCAGTGAGCATTCCAATTTCAGTTCCAGAGCGATTCGTCCAATGAGTCCTTCATATTTAGTCGTTTTCAGCCAATTTTCAGAATTTTTGAAAATTTCACTTTTTTGTGAAAATATCCACTAAATGAGGGAATAATATGTGTGAGGGTACCCCAGGAGAGTTCCAAATGTGTGTGGGTAGAATATATATTCCACGGGGGTAAAATTGAAAAAAGTTGAAAAAAAAATTTTGTTAGACTTAGTCATTTTTCCGGCGTTTAGAAGACTTTCAGATAGGGGAAATGTCAGTGAGCATTCCGATTTCAGTTCCAGAGCGATTCGCCCGATCAGTCCTTCATATTTAGTCGTTTTCAGCCAATTTTCTGAATTTTTGAAAATTTCACTTTTTTGTGAAAATATCCACTAAATGAGGGAATAATATGTGTGAGGGTACCCCAGGAGAGTTCCAAATGTTTGTGGGTAGAATATATATCCCACGGGGGTAAAATTGAAAAAAGTTGAAAAAATTTTTTTGTTGCACTTAGTCATTTATCCAGCGTTTATCAGACTTTCAGATAGGGGAAATGTCAGTGAGCGTTTCGATTTCAGTTCCAGAATGATTCGCCCGATGAGTCCTTCAAATTTAGTCGTTTTCAGCCAATTTTCTGAATTTTTGAAAATTTCACTTTTTTGTGAAAATATCCACTAAATGAGGGCATAATATGTGTGAGGGTACCCCAGGAGAGTTCCAAATGTGTGTGGGTAGAAGATATATCCCACGGGGGTAAAATTGAAAAAAGTTGAAAAAAATTTGTTTTTTCGACTTAGTCATTTTTCCGGCGTTTATCAGACTTTCAAATAGGGGAAATGTCAGTGAGCATTCCGATTTCAGTTCCAGAGCGATTCGCCCGATGAGTCCTTCATATTTAATCGTTTTCAGCCAATTTTCTGAATTTTTGAAAATTTCACTTTTTTGTGAAAATATCCACTAAATGAGGGAATAATATGTGTGAGGGTACCCCAGGAGAGTTCCAAATGTGTTTGGGTAGAATATATATCCCACGGGGGTAAAATTGTAAAAAGATGAAAAAAAATTTTTTGGGACTTAGTCATTTTTCCGGCGTTTATCAGACTTTCAGATAGGGGAAATGTCAGTAAGCGTTCCGATTTCAGTTCCAGAGCGATTCGCCCGATGAGTCCTTCATATTTAGTCGTTTTCAGCCAATTTTCAGAATTTTTGAAAATTTCACTTTTTTGTGAAAATATCCACTAAATGAGGGAATAATATGTGAGAGGGTACCCCAGGAGAGTTCCAAATGTGTGTGGGTAGAATATATATCCCACGGGGGTAAAATTGAAAAAAGATGAAAAATTTTTTTTTTTTACTTAGTCATTTTTCCGGCATTTATCAGACTTTCAGATAGGGGAAATGTCAGTGAGCGTTCCGATTTCAGTTCCAGAGCGATTCGCCCGATGAGTCCTTCATATTTAGTCGTTTTTCAGCCAATTTTCAGAATATTTGAAAATTTCACTTTTTTGTGAAAATATCCACTAAATGAGGGAATAATATGTGTGAGGGTACCCCAGGAGAGTTCCAAATGTGTGTGGGTAGAATATATATCCCACGGGGGTAAAATTGAAAAAGTTGAAAAAATTTTTTTGTTGGACTTAGTCATTTTTCCGGCGTTTATCAGACTTTCAGATAGGGGAAATGTCAGTGAGCGTTTCGATTTCAGTTCCAGAATGATTCGCCCGATGAGTCCTTCATATTTAGTCGTTTTCAGCCAATTTTCTGAATTTTTGAAAATTTCACTTTTTTGTGAAAATATCCACTAAATGAGGGCATAATATGTGTGAGGGTACCCCAGGAGAGTTCCAAATGTGTGTGGGTAGAATATATATCCCACGGGAGTAAAATTGAAAACAGATGAAAAATTTTTTTTTTTGGACTGTCATTTTTTCAGCGTTTATCAGACTTTCAGATAGGGGAAATGTCAGTGAGCGTTCCGATTTCAGTACCAGAGCGATTCGCCCGATGAGTCCTTCATATTTAGTAGTTTTCAGCCAATTTTCAGAATTTTTGAAAATTTCACTTTTTTGTGAAAATATCCACTAAATGAGGGAATAATATGTGTGAGGGTACCCCAGGAGAGTTCCAAATGTGTGTGGGTAGAATATATATCCCACGGGGGTAAAATTGAAAAAAGTTGAAAAAAAAATTTTGTTAGACTTAGTCATTTTTCCGGCGTTTAGAAGACTTTCACATAGGGGAAATGTCAGTGAGCGTTCCGATTTCAGTTCCAGAGTGATTCTCCCGATGAGTCCTTCATATTTAGTCGTTTTCAGCCAATTTTCAGAATTTTGAAAATTTCACTTTTTTGTGAAAATATCCACTAAATGAGGGAATAATATGTGTGAGGGTACCCCAGGAGAGTTCCAAATGTGTGTGGGTAGAATATATATCCCACGGGGGTAAAATTGAAAAAAGGTGAAAAAATATTTTTTTGGACTTCGTCATTTTTTCCGGCGTTTATCAGACTTTCAGATAGGGGAAATGTCAGTGAGCGTTCCGATTTCAGTTCCAGAGCGATTCGCCCAATGAGTCCTTCATATTTAGTCGGTTTCAGCCAATTTTCAGAATTTTTGAAAATTTCACTTTTTTGTGAAAATATCCACTAAATGAGGGAATAATATGTGTGAGGGTACCCCAGGAGAGTTCCAAATGTGTGTCGGTAGAATATATATCCCACGGGGGTAAAATTGAAAAAAGGTGAAAAAAATTTTTTGGGTGACTTAGTCATTTTTACATCGTTTATCAGACTTTCAGATAGGGGAAATGTCAGTGAGCATTCCGATTTCAGTTCCAGAGCGATTCGCCCGATGAGTCCTTCATATTTAGTCGTTTTCAGCCAATTTTCAGAATTTTTGAAAATTTCACTTTTTTGTGAAAATATCCACTAAATGAGGGAATAATATGTGTGAGGGTACCCCAGGAGAGTTCCAAATGTGTGTGGGTAGAATATATATCCCACGGGGGTAAAATTGAAAAAAGTTGAAAAAATTTTTTTTTTAGACTTAGTCATTTTTCCGGCGTTTATCAGACTTTCAGATAGGGGAAATGTCAGTGAGCGTACCGATTTCAGTTCCAGAGCGATTCGCCCGATGAGTCCTTCATATTTAGTCGTTTTCAGCCAATTTGCTGAATTTTTGAAAATTTCACTTTTTTGTGAAAATATCCACTAAATGAGGGAATAATATGTGTGAGGGTACCCCAGGAGAGTTCCAAATGTGTGTGGGTAGAATATATATCCCACGGTGGTAAAATTGAAAAAAGGTGAAATAAATTTTTTTTGGGACTTAGTAATTTTTCCGGCGTTTAGAAGACTTTCAGATAGGGGAAATATCAGTGAGTATTCCAATTTCAGTTCCAGAGCGATTCGCCCGATGAGTCCTTCATATTTAGTCGGTTTCAGCCAATTTTCAGAATTTTTGAAAATTTCACTTTTTTGTGAAAATATCCACTAAATGAGGGAATAATATGTGTGAGGGTACCCCAGGAGAGTTCCAAATGTGTGTGGGTAGAATATATATCCCACGGGGGTAAAATTGAAAAAAGGTGAAAAAATTTTTTTTGGGACTTAGTCATTTTTCCGGCGTTTATCAGACTTTCAAATAGGGGAAATGTCAGTGAGCATTCCGATTTCAGTTCCAGAGCGATTCGCCCAATGAGTCCTTCATATTTAGTCGTTTTCAGCCAATTTTTCAGATTTTTTGAAAATTTCACTTTTTTGTGAAAATATCCACTAAATGAGGGAATAATATGTGTGAGGGTACACCAGGAGAGTTCCAAATGTGTGTGGGTAGAATATATATCCCACGGGGGTAAAATTGAAAAAAGGTGAAAAATTTTTTTTTTTGGACTTAGTCATTTTATCAGCGTTTATCAGACTTTCAGATAGGGGAAATGTCAGTGAGCGTTCCGATTTCAGTTCCAGAGCGATTCGCCCGATGAGTCCTTCATATTTAATCATTTTCATCCAATTTTCAGAATTTTTGAAATTTTCACTTTTTTGTGAAAATATCCACTAAATGAGGGAATAATATGTGTGAGGGTACCCCAGGAGAGTTCCAAATGTGTGTGGGTAGAATATATATCCCACGGGGGTAAAATTGAAAAATGTTGAAAAAATTTTTTTTTTAGACTTAGTCATTTTTCCGGCGTTTATCAGACTTTCAGATAGGGGAAATGTCAGTGAGCATTCCGAATTCAGTTCCAGAGCGATTCGCCCAATGAGTCCTTCATATTTAGTCGTTTTCAGGCAATTTTTCAGATTTTTTGAAAATTTCACTTTTTTGTGAAAATATCCACTAAATGAGGGAATAATATGTGTGAGGGTACCCCAGGAGAGTTCCAAATGTGTGTCGGTAGAATATATATCCCACGGGGGTAAAATTGAAAAAAGGTGAAAAAAATTTTTTGGGTGACTTAGTCATTTTTTCATCGTTTATCAGACTTTCAGATAGGGGAAATGTCAGTGAGCATTCCGATTTCAGTTCCAGAGCGATTCGCCCGATGAGTCCTTCATATTTAGTCGTTTTCAGCCAATTTTCAGAATTTTTGAAAATTTCACTTTTTTGTGAAAATATCCACTAAATGAGGGAATAATATGTGTGAGGGTACCCCAGGAGAGTTCCAAATGTGTGTGGGTAGAATATATATCCCACGGGGGTAAAATTGAAAAAAGGTGAAATAAATTTTTTTGGGGACTTAGTAATTTTTCCGGCGTTTAGAAGACTTTCAGATAGGGGAAATATCAGTGAGTATTCCAATTTCAGTTCCAGAGCGATTCGCCCGATGAGTCCTTCATATTTAGTCGGTTTCAGCCAATTTTCAGAATTTTTGAAAATTTCACTTTTTTGTGAAAATATCCACTAAATGAGGGAATAATATGTGTGAGGGTACCCCAGGAGAGTTCCAAATGTGTGTGGGTAGAATATATATCCCACGGGGGTAAAATTGAAAAAAGTTGAAAAAAATTTTTTTTTAGACTTAGTCATTTTTCCGGCGTTTATTAGACTTTCAGATAGGGGAAATGTCAGTGAGCGTTCCGATTTCAGTACCAGAGCGATTCTCCCGATGAGTCCTTCATATTTAGTCGCTTTCATCCATTTTCAGAATTTTTGAAAATTTCACTTTTTTGTGAAAATATCCACTAAATGAGGGAATAATATGTGTGAGGGTACCCCAGGAGAGTTCCAAATGTGTGTGGGTAGAATATATATCCCACGGGGGTAAAATTGAAAAAAGGTGAAAAAATTTTTTTTTGGACTTAGTCATTTTTCCGGCGTTTATCAGACTTTCAAATAGGGGAAATGTCAGTGAGCATTCCAATTTCAGTTTCAGAGCGATTCGCCCGATGAGTCCTTCATATTTAGTCGTTTTCAGCCAATTTTCAGAATTTTTGAAAATTTCACTTTTTTGTGAAAATATCCACTAAATGAGGGAATAATATGTGTGAGGGTACCCCAGGAGAGATCCAAATGTGTGTGGGTAGAATATATATCCCACGGGGGTAAAATTTAAAAAAGGTGAAAAATTTTTTTTTTTGGACTTAGTCATTTTTCCGGCGTTTATCAGACTTTCAGATAGGGTAAATGTCAGTGAGCGTTCCGATTTCAGTTCCAGAGCGATTCGCCCGATGAGTCCTTCATATTTAGTCGTTTTCAGCCAATTTTTAGAATTTTTGAAAATTTCACTTTTTTGTGAAAATATCCACTAAATGAAGGAATAATATGTGTGAGGGCACCCCAGGAGAGTTCCAAATGTGTGTGGGTAGAATATATATCCCACGGGGTAAAATTGAAAAAAGTTGAAAAAAAATTTTTGTTAGACTTAGTCATTTTTCCGGCGTTTAGAAGACTTTCAGATAGGGGAAATGTCAGTGAGCGTTCCGATTTCAGTTCCAGAGCGATTCGCCCGATGAGTCCTTCATATTTAGTCGTTTTGAGCCAATTTTCAGAATTATGAAAATTTCACTTTTTTTGTGAAAATATCCACTAAATGAGGGAATAATATGTGTGAGGGTACCCCAGGAGAGTTCCAAATGTGTGTCGGTAGAATATATATCCCACGGGGGTAAAATTGAAAAAAGGTGAAAAAAAATTTTTTTTGGACTTAGTCATTTTTTCAGCGTTTATCAGACTTTCAGATAGGGGAAATGTCAGTGAGCGTTCCGATTTCAGTTCCAGAGCGATTCGCCCAGTGAGTCCTTCATATTTAGTCGTTTTCAGCCAATTTTCAGAATTTTGAAAATTTCACTTTTTTGTGAAAATATCCACTAAATGAGGGAATAATATGTGTGAGGGTACCCCAGGAGAGTTCCAAATGTGTGTGAGTAGAATATATATCCCACGGGGGTAAAATTGAAAAAAGTTGAAAAAAATTTTCTTTTAGACTTAGTCATTTTTCCGGCGTTTATCAGACTTTCAGATAGGGGAAATGTCAGTGAGCGTTCCGATTTCAGTACCAGAGCGATTCGCCCGATGAGTCCTTCATATTTAGTCGCTTTCATCCAATTTTAAGAATTTTTGAAAATTTCACTTTTTTGTGAAAATATCCACTAAATGAGGGAATAATATGTGTGAGGGTACCCCAGGAGAGTTCCAAATGTGTGTGGGTAGAATATATATCCCACGGGGGTAAAAGTGAAAAAAGGTAAAACATTTTTTTTTTAGACTTAGTCATTTTTTCAGCGTTTATCAGACTTTCAGATAGGGGAAATGTCAGTGAGCGTTCCGATTTCAGTATAAGAGCGATTCGCCAGATGAGTCCTTCATATTTAGTCGCTTTCATCCAATTTTCAGAATTTTTGAAAATTTCATTTTTTTGTGAAAATATCCACTAAATGAGGGAATAATATGTGTGAGGGTACCCCAGGAGAGTTCCAAATGTGTGTGGGTAGAATATATATCCCACGGGGGTAAAATTGAAAATAGGTGAAAAAATTTTTTTTTGGACTTAGTCATTTTTCCGGCGTTTATCAGACTTTCAGATAGGGGAAATGTCAGTGAGCATTCCAGTTTCAGTTCCAGAGCGATTCGCCCGATGAGTCCTTCATATTTAGTCGGTTTCAGCCAATTTTCAGAATTTTTGAAAATTTCACTTCTTTTGTGAAAATATCCACTAAATGAGGGAATAATATGTGTGAGGGTACCCCAGGAGAGTTCCAAATGTGTGTGGGTAGAATATATATCCCACGGGGGTAAAATTGAAAAAAGGTGAAAAATTTTTTTTTTTGGACTTAGTCATTTTATCAGCGTTTATCAGACTTTCAGATAGGGGAAATGTCAGTGAGCGTTCCGATTTCAGTTCCAGAGCGATTCGCCCGATGAGTCCTTCATATTTAATCATTTTCATCCAATTTTCAGAATTTTTGAAATTTTCACTTTTTTGTGAAAATATCCACTAAATGAGGGAATAATATGTGTGAGGGTACCCCAGGAGAGTTCCAAATGTGTGTGGGTAGAATATATATCCCACGGGGGTAAAATTGAAAAAAGTTGAAAAAAATTTGTTTTTTCGACTTAGTCATTTTTCCGGCGTTTATCAGACTTTCAAATAGGGGAAATGTCAGTGAGCATTCCGATTTCAGTTCCAGAGCGATTCGCCCGATGAGTCCTTCATATTTAATCGTTTTCAGCCAATTTTCTGAATTTTTGAAAATTTCACTTTTTTGTGAAAATATCCACTAAATGAGGGAATAATATGTGTGAGGGTACCCCAGGAGAGTTCCAAATGTGTTTGGGTAGAATATATATCCCACGGGGGTAAAATTGTAAGAAGATGAAAAAAATTTTTTTGGGACTTAGTCATTTTTCCGGCGTTTATCAGACTTTCAGATAGGGGAAATGTCAGTAAGCGTTCCGATTTCAGTTCCAGAGCGATTCGCCCGATGAGTCCTTCATATTTAGTCGTTTTCAGCCAATTTTCAGAATTTTTGAAAATTTCACTTTTTTGTGAAAATATCCACTAAATGAGGGCATAATATGTGTGAGGGTACCCCAGGAGAGTTCCAAATGTGTGTGGGTAGAATATATATCCCACGGGGGTAAAATTGAAAAAAGTTGAAAAAATTTTTTTGTTGGACTTAGTCATTTTTCCGTCGTTTATCAGACTTTCAGATAGGGGAAATGTCAGTGAGCGTTTCGATTTCAGTTCCAGAATGATTCGCCCGATGAGTCCTTCATATTTAGTCGTTTTCAGCCAATTTTCTGAATTTTTGAAAATTTCACTTTTTTGTGAAAATATCCACTAAATGAGGGCATAATATGTGTGAGGGTACCCCAGGAGAGTTCCAAATGTGTGTGGGTAGAATATATATCCCACGGGAGTAAAATTGAAAACAGATGAAAAATTTTTTTTTTTGGACTGTCATTTTTTCAGCGTTTATCAGACTTTCAGATAGGGGAAATGTCAGTGAGCGTTCCGATTTCAGTACCAGAGCGATTCGCCCGATGAGTCCTTCATATTTAGTAGTTTTCAGCCAATTTTCAGAATTTTTGAAAATTTCACTTTTTTGTGAAAATATCCACTAAATGAGGGAATAATATGTGTGAGGGTACCCCAGGAGAGTTCCAAATGTGTGTGGGTAGAATATATATCCCACGGGGGTAAAATTGAAAAAAGTTGAAAAAAAAATTTTGTTAGACTTAGTCATTTTTCCGGCGTTTAGAAGACTTTCACATAGGGGAAATGTCAGTGAGCGTTCCGATTTCAGTTCCTGAGTGATTCTCCCGATGAGTCCTTCATATTTAGTCGTTTTCAGCCAATTTTCAGAATTTTGAAAATTTCACTTTTTTGTGAAAATATCCACTAAATGAGGGAATAATATGTGTGAGGGTACCCCAGGAGAGTTCCAAATGTGTGTGGGTAGAATATATATCCCACGGGGGTAAAATTGAAAAAAGGTGAAAAAATATTTTTTTGGACTTCGTCATTTTTCCGGCGTTTATCAGACTTTCAGATAGGGGAAATGTCAGTGAGCGTTCCGATTTCAGTTCCAGAGCGATTCGCCCAATGAGTCCTTCATATTTAGTCGGTTTCAGCCAATTTTCAGAATTTTTGAAAATTTCACTTTTTTGTGAAAATATCCACTAAATGAGGGAATAATATGTGTGAGGGTACCCCAGGAGAGTTCCAAATGTGTGTGGGTAGAATATATATCCCACGGGGGTAAAATTGAAAAAAGGTGAAAAAATTTTTTTTGGGACTTAGTCATTTTTCCGGCGTTTATCAAACTTTCAGATAGGGGAAATGTCAGTGAGCATTCCGATTTCAGTTCCAGAGCGATTCGCCCAATGAGTCCTTCATATTTAGTCGTTTTCAGCCAATTTTTCAGATTTTTTGAAAATTTCACTTTTTTGTGAAAATATCCACTAAATGAGGGAATAATATGTGTGAGGGTACACCAGGAGAGTTCCAAATGTGTGTGGGTAGAATATATATCCCACGGGGGTAAAATTGAAAAAAGGTGAAAAATTTTTTTTTTTGGACTTAGTCATTTTATCAGCGTTTATCAGACTTTCAGATAGGGGAAATGTCAGTGAGCGTTCCGATTTCAGTTCCAGAGCGATTCGCCCGATGAGTCCTTCATATTTAATCATTTTCATCCAATTTTCAGAATTTTTGAAATTTTCACTTTTTTGTGAAAATATCCACTAAATGAGGGAATAATATGTGTGAGGGTACCCCAGGAGAGTTCCAAATGTGTGTGGGTAGAATATATATCCCACGGGGGTAAAATTGAAAAATGTTGAAAAAATTTTTTTTTTAGACTTAGTCATTTTTCCGGCGTTTATCAGACTTTCAGATAGGGGAAATGTCAGTGAGCATTCCGATTTCAGTTCCAGAGCGATTCGCCCAATGAGTCCTTCATATTTAGTCGTTTTCAGGCAATTTTTCAGATTTTTTGAAAATTTCACTTTTTTGTGAAAATATCCACTAAATGAGGGAATAATATGTGTGAGGGTACCCCAGGAGAGTTCCAAATGTGTGTCGGTAGAATATATATCCCACGGGGGTAAAATTGAAAAAAGGTGAAAAAAATTTTTTGGGTGACTTAGTCATTTTTTCATCGTTTATCAGACTTTCAGATAGGGGAAATGTCAGTGAGCATTCCGATTTCAGTTCCAGAGCGATTCGCCCGATGAGTCCTTCATATTTAGTCGTTTTCAGCCAATTTTCAGAATTTTTGAAAATTTCACTTTTTTGTGAAAATATCCACTAAATGAGGGAATAATATGTGTGAGGGTACCCCAGGAGAGTTCCAAATGTGTGTGGGTAGAATATATATCCCACGGGGGTAAAATTGAAAAAAGTTGAAAAAATTTTTTTTTTAGACTTAGTCATTTTTCCGGCGTTTATCAGACTTTCAGATAGGGGAAATGTCAGTGAGCGTACCGATTTCAGTTCCAGAGCGATTCGCCCGATGAGTCCTTCATATTTAGTAGTTTTCAGCCAATTTGCTGAATTTTTGAAAATTTCACTTTTTTGTGAAAATATCCACTAAATGAGGGAATAATATGTGTGAGGGTACCCCAGGAGAGTTCCAAATGTGTGTGGGTAGAATATATATCCCACGGGGGTAAAATTGAAAAAAGGTGAAATAAATTTTTTTTGGGACTTAGTAATTTTTCCGGCGTTTAGAAGACTTTCAGATAGGGGAAATATCAGTGAGTATTCCAATTTCAGTTCCAGAGCGATTCGCCCGATGAGTCCTTCATATTTAGTCGGTTTCAGCCAATTTTCAGAATTTTTGAAAATTTCACTTTTTTGTGAAAATATCCACTAAATGAGGGAATAATATGTGTGAGGGTACCCCAGGAGAGTTCCAAATGTGTGTGGGTAGAATATATATCCCACGGGGGTAAAATTGAAAAAAGTTGAAAAAAATTTTTTTTTAGACTTAGTCATTTTTCCGGCGTTTATTAGACTTTCAGATAGGGGAAATGTCAGTGAGCATTCCGATTTCAGTTCCAGAGCGATTCGCCCAATGAGTCCTTCATATTTAGTCGTTTTCAGCCAATTTTTCAGATTTTTTGAAAATTTCACTTTTTTGTGAAAATATCCACTAAATGAGGGAATAATATGTGTGAGGGTACACCAGGAGAGTTCCAAATGTGTGTGGGTAGAATATATATCCCACGGGGGTAAAATTGAAAAAAGGTGAAAAATTTTTTTTTTTGGACTTAGTCATTTTATCAGCGTTTATCAGACTTTCAGATAGGGGAAATGTCAGTGAGCGTTCCGATTTCAGTTCCAGAGCGATTCGCCCGATGAGTCCTTCATATTTAATCATTTTCATCCAATTTTCAGAATTTTTGAAATTTTCACTTTTTTGTGAAAATATCCACTAAATGAGGGAATAATATGTGTGAGGGTACCCCAGGAGAGTTCCAAATGTGTGTGGGTAGAATATATATCCCACGGGGGTAAAATTGAAAAATGTTGAAAAAATTTTTTTTTTAGACTTAGTCATTTTTCCGGCGTTTATCAGACTTTCACATAGGGGAAATGTCAGTGAGCATTCCGATTTCAGTTCCAGAGCGATTCGCCCAATGAGTCCTTCATATTTAGTCGTTTTCAGGCAATTTTTCAGATTTTTTGAAAATTTCACTTTTTTGTGAAAATATCCACTAAATGAGGGAATAATATGTGTGAGGGTACCCCAGGAGAGTTCCAAATGTGTGTCGGTAGAATATATATCCCACGGGGGTAAAATTGAAAAAAGGTGAAAAAAATTTTTTGGGTGACTTAGTCATTTTTTCATCGTTTATCAGACTTTCAGATAGGGGAAATGTCAGTGAGCATTCCGATTTCAGTTCCAGAGCGATTCGCCCGATGAGTCCTTCATATTTAGTCGTTTTCAGCCAATTTTCAGAATTTTTGAAAATTTCACTTTTTTGTGAAAATATCCACTAAATGAGGGAATAATATGTGTGAGGGTACTCCAGGAGAGTTCCAAATGTGTGTGGGTAGAATATATATCCCACGGGGGTAAAATTGAAAAAAGTTGAAAAAATTTTTTTTTTAGACTTAGTCATTTTTCCGGCGTTTATTAGACTTTCAGATAGGGGAAATGTCAGTGAGCGTTCCGATTTCAGTACCAGAGCGATTCGCCCGATGAGTCCTTCATATTTAGTCGTTTTCAGCCAATTTTCAGAATTTTTGAAAATTTCACTTTTTTGTGAAAATATCCACTAAATGAGGGAATAATATGTGTGAGGGTACTCCAGGAGAGTTCCAAATGTGTGTGGGTAGAATATATATCCCACGGGGGTAAAATTGAAAAAAGTTGAAAAAATTTTTTTTTTAGACTTAGTCATTTTTCCGGCGTTTATTAGACTTTCAGATAGGGGAAATGTCAGTGAGCGTTCCGATTTCAGTACCAGAGCGATTCGCCCGATGAGTCCTTCATATTTAGTCGCTTTCATCCAATTTTCAGAATTTTTGAAAATTTCACTTTTTTGTGAAAATATCCACTAAATGAGGGAATAATATGTGTGAGGGTACCCCAGGAGAGTTCCAAATGTGTGTGGGTAGAATATATATCCCACGGGGGTAAAATTGAAAAAAGGTGAAAAATTTTTTTTTTGGACTTAGTCATTTTTCCGGCGTTTATCAGACTTTCAAATAGGGGAAATGTCAGTGAGCATTCCAATTTCAGTTTCAGAGCGATTCGCCCGATGAGTCCTTCATATTTAGTCGTTTTCAGCCAATTTTCAGAATTTTTGAAAATTTCACTTTTTTGTGAAAATATCCACTAAATGAGGGAATAATATGTGTGAGGGTACCCCAGGAGAGATCCAAATGTGTGTGGGTAGAATATATATCCCACGGGGGTAAAATTTAAAAAAGGTGAAAATTTTTTTTTTTTGGACTTAGTCATTTTTCCGGCGTTTATCAGACTTTCAGATAGGGTAAATGTCAGTGAGCGTTCCGATTTCAGTTCCAGAGCGATTCGCCCGATGAGTCCTTCATATTTAGTCGTTTTCAGCCAATTTTCAGAATTTTTGAAAATTTCACTTTTTTGTGAAAATATCCACTAAATGAAGGAATAATATGTGTGAGGGCACCCCAGGAGAGTTCCAAATGTGTGTGGGTAGAATATATATCCCACGGGGGTAAAATTGAAAAAAGTTGAAAAAATTTTTTTGTTGGACTTAGTCATTTTTCCGTCGTTTATCAGACTTTCAGATAGGGGAAATGTCAGTGAGCGTTTCGATTTCAGTTCCAGAATGATTCGCCCGATGAGTCCTTCATATTTAGTCGTTTTCAGCCAATTTTCTGAATTTTTGAAAATTTCACTTTTTTGTGAAAATATCCACTAAATGAGGGCATAATATGTGTGAGGGTACCCCAGGAGAGTTCCAAATGTGTGTGGGTAGAATATATATCCCACGGGAGTAAAATTGAAAACAGATGAAAAATTTTTTTTTTTGGACTGTCATTTTTTCAGCGTTTATCAGACTTTCAGATAGGGGAAATGTCAGTGAGCGTTCCGATTTCAGTACCAGAGCGATTCGCCCGATGAGTCCTTCATATTTAGTAGTTTTCAGCCAATTTTCAGAATTTTTGAAAATTTCACTTTTTTGTGAAAATATCCACTAAATGAGGGAATAATATGTGTGAGGGTACCCCAGGAGAGTTCCAAATGTGTGTGGGTAGAATATATATCCCACGGGGGTAAAATTGAAAAAAGTTGAAAAAAAAATTTTGTTAGACTTAGTCATTTTTCCGGCGTTTAGAAGACTTTCACATAGGGGAAATGTCAGTGAGCGTTCCGATTTCAGTTCCAGAGTGATTCTCCCGATGAGTCCTTCATATTTAGTCGTTTTCAGCCAATTTTCAGAATTTTGAAAATTTCACTTTTTTGTGAAAATATCCACTAAATGAGGGAATAATATGTGTGAGGGTACCCCAGGAGAGTTCCAAATGTGTGTGGGTAGAATATATATCCCACGGGGGTAAAATTGAAAAAAGGTGAAAAAATATTTTTTTGGACTTCGTCATTTTTCCGGCGTTTATCAGACTTTCAGATAGGGGAAATGTCAGTGAGCGTTCCGATTTCAGTTCCAGAGCGATTCGCCCAATGAGTCCTTCATATTTAGTCGGTTTCAGCCAATTTTCAGAATTTTTGAAAATTTCACTTTTTTGTGAAAATATCCACTAAATGAGGGAATAATATGTGTGAGGGTACCCCAGGAGAGTTCCAAATGTGTGTGGGTAGAATATATATCCCACGGGGGTAAAATTGAAAAAAGGTGAAAAAATTTTTTTTGGGACTTAGTCATTTTTCCGGCGTTTATCAAACTTTCAGATAGGGGAAATGTCAGTGAGCATTCCGATTTCAGTTCCAGAGCGATTCGCCCAATGAGTCCTTCATATTTAGTCGTTTTCAGCCAATTTTTCAGATTTTTTGAAAATTTCACTTTTTTGTGAAAATATCCACTAAATGAGGGAATAATATGTGTGAGGGTACACCAGGAGAGTTCCAAATGTGTGTGGGTAGAATATATATCCCACGGGGGTAAAATTGAAAAAAGGTGAAAAATTTTTTTTTTTGGACTTAGTCATTTTATCAGCGTTTATCAGACTTTCAGATAGGGGAAATGTCAGTGAGCGTTCCGATTTCAGTTCCAGAGCGATTCGCCCGATGAGTCCTTCATATTTAATCATTTTCATCCAATTTTCAGAATTTTTGAAATTTTCACTTTTTTGTGAAAATATCCACTAAATGAGGGAATAATATGTGTGAGGGTACCCCAGGAGAGTTCCAAATGTGTGTGGGTAGAATATATATCCCACGGGGGTAAAATTGAAAAATGTTGAAAAAATTTTTTTTTTAGACTTAGTCATTTTTCCGGCGTTTATCAGACTTTCAGATAGGGGAAATGTCAGTGAGCATTCCGATTTCAGTTCCAGAGCGATTCGCCCAATGAGTCCTTCATATTTAGTCGTTTTCAGGCAATTTTTCAGATTTTTTGAAAATTTCACTTTTTTGTGAAAATATCCACTAAATGAGGGAATAATATGTGTGAGGGTACCCCAGGAGAGTTCCAAATGTGTGTCGGTAGAATATATATCCCACGGGGGTAAAATTGAAAAAAGGTGAAAAAAATTTTTTGGGTGACTTAGTCATTTTTTCATCGTTTATCAGACTTTCAGATAGGGGAAATGTCAGTGAGCATTCCGATTTCAGTTCCAGAGCGATTCGCCCGATGAGTCCTTCATATTTAGTCGTTTTCAGCCAATTTTCAGAATTTTTGAAAATTTCACTTTTTTGTGAAAATATCCACTAAATGAGGGAATAATATGTGTGAGGGTACCCCAGGAGAGTTCCAAATGTGTGTGGGTAGAATATATATCCCACGGGGGTAAAATTGAAAAAAGTTGAAAAAATTTTTTTTTTAGACTTAGTCATTTTTCCGGCGTTTATCAGACTTTCAGATAGGGGAAATGTCAGTGAGCGTACCGATTTCAGTTCCAGAGCGATTCGCCCGATGAGTCCTTCATATTTAGTAGTTTTCAGCCAATTTGCTGAATTTTTGAAAATTTCACTTTTTTGTGAAAATATCCACTAAATGAGGGAATAATATGTGTGAGGGTACCCCAGGAGAGTTCCAAATGTGTGTGGGTAGAATATATATCCCACGGGGGTAAAATTGAAAAAAGGTGAAATAAATTTTTTTTGGGACTTAGTAATTTTTCCGGCGTTTAGAAGACTTTCAGATAGGGGAAATATCAGTGAGTATTCCAATTTCAGTTCCAGAGCGATTCGCCCGATGAGTCCTTCATATTTAGTCGGTTTCAGCCAATTTTCAGAATTTTTGAAAATTTCACTTTTTTGTGAAAATATCCACTAAATGAGGGAATAATATGTGTGAGGGTACCCCAGGAGAGTTCCAAATGTGTGTGGGTAGAATATATATCCCACGGGGGTAAAATTGAAAAAAGTTGAAAAAAATTTTTTTTTAGACTTAGTCATTTTTCCGGCGTTTATTAGACTTTCAGATAGGGGAAATGTCAGTGAGCATTCCGATTTCAGTTCCAGAGCGATTCGCCCAATGAGTCCTTCATATTTAGTCGTTTTCAGCCAATTTTTCAGATTTTTTGAAAATTTCACTTTTTTGTGAAAATATCCACTAAATGAGGGAATAATATGTGTGAGGGTACACCAGGAGAGTTCCAAATGTGTGTGGGTAGAATATATATCCCACGGGGGTAAAATTGAAAAAAGGTGAAAAATTTTTTTTTTTGGACTTAGTCATTTTATCAGCGTTTATCAGACTTTCAGATAGGGGAAATGTCAGTGAGCGTTCCGATTTCAGTTCCAGAGCGATTCGCCCGATGAGTCCTTCATATTTAATCATTTTCATCCAATTTTCAGAATTTTTGAAATTTTCACTTTTTTGTGAAAATATCCACTAAATGAGGGAATAATATGTGTGAGGGTACCCCAGGAGAGTTCCAAATGTGTGTGGGTAGAATATATATCCCACGGGGGTAAAATTGAAAAATGTTGAAAAAATTTTTTTTTTAGACTTAGTCATTTTTCCGGCGTTTATCAGACTTTCAGATAGGGGAAATGTCAGTGAGCATTCCGATTTCAGTTCCAGAGCGATTCGCCCAATGAGTCCTTCATATTTAGTCGTTTTCAGGCAATTTTTCAGATTTTTTGAAAATTTCACTTTTTTGTGAAAATATCCACTAAATGAGGGAATAATATGTGTGAGGGTACCCCAGGAGAGTTCCAAATGTGTGTCGGTAGAATATATATCCCACGGGGGTAAAATTGAAAAAAGGTGAAAAAAATTTTTTGGGTGACTTAGTCATTTTTTCATCGTTTATCAGACTTTCAGATAGGGGAAATGTCAGTGAGCATTCCGATTTCAGTTCCAGAGCGATTCGCCCGATGAGTCCTTCATATTTAGTCGTTTTCAGCCAATTTTCAGAATTTTTGAAAATTTCACTTTTTTGTGAAAATATCCACTAAATGAGGGAATAATATGTGTGAGGGTACTCCAGGAGAGTTCCAAATGTGTGTGGGTAGAATATATATCCCACGGGGGTAAAATTGAAAAAAGTTGAAAAAATTTTTTTTTTAGACTTAGTCATTTTTCCGGCGTTTATTAGACTTTCAGATAGGGGAAATGTCAGTGAGCGTTCCGATTTCAGTACCAGAGCGATTCGCCCGATGAGTCCTTCATATTTAGTCGCTTTCATCCAATTTTCAGAATTTTTGAAAATTTCACTTTTTTGTGAAAATATCCACTAAATGAGGGAATAATATGTGTGAGGGTACCCCAGGAGAGTTCCAAATGTGTGTGGGTAGAATATATATCCCACGGGGGTAAAATTGAAAAAAGGTGAAAAAATTTTTTTTTTGGACTTAGTCATTTTTCCGGCGTTTATCAGACTTTCAAATAGGGGAAATGTCAGTGAGCATTCCAATTTCAGTTTCAGAGCGATTCGCCCGATGAGTCCTTCATATTTAGTCGTTTTCAGCCAATTTTCAGAATTTTTGAAAATTTCACTTTTTTGTGAAAATATCCACTAAATGAAGGAATAATATGTGTGAGGGCACCCCAGGAGAGTTCCAAATGTGTGTGGGTAGAATATATATCCCACGGGGGTAAAATTGAAAAAAGTTGAAAAAAAAATTTTGTTAGACTTAGTCATTTTTCCGGCGTTTAGAAGACTTTCAGATAGGGGAAATGTCAGTGAGCGTTCCGATTTCAGTTCCAGAGCGATTCGCCCGATGAGTCCTTCATATTTAGTCGTTTTGAGCCAATTTTCAGAATTTTGAAAATTTCACTTTTTTGTGAAAATATCCACTAAATGAGGGAATAATATGTGTGAGGGTACCCCAGGAGAGTTCCAAATGTGTGTCGGTAGAATATATATCCCACGGGGGTAAAATTGAAAAAAGGTGAAAAAAAATTTTTTTTGGACTTAGTCATTTTTCCGGCGTTTATCAGACTTTCAGATAGGGTAAATGTCAGTGAGCGTTCCGATTTCAGTTCCAGAGCGATTCGCCCGATGAGTCCTTCATATTTAGTCGTTTTCAGCCAATTTTCAGAATTTTTGAAAATTTCACTTTTTTGTGAAAATATCCACTAAATGAAGAAATAATATGTGTGAGGGTACCCCAGGAGAGTTCCAAATGTGTGTGGGTAGAATATATATCCCACGGGGGTAAAATTGAAAAAAGTTGAAAAAAAAATTTTGTTAGACTTAGTCATTTTTCCGGCGTTTAGAAGACTTTCAGATAGGGGAAATGTCAGTGAGCGTTCCGATTTCAGTTCCAGAGCGATTCGCCCGATGAGTCCTTCATATTTAGTCGTTTTCAGCCAATTTTCAGAATTTTGAAAATTTCACTTTTTTGTGAAAATATCCACTAAATGAGGGAATAATATGTGTGAGGGTACCCCAGGAGAGTTCCAAATGTGTGTGGGTAGAATATATATCCCACGGGGGTAAAATTGAAAAAAGTTGAAAAAATTTTTTTTTTAGACTTAGTCATTTTTCCGGCGTTTATTAGACTTTCAGATAGGGGAAATGTCAGTGAGCGTTCCGATTTCAGTACCAGAGCGATTCGCCCGATGAGTCCTTCATATTTAGTCGCTTTCATCCAATTTTCAGAATTTTTGAAAATTTCACTTTTTTGTGAAAATATCCACTAAATGAGGGAATAATATGTGTGAGGGTACCCCAGGAGAGTTCCAAATGTGTGTGGGTAGAATATATATCCCACGGGGGTAAAATTGAAAAAAGGTGAAAAATTTTTTTTTTGGACTTAGTCATTTTTCCGGCGTTTATCAGACTTTCAAATAGGGGAAATGTCAGTGAGCATTCCAATTTCAGTTTCAGAGCGATTCGCCCGATGAGTCCTTCATATTTAGTCGTTTTCAGCCAATTTTCAGAATTTTTGAAAATTTCACTTTTTTGTGAAAATATCCACTAAATGAGGGAATAATATGTGTGAGGGTACCCCAGGAGAGATCCAAATGTGTGTGGGTAGAATATATATCCCACGGGGGTAAAATTTAAAAAAGGTGAAAAATTTTTTTTTTTGGACTTAGTCATTTTTCCGGCGTTTATCAGACTTTCAGATAGGGTAAATGTCAGTGAGCGTTCCGATTTCAGTTCCAGAGCGATTCGCCCGATGAGTCCTTCATATTTAGTCGTTTTCAGCCAATTTTCAGAATTTTTGAAAATTTCACTTTTTTGTGAAAATATCCACTAAATGAAGCAATAATATGTGTGAGGGCACCCCAGGAGAGTTCCAAATGTGTGTGGGTAGAATATATATCCCACGGGGGTAAAATTGAAAAAAGTTGAAAAAAAAATTTTGTTAGACTTAGTCATTTTTCCGGCGTTTATCAGACTTTCAGATAGGGGAAATGTCAGTGAGCATTCCAGTTTCAGTTCCAGAGCGATTCGCCCGATGAGTCCTTCATATTTAGTCGGTTTCAGCCAATTTTCAGAATTTTTGAAAATTTCACTTCTTTTGTGAAAATATCCACTAAATGAGGGAATAATATGTGTGAGGGTACCCCAGGAGAGTTCCAAATGTGTGTGGGTAGAATATATATCCCACGGGGGTAAAATTGAAAAAAGGTGAAAAATTTTTTTTTTTGGACTTAGTCATTTTATCAGCGTTTATCAGACTTTCAGATAGGGGAAATGTCAGAGAGCGTTCCGATTTCAGTTCCAGAGCGATTCGCCCGATGAGTCCTTCATATTTAATCATTTTCATCCAATTTTCAGAATTTTTGAAATTTTCACTTTTTTGTGAAAATATCCACTAAATGAGGGAATAATATGTGTGAGGGTACCCCAGGAGAGTTCCAAATGTGTGTGGGTAGAATATATATCCCACGGGGGTAAAATTGAAAAAAGTTGAAAAAAATTTGTTTTTTCGACTTAGTCATTTTTCCGGCGTTTATCAGACTTTCAAATAGGGGAAATGTCAGTGAGCATTCCGATTTCAGTTCCAGAGCGATTCGCCCGATGAGTCCTTCATATTTAATCGTTTTCAGCCAATTTTCTGAATTTTTGAAAATTTCACTTTTTTGTGAAAATATCCACTAAATGAGGGAATAATATGTGTGAGGGTACCCCAGGAGAGTTCCAAATGTGTTTGGGTAGAATATATATCCCACGGGGGTAAAATTGTAAAAAGATGAAAAAAATTTTTTTGGGACTTAGTCATTTTTCCGGCGTTTATCAGACTTTCAGATAGGGGAAATGTCAGTGAGCGTTTCGATTTCAGTTCCAGAATGATTCGCCCGATGAGTCCTTCATATTTAGTCGTTTTCAGCCAATTTTCTGAATTTTTGAAAATTTCACTTTTTTGTGAAAATATCCACTAAATGAGGGCATAATATGTGTGAGGGTACCCCAGGAGAGTTCCAAATGTGTGTGGGTAGAATATATATCCCACGGGAGTAAAATTGAAAACAGATGAAAATTTTTTTTTTTTGGACTGTCATTTTTTCAGCGTTTATCAGACTTTCAGATAGGGGAAATGTCAGTGAGCGTTCCGATTTCAGTACCAGAGCGATTCGCCCGATGAGTCCTTCATATTTAGTAGTTTTCAGCCAATTTTCAGAATTTTTGAAAATTTCACTTTTTTGTGAAAATATCCACTAAATGAGGGAATAATATGTGTGAGGGTACCCCAGGAGAGTTCCAAATGTGTGTGGGTAGAATATATATCCCACGGGGGTAAAATTGAAAAAAGTTGAAAAAAAAATTTTGTTAGACTTAGTCATTTTTCCGGCGTTTAGAAGACTTTCACATAGGGGAAATGTCAGTGAGCGTTCCGATTTCAGTTCCAGAGTGATTCTCCCGATGAGTCCTTCATATTTAGTCGTTTTCAGCCAATTTTCAGAATTTTGAAAATTTCACTTTTTTGTGAAAATATCCACTAAATGAGGGAATAATATGTGTGAGGGTACCCCAGGAGAGTTCCAAATGTGTGTGGGTAGAATATATATCCCACGGGGGCAAAATTGAAAAAAGGTGAAAAAATATTTTTTTGGACTTCGTCATTTTTCCGGCGTTTATCAGACTTTCAGATAGGGGAAATGTCAGTGAGCGTTCCGATTTCAGTTCCAGAGCGATTCGCCCAATGAGTCCTTCATATTTAGTCGGTTTCAGCCAATTTTCAGAATTTTTGAAAATTTCACTTTTTTGTGAAAATATCCACTAAATGAGGGAATAATATGTGTGAGGGTACCCCAGGAGAGTTCCAAATGTGTGTGGGTAGAATATATATCCCACGGGGGTAAAATTGAAAAAAGGTGAAAAAATTTTTTTTGGGACTTAGTCATTTTTCCGGCGTTTATCAAACTTTCAGATAGGGGAAATGTCAGTGAGCATTCCGATTTCAGTTCCAGAGCGATTCGCCCAATGAGTCCTTCATATTTAGTCGTTTTCAGCCAATTTTTCAGATTTTTTGAAAATTTCACTTTTTTGTGAAAATATCCACTAAATGAGGGAATAATATGTGTGAGGGTACACCAGGAGAGTTCCAAATGTGTGTGGGTAGAATATATATCCCACGGGGGTAAAATTGAAAAAAGGTGAAAAATTTTTTTTTTTGGACTTAGTCATTTTATCAGCGTTTATCAGACTTTCAGATAGGGGAAATGTCAGTGAGCGTTCCGATTTCAGTTCCAGAGCGATTCGCCCGATGAGTCCTTCATATTTAATCATTTTCATCCAATTTTCAGAATTTTTGAAATTTTCACTTTTTTGTGAAAATATCCACTAAATGAGGGAATAATATGTGTGAGGGTACCCCAGGAGAGTTCCAAATGTGTGTGGGTAGAATATATATCCCACGGGGGTAAAATTGAAAAATGTTGAAAAAATTTTTTTTTTAGACTTAGTCATTTTTCCGGCGTTTATCAGACTTTCAGATAGGGGAAATGTCAGTGAGCATTCCGATTTCAGTTCCAGAGCGATTCGCCCAATGAGTCCTTCATATTTAGTCGTTTTCAGGCAATTTTTCAGATTTTTTGAAAATTTCACTTTTTTGTGAAAATATCCACTAAATGAGGGAATAATATGTGTGAGGGTACCCCAGCAGAGTTCCAAATGTGTGTCGGTAGAATATATATCCCACAGGGGTAAAATTGAAAAAAGGTGAAAAAAATTTTTTGGGTGACTTAATCATTTTTTCATCGTTTATCAGACTTTCAGATAGGGGAAATGTCAGTGAGCATTCCGATTTCAGTTCCAGAGCGATTCGCCCGATGAGTCCTTCATATTTAGTCGTTTTCAGCCAATTTTCAGAATTTTTGAAAATTTCACTTTTTTGTGAAAATATCCACTAAATGAGGGAATAATATGTGTGAGGGTACCCCAGGAGAGTTCCAAATGTGTGTGGGTAGAATATATATCCCACGGGGGTAAAATTGAAAAAAGTTGAAAAAATTTTTTTTTTAGACTTAGTCATTTTTCCGGCGTTTATCAGACTTTCAGATAGGGGAAATGTCAGTGAGCGTACCGATTTCAGTTCCAGAGCGATTCGCCCGATGAGTCCTTCATATTTAGTAGTTTTCAGCCAATTTGCTGAATTTTTGAAAATTTCACTTTTTTGTGAAAATATCCACTAAATGAGGGAATAATATGTGTGAGGGTACCCCAGGAGAGTTCCAAATGTGTGTGGGTAGAATATATATCCCACGGGGGTAAAATTGAAAAAAGGTGAAATAAATTTTTTTTGGGACTTAGTAATTTTTCCGGCGTTTAGAAGACTTTCAGATAGGGGAAATATCAGTGAGTATTCCAATTTCAGTTCCAGAGCGATTCGCCCGATGAGTCCTTCATATTTAGTCGGTTTCAGCCAATTTTCAGAATTTTTGAAAATTTCACTTTTTTGTGAAAATATCCACTAAATGAGGGAATAATATGTGTGAGGGTACCCCAGGAGAGTTCCAAATGTGTGTGGGTAGAATATATATCCCACGGGGGTAAAATTGAAAAAAGTTGAAAAAAATTTTTTTTTAGACTTAGTCATTTTTCCGGCGTTTATTAGACTTTCAGTTAGGGGAAATGTCAGTGAGCGTTCCGATTTCAGTACCAGAGCGATTCGCCCGATGAGTCCTTCATATTTAGTCGCTTTCATCCAATTTTCAGAATTTTTGAAAATTTCACTTTTTTGTGAAAATATCCACTAAATGAGGGAATAATATGTGTGAGGGTACCCCAGGAGAGTTCCAAATGTGTGTGGGTAGAATATATATCCCACGGGGGTAAAATTGAAAAAAGGTGAAAAAATTTTTTTTTGGACTTAGTCATTTTTCCGGCGTTTATCAGACTTTCAAATAGGGGAAATGTCAGTGAGCATTCCGATTTCAGTTCCAGAGCGATTCGCCCAATGAGTCCTTCATATTTAGTCGTTTTCAGCCAATTTTTCAGATTTTTTGAAAATTTCACTTTTTTGTGAAAATATCCACTAAATGAGGGAATAATATGTGTGAGGGTACACCAGGAGAGTTCCAAATGTGTGTGGGTAGAATATATATCCCACGGGAGTAAAATTGAAAAAAGGTGAAAAATTTTTTTTTTTGGACTTAGTCATTTTATCAGCGTTTATCAGACTTTCAGATAGGGGAAATGTCAGTGAGCGTTCCGATTTCAGTTCCAGAGCGATTCGCCCGATGAGTCCTTCATATTTAATCATTTTCATCCAATTTTCAGAATTTTTGAAATTTTCACTTTTTTGTGAAAATATCCACTAAATGAGGGAATAATATGTGTGAGGGTACCCCAGGAGAGTTCCAAATGTGTGTGGGTAGAATATATATCCCACGGGGGTAAAATTGAAAAATGTTGAAAAAATTTTTTTTTTAGACTTAGTCATTTTTCCGGCGTTTATCAGACTTTCAGATAGGGTAAATGTCAGTGAGCGTTCCGATTTCAGTTCCAGAGCGATTCGCCCAATGAGTCCTTCATATTTAGTCGTTTTCAGGCAATTTTTCAGATTTTTTGAAAATTTCACTTTTTTGTGAAAATATCCACTAAATGAGGGAATAATATGTGTGAGGGTACCCCAGGAGAGTTCCAAATGTGTGTCGGTAGAATATATATCCCACGGGGGTAAAATTGAAAAAAGGTGAAAAAAATTTTTTGGGTGACTTAGTCATTTTTTCATCGTTTATCAGACTTTCAGATAGGGGAAATGTCAGTGAGCATTCCGATTTCAGTTCCAGAGCGATTCGCCCGATGAGTCCTTCATATTTAGTCGTTTTCAGCCAATTTTCAGAATTTTTGAAAATTTCACTTTTTTGTGAAAATATCCACTAAATGAGGGAATAATATGTGTGAGGGTACTCCAGGAGAGTTCCAAATGTGTGTGGGTAGAATATATATCCCACGGGGGTAAAATTGAAAAAAGTTGAAAAAATTTTTTTTTTAGACTTAGTCATTTTTCCGGCGTTTATTAGACTTTCAGATAGGGGAAATGTCAGTGAGCGTTCCGATTTCAGTACCAGAGCGATTCGCCCGATGAGTCCTTCATATTTAGTCGCTTTCATCCAATTTTCAGAATTTTTGAAAATTTCACTTTTTTGTGAAAATATCCACTAAATGAGGGAATAATATGTGTGAGGGTACCCCAGGAGAGTTCCAAATGTGTGTGGGTAGAATATATATCCCACGGGGGTAAAATTGAAAAAAGGTGAAAAAATTTTTTTTTGGACTTAGTCATTTTTCCGGCGTTTATCAGACTTTCAAATAGGGGAAATGTCAGTGAGCATTCCAATTTCAGTTTCAGAGCGATTCGCCCGATGAGTCCTTCATATTTAGTCGTTTTCAGCCAATTTTCAGAATTTTTGAAAATTTCACTTTTTTGTGAAAATATCCACTAAATGAGGGAATAATATGTGTGAGGGTACCCCAGGAGAGATCCAAATGTGTGTGGGTAGAATATATATCCCACGGGGGTAAAATTTAAAAAAGGTGAAAAATTTTTTTTTTTGGACTTAGTCATTTTTCCGGCGTTTATCAGACTTTCAGATAGGGTAAATGTCAGTGAGCGTTCCGATTTCAGTTCCAGAGCGATTCGCCCGATGAGTCCTTCATATTTAGTCGTTTTCAGCCAATTTTCAGAATTTTTGAAAATTTCACTTTTTTGTGAAAATATCCACTAAATGAAGGAATAATATGTGTGAGGGCACCCCAGGAGAGTTCCAAATGTGTGTGGGTAGAATATATATCCCACGGGGGTAAAATTGAAAAAAGTTGAAAAAAAAATTTTGTTAGACTTAGTCATTTTTCCGGCGTTTAGAAGACTTTCAGATAGGGGAAATGTCAGTGAGCGTTCCGATTTCAGTTCCAGAGCGATTCGCCCGATGAGTCCTTCATATTTAGTCGTTTTGAGCCAATTTTCAGAATTTTGAAAATTTCACTTTTTTGTGAAAATATCCACTAAATGAGGGAATAATATGTGTGAGGGTACCCCAGGAGAGTTCCAAATGTGTGTCGGTAGAATATATATCCCACGGGGGTAAAATTGAAAAAAGGTGAAAAAAAATTTTTTTTGGACTTAGTCATTTTTCCGGCGTTTATCAGACTTTCAGATAGGGTAAATGTCAGTGAGCGTTCCGATTTCAGTTCCAGAGCGATTCGCCCGATGAGTCCTTCATATTTAGTCGTTTTCAGCCAATTTTCAGAATTTTTGAAAATTTCACTTTTTTGTGAAAATATCCACTAAATGAGGGAATAATATGTGTGAGGGTACCCCAGGAGAGTTCCAAATGTGTGTGGGTAGAATATATATCCCACGGGGGTAAAATTGAAAAAAGTTGAAAAAAAAATTTTGTTAGACTTAGTCATTTTTCCGGCGTTTAGAAGACTTTCAGATAGGGGAAATGTCAGTGAGCGTTCCGATTTCAGTACCAGAGCGATTCGCCCGATGAGTCCTTCATATTTAGTCGCTTTCATCCAATTTTAAGAATTTTTGAAAATTTCACTTCTTTGTGAAAATATCCACTAAATGAGGGAATAATATGTGTGAGGGTACCCCAGGAGAGTTCCAAATGTGTGTCGGTAGAATATATATCCCACGGGGGTAAAATTGAAAAAAGGTGAAAAAAAATTTTTTTTGGACTTAGTCATTTTTCCGGCGTTTATCAGACTTTCAGATAGGGTAAATGTCAGTGAGCGTTCCGATTTCAGTTCCAGAGCGATTCGCCCGATGAGTCCTTCATATTTAGTCGTTTTCAGCCAATTTTCAGAATTTTTGAAAATTTCACTTTTTTGTGAAAATATCCACTAAATGAAGAAATAATATGTGTGAGGGTACCCCAGGAGAGTTCCAAATGTGTGTGGGTAGAATATATATCCCACGGGGGTAAAATTGAAAAAAGTTGAAAAAAAAATTTTGTTAGACTTAGTCATTTTTCCGGCGTTTAGAAGACTTTCAGATAGGGGAAATGTCAGTGAGCGTTCCGATTTCAGTTCCAGAGCGATTCGCCCGATGAGTCCTTCATATTTAGTCGTTTTCATCCAATTTTAAGAATTTTTGAAAATTTCACTTCTTTGTGAAAATATCCACTAAATGAGGGAATAATATGTGTGAGGGTACCCCAGGAGAGTTCCAAATGTGTGTGGGTAGAATATATATCCCACGGGGGTAAAATTGAAAAAAGGTAAAACATTTTTTTTTTAGACTTAGTCATTTTTTCAGCGTTTATCAGACTTTCAGATAGGGGAAATGTCAGTGAGCGTTCCGATTTCAGTATAAGAGCGATTCGCCAGATGAGTCCTTCATATTTAGTCGCTTTCATCCAATTTTCAGAATTTTTGAAAATTTCACTTTTTTGTGAAAATATCCACTAAATGAGGGAATAATATGTGTGAGGGTACCCCAGGAGAGTTCCAAATGTGTGTGGGTAGAATATATATCCCACGGGGGTAAAATTGAAAATAGGTGAAAAAATTTTTTTTTGGACTTAGTCATTTTTCCGGCGTTTATCAGACTTTCAGATAGGGGAAATGTCAGTGAGCATTCCAGTTTCAGTTCCAGAGCGATTCGCCCGATGAGTCCTTCATATTTAGTCGGTTTCAGCCAATTTTCAGAATTTTTGAAAATTTCACTTCTTTTGTGAAAATATCCACTAAATGAGGGAATAATATGTGTGAGGGTACCCCAGGAGAGTTCCAAATGTGTGTGGGTAGAATATATATCCCACGGGGGTAAAATTGAAAAAAGGTGAAAAATTTTTTTTTTTGGACTTAGTCATTTTATCAGCGTTTATCAGACTTTCAGATAGGGGAAATGTCAGTGAGCATTCCGATTTCAGTTCCAGAGCGATTCGCCCGATGAGTCCTTCATATTTAATCATTTTCATCCAATTTTCAGAATTTTTGAAATTTTCACTTTTTTGTGAAAATATCCACTAAATGAGGGAATAATATGTGTGAGGGTACCCCAGGAGAGTTCCAAATGTGTGTGGGTAGAATATATATCCCACGGGGGTAAAATTGAAAAAAGGTAAAACATTTTTTTTTTAGACTTAGTCATTTTTTCAGCGTTTATCAGACTTTCAGATAGGGGAAATGTCAGTGAGCGTTCCGATTTCAGTATAAGAGCGATTCGCCAGATGAGTCCTTCATATTTAGTCGCTTTCATCCAATTTTCAGAATTTTTGAAAATTTCACTTTTTTGTGAAAATATCCACTAAATGAGGGAATAATATGTGTGAGGGTACCCCAGGAGAGTTCCAAATGTGTGTGGGTAGAATATATATCCCACGGGGGTAAAATTGAAAAAATTGAAAAAAAAATTTTGTTAGACTTAGTCATTTTTCCGGCGTTTAGAAGACTTTCAGATAGGGGAAATGTCAGTGAGCGTTCCGATTTCAGTTCCAGAGCGATTCGCCCGATGAGTCCTTCATATTTAGTCGTTTTCAGCCAATTTTCAGAATTTTGAAAATTTCACTTTTTTGTGAAAATATCCACTAAATGAGGGAATAATATGTGTGAGGGTACCCCAGGAGAGTTCCAAATGTGTGTGGGTAGAATATATATCCCACGGGGGTAAAATTGAAAAAAGTTGAAAAAAATTTTCTTTTAGACTTAGTCATTTTTCCGGCGTTTATCAGACTTTCAGATAGGGGAAATGTCAGTGAGCGTTCCGATTTCAGTACCAGAGCGATTCGCCCGATGAGTCCTTCATATTTAGTCGCTTTCATCCAATTTTCAGAATTTTTGAAAATTTCACTTTTTTGTGAAAATATCCACTAAATGAGGGAATAATATGTGTGAGGGTACCCCAGGAGAGTTCCAAATGTGTGTGGGTAGAATATATATCCCACGGGGGTAAAATTGAAAATAGGTGAAAAAATTTTTTTTTGGACTTAGTCATTTTTCCGGCGTTTATCAGACTTTCAGATAGGGGAAATGTCAGTGAGCGTTCCGATTTCAGTACCAGAGCGATTCGCCCGATGAGTCCTTCATATTTAGTCGCTTTCATCCAATTTTAAGAATTTTTGAAAATTTCACTTCTTTGTGAAAATATCCACTAAATGAGGGAATAATATGTGTGAGGGTACCCCAGGAGAGTTCCAAATGTGTGTGGGTAGAATATATATCCCACGGGGGTAAAATTGAAAAAAGGTAAAACATTTTTTTTTTAGACTTAGTCATTTTTTCAGCGTTTATCAGACTTTCAGATAGGGGAAATGTCAGTGAGCGTTCCGATTTCAGTATAAGAGCGATTCGCCAGATGAGTCCTTCATATTTAGTCGCTTTCATCCAATTTTCAGAATTTTTGAAAATTTCACTTTTTTGTGAAAATATCCACTAAATGAGGGAATAATATGTGTGAGGGTACCCCAGGAGAGTTCCAAATGTGTGTGGGTAGAATATATATCCCACGGGGGTAAAATTGAAAATAGGTGAAAAAATTTTTTTTTGGACTTAGTCATTTTTCCGGCGTTTATCAGACTTTCAGATAGGGGAAATGTCAGTGAGCATTCCAGTTTCAGTTCCAGAGCGATTCGCCCGATGAGTCCTTCATATTTAGTCGGTTTCAGCCAATTTTCAGAATTTTTGAAAATTTCACTTCTTTTGTGAAAATATCCACTAAATGAGGGAATAATATGTGTGAGGGTACCCCAGGAGAGTTCCAAATGTGTGTGGGTAGAATATATATCCCACGGGGGTAAAATTGAAAAAAGGTGAAAAATTTTTTTTTTTGGACTTAGTCATTTTATCAGCGTTTATCAGACTTTCAGATAGGGGAAATGTCAGTGAGCATTCCGATTTCAGTTCCAGAGCGATTCGCCCGATGAGTCCTTCATATTTAATCATTTTCATCCAATTTTCATAATTTTTGAAATTTTCACTTTTTTGTGAAAATATCCACTAAATGAGGGAATAATATGTGTGAGGGTACCCCAGGAGAGTTCCAAATGTGTGTGGGTAGAATATATATCCCACGGGGGTAAAATTGAAAAAAGGTAAAACATTTTTTTTTTAGACTTAGTCATTTTTTCAGCGTTTATCAGACTTTCAGATAGGGGAAATGTCAGTGAGCGTTCCGATTTCAGTATAAGAGCGATTCGCCAGATGAGTCCTTCATATTTAGTCGCTTTCATCCAATTTTCAGAATTTTTGAAAATTTCACTTTTTTGTGAAAATATCCACTAAATGAGGGAATAATATGTGTGAGGGTACCCCAGGAGAGTTCCAAATGTGTGTGGGTAGAATATATATCCCACGGGGGTAAAATTGAAAAAATTGAAAAAAAAATTTTGTTAGACTTAGTCATTTTTCCGGCGTTTAGAAGACTTTCAGATAGGGGAAATGTCAGTGAGCGTTCCGATTTCAGTTCCAGAGCGATTCGCCCGATGAGTCCTTCATATTTAGTCGTTTTCAGCCAATTTTCAGAATTTTGAAAATTTCACTTTTTTGTGAAAATATCCACTAAATGAGGGAATAATATGTGTGAGGGTACCCCAGGAGAGTTCCAAATGTGTGTGGGTAGAATATATATCCCACGGGGGTAAAATTGAAAAAAGTTGAAAAAAATTTTCTTTTAGACTTAGTCATTTTTCCGGCGTTTATCAGACTTTCAGATAGGGGAAATGTCAGTGAGCGTTCCGATTTCAGTACCAGAGCGATTCGCCCGATGAGTCCTTCATATTTAGTCGCTTTCATCCAATTTTCAGAATTTTTGAAAATTTCACTTTTTTGTGAAAATATCCACTAAATGAGGGAATAATATGTGTGAGGGTACCCCAGGAGAGTTCCAAATGTGTGTGGGTAGAATATATATCCCACGGGGGTAAAATTGAAAATAGGTGAAAAAATTTTTTTTTGGACTTAGTCATTTTTCCGGCGTTTATCAGACTTTCAGATAGGGGAAATGTCAGTGAGCATTCCAGTTTCAGTTCCAGAGCGATTCGCCCGATGAGTCCTTCATATTTAGTCGGTTTCAGCCAATTTTCAGAATTTTTGAAAATTTCACTTCTTTTGTGAAAATATCCACTAAATGAGGGAATAATATGTGTGAGGGTACCCCAGGAGAGTTCCAAATGTGTGTGGGTAGAATATATATCCCACGGGGGTAAAATTGAAAAAAGGTGAAAAATTTTTTTTTTTGGACTTAGTCATTTTATCAGCGTTTATCAGACTTTCAGATAGGGGAAATGTCAGTGAGCATTCCGATTTCAGTTCCAGAGCGATTCGCCCGATGAGTCCTTCATATTTAATCATTTTCATCCAATTTTCATAATTTTTGAAATTTTCACTTTTTTGTGAAAATATCCACTAAATGAGGGAATAATATGTGTGAGGGTACCCCAGGAGAGTTCCAAATGTGTGTGGGTAGAATATATATCCCACGGGGGTAAAATTGAAAAAAGGTAAAACATTTTTTTTTTAGACTTAGTCATTTTTTCAGCGTTTATCAGACTTTCAGATAGGGGAAATGTCAGTGAGCGTTCCGATTTCAGTATAAGAGCGATTCGCCAGATGAGTCCTTCATATTTAGTCGCTTTCATCCAATTTTCAGAATTTTTGAAAATTTCACTTTTTTGTGAAAATATCCACTAAATGAGGGAATAATATGTGTGAGGGTACCCCAGGAGAGTTCCAAATGTGTGTGGGTAGAATATATATCCCACGGGGGTAAAATTGAAAAAATTGAAAAAAAAATTTTGTTAGACTTAGTCATTTTTCCGGCGTTTAGAAGACTTTCAGATAGGGGAAATGTCAGTGAGCGTTCCGATTTCAGTTCCAGAGCGATTCGCCCGATGAGTCCTTCATATTTAGTCGTTTTCAGCCAATTTTCAGAATTTTGAAAATTTCACTTTTTTGTGAAAATATCCACTAAATGAGGGAATAATATGTGTGAGGGTACCCCAGGAGAGTTCCAAATGTGTGTGGGTAGAATATATATCCCACGGGGGTAAAATTGAAAAAAGTTGAAAAAAATTTTCTTTTAGACTTAGTCATTTTTCCGGCGTTTATCAGACTTTCAGATAGGGGAAATGTCAGTGAGCGTTCCGATTTCAGTACCAGAGCGATTCGCCCGATGAGTCCTTCATATTTAGTCGCTTTCATCCAATTTTCAGAATTTTTGAAAATTTCACTTTTTTGTGAAAATATCCACTAAATGAGGGAATAATATGTGTGAGGGTACCCCAGGAGAGTTCCAAATGTGTGTGGGTAGAATATATATCCCACGGGGGTAAAATTGAAAATAGGTGAAAAAATTTTTTTTTGGACTTAGTCATTTTTCCGGCGTTTATCAGACTTTCAGATAGGGGAAATGTCAGTGAGCATTCCAGTTTCAGTTCCAGAGCGATTCGCCCGATGAGTCCTTCATATTTAGTCGGTTTCAGCCAATTTTCAGAATTTTTGAAAATTTCACTTCTTTTGTGAAAATATCCACTAAATGAGGGAATAATATGTGTGAGGGTACCCCAGGAGAGTTCCAAATGTGTGTGGGTAGAATATATATCCCACGGGGGTAAAATTGAAAAAAGGTGAAAAATTTTTTTTTTTGGACTTAGTCATTTTATCAGCGTTTATCAGACTTTCAGATAGGGGAAATGTCAGTGAGCATTCCGATTTCAGTTCCAGAGCGATTCGCCCGATGAGTCCTTCATATTTAATCATTTTCATCCAATTTTCAGAATTTTTGAAATTTTCACTTTTTTGTGAAAATATCCACTAAATGAGGGAATAATATGTGTGAGGGTACCCCAGGAGAGTTCCAAATGTGTGTGGGTAGAATATATATCCCACGGGGGTAAAATTGAAAAAAGGTAAAACATTTTTTTTTTAGACTTAGTCATTTTTTCAGCGTTTATCAGACTTTCAGATAGGGGAAATGTCAGTGAGCGTTCCGATTTCAGTATAAGAGCGATTCGCCAGATGAGTCCTTCATATTTAGTCGCTTTCATCCAATTTTCAGAATTTTTGAAAATTTCACTTTTTTGTGAAAATATCCACTAAATGAGGGAATAATATGTGTGAGGGTACCCCAGGAGAGTTCCAAATGTGTGTGGGTAGAATATATATCCCACGGGGGTAAAATTGAAAATAGGTGAAAAAATTTTTTTTTGGACTTAGTCATTTTTCCGGCGTTTATCAGACTTTCAGATAGGGGAAATGTCAGTGAGCATTCCAGTTTCAGTTCCAGAGCGATTCGCCCGATGAGTCCTTCATATTTAGTCGGTTTCAGCCAATTTTCAGAATTTTTGAAAATTTCACTTCTTTTGTGAAAATATCCACTAAATGAGGGAATAATATGTGTGAGGGTACCCCAGGAGAGTTCCAAATGTGTGTGGGTAGAATATATATCCCACGGGGGTAAAATTGAAAAAAGGTGAAAAATTTTTTTTTTGGACTTAGTCATTTTTCCGGCGTTTATCAGACTTTCAAATAGGGGAAATGTCAGTGAGCATTCCAATTTCAGTTTCAGAGCGATTCGCCCGATGAGTCCTTCATATTTAGTCGTTTTCAGCCAATTTTCAGAATTTTTGAAAATTTCACTTTTTTGTGAAAATATCCACTAAATGAGGGAATAATATGTGTGAGGGTACCCCAGGAGAGATCCAAATGTGTGTGGGTAGAATATATATCCCACGGGGGTAAAATTTAAAAAAGGTGAAAAATTTTTTTTTTTGGACTTAGTCATTTTTCCGGCGTTTATCAGACTTTCAGATAGGGTAAATGTCAGTGAGCGTTCCGATTTCAGTTCCAGAGCGATTCGCCCGATGAGTCCTTCATATTTAGTCGTTTTGAGCCAATTTTCAGAATTTTGAAAATTTCACTTTTTTGTGAAAATATCCACTAAATGAGGGAATAATATGTGTGAGGGTACCCCAGGAGAGTTCCAAATGTGTGTCGGTAGAATATATATCCCACGGGGGTAAAATTGAAAAAAGGTGAAAAAAAATTTTTTTTGGACTTAGTCATTTTTCCGGCGTTTATCAGACTTTCAGATAGGGGAAATGTCAGTGAGCGTTCCGATTTCAGTTCCAGAGCGATTCGCCCGATGAGTCCTTCATATTTAGTCGTTTTCAGCCAATTTTCAGAATTTTTGAAAATTTCACTTTTTTGTGAAAATATCCACTAAATGAAGAAATAATATGTGTGAGGGTACCCCAGGAGAGTTCCAAATGTGTGTGGGTAGAATATATATCCCACGGGGGTAAAATTGAAAAAAGTTGAAAAAAAAATTTTGTTAGACTTAGTCATTTTTCCGGCGTTTAGAAGACTTTCAGATAGGGGAAATGTCAGTGAGCGTTCCGATTTCAGTTCCAGAGCGATTCGCCCGATGAGTCCTTCATATTTAGTCGTTTTCAGCCAATTTTCAGAATTTTGAAAATTTCACTTTTTTGTGAAAATATCCACTAAATGAGGGAATAATATGTGTGAGGGTACCCCAGGAGAGTTCCAAATGTGTGTGGGTAGAATATATATCCCACGGGGGTAAAATTGAAAAAAGTTGAAAAAATTTTTTTTTTAGACTTAGTCATTTTTCCGGCGTTTATTAGACTTTCAGATAGGGGAAATGTCAGTGAGCGTTCCGATTTCAGTACCAGAGCGATTCGCCCGATGAGTCCTTCATATTTAGTCGCTTTCATCCAATTTTCCGAATTTTTGAAAATTTCACTTTTTTGTGAAAATATCCACTAAATGAGGGAATAATATGTGTGAGGGTACCCCAGGAGAGTTCCAAATGTGTGTGGGTAGAATATATATCCCACGGGGGTAAAATTGAAAAAAGGTGAAAAATTTTTTTTTTGGACTTAGTCATTTTTCCGGCGTTTATCAGACTTTCAAATAGGGGAAATGTCAGTGAGCATTCCAATTTCAGTTTCAGAGCGATTCGCCCGATGAGTCCTTCATATTTAGTCGTTTTCAGCCAATTTTCAGAATTTTTGAAAATTTCACTTTTTTGTGAAAATATCCACTAAATGAGGGAATAATATGTGTGAGGGTACCCCAGGAGAGATCCAAATGTGTGTGGGTAGAATATATATCCCACGGGGGTAAAATTTAAAAAAGGTGAAAAATTTTTTTTTTTGGACTTAGTCATTTTTCCGGCGTTTATCAGACTTTCAGATAGGGTAAATGTCAGTGAGCGTTCCGATTTCAGTTCCAGAGCGATTCGCCCGATGAGTCCTTCATATTTAGTCGTTTTCAGCCAATTTTCAGAATTTTTGAAAATTTCACTTTTTTGTGAAAATATCCACTAAATGAAGAAATAATATGTGTGAGGGTACCCCAGGAGAGTTCCAAATGTGTGTGGGTAGAATATATATCCCACGGGGGTAAAATTGAAAAAAGTTGAAAAAAAAATTTTGTTAGACTTAGTCATTTTTCCGGCGTTTAGAAGACTTTCAGATAGGGGAAATGTCAGTGAGCGTTCCGATTTCAGTTCCAGAGCGATTCGCCCGATGAGTCCTTCATATTTAGTCGTTTTCAGCCAATTTTCAGAATTTTGAAAATTTCACTTTTTTGTGAAAATATCCACTAAATGAGGGAATAATATGTGTGAGGGTACCCCAGGAGAGTTCCAAATGTGTGTGGGTAGAATATATATCCCACGGGGGTAAAATTGAAAAAAGTTGAAAAAAATTTTCTTTTAGACTTAGTCATTTTTCCGGCGTTTATCAGACTTTCAGATAGGGGAAATGTCAGTGAGCGTTCCGATTTCAGTACCAGAGCGATTCGCCCGATGAGTCCTTCATATTTAGTCGCTTTCATCCAATTTTAAGAATTTTTGAAAATTTCACTTCTTTGTGAAAATATCCACTAAATGAGGGAATAATATGTGTGAGGGTACCCCAGGAGAGTTCCAAATGTGTGTGGGTAGAATATATATCCCACGGGGGTAAAATTGAAAAAAGGTAAAACATTTTTTTTTTAGACTTAGTCATTTTTTCAGCGTTTATCAGACTTTCAGATAGGGGAAATGTCAGTGAGCGTTCCGATTTCAGTATAAGAGCGATTCGCCAGATGAGTCCTTCATATTTAGTTGCTTTCATCCAATTTTCAGAATTTTTGAAAATTTCACTTTTTTGTGAAAATATCCACTAAATGAGGGAATAATATGTGTGAGGGTACCCCAGGAGAGTTCCAAATGTGTGTGGGTAGAATATATATCCCACGGGGGTAAAATTGAAAATAGGTGAAAAAATTTTTTTTTGGACTTAGTCATTTTTCCGGCGTTTATCAGACTTTCAGATAGGGGAAATGTCAGTGAGCATTCCAGTTTCAGTTCCAGAGCGATTCGCCCGATGAGTCCTTCATATTTAGTCGGTTTCAGCCAATTTTCAGAATTTTTGAAAATTTCACTTCTTTTGTGAAAATATCCACTAAATGAGGGAATAATATGTGTGAGGGTACCCCAGGAGAGTTCCAAATGTGTGTGGGTAGAATATATATCCCACGGGGGTAAAATTGAAAAAAGGTGAAAAATTTTTTTTTTTGGACTTAGTCATTTTATCAGCGTTTATCAGACTTTCAGATAGGGGAAATGTCAGTGAGCATTCCGATTTCAGTTCCAGAGCGATTCGCCCGATGAGTCCTTCATATTTAATCATTTTCATCCAATTTTCAGAATTTTTGAAATTTTCACTTTTTTGTGAAAATATCCACTAAATGAGGGAATAATATGTGTGAGGGTACCCCAGGAGAGTTCCAAATGTGTGTGGGTAGAATATATATCCCACGGGGGTAAAATTGAAAAAAGGTAAAACATTTTTTTTTTAGACTTAGTCATTTTTTCAGCGTTTATCAGACTTTCAGATAGGGGAAATGTCAGTGAGCGTTCCGATTTCAGTATAAGAGCGATTCGCCAGATGAGTCCTTCATATTTAGTCGCTTTCATCCAATTTTCAGAATTTTTGAAAATTTCACTTTTTTGTGAAAATATCCACTAAATGAGGGAATAATATGTGTGAGGGTACCCCAGGAGAGTTCCAAATGTGTGTGGGTAGAATATATATCCCACGGGGGTAAAATTGAAAAAAGTTGAAAAAAAAATTTTGTTAGACTTAGTCATTTTTCCGGCGTTTAGAAGACTTTCAGATAGGGGAAATGTCAGTGAGCGTTCCGATTTCAGTTCCAGAGCGATTCGCCCGATGAGTCCTTCATATTTAGTCGTTTTCAGCCAATTTTCAGAATTTTGAAAAT
This sequence comes from Phyllobates terribilis, assembly GCF_046119375.1. NCBI lineage: Eukaryota > Metazoa > Chordata > Amphibia > Anura > Dendrobatidae > Phyllobates > Phyllobates terribilis. The sequence goes on along the minus strand of NW_027362838.1, from coordinate 6,375,571 downwards.
TTCACTTTTTTGTGAAAATATCCACTAAATGAGGGAATAATATGTGTGAGGGTACCCCAGGAGAGTTCCAAATGTGTGTGGGTAGAATATATATCCCACGGGGGTAAAATTGAAAAAAGTTGAAAAAAATTTTCTTTTAGACTTAGTCATTTTTCCGGCGTTTATCAGACTTTCAGATAGGGGAAATGTCAGTGAGCGTTCCGATTTCAGTACCAGAGCGATTCGCCCGATGAGTCCTTCATATTTAGTCGCTTTCATCCAATTTTAAGAATTTTTGAAAATTTCACTTCTTTGTGAAAATATCCACTAAATGAGGGAATAATATGTGTGAGGGTACCCCAGGAGAGTTCCAAATGTGTGTGGGTAGAATATATATCCCACGGGGGTAAAATTGAAAAAAGGTAAAACATTTTTTTTTTAGACTTAGTCATTTTTTCAGCGTTTATCAGACTTTCAGATAGGGGAAATGTCAGTGAGCGTTCCGATTTCAGTATAAGAGCGATTCGCCAGATGAGTCCTTCATATTTAGTCGCTTTCATCCAATTTTCAGAATTTTTGAAAATTTCACTTTTTTGTGAAAATATCCACTAAATGAGGGAATAATATGTGTGAGGGTACCCCAGGAGAGTTCCAAATGTGTGTGGGTAGAATATATATCCCACGGGGGTAAAATTGAAAATAGGTGAAAAAATTTTTTTTTGGACTTAGTCATTTTTCCGGCGTTTATCAGACTTTCAGATAGGGGAAATGTCAGTGAGCATTCCAGTTTCAGTTCCAGAGCGATTCGCCCGATGAGTCCTTCATATTTAGTCGGTTTCAGCCAATTTTCAGAATTTTTGAAAATTTCACTTCTTTTGTGAAAATATCCACTAAATGAGGGAATAATATGTGTGAGGGTACCCCAGGAGAGTTCCAAATGTGTGTGGGTAGAATATATATCCCACGGGGGTAAAATTGAAAAAAGGTGAAAAATTTTTTTTTTTGGACTTAGTCATTTTATCAGCGTTTATCAGACTTTCAGATAGGGGAAATGTCAGTGAGCATTCCGATTTCAGTTCCAGAGCGATTCGCCCGATGAGTCCTTCATATTTAATCATTTTCATCCAATTTTCAGAATTTTTGAAATTTTCACTTTTTTGTGAAAATATCCACTAAATGAGGGAATAATATGTGTGAGGGTACCCCAGGAGAGTTCCAAATGTGTGTGGGTAGAATATATATCCCACGGGGGTAAAATTGAAAAAAGGTAAAACATTTTTTTTTTAGACTTAGTCATTTTTTCAGCGTTTATCAGACTTTCAGATAGGGGAAATGTCAGTGAGCGTTCCGATTTCAGTATAAGAGCGATTCGCCAGATGAGTCCTTCATATTTAGTCGCTTTCATCCAATTTTCAGAATTTTTGAAAATTTCACTTTTTTGTGAAAATATCCACTAAATGAGGGAATAATATGTGTGAGGGTACCCCAGGAGAGTTCCAAATGTGTGTGGGTAGAATATATATCCCACGGGGGTAAAATTGAAAATAGGTGAAAAAATTTTTTTTTGGACTTAGTCATTTTTCCGGCGTTTATCAGACTTTCAGATAGGGGAAATGTCAGTGAGCATTCCAGTTTCAGTTCCAGAGCGATTCGCCCGATGAGTCCTTCATATTTAGTCGGTTTCAGCCAATTTTCAGAATTTTTGAAAATTTCACTTCTTTTGTGAAAATATCCACTAAATGAGGGAATAATATGTGTGAGGGTACCCCAGGAGAGATCCAAATGTGTGTGGGTAGAATATATATCCCACGGGGGTAAAATTTAAAAAAGGTGAAAAATTTTTTTTTTTGGACTTAGTCATTTTTCCGGCGTTTATCAGACTTTCAGATAGGGTAAATGTCAGTGAGCGTTCCGATTTCAGTTCCAGAGCGATTCGCCCGATGAGTCCTTCATATTTAGTCGTTTTGAGCCAATTTTCAGAATTTTGAAAATTTCACTTTTTTGTGAAAATATCCACTAAATGAGGGAATAATATGTGTGAGGGTACCCCAGGAGAGTTCCAAATGTGTGTCGGTAGAATATATATCCCACGGGGGTAAAATTGAAAAAAGGTGAAAAAAAATTTTTTTTGGACTTAGTCATTTTTCCGGCGTTTATCAGACTTTCAGATAGGGGAAATGTCAGTGAGCGTTCCGATTTCAGTTCCAGAGCGATTCGCCCGATGAGTCCTTCATATTTAGTCGTTTTCAGCCAATTTTCAGAATTTTTGAAAATTTCACTTTTTTGTGAAAATATCCACTAAATGAAGAAATAATATGTGTGAGGGTACCCCAGGAGAGTTCCAAATGTGTGTGGGTAGAATATATATCCCACGGGGGTAAAATTGAAAAAAGTTGAAAAAAAAATTTTGTTAGACTTAGTCATTTTTCCGGCGTTTAGAAGACTTTCAGATAGGGGAAATGTCAGTGAGCGTTCCGATTTCAGTTCCAGAGCGATTCGCCCGATGAGTCCTTCATATTTAGTCGTTTTCAGCCAATTTTCAGAATTTTGAAAATTTCACTTTTTTGTGAAAATATCCACTAAATGAGGGAATAATATGTGTGAGGGTACCCCAGGAGAGTTCCAAATGTGTGTGGGTAGAATATATATCCCACGGGGGTAAAATTGAAAAAAGTTGAAAAAATTTTTTTTTTAGACTTAGTCATTTTTCCGGCGTTTATTAGACTTTCAGATAGGGGAAATGTCAGTGAGCGTTCCGATTTCAGTACCAGAGCGATTCGCCCGATGAGTCCTTCATATTTAGTCGCTTTCATCCAATTTTCCGAATTTTTGAAAATTTCACTTTTTTGTGAAAATATCCACTAAATGAGGGAATAATATGTGTGAGGGTACCCCAGGAGAGTTCCAAATGTGTGTGGGTAGAATATATATCCCACGGGGGTAAAATTGAAAAAAGGTGAAAAATTTTTTTTTTGGACTTAGTCATTTTTCCGGCGTTTATCAGACTTTCAAATAGGGGAAATGTCAGTGAGCATTCCAATTTCAGTTTCAGAGCGATTCGCCCGATGAGTCCTTCATATTTAGTCGTTTTCAGCCAATTTTCAGAATTTTTGAAAATTTCACTTTTTTGTGAAAATATCCACTAAATGAGGGAATAATATGTGTGAGGGTACCCCAGGAGAGATCCAAATGTGTGTGGGTAGAATATATATCCCACGGGGGTAAAATTTAAAAAAGGTGAAAAATTTTTTTTTTTGGACTTAGTCATTTTTCCGGCGTTTATCAGACTTTCAGATAGGGTAAATGTCAGTGAGCGTTCCGATTTCAGTTCCAGAGCGATTCGCCCGATGAGTCCTTCATATTTAGTCGTTTTCAGCCAATTTTCAGAATTTTTGAAAATTTCACTTTTTTGTGAAAATATCCACTAAATGAAGGAATAATATGTGTGAGGGCACCCCAGGAGAGTTCCAAATGTGTGTGGGTAGAATATATATCCCACGGGGGTAAAATTGAAAAAAGTTGAAAAAAAAATTTTGTTAGACTTAGTCATTTTTCCGGCGTTTAGAAGACTTTCAGATAGGGGAAATGTCAGTGAGCGTTCCGATTTCAGTTCCAGAGCGATTCGCCCGATGAGTCCTTCATATTTAGTCGTTTTGAGCCAATTTTCAGAATTTTGAAAATTTCACTTTTTTGTGAAAATATCCACTAAATGAGGGAATAATATGTGTGAGGGTACCCCAGGAGAGTTCCAAATGTGTGTCGGTAGAATATATATCCCACGGGGGTAAAATTGAAAAAAGGTGAAAAAAAATTTTTTTTTGGACTTAGTCATTTTTCCGGCGTTTATCAGACTTTCAGATAGGGTAAATGTAAGTGAGCGTTCCGATTTCAGTTCCAGAGCGATTCGCCCGATGAGTCCTTCATATTTAGTCGTTTTCAGCCAATTTTCAGAATTTTTGAAAATTTCACTTTTTTGTGAAAATATCCACTAAATGAAGAAATAATATGTGTGAGGGTACCCCAGGAGAGTTCCAAATGTGTGTGGGTAGAATATATATCCCACGGGGGTAAAATTGAAAAAAGTTGAAAAAAAAATTTTGTTAGACTTAGTCATTTTTCCGGCGTTTAGAAGACTTTCAGATAGGGGAAATGTCAGTGAGCGTTCCGATTTCAGTTCCAGAGCGATTCGCCCGATGAGTCCTTCATATTTAGTCGTTTTCAGCCAATTTTCAGAATTTTGAAAATTTCACTTTTTTGTGAAAATATCCACTAAATGAGGGAATAATATGTGTGAGGGTACCCCAGGAGAGTTCCAAATGTGTGTGGGTAGAATATATATCCCACGGGGGTAAAATTGAAAAAAGTTGAAAAAAATTTTCTTTTAGACTTAGTAATTTTTCCGGCGTTTATCAGACTTTCAGATAGGGGAAATGTCAGTGAGCGTTCCGATTTCAGTACCAGAGCGATTCGCCCGATGAGTCCTTCATATTTAGTCGCTTTCATCCAATTTTAAGAATTTTTGAAAATTTCACTTTTTTGTGAAAATATCCACTAAATGAGGGAATAATATGTGTGAGGGTACCCCAGGAGAGTTCCAAATGTGTGTGGGTAGAATATATATCCCACGGGGGTAAAATTGAAAAAAGGTAAAACATTTTTTTTTTAGACTTAGTCATTTTTTCAGCGTTTATCAGACTTTCAGATAGGGGAAATGTCAGTGAGCGTTCCGATTTCAGTATAAGAGCGATTCGCCAGATGAGTCCTTCATATTTAGTCGCTTTCATCCAATTTTCAGAATTTTTGAAAATTTCACTTTTTTGTGAAAATATCCACTAAATGAGGGAATAATATGTGTGAGGGTACCCCAGGAGAGTTCCAAATGTGTGTGGGTAGAATATATATCCCACGGGGGTAAAATTGAAAATAGGTGAAAAAATTTTTTTTTGGACTTAGTCATTTTTCCGGCGTTTATCAGACTTTCAGATAGGGGAAATGTCAGTGAGCATTCCAGTTTCAGTTCCAGAGCGATTCGCCCGATGAGTCCTTCATATTTAGTCGGTTTCAGCCAATTTTCAGAATTTTTGAAAATTTCACTTCTTTTGTGAAAATATCCACTAAATGAGGGAATAATATGTGTGAGGGTACCCCAGGAGAGTTCCAAATGTGTGTGGGTAGAATATATATCCCACGGGGGTAAAATTGAAAAAAGTTGAAAAAAATTTTCTTTTAGACTTAGTCATTTTTCCGGCGTTTATCAGACTTTCAGATAGGGGAAATGTCAGTGAGCGTTCCGATTTCAGTACCAGAGCGATTCGCCCGATGAGTCCTTCATATTTAGTCGCTTTCATCCAATTTTAAGAATTTTTGAAAATTTCACTTTTTTGTGAAAATATCCACTAAATGAGGGAATAATATGTGTGAGGGTACCCCAGGAGAGTTCCAAATGTGTGTGGGTAGAATATATATCCCACGGGGGTAAAATTGAAAAAAGGTAAAACATTTTTTTTTTAGACTTAGTCATTTTTTCAGCGTTTATCAGACTTTCAGATAGGGGAAATGTCAGTGAGCGTTCCGATTTCAGTATAAGAGCGATTCGCCAGATGAGTCCTTCATATTTAGTCGCTTTCATCCAATTTTCAGAATTTTTGAAAATTTCACTTTTTTGTGAAAATATCCACTAAATGAGGGAATAATATGTGTGAGGGTACCCCAGGAGAGTTCCAAATGTGTGTGGGTAGAATATATATCCCACGGGGGTAAAATTGAAAATAGGTGAAAAAATTTTTTTTTGGACTTAGTCATTTTTCCGGCGTTTATCAGACTTTCAGATAGGGGAAATGTCAGTGAGCATTCCAGTTTCAGTTCCAGAGCGATTCGCCCGATGAGTCCTTCATATTTAGTCGGTTTCAGCCAATTTTCAGAATTTTTGAAAATTTCACTTCTTTTGTGAAAATATCCACTAAATGAGGGAATAATATGTGTGAGGGTACCCCAGGAGAGTTCCAAATGTGTGTGGGTAGAATATATATCCCACGGGGGTAAAATTGAAAAAAGGTGAAAAATTTTTTTTTTTGGACTTAGTCATTTTATCAGCGTTTATCAGACTTTCAGATAGGGGAAATGTCAGTGAGCATTCCGATTTCAGTTCCAGAGCGATTCGCCCGATGAGTCCTTCATATTTAATCATTTTCATCCAATTTTCAGAATTTTTGAAATTTTCACTTTTTTGTGAAAATATCCACTAAATGAGGGAATAATATGTGTGAGGGTACCCCAGGAGAGTTCCAAATGTGTGTGGGTAGAATATATATCCCACGGGGGTAAAATTGAAAAAAGGTAAAACATTTTTTTTTTAGACTTAGTCATTTTTTCAGCGTTTATCAGACTTTCAGATAGGGGAAATGTCAGTGAGCGTTCCGATTTCAGTATAAGAGCGATTCGCCAGATGAGTCCTTCATAATTAGTCGCTTTCATCCAATTTTCAGAATTTTTGAAAATTTCACTTTTTTGTGAAAATATCCACTAAATGAGGGAATAATATGTGTGAGGGTACCCCAGGAGAGTTCCAAATGTGTGTGGGTAGAATATATATCCCACGGGGGTAAAATTGAAAATAGGTGAAAAAATTTTTTTTTGGACTTAGTCATTTTTCCGGCGTTTATCAGACTTTCAGATAGGGGAAATGTCAGTGAGCATTCCAGTTTCAGTTCCAGAGCGATTCGCCCGATGAGTCCTTCATATTTAGTCGGTTTCAGCCAATTTTCAGAATTTTTGAAAATTTCACTTCTTTTGTGAAAATATCCACTAAATGAGGGAATAATATGTGTGAGGGTACCCCAGGAGAGTTCCAAATGTGTGTGGGTAGAATATATATCCCACGGGGGTAAAATTGAAAAAAGGTGAAAATTTTTTTTTTTTGGACTTAGTCATTTTATCAGCGTTTATCAGACTTTCAGATAGGAGAAATGTCAGTGAGCGTTCCGATTTCAGTTCCAGAGCGATTCGCCCGATGAGTCCTTCATATTTAATCATTTTCATCCAATTTTCAGAATTTTTGAAATTTTCACTTTTTTGTGAAAATATCCACTAAATGAGGGAATAATATGTGTGAGGGTACCCCAGGAGAGTTCCAAATGTGTGTGGGTAGAATATATATCCCACGGGGGTAAAATTGAAAAATGTTGAAAAAATTTTTTTTTTAGACTTAGTCATTTTTCCGGCGTTTATCAGACTTTCAGATAGGGGAAATGTCAGTGAGCATTCCGATTTCAGTTCCAGAGCGATTCGCCCAATGAGTCCTTCATATTTAGTCGTTTTCAGGCAATTTTTCAGATTTTTTGAAAATTTCACTTTTTTGTGAAAATATCCACTAAATGAGGGAATAATATGTGTGAGGGTACCCCAGGAGAGTTCCAAATGTGTGTCGGTAGAATATATATCCCACGGGGGTAAAATTGAAAAAAGGTGAAAAAAATTTTTTGGGTGACTTAGTCTTTTTTTCATCGTTTATCAGACTTTCAGATAGGGGAAATGTCAGTGAGCATTCCGATTTCAGTTCCAGAGCGATTCGCCCGATGAGTCCTTCATATTTAGTCGTTTTCAGCCAATTTTCAGAATTTTTGAAAATTTCACTTTTTTGTGAAAATATCCACTAAATGAGGGAATAATATGTGTGAGGGTACCCCAGGAGAGTTCCAAATGTGTGTGGGTAGAATATATATCCCACGGGGGTAAAATTGAAAAAAGTTGAAAAAATTTTTTTTTTAGACTTAGTCATTTTTCCGGCGTTTATCAGACTTTCAGATAGGGGAAATGTCAGTGAGCGTACCGATTTCAGTTCCAGAGCGATTCGCCCGATGAGTCCTTCATATTTAGTCGTTTTCAGCCAATTTGCTGAATTTTTGAAAATTTCACTTTTTTGTGAAAATATCCACTAAATGAGGGAATAATATGTGTGAGGGTACCCCAGGAGAGTTCCAAATGTGTGTGGGTAGAATATATATCCCACGGGGGTAAAATTGAAAAAAGTTGAAAAAAAAATTTTGCTAGACTTAGTCATTTTTTCAGCGTTTATCAGACTTTCAGATAGGGGAAATGTCAGTGAGCGTTTCGATTTCAGTTCCAGAGCGATTCGCCCAATGAGTCCTTCATATTTAGTCGTTTTCAGCCAATTTTCAGAATTTTGAAAATTTCACTTTTTTGTGAAAATATCCACTAAATGAGGGAATAATATGTGTGAGGGTACCCCAGGAGAGTTCCAAATGTGTGTGGGTAGAATATATATCCCACGGGGGTAAAATTGAAAAAAGGTGAAAAAATTTTTTTTTGGACTTAGTCATTTTTCCGGCGTTTATTAGCCTTTCAAATAGGGGAAATGTCAGTGAGCATTCCAATTTCAGTTTCAGAGCGATTCGCCCGATGAGTCCTTCATATTTAGTCGTTTTCAGCCAATTTTCAGAATTTTTGAAAATTTCACTTTTTTGTGAAAATATCCACTAAATGAGGGAATAATATGTGTGAGGGTACCCCAGGAGAGATCCAAATGTGTGTGGGTAGAATATATATCCCACGGGGGTAAAATTTAAAAAAGGTGAAAAATTTTTTTTTTTGGACTTAGTCATTTTTCCGGCGTTTATCAGACTTTCAGATAGGGTAAATGTCAGTGAGCGTTCCGATTTCAGTTCCAGAGCGATACGCCCGATGAGTCCTTCATATTTAGTCGTTTTCAGCCAATTTTCAGAATTTTTGAAAATTTCACTTTTTTGTGAAAATATCCACTAAATGAAGGAATAATATGTGTGAGGGTACCCCAGGAGAGTTCCAAATGTGTGTGGGTAGAATATATATCCCACGGGGGTAAAATTGAAAAAAGTTGAAAAAAAAATTTTGTTAGACTTAGTCATTTTTCCGGCATTTAGAAGACTTTCAGATAGGGGAAATGTCAGTGAGCGTTCCGATTTCAGTTCCAGAGCGATTCGCCCAATGAGTCCTTCATATTTAGTCGTTTTCAGCCAATTTTCAGAATTTTGAAAATTTCACTTTTTTGTGAAAATATCCACTAAATGAGGGAATAATATGTGTGAGGGTACCCCAGGAGAGTTCCAAATGTGTGTGGGTAGAATATATATCCCACGGGGGTAAAATTGAAAAAAGTTGAAAAAATTTTTTTTTTAGACTGTCATTTTTCTGGCGTTTATCAGACTTTCAGATAAGGGAAATGTCAGTGAGCGTTCCGATTTCAGTTCCAGAGCGATTCGCCCGATGAGTCCTTCATATTTAGTCGTTTTCAGCTAATTTTCAGAATTTTTGAAAATTTCACTTTTTTGTGAAAATATCCACTAAATGAGGGAATAATATGTGTGAGGGTACCCCAGGAGAGTTCCAAATGTGTGTCGGTAGAATATATATCCCACGGGGGTAAAATTGAAAAAAGGTGAAAAAAAATTTTGTTGGACTTAGTCATTTTTTCAGCGTTTATCAGAATTTCAGATAGGCGAAATGTCAGTGAGCATTCCAATTTCAGTTCCAGAGCGATTCGCCCGATGAGTCCTTCATATTTAGTCGGTTTCAGCCAATTTTCAGAATTTTTGAAAATTTCACTTTTTTGTGAAAATATCCACTAAATGAGGGAATAATATGTGTGAGGGTACCCCAGGAGAGTTCCAAATGTGTGTGGGTTGAATATATATCCCACGGGGGTAAAATTGAAAAAAGGTGAAAAAATTTTTTTTTGGACTTAGTCTTTTTTCCGGCGTTTATCAGACTTTCAGATAGGGGAAATGGCAGTGAGCGTTCCGATTTCAGTTCCAGAGCGATTCGCCCGATGAGTCCTTCATATTTAGTCGTTTTCAGCCAATTTTCAGAATTTTTGAAAATTTCACTTTTTTGTGAAAATATCCACTAAATGAGGGAATAATATGTGTGAGGGTACCCCAGGAGAGTTCCAAATGTGTGTGGGTAGAATATATATCCCACGGGGGTAAAATTGAAAAAAGTTGAAAACTATTTTTTGTTGGACTTAGTCATTTTTCCGGCGTTTATCAAACTTTCAGATAGTGGAAATGTCAGTGAGCGTTCTGATTTCAGTTCCAGAGCGATTCGCCCAATGAGTCCTTCATATTTAGTCGTTTTCAGCCAATTTTTCAGAATTTTTGAAAATTTCACTTTTTTGTGAAAATATCCACTAAATGAGGGAATAATATGTGTGAGGGTACCCCAGGAGAGTTCCAAATGTGTGTCGGTAGAATATATATCCCACGGGGGTAAAATTGAAAAAAGGTGAAAAAAAATTTTTTTTGGACTTAGTCATTTTTTCAGCGTTTATCAGACTTTCAGATAGGGGAAATGTCAGTGAGCGTTCCGATTTCAGTTCCAGAGCGATTTGCCCGATGAGTCCTTCATATTTAGTCGTTTTCAGCCAATTTTCAGAATTTTAAAAATTTCACTTTTTTGTGAAAATATCCACTAAATGAAGGAATAATATGTGTGAGGGTACCCCAGGAGAGTTCCAAATGTGTGTGGGTAGAATATATATCCCACGGGGGTAAAATTGAAAAAAGGTGAAAAAAATTTTTTTGGGACTTAGTCATTTTTCCGACGTTTTTCAGACTTTCAGATAGGGGAAATGTCAGTGAGCGTTCCGATTTCAGTTCCAGAGTGATTCGCCCGATGAGTCCTTCATATTTAGTCATTTTCAGCCAATTTTCTGAATTTTTGAAGATTTCACTTTTTTGTGAAAATATCCACTAAATGAGGGAATAATATGTGTGAGGGTACCCGAGGAGAGTTCCAAATGTGTGTGGGTAGAATATATATCCCACGGGGGTAAAATTGAAAAAAGTTGAAAAAAATTTTTTTTGGACTTAGTCATTTTTTCAGCGTTTATCAGACTTTCAGATAGGGGAAATGTCAGTGAGCGTTCCGATTTCAGTTCCAGAGTGATTTGCCCGATGAGTCCTTCATATTTAGTCATTTTCAGCCAATTTTCTGAATTTTTGAAAATTTCACTTTTTTGTGAAAATATCCACTAAATGAGGGAATAATATGTGTGAGGGTACCCGAGGAGAGTTCCATATGTGTGTGGGTAGAATATATATCCCACGGGGGTAAAATTGAAAAAAGTTGAAAAAAAATTTTTTTGGACTTAGTCATTTTTTCAGCGTTTATCAGACTTTCAGATAGGGGAAATGTCAGTGAGCGTTCCGATTTCAGTTCCAGAGTGATTCGCCCGATGAGTCCTTCATATTTAGTCATTTTCAGCCAATTTTCTGAATTTTTGAAAATTTCACTTTTTTGTGAAAATATTCACTAAATGAGGGAATAATATGTGTGAGGGTACCCCAGGAGAGTTACAAATGTGTGTGGGTAGAATATATATCCCACTGGGGTAAAATTGAAAAAAGTTGAGAAAAAATTTTTTTTAGACTTAGTCATTTTTCCGGCGTTTATCAGACTTTCAGATAGGGGAAATGTCAGTGAGCGTTGCAATTTCAGTTCCAGAGCGATTCGCCCGATGAGTCCTTCATACTTAGTCGTTTCAGCCAATTTTCAGAATTTTTCAAAATTTCACTTTTTTGTGAAAATATCCACTAAATGAGGGAATAATATGTGTGAGGGTACCCCAGGAGAGTTCCAAATGTGTGTGGGTAGAATATATATCTCACGGGGGTAAAAATGTAAAAAAGTTGAAAAAAATTTTTTTTGGACTTAGTCATTTTTTCAGCGTTTATCAGACTTTCAGATAAGGGAAATGTCAGTGAGCGTTTCGATTTCAGTTCCAGAGCGATTCGCCCAATGAGTCCTTCATATTTAGTCGTTTTCAGCCAATTTTCAGAATTTTTGAAAATTTCACTTTTTTGTGAAAATATCCACTAAATGAGGGAATAATATGTGTGAGGGTACCCAGGAGAGTTCCAAATGTGTGTGGGTAGAATATATATCCCACGGAGGTAAAATTGAAAAAAGTTGAAAATTTTTTTTTTGGACTTAGTAATTTTTTCAGCGTTTATCAGACTTTCATATAGGGGAAATGTCAGTGAGCGTTCCGATTTCAGTACCAGAGTGATTCGCCCGATAAGTCCTTCATATTTAGTCGCTTTCAGACAATTTTCAGAATTTTTGAAAATTTCACTTTTTTGTGAAAATATCCACTAAATGAGGGAATAATATGTGTGAGGGTACCCCAGGAGAGTTCCAAATGTGTGTGGGTAGAATATATATCCCACGGGGGTAAAATTGAAAAAAGTTTAAAAAAATTTTTTTTGGACTTAGTCATTTTTTCAGCGTTTATCAGACTTTCAGATAGGGGAAATGTCAGTGAGCGTTGCAATTTCAGTTCCAGAGCGATTCGCCCGATGAGTCCTTCATATTTAGTCGTTTCAGCCAATTTTCAGAATTTTTCTAAATTTCACTTTTTTGTGAAAATATCCACTAAATGAGGGAATAATATGTGTGAGGGTACCCCAGGAGAGTTCCAAATGTGTGTGGGTAGAATATATATCCCACGGGGGTAAAATTGAAAAAAGTTGAAAAAATATTTTTTTTAGACTTAGTCATTTTTCCGGCGTTTCTCAGACTTTCAGATAGGGGAAATGTCAGTGAGCGTTCCGATTTCAGTTCCAGAGCGATTCGCCCGATGAGTCCTTCATATTTAGTCGTTTTCAGCCAATTTTCAGAATTTTTGAAAATTTCACTTTTTTGTGAAAATATCCACTAAATGAGGGAATAATATGTGTGAGGGTACCCCAGGAAAGTTCCAAATGTGTGTGGGCAGAATATATATCCCACAGGGGAAAAATTTAAAAAAGTTGAAAAAATTTTTTTTTGGACTTAGTCATTTTTTCAGCGTTTATCAGACTTTCAGATAGGGGAAATGTCAGTGAGCGTTCCGATTTCAGTTCCAGAGTGATTCGCCCGATGAGTCCTTCATATTTAGTCATTTTCAGCCAATTTTCAGAATTTTTGAAAATTTCACTTTTTTGTGAAAATATCCACTAAATGAGGGAATAATATGTGTGAGGGTACCCCAGGAAAGTTCCAAATGTGTGTGGGCAGAATATATATCCCACAGGGGAAAAATTGAAAAAAGTTGAAAAAATTTTTTTTTGGACTGTCATTTTTTCAGCGTTTATCAGACTTTCAGATAGGGGAAATGTCAGTGAGCGTTCCGATTTCAGTTCCAGAGTGATTCGCCCGATGAGTCCTTCATATTTAGTCATTTTCAGCCAATTTTCTGAATTTTTGAAAATTTCACTTTTTTGTGAAAATATCCACTAAATGAGGGAATAATATGTGTGAGGGTACCCGAGGAGAGTTCCAAATGTGTGTGGGTAGAATATATATCCCACGGGGTAAAATTGAAAAAAGTTGAAAAAAAATTTTTTTTAGACTGTCATTTTTCCGGCGTTTATCAGACTTTCAGATAGGGGAAATGTCAGTGAGCGTTCCGATTTCAGTTCCAGAGTGATTCGCCCGATGAGTCCTTCATATTTAGTCATTTTCAGCCAATTTTCTGAATTTTTGAAAATTTCACTTTTTTGTGAAAATATTCACTAAATGAGGGAATAATATGTTTGAGGGTACCCAAGGAGAGTTACAAATGTGTGTGGGTAGAATATATATCCCACTGGGGTAAAATTGAAATAAGTTTAAAAAAAATTTTTTTTAGACTTAGTAATTTTTCCGGCGTTTATCAGACTTTCAGATAGGGGAAATGTCAGTGAGCGTTGCAATTTCAGTTCCAGAGCGATTCGCCCGATGAGTCCTTCATATTTAGTCGTTTCAGCCAATTTTCAGAATTTTTCAAAATTTCACTTTTTTGTGAAAATATCCACTAAATGAGGGAATAATATGTGTGAGGGTACCCCAGGATAGTTCCAAATGTGTGTAGGTAGAATATATATCCCACGGGGGTAAAATTGAAAAAAGTTGAAAAAAATTTTTTTTGGATTTAGTCATTTTTCCGGCGTTTATCAGACTTTCAATTAGGTCAAATGTCAGTGAGCGTTCCGATTTCAGTTCCAGAGCGATTCGCCCGATGAGTCCTTCATATTTAGTCGTTTTCAGCCAATTTTCAGAATTTTTGAAAATTTCACTTTTTTGTGAAAATATCCACTAAATGAGGGAATAATATGTGTGAGGGTACCCAGGAGAGTTCCAAATGTGTGTGGGTAGAATATATATCCCACGGAGGTAAAATTGAAAAAAGTTGAAAAAAAATTTTTTTGGACTTAGTCATTTTTTCAGCGTTTATCAGACTTTCAGATAGGGGAAATGTCAGTGAGCGTTCCGATTTCAGTTCCAGAGTGATTCGCCCGATGAGTCCTTCATATTTAGTCATTTTCAGCCAATTTTCTGAATTTTTGAAAATTTCACTTTTTTGTGAAAATATTCACTAAATGAGGGAATAATATGTGTGAGGGTACCCCAGGAGAGTTCCAAATGTGTGTGGGTAGAATATATATCCCACGGGGGTAAAATTGAAAAAAGTTGAAAAATTTGTTTTTTTCAGACTTAGTCATTTTTCCGGCGTTTATCACACTTTCAGATAGGGGAAATGTCAGTGAGCGTTCCGATTTCAGTTCCAGAGCGGTTCGCCCTATGAGTCCTTCACATTTAGTCGTTTTCAGCCAATTTTCAGAATTTTTGAAAATTTCACTTTTTTGTGAAAATATCCACTAAATGAGGGAATAATATGTGTGAGGGTACCCCAGGGGAGTTCCAAATGTGTGTGGGTAGAATATATATCCCACGGGGGTAAAATTGAAAAAAGTTGAAAAAAATTTTTTTTGGACTTAGTCATTTTTTCCGGCGTTTATCAGACTTTCAATTAGGTCAAATGTCAGTGAGCGTTCCGATTTCAGTTCCAGAGCGATTCGCCTGATGAGTCCTTCATATTTAGTCATTTTCAGCCAATTTTCTGAATATTTGAAAATTTCACTTTTTTGTGAAAATATCCACTAAATGAGGGAATAATATGTGTGAGGGTACCCCAGGAGAGTTCCAAATGTGTGTGGGCAGAATATATATCCCACAGGGGAAAAATTGAAAAAAGTTGAAAAAAATTTTTTTTGGACTTAGTCATTTTTTCAGCGTTTATCAGACTTTCAGATAGGGGAAATGTCAGTGAGCGTTCCGATTTCAGTTCCAGAGTGATTCGCCCGATGAGTCCTTCATATTTAGTTGTTTTCAGCCAATTTTCAGAATTTTTGAAAATTTCACTTTTTTGTGAAAATATTCACTAAATGAGGGAATAATATGTGTGAGGGTACCCCAGGAGAGTTCCAAATGTGTGTGGGTAGAATATATATCCCACGGGGGTAAAAATTGAAAAAAGGTGAAAAATTTTTTTTTTTGGACTTAGTCATTTTTTCAGCGTTTATCAGACTTTCAGATAGGGGAAATGTCAGTGAGCGTTCCGATTTCAGTACGAGAGCGATTCGCCCGATGAGTCCTTCATATTTAGTCGCTTTCTGCCAATTTTCAGAATTTTTGAAAAATTCACTTTTTTGTGAAAATATCCACTAAATGAGGGAATAATATGTGTGAGGGTACCCCAGGAGAGTTCCAAATGTGTGTGGGTAGAATATATATCCCATGGGGTAAAATTGAAAAAAGTTGAAAAAACATTTTTTTTAGTCTTAGTCATTTTTCCGGCGTTTATCAGACTTTCAGATAGGGGTAATGTCAGTGAGCGTTCCGATTTCAGTTCCAGAGCGATTCGCCCGATGAGTCCTTCATATTTAGTCGTTTTCAGCCAATTTTCTGAATATTTGAAAATTTCACTTTTTTGTGAAAATATCCACTAAATGAGGGAATAATATGTGTGAGGGTACCCCAGGAAAGTTCCAAATGTGTGTGGGTAGAATATATATAACACGGGGGTAAAATTGAAAAAAGTTTAAAAAAAATTTTTTTAGACTTAGTCATTTTTCCAGCGTTTATCAGACTTTCAGATAGGGGAAATGTCAGTGAGCGTTCCGATTTCAGTTCCAGAGCGATTCGCCCAATGAGTCCTTCATATTTAGTCGTTTTCAGCCAATTTTCAGAATTATTGAAAATTTCACTTTTTTGTGAAAATATCCACTAAATGAGGGAATAATATGTGTGAGGGTACCCCAGGAGAGTTCCAAATGTGTGTGGGTAGAATATATATCCCACCGGGTAAATTTGAAAAAAGTTGAAAAAACATTTTTTTTAGTCTTAGTCATTTTTCCGGCGTTTATCAGACTTTCAGATAGGGGAAATGTCAGTGAGCGTTCCGATTTCAGTTCCAGAGCGATTCGCCCGATGAGTCCTTCATATTTAGTCGTTTTCAGCCAATTTTCAGAATTTTGAAAATTTCACTTTTTTGTGAAAATATCCACTAAATGAGGGAATAATATGTGTGAGGGTACCCCAGGAGAGTTCCAAATGTGTGTGGGTAGAATATATATCCCACGGAGGTAAAATTGAAAAAAGGTGAAAATTTTTTTTTTTGGACTTAGTAATTTTTTCAGCGTTTATCAGACTTTCAGATAGGGGAAATGTCAGTGAGCGTTCCGATTTCAGTACCAGAGCGATTCGCCCGATGAGTCCTTCATATTTAGTCGTTTTCAGCCAATTTTCAGAATTATTGAAAATTTCACTTTTTTGTGAAAGTATCCACTAAATGAGGGAATAATATGTGTGAGGGTACCCCAGGAGAGTTCCAAATGTGTGTGGGTAGAATATATATCCCACGGGGGTAAGATTGAAAAAAGTTGAAAAAAATTTTTTTTGGACTTAGTCATCTTTCCGGCGTTTATCAGACTTTCAATTAGGTCAAATGTCAGTGAGCGTTCCGATTTCAGTTCCAGAGCGATTCGCCCGATGAGTCCTTCACATTTAGTCATTTTCAGCCAATTTTCTGAATATTTGAAAATTTCACTTTTTTGTGAAAATATCCACTAAATGAGGGAATAATATGTGTGAGGGTACCCCAGGAGAGTTCCAAATGTGTGTTGGCAGAATATATATCCCACAGGGGAAAAATTGAAAAAAGTTGAAAAAAAATTTTTTTAGACTTAGTCATTTTTTCAGCGTTTATCATACTTTCAGATAGGGGAAATGTGAGTGAGCGTTCCGATTTCAGTTCCAGAGTGATTCGCCCGATGAGTCCTTCATATTTAGTCGTTTTCAGCCAATTTTCTGAATTTTTGAAAATTTCACTTTTTTGTGAAAATATCCACTAAATGAGGGAATAATATGTGTGAGGGTACCCCAGGAGAGTTCCAAATGTGTGTGGGTAGAATATATATCCCACGGGGTAAATTTGAAAAAAGTTGAAAAAACATTTTTTTTAGTCTTAGTCATTTTTCCGGCGTTTATCAGTCTTTCAGATAGGGGAAATGTCAGTGAGCGTTCCGATTTCAGTTCCAGAGCGATTCGCCCGATGAGTCCTTCATATTTAGTCGTTTTCAGCCAATTTTCAGAATTTTGAAAATTTCACTTTTTTGTGAAAATATCCACTAAATGAGGGAATAATATGTGTGAGGGTACCCCAGGAGAGTTCCAAATGTGTGTGGGTAGAATATATATCCCACGGGGGTAAAATTGAAAAAAGTTGAAAAAATTTTTTTTTGGACTTAGTCATTTTTCCGGCGTTTATCAGACTTTCAATTAGGTCAAATGTCAGTGAGCGTTCCGATTTCAGTTCCAGAGCGATTCGAATGATGAGTCCTTCATATTTAGTCGTTTTCAGCCAATTTTCTGAATTTTTGAAAATTTCACTTTTTTGTGAAAATATCCACTAAATGAGGGAATAATATGTGTGAGGGTACCTCAGGAGAGTTCCAAATGTGTGTGGGTAGAATAAATATCCCACGGGGGTAAAATTGAAAAAAGTTGAAAATTTTTTTTTTTTAGAATTAGTAGTTTTTCCGGCGTTTATCAGACTTTCAGATAGGGGAAATGTCAGTGAGCGTTCCAATTTCAGTTCCAGAGCGATTCGCCCTATGAGTCCTTCATATTTAGTCGTTTTCAGCCAATTTTCGAAAATTTCACTTTTTTGTGAAAATATCCACTAAATGAGGGAATAATATGTGTGAGGGTACCCCAGGAGAGTTCCAAATGTGTGTGGGTAGAATATATATCCCACGGGGGTAAAATTTAAAAAAGTTGAAATTTTTTTTTTTAGAATTAGTAATTTTTCCGGCGTTTATCAGACTTTCAGTTAAGGGAAATGTCAGTGAGCATTCCGATTTCAGTTCCAGAGCGATTTGCCCGATGAGTCCTTCATATTTAGTCGTTTTCAGCCAATTTTTTGTGAAAATATCCACTAAATGAGGGAATAATATGTGTGAGGGTACCCCAGGAGAGTTCCAAATGTGTGTGGGTAGAATATACAGTACAGACCAAAAGTTTGGACACACCTTCTCATTTAAAATTTTTTCTGTATTTTCATGACTATGAAAATTGTACATTCACACTGAAGGCATCAAAACTATGAATTAACACATGTGGAATTATATACTTAACAAAAAAGTGTGAAACAACTGAAAATATGTCTTATATTCTAGGTTCTTCAAAGTAGCCACCTTTTGCTTTGATGACTGCTTTGTACACTCTTGGCATTCTCTTGATGACCTTCAAGAGGTAGTCACCGGAAATGGTTTTCACTACACGAGTGTGCCCTGTCAGGTTTAATAAGTGGGATTTCTTGCCTCATAAATGGGGTTGGGACCATCAGTTTTGTTGTGCAGAAGTCTGGTGGATACACAGCGGATAGTCCTACTGAATAGACTGTTAGAATTTGTATTATGGCAAGAAAAAAGCAGCTAAGTAAAGAAAAATGAGTGGGCATCATTATTTTAAGAAATGAAGGTCAGTCAGTGCGAAAAATTGGGAAAACTTTAAAAGTGTCCCCAAGTGCAGTTGCAAAAACCATCAAGCGCTACAAAGAAACTGGCTCACATGAGGACCGCCCTAGGAAAGGAAGACCAAGAGTCTCCTCTGCTTCTGAGGATAAGTTCATCCGAGTCACCAGCCTCAGAAATCGCAGGTTAACAGCAGCTTAGATTAGAGACCAGGTCAATGCCACCCAGAGTTCTAGCAGCAGACACATCTCTACAACAACTGTTAAGAGGAGACTTTGTGCAGCGGGCCTTCATGGTAAAATAGCTGCTAGGAAACCACTGCTAAGGACAGGCAACAAGCAGAAGAGACTTGTTTGGGCTAAAGAACACAAGGAATGGACATTAGACCAGTGGAAATCTGTGCTTTGGTCTGATGAGTCCAAATTTGAGATCTTTGGTTCCAACCACCTTGTCTTTGTGCGAAGCAGAAAAGGTGAACGGATGGACCCTACATACCTGGTTTCCACCGTGAAGCATGGAGGAGGAGGTGTGATGGTGTGGGGGTGCTTTGCTGTTGACATTGTTGGGGATTTATTCAAAATTGAAGGCATACTGAACCAGCATGGCTACCACAGCATCTTGCAGCAGCATGCTATTCCATCAAGGTTTGCGTTTAGTTGGACCATAATTTATTCTTCAACAGGACAATGACCCCCAAACACACCTCCAGGCTGTGTAAGGGCTATTTGACCAAGAAGGAGAGTGATGGGGTGCTACGCCAGATGGCCTGGCCTACACAGTCACCAGACCTGAACCCAATCGAGATTGTTTGGGGTGAGCTGGACCGCAGAGTGAAAGCAAAAAGGCCAACAAGTGCTAAGCATCTCTGGGAACTCCTTCAAGATTGTTGGAAGACCATTTCCGGTGACTACCTCTTGAAGCTCATCAAGAGAATGCCAAGAGTGTGCAAAGCAGTCAAAGCAAAAGGTGGCTACTTTGAAGAACCTAGAATATAAGACATATTTTCAGCTGTTTCACACTTTTTTGTTAAGTATATAATTCCACATGTGTTAATTAATAGTTTTGATGCCTTCAGTGTGAATGTACAATTTTCATAGTAATGAAAATACAGAAAAATCTTTAAATGAGAAGTTGTGCCCAAACTTTTGGTCTGTACTGTATATCCCACGGGGGTAAAACTGAAAAAAGGTGAAAAAAAATTTTTTTTTGGACTTAGTCATTTTTTCAGCGTTTATCAGACTTTCAGATAGGGGAAATGTCAGTGAGCATTCCAATTTCAGTTCCAGAGCGATTCGCCCGATGAGTCCTTCATATTTAGTCGTTTTCAGCCAATTTTCTGAATTTTTGAAAATTTCACTTTTTTGTGAAAATATCCACTAAATGGGGGAATAATATGTGTGAGGGTACCCCAGGAGAGTTCCAAATGTGTGTGGGTAGAATATATATCCCACGGGGGTAAAATTGAAAAAAGGTGAAAAACATTTTTTTTTTCGACTTAGTCATTTTTTCAGCGTTTATCAGACTTTCAGATAGGGGAAATGTCAGTGAACGTTCCAATTTCAGTTCCAGAGCGATTCGCCCGATGAGTGCTTCATATTTAGTCGTTTTCAGCCAATTTTCTGAATTTTTGAAAATTTCACTTTTTTGTGAAAATATCCACTAAATGAGGGAATAATATGTGTGAGGGTACCCCAGGATAGTTCCAAATGTGTGTGGGTAGAATATATATCCCACGGGGGTAAAATTGAAAAAAGGTGAAAAAAATTTTTTTTTAGAATTAGTAATTTTTCTGGCGTTTATCAGACTTTCAGATAGGGGAAATGTCAGTGAGCGTTCCAATTTCAGTTCCAGAGCGATTCGCCCGATGAGTCCTTCATATTTAGTCGTTTTCAGCCAATTTTCAGAATTTTTGAAAATTTCACTTTTTTGTGAAAATATCCACTAAATGAGGGAATAATATGTGTGAGGGTACCCCAGGAGAGTTCCAAATGTGTGTGGGTAGAATATATATCCCACAGGGGTAAAATTGAGAAAAGGTGAAAAAATTTTTTTTTTGGACTTAGTCATTTTTTCAGCTTTTATCAGACTTTCAGATAGGGGAAATGTCAGTGAGCATTCCGATTTCAGTACCAGAGCGATTCGCCCGATGAGTCCTTCATATTTAGTCGCTTTCAGCCAATTTTCAGAATTTTTGAAAATTTCACTTTTTTGTGAAAATATCCACTAAACGAGGGAATAATATGTGTGAGGGTACCCCAGGAGAGTTCCAAATGTGTGTGGGTAGAATATATATCCCACGGGGGTAAAATTGAAAAAAGTTGAAAAATTTTTTTTTTTGGACTTAGTCATTTTTTCAGCGTTTATCAGACTTTCAGATAGGGGAAATGTCAGTGAGCATTCCGATTTCAGTTCCAGAGCGATTCGCCCGATGAGTCCTTCATATTTAGTCGTTTTCAGCCAATTTTCAGAATTTTGAAAATTTCACTTTTTTTGTGAAAATATCCACTAAATGAGGGAATAATATGTGTGAGGGTACCCCAGGAGAGTTCCAAATGTGTGTGGGTAGAATATATATCCCACGTGGGTAAAATTGAGAAAAGGTGAAAAAAATTTTTTTTTGGACTTAGTCATTTTTTCAGCTTTTATCAGACTGTCAGATAGGGGAAATGTCAGTGAGCGTTCCGATTTCAGTACCAGAGCGATTCTCCCGATGAGTCCTTCATATTTAGTCGCTTTCAGACAATTTTCAGAATTTTTGAAAATTTCACTTTTTTGTGAAAATATCCACTAAATGAGGGAATAATATGTGTGAGGGTACCCCAGGAGAGTTCCAAATGTGTGTGGGTAGAACATATATCCCACGGGGGTAAAATTGAAAAAAGTTGAAAAAATTTTTTTTTTTAGAATTAGTAATTTTTCCGGCGTTTATCAGACTTTCAGATAGAGGAAATGTCAGTGAGCGTTCCGATTTCAGTTCCAGAGTGATTCGCCCTCTGAGTCCTTCATATTTAGTCGTTTTCAGCCAATTTTCAGAATTTTTGAAAATTTCACTTTTTTGTGAAAATATCCACTAAATGAGGGAATAATATGTGTGAGGGTACCCCAGGAGAGTTCCAAATGTGTGTGGGTAGAATATATATCCCACGGGGGTAAAATTGAGAAAAGGTGAAAAATTTTTTTTTTTGGACTTAGTCATTTTTTCAGCTTTTATCAGACTGTCAGATAGGGGAAATGTCAGTGAGCGTTCCGATTTCAGTACCAGAGCGATTCGCCCGATGAGTCCTTCATATTTAGTCGCTTTCAGACAATTTTCAGAATTTTTGAAAATTTCACTGTTTTGTGAAAATATCCACTAAATGAGGGAATAATATGTGTGAGGGTTCCCCAGGAGAGTTCCAAATGTGTGTGGGTAGAATATACAGTACAGACCAAAAGTTTGGACGCACCTTCTCATTTAAAATTTTTTCTGTATTTTCATGACTATGAAAATTGTACATTCACACTGAAGGCATCAAAACTATTAATTAACACATGTGGAATTATATACTTAACAAAAAAGTGTGAAACAACTGAAAATATATCTTATATTCTAGGTTCTTCAAAGTAGCCACCTTTTGCTTTGATGACTGCTTTGCACACTCTTGGCATTCTCTTGATGAGCTTCAAGAGGTAGTCACCGGAAATGGTTTTCACTACACGAGTGTGCCCTGTCAGGTTTAATAAGTGGGATTTCTTGCCTTATAAATGGGGTTGGGACCATCAGTTTTGTTGTGCAGAAGTCTGGTGGATACACAGCGGATAGTCCTACTGAATAGACTGTTAGAATTTGTATTATGGCAAGAAAAAAGCAGCTAAGTAAAGAAAAATGAGTCGGCATCATTATTTTAAGAAATGAAGGTCAGTCAGTGCGAAAAATTGGGAAAACTTTAAAAGTGTCCCCAAGTGCAGTTGCAAAAACCATCAAGCGCTACAAAGAAACTGGCTCACATGAGGACCGCCCTAGGAAAGGAAGACCAAGAGTCTCCTCTGCTTCTGAGGATAAGTTCATCCGAGTCACCAGCCTCAGAAATCGCAGGTTAACAGCAGCTTAGATTAGAGACCAGGTCAATGCCACCCAGAGTTCTAGCAGCAGACACATCTCTACAACACCTGTTAAGAGGAGACTTTGTGCAGCGGGCCTTCATGGTAAAATAGCTGCTAGGAAACCACTGCTAAGGACAGGCAACAAGCAGAAGAGACTTGTTTGGGCTAAAGAACACAAGGAATGGACATTAGACCAGTGGAAATCTGTGCTTTGGTCTGATGAGTCCAAATTTGAGATCTTTGGTTTCAACCACCTTGTCTTTGTGCGAAGCAGAAAAGGTGAACGGATGGACCCTACATACCTAGTTTCCACCGTGAAGCATGGAGGAGGAGGTGTGATGGTGTGGGGGTGCTTTGCTGTTGACATTGTTGGGGATTTATTCAAAATTGAAGGCATACTGAACCAGCATGGCTACCACAGCATCTTGCAGCAGCATGCTATTCCATCAAGGTTTGCATTTAGTTGGACCATAATTTATTCTTCAACAGGACAATGACCCCCAAACACACCTCCAGGCTGTGTAAGGGCTATTTGACCAAGAAGGAGAGTGATGGGGTGCTACGCCAGATGGCCTTGCCTACACAGTCACCAGACCTGAACCCAATCGAGATTGTTTTGGGTGAGCTGGACCGCAGAGTGAAAGCAAAAGGGCCAACAAGTGCTAAGCATCTCTGGGAACTCCTTCAAGATTGTTGGAAGACCATTTCCGGTGACTACCTCTTGAAGCTCATCAAGAGAATGCCAAGAGTGTGCAAAGCAGTCATCAAAGCAAAAGGTGGCTACTTTGAAGAACATAGAATATAAGACATATTTTCAGCTGTTTCACACTTTTTTGTTAAGTATATAATTCCACATGTGTTAATTAATAGTTTTGATGCCTTCAGTGTGAATGTACAATTTTCATAGTGATGAAAATACAGAAAAATCTTTAAATGAGAAGTTGTGTCCAAACTTTTGGTCTGTACTGTATATCCCACGGGGGTAAAATTGAAAAAAGGTGAAAAATTTTTTTTTTCGACTTAGTCATTTTTTCAGCGTTTATCAGACTTTCAGATAGTGGAAATGTCAGTGAGCATTCCGATTTCAGTTCCAAAGCGATTCGCCCGATGAGTCCTTCATATTTATTCGTTTTCAGCCAATTTTCTGAATTTTTGAAAATTTCACTTTTTTGTGAAAATATCCACTAAATGAGAGAATAATATGTGTGAGGGTACCCCAGGAGAGTTCCAAATGTGTGTGGGTAGAAGATATATCCCACCTGGGTAAAATTGAAAAAAGTTTAAAAAAAATTTTTTTTTCGACTTAGTCATTTTTCCGGCGTTTATCAGACTTTCAGATAGAGGAAATGTCAGTGAGCGTTCCGATTTCAGTTCCAGAGCGACTCGCCAGATGAGTCCTTCATATTTAGTCGTTTTCAGCCAATTTTCAGAATTTTTGAAAATTTCACTTTTTTGTGAAAATATCCACTAAATGAGGGAATAATATGTGTGAGGGTACCCCAGGAGAGTTCCAAATGTGTGTGGGTGGAATATATATCCCACGGGGGTAAAATTGAAAAAAGTTGAAAAAATTTTTTTTTTAGACTTAGTCATTTTTCCGGCGTTTATCAGACTTTCAGATAGGGGAAATGTCAGTGAGCGTTCCGATTTCAGTTCCAGAGCGATTCGCCCGATGAGTCCTTCATATTTAGTTGTTTTCAGCCAATTTTCTGAGTTTTTGAAAATTTCACTTTTTTGTGAAAATATCCACTAAATGAGGGAATAATATGTGTGAGGGTACCCCAGGAGAGTTCCAAATGTGTGTGGGTAGAATATATATCCCACGGGGGTAAAATTGAAAAAAGGTTAAAAAATTTTTTTTTTAGACTTATTCATTTTTTCAGCGTTTATCAGACTTTCAGATAGGGGAAATGTCAGTGTGCGTTCCGATTTCAGTTC
Organism: Phyllobates terribilis; assembly: GCF_046119375.1. Taxonomy (NCBI): domain Eukaryota; kingdom Metazoa; phylum Chordata; class Amphibia; order Anura; family Dendrobatidae; genus Phyllobates; species Phyllobates terribilis. Next base: position 6,350,738 of record NW_027362838.1, on the reverse strand, counting down.
CAGAGCGATTCGCCCGATGAGTCCTTCATATTTAGTCGTTTTCAGCCAATTTTCCGAATTTTGAAAATTTCACTTTTTTGTGAAAATATCCACTAAATGAGGGCATAATAGGTGTGAGGGTACCCCAGGAGAGTTCCAAATGTGTGTGGGTAGAATATATATCCCACGGGGGTAAAATTGAAAAAAGTTTAAAAAAAATTTTTTTGGACGTAGTCATTTTTCCGGCGTTTATCAGACTTTCAGATAGGGGAAATGTCAGTGAGCATTCCGATTTCAGTTCCAGAGCGATTCGCCCGATGAGTCCTTCATATTTAGTCGTTTTCAGCCAATTTTCAGAATTTTTGAAAATTTCACTGTTTTGTGAAAATATCCACTAAATGAGGGAATAATATGTGTGAGGGTACCCCAGGAGAGTTCCAAATGTGTGTGGGTAGAATATATATCCCACGGGGGTAAAATTGAAAAAAGTTGAAAAAATTTTTTTTTTAGAATTAGTAATTTTTCCAGCGTTTATCAGACTTTCAGATAGAGAAAATGTCAGTGAGCGTTCCGATTTCAGTTCCAGAGCAATTCGCCCGATGAGTCCTTCATATTTAGTCGTTTTCAGCCAATTTTCAGAATTTTTGAAAATTTCACTTTTTTGTGAAAATATCCACTAAATGAGGCAATAATATGTGTGAGGGTACCCCAGGAGAGTTCCAAATGTGTGTGGGTAGAATATATATCCCACGGGGGAAAAATTGAAAAAAGGTTAAAAAATTTTTTCTTTTGGCTTAGTCATTTTTTCAGCGTTTATCAGACTTTCAGATAGGGGAAATGTCAGTGAGCGTTCCGATTTCAGTTCCAGAGCGATTCGCCCGATGAGTCCTTCATATTTAGTCGTTTTCAGCCAATTTTCAGAATTTTGAAAATTTCACTTTTTTGTGAAAATATCCACTAAATGAGGGCATAATAGGTGTGAGGGTACCCCAGGAGAGTTCCAAATGTGTGTGGGTAGAATATATATCCCACGGGGGTAAAATTGAAAAAAGTTGAAAAAATTTTTTTTTTAGAATTAGTAATTTTTCCGGCGTTTATCAGACTTTCAGATAGGGGAAATGTCAGTGAGCATTCCGATTTCAGTTCCAGAGCGATTCGCCCGATGAGTCCTTCATATTTAGTCGTTTTCAGCCAATTTTCAGAATTTTGAAAATTTCACTTTTTTGTGAAAATATCCACTAAATGAGGGAATAATATGTGTGAGGGTACCCCAGGAGAGTTCCACATGTGTGTGGGTAGAATATATATCCCACGGGGGTAAAATTGAAAAAAGTTGAAAAAATGTTTTTTTTAGAATTAGTCATTTTTCCGGCGTTTATCAGACTTTCAGATAGAGGAAATGTCAGTGAGCGTTCCGATTTCAGTTCCAGAGCGATTCGCCCGATGAGTCCTTCATATTTAATCGTTTTCAGCCAATTTTCAGAATTTTTGAAAATTTCACTTTTTTGTGAAAATATCCACTAAATGAGGGAATAATATGTGTGAGGGTACCCCAGGAGAGTTCCAAATGTGTGTGGGTAGAATATATATCCCACGGGGGTAAAATTGAAAAAAAGTAAAAAATTTTTTTTTTTGGACTTATTCATTTTTTCAGCGTTTATCAGACTTTCAGATAGGGGAAATGTCAGTGAGCGTTCCAATTTCAGTTCCAGAGCGATTCGCCCGATGAGTCCTTCATATTTAGTTGTTTTCAGCCAATTTTCTGAATTTTTGAAAATTTCACTTTTTTGTGAAAATATCCACTAAATGAGGAAATAATATGTGTGTGGGTACCCCAGGAGAGTTCCAAATGTGTGTGGGTAGAATATATATCCCACGGGGGTAAAATTGAAAAAAGGTGAAAAAATTTTTTTTGGGGCTTAGTCATTTTTCCGGCGCTTATCAGTCTTTCAGATAGGGGAACTGTCAGTGAGCGCTCCAATTTCAGTTCCAGAGCGATTCGCCCAATGAGTACTTCATATTTAGTCGTTTTCAGCCAATTTTCAGAATTTTTGAAAATTTCACTTTTTTGTGAAAATATCCACTAAATGAGGGAATAATATGTGTGAGGGTACCCCAGGAGAGTTCCAAATGTGTGTGGGTAGAATATATATCCCACGGGGGTAAAATTGAAAAAAGTTGAAAAAATTTTTTTTTTAGAATTAGTAATTTTTCCGGCGTTTATCAGACTTTCAGATAGGGGAAATGTCAGTGAGCATTCCGATTTCAGTTCCAGAGCGATTCGCCCGATGAGTCCTTCATATTTAGTCGTTTTCAGCCAATTTTCAGAATTTTGAAAATTTCACTTTTTTGTGAAAATATCCACTAAATGAGGGAATAATATGTGTGAGGGTACCCCAGGAGAGTTCCAAATGTGTGTGGGTAGAATATATATCCCACGGGGGTAAAATTTAAAAAAGTTGAAAATTTTTTTTTTTTTCGACTTAGTCATTTTTTCAGCTTTTATCAGACTGTCAGATAGGGGAAATGTCAGTGAGCGTTCCGATTTCAGTACCAGAGCAATTCGCCAGATGAGTCCTTCATATTTAGTCGCTTTCAGCGAATTTTCAGAATTTTGAAAATTTCACTTTTTTGTGAAAATATACACTAAATGAGGGAATAATATGTGTGAGAGTACCCCAGGAGAGTTCCAAATGTGTGTGGGTAGAATATATATCCCACGGGGGTTAAATTGAAAAAAGGTGAAAAAATTTTTTTTTGGACTTAGTCATTTTTCCGGCGTTTATCAGACTTTCAGATAGGGGAAATGTCAGTGAGTGTTCCGATTTCAGTTCCAGAGCGATTCGCCCGATGAGTCCTTCATATTTAGTCGTTTTCCGCCAATTTTCAGAATTTTTGAAAATTTCACTGTTTTGTGAAAATATCCACTAAATGAGGGAATAATATGTGTGAGGGTACCCTAGGAGAGTTCCAAATGTGTGTGGGTAGAATATATATCCCACGGGGTAAAATTGAAAAAAGTTGAAAAAAATTTTTTTTTAGAATTATTAATTTTTCCGTCGTTTATCAGACTTTCAGATAGGGGAAATGTCAGTGAGCATTCCGATTTCAGTTCCAGAGCGATTCGCCCAATGAGTCCTTCATATTTAGTCGTTTTCAGCCAATTTTCAGAATTTTGAAAATTTCACTTTTTTGTGAAAATATCCACTAAATGAGGGAATAATATGTGTGAGGGTACCCCAGGAGAGTTCCAAATGTGTGTGGGTATATATCCCACGGGGGTAAAATTGAAAAAAGCTGAAAAATTTTTTTTTTAGAATTAGTCATTTTTCCGGCGTTTATCAGACTTTCAGATAGAGGAAATGACAGTGAGCGTTCCGATTTCAGTTCCAGAGCGATTCGCCCGATGAGTCCTTCATATTTAGTCGTTTTCAGCCAATTTTGAGAATTTTTGAAAATTTCACTTTTTTGTGAAAATATCCACTAAATGAGGGAATAATATGTGTGAGGGTACCCCAGGAGAGTTCCAAATGTGTGTGGGTAGAATGTATATCCCACGGGGGTAAAATTGAAAAAAGGTGAAAAAAAATATTTTTTTGGACTTAGTCATTTTTTCAGCGTTTATCAGACTTTCAGATAGGGGAAATGTCAGTCAGCTTTCCAATTTCAGTTCCAGAGCGATTCGCCCAATGAGTCCTTCATATTTAGTAGTTTTCAGCCAATTTTCAGAATTTTGAAAATTTCACTTTTTTGTGAAAATATCCACTAAATGAGGGAATAATATGTGTGAGGGTACCCCAGGAGAGTTCCAAATGTGTGTGGGTAGAATATATATCCCACGGGGGTAAAATTGAAAAAAGTTGAAAAAATTATTTTTTTAGAATTAGTAATTTTTCCGGCGTTTATCAGACTTTCAGAAAGGGGAAATGTCAGTGACCGTTCCGATTTCAGTTCCAGAGCGATTCGCCCGATGAGTCCTTCATATTTAGTCATTTTCAGCCAATTTTCAGAATTTTGAAAATTTCACTTTTTTGTGAAAATATCCACTAAATGAGGGAATAATATGTGTGAGGGTACCCCAGGAGAGTTCCAAATGTGTGTGGGTAGAATATATATCCCACGGGGGTAAAATTGAAAAAAGGTGAAACATTTTTTTTTTTGGACTTAGTCATTTTTTCAGCTTTTATCAGACTTTCACATAGGGGAAATGTCAGTGAGCGTTCCGTTTTCAGTTCCAGAGCGATTCGCCCGATGAGTCCTTCATATTTAGTCGTTTTCAGCCAATTTTCCGAATTTTTGAAAATTTCACTGTTTTGTGAAAATATCCACTAAATGAGGGAATAATATGTGTGAGGGTACCCCAGGAGAGTTCCAAATGTGTGTGGGTAGAATATATATCCCACGGGGGTAAAATTGAAAAAAGTTGAAAATTTTTTTTTTTTAGAATTAGTAATTTTTCCGGCGTTTATCAGACTTTCAGATAGGGGAAATGTCAGTGAGCATTCCGATTTCAGTTCCAGAGCGATTCGCCCGATGAGTCCTTCATATTTAGTCGTTTTCAGCCAATTTTCAGAATTTTTGAAAATTTCACTTTTTTGTGAAAATATCCACTAAATGAGGGAATAATATGTGTGAGGGTACCCCAGGAGAGTTCCAAATGTGTGTGGGTAGAATATATATCCCACGGGGGTAAAATTGAAAAAAGTTGAAATTTTTTTTTTTTTTCGACTTAGTCATTTTTTCAGCTTTTATCAGACTGTCAGATAGGGGAAATGTCAGTGAGCGTTCCGATTTCAGTACTAGAGCGATTCGCCCGATGAGTCCTACATATTTAGTCGTTTACAGCCAATTTTCAGAATTTTTGAAAATTTAACTTTTTTGTGAAAATATCCACTAAATGAGGGAATAATATGTGTGAGGGTACCCCAGGAGAATTTCAAATGTGTGTGGGTAGAATATATATCCCACGGGGGTAAAATTGAAAAAAGGTGAAAATTTTTTTTTTTTAGAATTAGTAATTTTTCCGGCGTTTATCAGACTTTCAGAGAGGGGAAATGTCAGTGAGCATTCCGATTTCAGTTCCAGAGCGATTCGCCCGATGAGTCCTTCATATTTAGTCGTTTTCAGCCAATTTTCAGAATTTTTGAAAATTTCACTTTTTTGTGAAAATATCCACTAAATGAGGGAATAATACGTGTGAGGGTACCCCAGGAGGGTTCCAAATGTGTGTGGGTAGAATATATATCCCACGGGGGTAAAATTGAAAAAAGTTGAAAAAATTTTTTGTTGGACTTAGTCATTTTTCCGGCGTTTAGAAGACTTTCAGATAGGGGAAATGTCAGTGAGCGTTCCAATTTCAGTTCCAGAGCGATTCGCCCGATGAGTCCTTCATATTTAGTCGTTTTCAGCCAATTTTCAGAATTTTTTAAAATTTCACTTTTTTGTGAAAATATCCACAAAATGACGGAATAATATGTGTGAGGGTACCCCAGTAGAGTTCCAAATGTGTGTGGGTAGAATATATATCACACGGGGGTAAAATTGAAAAAAGGTGAAACATTTTTTTTTGGATTTAGTAATTTTTCCGGCGTTTATCAGACTTTCAGATAGGGGAAATGTCAGTGAGCGTTCCGATTTCAGTTCCAGAGCGATTCGCCCAATGAGTCCTTCATATTTAGTTGTTTTCAGCCAATTTTCTGAATTTTTGAAAATTTCACTTTTTTGTGAAAATATCCACTAAATGAGGGAATAATATGTGTGAGGGTACCCCAGGAGAGTTCCAAATGTGTGTGGGTAGAATATATATCCCACGGGGGTAAATTTGAAAAAAGGTGAAACATTTTTTTTTTTGGACTTAGTCATTTTTTCAGCGTTTAACAGACTTTCAGAAAGGGGAAATGTCAGTGAGCATTCCAATTTGAGTTCCAGAGCGATTCGCCCGATGAGTCCTTCATATTTAGTCGGTTTCAGCCAATTTTCAGAATTTTTGAAAATTTAACTTTTTTATGAAAATATCCACTAAATGAGGGAATAATATGTGTGAGGGTACCCCAGGAGAGTTCCAAATGTGTGTGGGTAGAATATATATCCCACGGGGGTAAAATTGAAAAAAGTTGAAAAAAATTTTTTGTTGGACAGTCATTTTTCCGGCGTTTAGAAGACTTTCAGATAGGGGAAATATCAGTGAGCGTTCCAATTTCAGTTCCAGAGCGATTCGCCCGATGAGTCCTTCATATTTAGTCGTTTTCAGCCAATTTTCAGAATTTTTTAAAATTTCACTTTTTTGTGAAAATATCCACAAAATGACGGAATAATATGTGTGAGGGTACCCCAGTAGAGTTCCAAATGTGTGTGGGTAGAATATATATCACACGGGGGTAAAATTGAAAAAAGGTGAAACATTTTTTTTTGGATTTAGTAATTTTTCCGGCGTTTATCAGACTTTCAGATAGGGGAAATGTCAGTGAGCGTTCCGATTTCAGTTCCAGAGCGATTCGCCCAATGAGTCCTTCATATTTAGTCGTTTTCAGCCAATTTTCAGAATTTTTGAAAATTTCACTTTTTTGTGAAAATATCCACTGAATGCGGGAATAATATGTGTGAGGGTACCCCAGGAGAGTTCCAAATGTGTGTGGGTAGAATATATATCCCACTGGGGTAAAATTGAAAAAAGTTGAAAAAAAAATTTTGTTGGACTTAGTCATTTTTCCGGCGTTTAGAATACTTTCAGATAGGGGAAATGTCAGTGAGCGTTCCGATTTCAGTTCCAGAGCGATTCGACCAATGAGTCCTTCATATTTAGTCGTTTTCAGCCAATTTTTCTGAATTTTTGAAAATTTCACTTTTTAGTGAAAATATCCACTAAATGAGGGAATAATATGTGTGAGGGTACCCCAGGAGAGTTCCAAATGTGTGTCGGTAGAATATGTATTCCACGGGGGTAAAATTGAAAAAAGTTGAAAAAAAATTTTTTTTAGACTTAGTCATTTTTCCGGCGTTTATCAGACTTTCAGATAGGGGAAATGTCAGTGAGCGTTCCGATTTCAGTTCCAGAGAGATTCGCCCGATGAGTCCTTCATATTTAGTTGTTTTCAGCCAATTTTCTGAATTTTTGAAAATTTCACTTTTTTGTGAAAATATCCACTAAATGAGGGAATAATATGTGTGAGGGTACCCCAGGAGAGTTCCAAATGTGTGTGGGTAGAATATATATCCCACGGGGGTAAAATTGAAAAAAGTTGAAAAAAATTTTTTGTTGGACAGTCATTTTTCCGGCGTTTAGAAGACTTTCAGATAGGGGAAATGTCAGTGAGCATTCCAATTTCAGTTCTAGAGCGATTCGCCCGATGAGTCCTTCATATTTAGTCGTTTTCAGCCAATTTTCAGAATTTTGAAAATTTCACTTTTTTGTGAAAATATTCACTAAATGAGGGAATAATATGTGTGAGGGTACCCCAGGAGAGTTCCAAATGTGTGTGGGTAGAATATATATCCCACGGGGGTAAAATTGAAAAAAGGTGAAACATTTTTTTTTTTGGACTTAGTCTTTTTTTCAGCGTTTATCAGACTTTCAGATAGGGGAAATGTCAGTGAGCGTTCCAATTTCAGTTCCTGAGCGATTCAACCGATGAGTCCTTCATATTTAGTCGTTTTCAGCCAATTTTCTGAATTTTTGAAAATTTCACTTTTTTGTGAAAATATCCACAAAATGACGGAATAATATGTGTGAGGGTACCCCAGTAGAGTTCCAAATGTGTGTGAGTAGAATATATATCACACGGGGGTAAAATTGAAAAAAGGTGAAAACATTTTTTTTTGGACTTAGTCATTTTTCCGGCGTTTATCAGACTTACAGATAGTGGAAATCTCAGTGAGAGTTCCGATTTCAGTTCCAGAGCGATTCGACCAATGAGTCCTTCATATTTAGTCGTTTTCAGCCAATTTTTCTGAATTTTTGAAAATTTCACTTTTTAGTGAAAATATCCACTAAATGAGGGAATAATATGTGTGAGGGTACCCCAGGAGAGTTCCAAATGTGTGTCGGTAGAATATGTATTCCACGGGGGTAAAATTGAAAAAAGTTGAAAAAAAATTTTTTTTAGACTTAGTCATTTTTCCGGCGTTTATCAGACTTTCAGATAGGGGAAATGTCAGTGAGCGTTCCGATTTCAGTTCCAGAGAGATTCGCCCGATGTATCCTTTAAATTTAGTTGTTTTCAGCCAATTTTCAGAATTTTTGAATATTTCACTTTTTTGTGAAAATATCCACTAAATGAGGGAATAATATGTGTGAGGGTACCCCAGGAGAGTTCCAAATGTGTGTGGGTAGAATATATTTCCAACGGGGGTAAAATTGAAAAAAGTTCAAAGAAATTTTTTTTAGACATAGTCATTTTTCCGGCGTTTATCAGACTTTCAGATATGGGAAATGTCAGTGAGCGTTCCAATTTCAGTTCCTGAGCGATTCACCCGATGAGTCCTTCATATTTAGTCGTTTTCAGCCAATTTTCTGAATTTTTGAAAATTTCACTTTTTTGTGAAAATATCCACAAAATGACGGAATAATATGTGTGAGGGTAACCCAGTAGAGTTCCAAATGTGTGAGGGTAGAATATATATCACACGGGGGTAAAATTGAAAAAAGGTGAAAACATTTTTTTTTGGACTTAGTCATTTTTCCGGCGTTTATCAGACTTTCAGAGAGGGGAAATGTCAGTGAGCGTTCCGATTTCAGTTCCAGAGCGATTCGACCAATGAGTCCTTCATCTTTAGTCGTTTTCAGCCAATTTTTCTGAATTTTTGAAAATTTCACTTTTTTGTGAAAATATCCACTAAATGAGGGAATAATATGTGTGAGGGTACCCCAGCAGAGTTACAAATGTGTGTGGGTAGAATATATATCCCACGGGGGTAAAATTGAAAAAAGGTGAAAATTTTTTTTTTTTGGACTTAGTCATTTTTTCAGCGTTTATCAGACTTTCAGATAGGGGAAATGTCAGTGAGTGTTCCGATTTCAGTTCCAGAGCGATTCGCCTGATGAGTCCTTCATATTTAGTCGTTTTCAGCCAATTTTCTGAATTTTTGAAAATTTCACTTTTTTGTAAAAATATCCACTAAATGAGGGAATAATATGTGTGAGGGTACCCCAGGAGAGTTCCAAATGTGTGTGGGTAGAATATATATCCCACGGGGGTAAAATTGAAAAAAGTTGAAAAAATTTTTTTGCTGGACTTAGCCATTTTTCCGGCGTTTAGAAGACTTTCAGATAGGGGAAATGTCAGTGAGTATTCCAATTTCAGTTCCAGAGCGATTCGCCCGATGAGTCCTTCATATTTAGTCGTTTTCAGCCAATTTTCAGAATTTTGAATATTTCACTTTTTTGTGAAAATATCCACTAAATGAGGGAATAATATGTGTGAGGGTACCCCAGGAGAGTTCCAAATGTGTGTGGGTAGAATATATATCCCACGGGGGTAAAATTGAAAAAAGTTGAAAAAAATTTTTTGTTGGACTTAGTCATTTTTCCGGCGTTTAGAAGACTTTCAGATGGGGGAAATGTCAGTGAGCATTCCAATTTCAGTTCCAGAGCGATTCGCCCGATGAGTCCTTCATATTTAGTCGTTTTCAGCCAATTTTCTGAATTTTTGAAAATTTCACTTTTTTGTGAAAATATCCACTAAATGAGGGAATAATATGTGTGAGGGTACCCCAGGAGAATTCCAAATGTGTGTGGGTAGAATATATATCCCACGGGGGTAAAATTGAAAAAAGTTGAAAAAAATTATTTGTTGGACTTAGTCATTTTTCCGGCGTTTAGAAGACTTTCAGATAGGGGAAATGTCAGTGAGCGTTCCGATTTCAGTTCCAGAGCGATTCGCCGATGAGTCCTTCATATTTTGTCGTTTTCAGCCAATTTTCTGAATTTTTGAAAATTTCATTTTTTTGTGAAAATATCCACTAAATGAGGGAATAATATGTGTGAGGGTACCCCAGGAGAGTTCCAAATGTGTGTGGGTAGAAGATATATCCCACGGGGGTAAAATTGAAAAAAGTTGAAAAAAATTTTTTTTGGACTTAGTCATTTTTTCAGCGTTTATCAGACTTTCAGATAGGGGAAATGTCAGTGAGCGTTCCGATTTCAGTTCCAGAGCGATTCGCCCAATGAGTCCTTCATATTTAGTCGTTTTCAGCCAATTTTCAGAATTTTGAAAATTTCACTTTTTTGTGAAAATATCCACTAAATGAGGGAATAATATGTGTGAGGGTACCCCAGGAGAGTTCCAAATGTGTGTGGGTAGAATATATATCCCACGGGGGTAAAATTGAAAAAAGATGAAAAAATTTTTTTTTTGACTTAATCATTTTTCCGGCATTTATCAGACTTTCAGATAGGGGAACTGTCAGTGAGCGTTCCGATTTCAGTTCCAGAGCGATTCGCCCGATGAGTCCTTCATATTTAGACGTTTTCAGCCAATTTTCTGAATTTTTGAAAATTTCACTTTTTTGTGAAAATATCCACTAAATGAGGGAATAATATGTGTGAGGGTACCCCAGGAGAGTTCCAAATGTGTGTGGGTAGAATATATATCCCACGGGGGTAAAATTGAAAAAAGTTTAAAAAAATGTTTTGTTGGACTTAGTCATTTTTCCGGTGTTTATCAGACTTTCAGATAGGGGAAATGTCAGTGAGCGTTCCGATTTCAGTTCCAGAACGATTCGCCCGATGAGTCCTTCATATTTAGTTGTTTTCAGCCAATTTTCAGAATTTTGAAAATTTCACTTTTTTGTAAAAATATCCACTAAATGAGGGAATAATATGTGTGAGGGTACCCCAGGAGAGTTCCAAATGTGTGTGGGTAGAATATATATCCCACGGGGGTAAAATTGAAAAAAGGTGAAAAATTTTTTTTTTTTGGACTTAGTCATTTTTTCAGCATTTATCAGACTTTCAGATAGGGGAAATGTCAGTGAGCGTTCCGATTTCAGTTCCAGAGCGATTCGCCCGATGAGTCCTTCATATTTAGTCGTTTTCAGCCAATTTTCAGAATTTTTGAAAGTTTCACTTTTTTGTGAAAATATCCACTAAATGAGGGAATAATATGTGTGAGGGTACCCCAGGAGAGTTCCAAATGTGTGTGGGTAGAATATATATCCCACGGGGGTAAAATTGAAAAAAGTTGAAAAAATTTTTTTGTTGGACTTAGCCATTTTTCCAGCGTTTAGAAGACTTTCAGATAGGGGAAATGTCAGTGAGTATTCCAATTTCAGTTCCAGAGCGATTCGCCCGATGAGTCCTTCATATTTAGTCGTTTTCAGCCAATTTTCAGAATTTTGAATATTTCACTTTTTTGTGAAAATATCCACAAAATGACGGAATAATATGTGTGAGGGTAACCCAGTAGAGTTCCAAATGTGTGAGGGTAGAATATATATCACACGGGGGTAAAATTGAAAAAAGGTGAAAACATTTTTTTTTGGACTTAGTCATTTTTCCGGCGTTTATCAGACTTTCAGAGAGGGGAAATGTCAGTGAGCGTTCCGATTTCAGTTCCAGAGCGATTCGACCAATGAGTCCTTCATCTTTAGTCGTTTTCAGCCAATTTTTCTGAATTTTTGAAAATTTCACTTTTTTGTGAAAATATCCACTAAATGAGGGAATAATATGTGTGAGGGTACCCCAGCAGAGTTACAAATGTGTGTGGGTAGAATATATATCCCACGGGGGTAAAATTGAAAAAAGGTGAAAATTTTTTTTTTTTGGACTTAGTCATTTTTTCAGCGTTTATCAGACTTTCAGATAGGGGAAATGTCAGTGAGTGTTCCGATTTCAGTTCCAGAGCGATTCGCCTGATGAGTCCTTCATATTTAGTCGTTTTCAGCCAATTTTCTGAATTTTTGAAAATTTCACTTTTTTGTAAAAATATCCACTAAATGAGGGAATAATATGTGTGAGGGTACCCCAGGAGAGTTCCAAATGTGTGTGGGTAGAATATATATCCCACGGGGGTAAAATTGAAAAAAGTTGAAAAATTTTTTTTGCTGGACTTAGCCATTTTTCCGGCGTTTAGAAGACTTTCAGATAGGGGAAATGTCAGTGAGTATTCCAATTTCAGTTCCAGAGCGATTCGCCCGATGAGTCCTTCATATTTAGTCGTTTTCAGCCAATTTTCAGAATTTTGAATATTTCACTTTTTTGTGAAAATATCCACTAAATGAGGGAATAATATGTGTGAGGGTACCCCAGGAGAGTTCCAAATGTGTGTGGGTAGAATATATATCCCACGGGGGTAAAATTGAAAAAAGTTGAAAAAAATTTTTTGTTGGACTTAGTCATTTTTCCGGCGTTTAGAAGACTTTCAGATGGGGGAAATGTCAGTGAGCATTCCAATTTCAGTTCCAGAGCGATTCGCCCGATGAGTCCTTCATATTTAGTCGTTTTCAGCCAATTTTCTGAATTTTTGAAAATTTCACTTTTTTGTGAAAATATCCACTAAATGAGGGAATAATATGTGTGAGGGTACCCCAGGAGAATTCCAAATGTGTGTGGGTAGAATATATATCCCACGGGGGTAAAATTGAAAAAAGTTGAAAAAAATTATTTGTTGGACTTAGTCATTTTTCCGGCGTTTAGAAGACTTTCAGATAGGGGAAATGTCAGTGAGCGTTCCGATTTCAGTTCCAGAGCGATTCGCCGATGAGTCCTTCATATTTAGTCGTTTTCAGCCAATTTTCTGAATTTTTGAAAATTTCATTTTTTTGTGAAAATATCCACTAAATGAGGGAATAATATGTGTGAGGGTACCCCAGGAGAGTTCCAAATGTGTGTGGGTAGAAGATATATCCCACGGGGGTAAAATTGAAAAAAGTTGAAAAACATTTTTTTTGGACTTAGTCATTTTTTCAGCGTTTATCAGACTTTCAGATAGGGGAAATGTCAGTGAGCGTTCCGATTTCAGTTCCAGAGCGATTCGCCCAATGAGTCCTTCATATTTAGTCGTTTTCAGCCAATTTTCAGAATTTTGAAAATTTCACTTTTTTGTGAAAATATCCACTAAATGAGGGAATAATATGTGTGAGGGTACCCCAGGAGAGTTCCAAATGTGTGTGGGTAGAATATATATCCCACGGGGGTAAAATTGAAAAAAGATGAAAAAATTTTTTTTTTGACTTAATCATTTTTCCGGCATTTATCAGACTTTCAGATAGGGGAACTGTCAGTGAGCGTTCCGATTTCAGTTCCAGAGCGATTCGCCCGATGAGTCCTTCATATTTAGTCGTTTTCAGCCAATTTTCTGAATTTTTGAAAATTTCACTTTTTTGTGAAAATATCCACTAAATGAGGGAATAATATGTGTGAGGGTACCCCAGGAGAGTTCCAAATGTGTGTGGGTAGAATATATATCCCACGGGGGTAAAATTGAAAAAAGTTTAAAAAAATGTTTTGTTGGACTTAGTCATTTTTCCGGTGTTTATCAGACTTTCAGATAGGGGAAATGTCAGTGAGCGTTCCGATTTCAGTTCCAGAACGATTCGCCCGATGAGTCCTTCATATTTAGTTGTTTTCAGCCAATTTTCAGAATTTTGAAAATTTCACTTTTTTGTAAAAATATCCACTAAATGAGGGAATAATATGTGTGAGGGTACCCCAGGAGAGTTCCAAATGTGTGTGGGTAGAATATATATCCCACGGGGGTAAAATTGAAAAAAGGTGAAAAATTTTTTTTTTTTGGACTTAAGTCATTTTTTCAGCATTTATCAGACTTTCAGATAGGGGAAATGTCAGTGAGCGTTCCGATTTCAGTTCCAGAGCGATTCGCCCGATGAGTCCTTCATATTTAGTCGTTTTCAGCCAATTTTCAGAATTTTTGAAAGTTTCACTTTTTTGTGAAAATATCCACTAAATGAGGGAATAATATGTGTGAGGGTACCCCAGGAGAGTTCCAAATGTGTGTGGGTAGAATATATATCCCACGGGGGTAAAATTGAAAAAAGTTGAAAACATTTTTTTGTTGGACTTAGCCATTTTTCCAGCGTTTAGAAGACTTTCAGATAGGGGAAATGTCAGTGAGTATTCCAATTTCAGTTCCAGAGCGATTCGCCCGATGAGTCCTTCATATTTAGTCGTTTTCAGCCAATTTTCAGAATTTTGAATATTTCACTTTTTTGTGAAAATATCCACTAAATGAGGGAATAATATGTGTGAGGGTACCCCAGGAGAGTTCCAAATGTGTGTGGGTAGAAAATATATCCAACGGGGGTAAAATTGAAAAAAGGTGAAAATTTTTTTTTTTTGGACTTAGTCATTTTTTCAGCGTTTATCAGACTTTCAGATAGGGGAAATGTCAGTGAGCGTTCCGATTTCAGTTCCAGAGCGATTCGCCCGATGAGTCCTTCATATTTAGTTGTTTTCAGCCAATTTTCAGAATTTTGAAAATTTCACTTTTTTGTAAAAATATCCACTAAATGAGGGAATAATATGTGTGAGGGTACCCCGGGAGAGTTCCAAATGTGTGTGGGTAGAATATATATCCCACGGGGGTAAAATTGAAAAAAGTTTAAAAAATTTTTTTGTTGGACTTAGTCATTTTTTCGGTGTTTATCAGACTTTCAGATAGGGGAAATGTCAGTGAGCGTTCCGATTTCAGTTCCAGAACGATTCGCCCGATGAGTCCTTCATATTTAGTCGTTTTCAGCCAATTTTCAGAATTTTTTTAAATTTCACTTTTTTGTGAAAATATCCACTAAATGAGGGAATAATATGTGTGAGGGTACCCCAGGAGAGTTCCAAATGTGTGTGGGTAGAATATATATCCCACGGGGGTAAAATTGAAAAAAGTTGAAAAAATTTTTTTGTTGGACTTAGTCATTTTTCCGGCGTTTAGAAGACTTTCAGATGGGGGAAATGTCAGTGAGCATTCCAATTTCAGTTCCAGAGCGATTCGCCCGATGAGTCCTTCATATTTACTCGTTTTCAGCCAATTTTCTGAATTTTTGAAAATTTCACTTTTTTGTGAAAATATCCACTAAATGAGGGAATAATATGTGTGAGGGTACCCCAGGAGAGTTCCAAATGTGTGTGGGTAGAATATATATCCCACGGGGGTAAAATTTAAAAAAGTTGAAAAAAATTTTTTTTTTCGACTTAGTCATTTTTCCGGCGTTTATCAGACTTTCAGATAGGAGAAATGTCAGTGAGCGTTCCGATTTCAGTTCCAGAGCGATTCGCCGATGAGTCCTTCATATTTAGTCGTTTTCAGCCAATTTTCTGAATTTTTGAAAATTTCATTTTTTTGTGAAAATATCCACTAAATGAGGGAATAATATGTGTGAGGGTACCCAAGGAGAGTTCCAAATGTGTGTGGGTAGAAGATATATCCCACGGGGGTAAAATTGAAAAAAGTTGAAAAAAATTTTTTTTGGACTTAGTCATTTTTTCAGCGTTTATCAGACTTTCAGATAGGGGAAATGTCAGTGAGCGTTCCGATTTCAGTTCCAGAGCGATTCGCCCGATGACTCCTTCATATTTAGTCGTTTTCAGCCAATTTTCTGAATTTTTGAAAATTTCACTTTTTTGTGAAAATATCCACTAAATGAGGGAATAATATGTGTGAGGGTACCCCAGGAGAGTTCCAAATGTGTGTGGGTAGAATATATATCCCACGGGGGTAAAATTGAAAAAAGATGAAAAAAATGTTTTGTTGGACTTAGTCATTTTTCCGGTGTTTATCAGACTTTCAGATAGGGGAAATGTCAGTGAGCGTTCCGATTTCAGTTCCAGAACGATTCGCCCGATGAGTCCTTCATATTTAGTCGTTTTCAGCCAATTTTCTGAATTTTTCAAAATTTCACTTTTTTGTGAAAATATCCACTAAATGAGGGAATAATATGTGTGAGGGTACCCCAGCAGAGTTACAAATGTGTGTGGGTAGAATATATATCCCACGGGGGTAAAATTGAAAAAAGTTGAAAAAATTTTTTTGTTGGACTTAGTCATTTTTCCGGCGTTTAGAAGACTTTCAGATAGGGGAAATGTCAGTGAGCGTGCCGATTTCAGTTCCAGAGCGATTCGCCCGATGTGTCCTTCATATTTAGTCGTTTTCAGCCAATTTTCTGAATTTTTGAAAATTTCATTTTTTTGTGAAAATATCCACTAAATGAGGGAATAATATGTGTGAGGGTACCCCAGGAGAGTTCCAAATGTGTGTGGGTAGAAAATATATCCAACGGGGGTAAAATTGAAAAAAGGTGAAAATTTTTTTTTTTTGGACTTAGTCATTTTTTCAGCGTTTATCAGACTTTCAGATAGGGGAAATGTCAGTGAGCATTCCGATTTCAGTTCCAGAGCGATTCGCCCGATGAGTCCTTCATATTTAGTTGTTTTCAGCCAATTTTCAGAATTTTGAAAATTTCACTTTTTTGTAAAAATATCCACTAAATGAGGGAATAATATGTGTGAGGGTACCCCAGGAGAGTTCCAAATGTGTGTGGGTAGAATATATATCCCACGGGGGTAAAATTGAAAAAAGGTGAAAAATTTTTTTTTTTTGGACTTAGTCATTTTTTCAGCATTTATCAGACTTTCAGATAGGGGAAATGTCAGTGAGTATTCCAATTTCAGTTCCAGAGCGATTCGCCCGATGAGTCCTTCATATTTAGTCGTTTTCAGCCAATTTTCAGAATTTTGAATATTTCACTTTTTTGTGAAAATATCCACTAAATGAGGGAATAATATGTGTGAGGGTACCCCGGGAGAGTTCCAAATGTGTGTGGGTAGAATATATATCCCACGGGGGTAAAATTGAAAAAAGTTTAAAAAATTTTTTTGTTGGACTTAGTCATTTTTTCGGTGTTTATCAGACTTTCAGATAGGGGAAATGTCAGTGAGCGTTCCGATTTCAGTTCCAGAACGATTCGCCCGATGAGTCCTTCATATTTAGTCGTTTTCAGCCAATTTTCAGAATTTTTGAAAATTTCACTTTTTTGTGAAAATATCCACTAAATGAGGGAATAATATGTGTGAGGGTACCCCAGGAGAGTTCCAAATGTGTGTGGGTAGAATATATATCCCACGGGGGTAAAATTGAAAAAAGTTGAAAAAATTTTTTTGTTGGACTTAGTCATTTTTCCGGCGTTTAGAAGACTTTCAGATGGGGGAAATGTCAGTGAGCATTCCAATTTCAGTTCCAGAGCGATTCGCCCGATGAGTCCTTCATATTTACTCGTTTTCAGCCAATTTTCTGAATTTTTGAAAATTTCACTTTTTTGTGAAAATATCCACTAAATGAGGGAATAATATGTGTGAGGGTACCCCAGGAGAGTTCCAAATGTGTGTGGGTAGAATATATATCCCACGGGGGTAAAATTGAAAAAAGTTGAAAAAAATTTTTTTTTTCGACTTAGTCATTTTTCCGGCGATTATCAGACCTTCAAATAGGGGAAATGTCAGTGAGCGTTCCGATTTCAGTTCCAGAGCGATTCGCCCGATGAGTCCTTCATATTTAGTCGGTTTCAGCCAATTTTCTGAATTTTTGAAAATTTCACTTTTTTGTGAAAATATCCACTAAATGAGGGAATAATATGTGTGAGGGTACCCCAGGAGAGTTCCAAATGTGTGTGGGTAGAATATATATCCCACGGGGGTAAAATTGAAAAAAGTTTAAAAAAATGTTTTGTTGGACTTAGTCATTTTTCCGGTGTTTATCAGACTTTCAGATAGGGGAAATGTCAGTGAGCGTTCCGATTTCAGTTCCAGAACGATTCGCCCGATGAGTCCTTCATATTTAGTCGTTTTCAGCCAATTTTCTGAATTTTTCAAAATTTCACTTTTTTGTGAAAATATCCACTAAATGAGGTAATAATATGTGTGAGGGTACCCCAGGAGAGTTCCAAATGTGTGTGGGTAGAAAATATATCCAACGGGGGTAAAATTGAAAAAAGGTGAAAATTTTTTTTTTTTGGACTTAGTCATTTTTTCAGCGTTTATCAGACTTTCAGATAGGGGAAATGTCAGTGAGCGTTCCGATTTCAGTTCCAGAGCGATTCGCCCGATGAGTCCTTCATATTTAGTTGTTTTCAGCCAATTTTCAGAATTTTGAAAATTTCACTTTTTTGTAAAAATATCCACTAAATGAGGGAATAATATGTGTGAGGGTACCCCGGGAGAGTTCCAAATGTGTGTGGGTAGAATATATATCCCACGGGGGTAAAATTGAAAAAAGTTTAAAAAATTTTTTTGTTGGACTTAGTCATTTTTTCGGTGTTTATCAGACTTTCAGATAGGGGAAATGTCAGTGAGCGTTCCGATTTCAGTTCCAGAACGATTCGCCCGATGAGTCCTTCATATTTAGTCGTTTTCAGCCAATTTTCAGAATTTTTTTAAATTTCACTTTTTTGTGAAAATATCCACTAAATGAGGGAATAATATGTGTGAGGGTACCCCAGGAGAGTTCCAAATGTGTGTGGGTAGAATATATATCCCACGGGGGTAAAATTGAAAAAAGTTGAAAAAATTTTTTTGTTGGACTTAGTCATTTTTCCGGCGTTTAGAAGACTTTCAGATGGGGGAAATGTCAGTGAGCATTCCAATTTCAGTTCCAGAGCGATTCGCCCGATGAGTCCTTCATATTTACTCGTTTTCAGCCAATTTTCTGAATTTTTGAAAATTTCACTTTTTTGTGAAAATATCCACTAAATGAGGGAATAATATGTGTGAGGGTACCCCAGGAGAGTTCCAAATGTGTGTGGGTAGAATATATATCCCACGGGGGTAAAATTTAAAAAAGTTGAAAAAAATTTTTTTTTTCGACTTAGTCATTTTTCCGGCGTTTATCAGACTTTCAGATAGGAGAAATGTCAGTGAGCGTTCCGATTTCAGTTCCAGAGCGATTCGCCGATGAGTCCTTCATATTTAGTCGTTTTCAGCCAATTTTCTGAATTTTTGAAAATTTCATTTTTTTGTGAAAATATCCACTAAATGAGGGAATAATATGTGTGAGGGTACCCAAGGAGAGTTCCAAATGTGTGTGGGTAGAAGATATATCCCACGGGGGTAAAATTGAAAAAAGTTGAAAAAAATTTTTTTTGGACTTAGTCATTTTTTCAGCGTTTATCAGACTTTCAGATAGGGGAAATGTCAGTGAGCGTTCCGATTTCAGTTACAGAGCGATTCGCCCGATGACTCCTTCATATTTAGTCGTTTTCAGCCAATTTTCAGAATGTTTGAAAATTTCACTTTTTTGTGAAAATATCCACTAAATGAGGGAATAATATGTGTGAGGGTACACCGGGAGAGTTCCAAATGTGTGTGGGTAGAATATATATCCCACGGGGGTAAAATTGAAAAAAGTTTAAAAAATTTTTTTGTTGGACTTAGTCATTTTTTCGGTGTTTATCAGACTTTCAGATAGGGGAAATGTCAGTGAGCGTTCCGATTTCAGTTCCAGAACGATTCGCCCGATGAGTCCTTCATATTTAGTCGTTTTCAGCCAATTTTCAGAATTTTTGAAAATTTCACTTTTTTGTGAAAATATCCACTAAATGAGGGAATAATATGTGTGAGGGTACCCCAGGAGAGTTCCAAATGTGTGTGGGTAGAATATATATCCCACGGGGGTAAAATTGAAAAAAGTTGAAAAAATTTTTTTGTTGGACTTAGTCATTTTTCCGGCGTTTAGAAGACTTTCAGATGGGGGAAATGTCAGTGAGCATTCCAATTTCAGTTCCAGAGCGATTCGCCCGATGAGTCCTTCATATTTACTCGTTTTCAGCCAATTTTCTGAATTTTTGAAAATTTCACTTTTTTGTGAAAATATCCACTAAATGAGGGAATAATATGTGTGAGGGTACCCCAGGAGAGTTCCAAATGTGTGTGGGTAGAATATATATCCCACGGGGGTAAAATTGAAAAAAGTTGAAAAAAAATTTTTTTTTCGACTTAGTCATTTTTCCGGCGATTATCAGACCTTCAAATAGGGGAAATGTCAGTGAGCGTTCCGATTTCAGTTCCAGAGCGATTCGCCCGATGAGTCCTTCATATTTAGTCGGTTTCAGCAAATTTTCTGAATTTTTGAAAATTTCACTTTTTTGTGAAAATATCCACTAAATGAGGGAATAATATGTGTGAGGGTACCCCAGGAGAGTTCCAAATGTATGTGGGTAGAATATATATCCCACGGGGGTAAAATTGAAAAAAGATGAAAAAATTTTTTTTTTGACTTAATCATTTTTCCGGCATTTATCAGACTTTCAGATAGGGGAACTGTCAGTGAGCGTTCCGATTTCAGTTCCAGAGCGATTCGCCCGATGAGTCCTTCATATTTAGTCGTTTTCAGCCAATTTTCTGAATTTTTGAAAATTTCACTTTTTTGTGAAAATATCCACTAAATGAGGGAATAATATGTGTGAGGGTACCCCAGGAGAGTTCCAAATGTGTGTGGGTAGAATATATATCCCACGGGGGTAAAATTGAAAAAAGTTTAAAAAAATGTTTTGTTGGACTTAGTCATTTTTCCGGTGTTTATCAGACTTTCAGATAGGGGAAATGTCAGTGAGCGTTCCGATTTCAGTTCCAGAACGATTCGCCCGATGAGTCCTTCATATTTAGTCGTTTTCAGCCAATTTTCTGAATTTTTCAAAATTTCACTTTTTTGTGAAAATATCCACTAAATGAGGTAATAATATGTGTGAGGGTACCCCAGGAGAGTTCCAAATGTGTGTTGGTAGAAAATATATCCAACGGGGGTAAAATTGAAAAAAGGTGAAAATTTTTTTTTTTTGGACTTAGTCATTTTTTCAGCGTTTATCAGACTTTCAGATAGGGGAAATGTCAGTGAGCGTTCCGATTTCAGTTCCAGAACGATTCGCCCGATGAGTCCTTCATATTTAGTCGTTTTCAGCCAATTTTCAGAATTTTTTTAAATTTCACTTTTTTGTGAAAATATCCACTAAATGAGGGAATAATATGTGTGAGGGTACCCCAGGAGAGTTCCAAATGTGTGTGGGTAGAATATATATCCCACGGGGGTAAAATTTAAAAAAGTTGAAAAAAATTTTTTTTTTCGACTTAGTCATTTTTCCGGCGTTTATCAGACTTTCAGATAGGAGAAATGTCAGTGAGCGTTCCGATTTCAGTTCCAGAGCGATTCGCCGATGAGTCCTTCATATTTAGTCGTTTTCAGCCAATTTTCTGAATTTTTGAAAATTTCATTTTTTTGTGAAAATATCCACTAAATGAGGGAATAATATGTGTGAGGGTACCCAAGGAGAGTTCCAAATGTGTGTGGGTAGAAGATATATCCCACGGGGGTAAAATTGAAAAAAGTTGAAAAAAATTTTTTTTGGACTTAGTCATTTTTTCAGCGTTTATCAGACTTTCAGATAGGGGAAATGTCAGTGAGCGTTCCGATTTCAGTTCCAGAGCGATTCGCCCGATGAGTCCTTCATATTTAGTCGTTTTCAGCCAATTTTCTGAATTTTTGAAAATTTCACTTTTTTGTGAAAATATCCACTAAATGAGGGAATAATATGTGTGAGGGTACCCCAGGAGAGTTCCAAATGTGTGTGGGTAGAATATATATCCCACGGGGGTAAAATTGAAAAAAGTTTAAAAAAATGTTTTGTTGGACTTAGTCATTTTTCCGGTGTTTATCAGACTTTCAGATAGGGGAAATGTCAGTGAGCGTTCCGATTTCAGTTCCAGAACGATTCGCCCGATGAGTCCTTCATATTTAGTCGTTTTCAGCCAATTTTCTGAATTTTTCAAAATTTCACTTTTTTGTGAAAATATCCACTAAATGAGGGAATAATATGTGTGAGGGTACCCCAGGAGAGTTCCAAATGTGTGTGGGTAGAAAATATATCCAACGGGGGTAAAATTGAAAAAAGGTGAAAATTTTTTTTTTTTGGACTTAGTCATTTTTTCAGTGTTTATCAGACTTTCAGATAGGGGAAATGTCAGTGAGCGTTCCGATTTCAGTTCCAGAGCGATTCGCCCGATGAGTCCTTCATATTTAGTTGTTTTCAGCCAATTTTCAGAATTTTGAAAATTTCACTTTTTTGTAAAAATATCCACTAAATGAGGGAATAATATGTGTGAGGGTACCCCGGGAGAGTTCCAAATGTGTGTGGGTAGAATATATATCCCACGGGGGTAAAATTGAAAAAAGTTTAAAAAATTTTTTTGTTGGACTTAGTCATTTTTTCGGTGTTTATCAGACTTTCAGATAGGGGAAATGTCAGTGAGCGTTCCGATTTCAGTTCCAGAACGATTCGCCCGATGAGTCCTTCATATTTAGTCGTTTTCAGCCAATTTTCAGAATTTTTTTAAATTTCACTTTTTTGTGAAAATATCCACTAAATGAGGGAATAATATGTGTGAGGGTACCCCAGGAGAGTTCCAAATGTGTGTGGGTAGAATATATATCCCACGGGGGTAAAATTGAAAAAAGTTGAAAAAATTTTTTTGTTGGACTTAGTCATTTTTCCGGCGTTTAGAAGACTTTCAGATGGGGGAAATGTCAGTGAGCATTCCAATTTCAGTTCCAGAGCGATTCGCCCGATGAGTCCTTCATATTTAGTCGTTTTCAGCCAATTTTCTGAATTTTTGAAAATTTCACTTTTTTGTGAAAATATCCACTAAATGAGGGAATAATATGTGTGAGGGTACCCCAGGAGAGTTCCAAATGTGTGTGGGTAGAATATATATCCCACGGGGGTAAAATTTAAAAAAGTTGAAAAAAATTTTTTTTTTCGACTTAGTCATTTTTCCGGCGTTTATCAGACTTTCAGATAGGAGAAATGTCAGTGAGCGTTCCGATTTCAGTTCCAGAGCGATTCGCCGATGAGTCCTTCATATTTAGTCGTTTTCAGCCAATTTTCTGAATTTTTGAAAATTTCATTTTTTTGTGAAAATATCCACTAAATGAGGGAATAATATGTGTGAGGGTACCCAAGGAGAGTTCCAAATGTGTGTGGGTAGAAGATATATCCCACGGGGGTAAAATTGAAAAAAGTTGAAAAAAATTTTTTTTGGACTTAGTCATTTTTTCAGCGTTTATCAGACTTTCAGATAGGGGAAATGTCAGTGAGCGTTCCGATTTCAGTTCCAGAGCGATTCGCCCGATGACTCCTTCATATTTAGTCGTTTTCAGCCAATTTTCAGAATTTTGAAAATTTCACTTTTTTGTGAAAATATCCACTAAATGAGGGAATAATATGTGTGAGGGTACCCCAGGAGAGTTCCAAATGTGTGTGGGTAGAATATATATCCCACGGGGGTAAAATTGAAAAAAGATGAAAAAAATTTTTTTTTGACTTAATCATTTTTCCGGCATTTATCAGACTTTCAGATAGGGGAACTGTCAGTGAGCGTTCCGATTTCAGTTCCAGAGCGATTCGCCCGATGAGTCCTTCATATTTAGTCGTTTTCAGCCAATTTTCTGAATTTTTGAAAATTTCACTTTTTTGTGAAAATATCCACTAAATGAGGGAATAATATGTGTGAGGGTACCCCAGGAGAGTTCCAAATGTGTGTGGGTAGAATATATATCCCACGGGGGTAAAATTGAAAAAAGTTTAAAAAAATGTTTTGTTGGACTTAGTCATTTTTCCGGCGTTTAGAAGACTTTCAGATAGGGGAAATGTCAGTGAGCGTGCCGATTTCAGTTCCAGAGCGATTCGCCCGATGTGTCCTTCATATTTAGTCGTTTTCAGCCAATTTTCTGAATTTTTGAAAATTTCATTTTTTTGTGAAAATATCCACTAAATGAGGGAATAATATGTGTGAGGGTACCCCAGGAGAGTTCCAAATGTGTGTGGGTAGAAAATATATCCAACGGGGGTAAAATTGAAAAAAGGTGAAAATTTTTTTTTTTTGGACTTAGTCATTTTTTCAGCGTTTATCAGACTTTCAGATAGGGGAAATGTCAGTGAGCGTTCCGATTTCAGTTCCAGAGCGATTCGCCCGATGAGTCCTTCATATTTAGTTGTTTTCAGCCAATTTTCAGAATTTTGAAAATTTCACTTTTTTGTAAAAATATCCACTAAATGAGGGAATAATATGTGTGAGGGTACCCCAGGAGAGTTCCAAATGTGTGTGGGTAGAATATATATCCCACGGGGGTAAAATTGAAAAAAGGTGAAAAATTTTTTTTTTTTGGACTTAGTCATTTTTTCAGCATTTATCAGACTTTCAGATAGGGGAAATGTCAGTGAGCGTTCCGATTTCAGTTCCAGAGCGATTCGCCCGATGAGTCCTTCATATTTAGTCGTTTTCAGCCAATTTTCAGAATTTTTGAAAGTTTCACTTTTTTGTGAAAATATCCACTAAATGAGGGAATAATATGTGTGAGGGTACCCCAGGAGAGTTCCAAATGTGTGTGGGTAGAATATATATCCCACGGGGGTAAAATTGAAAAAAGTTGAAAAAATTTTTTTGTTGGACTTAGCCATTTTTCCAGCGTTTAGAAGACTTTCAGATAGGGGAAATGTCAGTGAGTATTCCAATTTCAGTTCCAGAGCGATTCGCCCGATGAGTCCTTCATATTTAGTCGTTTTCAGCCAATTTTCAGAATTTTTGAAAGTTTCACTTTTTTGTGAAAATATCCACTAAATGAGGGAATAATATGTGTGAGGGTACCCCAGGAGAGTTCCAAATGTGTGTGGGTAGAATATATATCCCACGGGGGTAAAATTGAAAAAAGTTGAAAAAATTTTTTTGTTGGACTTAGCCATTTTTCCAGCGTTTAGAAGACTTTCAGATAGGGGAAATGTCAGTGAGTATTCCAATTTCAGTTCCAGAGCGATTCGCCCGATGAGTCCTTCATATTTAGTCGTTTTCAGCCAATTTTCAGAATTTTGAATATTTCACTTTTTTGTGAAAATATCCACTAAATGAGGGAATAATATGTGTGAGGGTACCCCGGGAGAGTTCCAAATGTGTGTGGGTAGAATATATATCCCACGGGGGTAAAATTGAAAAAAGTTTAAAAAATTTTTTTGTTGGACTTAGTCATTTTTTCGGTGTTTATCAGACTTTCAGATAGGGGAAATGTCAGTGAGCGTTCCGATTTCAGTTCCAGAACGATTCGCCCGATGAGTCCTTCATATTTAGTCGTTTTCAGCCAATTTTCAGAATTTTTGAAAATTTCACTTTTTTGTGAAAATATCCACTAAATGAGGGAATAATATGTGTGAGGGTACCCCAGGAGAGTTCCAAATGTGTGTGGGTAGAATATATATCCCACGGGGGTAAAATTGAAAAAAGTTGAAAAAATTTTTTTGTTGGACTTAGTCATTTTTCCGGCGTTTAGAAGACTTTCAGATGGGGGAAATGTCAGTGAGCATTCCAATTTCAGTTCCAGAGCGATTCGCCCGATGAGTCCTTCATATTTACTCGTTTTCAGCCAATTTTCTGAATTTTTGAAAATTTCACTTTTTTGTGAAAATATCCACTAAATGAGGGAATAATATGTGTGAGGGTACCCCAGGAGAGTTCCAAATGTGTGTGGGTAGAATATATATCCCACGGGGGTAAAATTGAAAAAAGTTGAAAAAAAATTTTTTTTTCGACTTAGTCATTTTTCCGGCGATTATCAGACCTTCAAATAGGGGAAATGTCAGTGAGCGTTCCGATTTCAGTTCCAGAGCGATTCGCCCGATGAGTCCTTCATATTTAGTCGGTTTCAGCAAATTTTCTGAATTTTTGAAAATTTCACTTTTTTGTGAAAATATCCACTAAATGAGGGAATAATATGTGTGAGGGTACCCCAGGAGAGTTCCAAATGTGTGTGGGTAGAATATATATCCCACGGGGGTAAAATTGAAAAAAGTTGAAAAAAAATTTTTTTTTCGACTTAGTCATTTTTCCGGCGTTTATCAGACTTTCAGATAGGAGAAATGTCAGTGAGCGTTCCGATTTCAGTTCCAGAGCGATTCGCCGATGAGTCCTTCATATTTAGTCGTTTTCAGCCAATTTTCTGAATTTTTGAAAATTTCATTTTTTTGTGAAAATATCCACTAAATGAGGGAATAATATGTGTGAGGGTACCCCAGGAGAGTTCCAAATGTGTGTGGGTAGAAGATATATCCCACGGGGGTAAAATTGAAAAAAGTTGAAAAAAATTTTTTTTGGACTTAGTCATTTTTTCAGCGTTTATCAGACTTTCAGATAGGGGAAATGTCAGTGAGCGTTCCGATTTCAGTTCCAGAGCGATTCGCCCGATGACTCCTTCATATTTAGTCGTTTTCAGCCAATTTTCAGAATTTTGAAAATTTCACTTTTTTGTGAAAATATCCACTGAATTAGGGAATAAGATGTGTGAGGGTACCCCAGGAGAGTTCCAAATGTTTGTGGGTAGAATATATATCCCACGGTTGTAAAATTGAAAAAAGATGAAAAAAATTTTTTTTTGACTTAGTCATTTTTCCGGCATTTATCAGACTTTCAGATAGGGGAACTGTCAGTGAGCGTTCCGATTTCAGTTCCAGAGCGATTCGCCCGATGAGTCCTTCATATTTAGTCGTTTTCAGCCAATTTTCAGAATTTTTGAAAATTTCACTTTTTTAGTGAAAATATCCACTAAATGAGGGAATAATATGTGTGAGGGTACCCCAGGAGAGTTCCAAATGTGTGTGGGTAGAATATATCCCATGGGGGTAAAATTGAAAAAAGTTGAAAAAATTTTTTTTAGACTTAGTCATTTTTCCGGCATTTATCAGACTTTCAGATAGGGGAAATGTCAGTGAGCGTTCCAATTTCAGTTCCAGAGCTATTCGCCCGATGAGTCCTTCATATTTAGTCGTTTTCAGCCAATTTTCTGAATTTTTTGAAAATTTCACTTTTTTGTGAAAATATCCACTAAATGAGGGAATAATATGTGTGAGGGTACCCCAGGAGAGTTCCAAATGTGTGTGGGTAGAATATATATCCCACGGGGGTAAAATTGAAAAAAGTTTAAAAAAATTTTTTGTTGGACTTAGTCATTTTTCCGGTGTTTATCAGACTTTCAGATAGGGGAAATGTCAGTGAGCGTTCCGATTTCAGTTCCAGAACGATTCGCCCGATGAGTCCTTCATATTTAGTCGTTTTCAGCCAATTTTCTGAATTTTTCAAAATTTCACTTTTTTGTGAAAATATCCACTAAATGAGGGAATAATATGTGTGAGGGTACCCCAGGAGAGTTCCAAATGTGTGTGGGCAGAAAATATATCCCACGGGGGTAAAATTGAAAAAAGGTGTAAATTTTTTTTTTTTTGGACTTAGTCATTTTTTCAGCGTTTATCAGACTTTCAGATAGGGGAAATGTCAGTGAGCGTTCCGATTT
The DNA here is from genome assembly GCF_046119375.1 of Phyllobates terribilis. Classification (NCBI taxonomy): domain Eukaryota; kingdom Metazoa; phylum Chordata; class Amphibia; order Anura; family Dendrobatidae; genus Phyllobates; species Phyllobates terribilis. Next base: position 6,323,439 of record NW_027362838.1, on the reverse strand, counting down.
CAGTTCCAGAGCGATTCGCCCGATGAGTCCTTCATATTTAGTTGTTTTCAGCCAATTTTCAGAATTTTGAAAATTTCACTTTTTTGTGAAAATATCCACTAAATGAGGGAATAATATGTGTGAGGGTACCCCAGGAGAGTTCCAAATGTGTGTGGGAAGAATATATATCCTACGGGGGTAAAATTGAAAAAAGATGAAAAAAATTTTTTTTTGACTTAGTCATTTTTCCGGCGTTTATCAGACTTTCAGATAGGGGAAATGTCAGTGAGCATTCCGATTTCAGTTCCAGAGCGATTCGCCCGATGAGTCCTTCATATTTAGTCGCTTTCAGCCAATTTTCTGAATTTTTCAAAATTTCACTTTTTTGTGAAAATATCCACTAAATGAGGGAATAATATGTTTGAGGGTACCCCAGGAGAGTTCCAAATGTGTGTGGGTAGAAGATATATCCCACGGGGGTAAAATTGAAAAAAGTTGAAATTTTTTTTTTTTTTCGACTCAGTCATTTTTCCGGCGTTTATCAGACTTTCAGAGAGGGGAAATGTCAGTGAGCGTTCCGATTTCAGTTCCAGAGCGATTCGCCCGATGAGTCCTTCATATTTAGTCGTTTTCAGCCAATTTTCAGAATTTTTGAAAATTTCACTTTTTTGTGAAAATATCCACTAAATGAGGGAATAATATGTGTGAGGGTACCCCAGGAGAGTTCCAAATGTGTGTGGGTAGAATATATATCCCACGGGGGTAAAATTGAAAAAAGATGAAAAATTTTTTTTTTCGACTTAGTCATTTTTCCGGCGTTTATCAGACTTTCAGATAGGGGAAATGTCAGTGAGCGTTCCGATTTCAGTTCCAGAGCGATTCGCCCGATGAGTCCTTCATATTTAGTCGTTTTCAGCCAATTTTCAGAATTTTGAATTTTTCACTTTTTTGTGAAAATATCCACTAAATGAGGGAATAATATGTGTGAGGGTACCCCAGGAGAGTTCCAAATGTGTGTGGGTAGAATATATATCCCACGGGGCAAAAATTGAAAAAAGATGAAAAAAATTTTTTTTTGACTTAGTCATTTTTCCGGCGTTTATCAGACTTTCAGATAGGGGCAATGTCAGTGAGCGTTCCGATTTCAGTTCCAGAGCGATTCGCCCGATGAGTCCTTCATATTTAGTCGTTTTCAGCCAATTTTCAGAATTTTGAATATTTCACTTTTTTGTGAAAATATCCACTAAATGAGGGAAAAATATGTGTGAGGGTACCCCAGGAGAGTTCCAAATGTGTGTGGGCAGAAAATATATCCCACGGGGGTAAAATTGAAAATAGGTGAAAATTTTTTTTTTTTTGACTTAGTCATTTTTCCGGCGTTTATCAGACTTTCAGATAGGAGAAATGTCAGTGAGCGTTCCGATTTCAGTTCCAGAGCGATTCGCCAATGAGTCCTTCATATTTAGTCGTTTTCAGCCAATTTTCTGAATTTTTGAAAATTTCATTTTTTTGTGAAAATATCCACTAAATGAGGGAATAATATGTGTGAGGGTACCCCAGGAGAGTTCCAAATGTGTGTGGGTAGAAGATATATCCCACGGGGGTAAAATTGAAAAAAGTTGAAAAAAATTTTTTTTGGACTTAGTCATTTTTTCAGCGTTTATCAGACTTTCAGATAGGGGAAATGTCAGTGAGCGTTCCGATTTCAGTTCCAGAGCGATTCGCCCGATGACTCCTTCATATTTAGTCGTTTTCAGCCAATTTTCAGAATTTTGAAAATTTCACTTTTTTGTGAAAATATCCACTGAATTAGGGAATAAGATGTGTGAGGGTACCCCAGGAGAGTTCCAAATGTTTGTGGGTAGAATATATATCCCACAGGGGTAAAATTGAAAAAAGATGAAAACATTTTTTTTTTGACTTAGTCATTTTTCCGGCATTTATCAGACTTTCAGATAGGGGAACTGTCAGTGAGCGTTCCGATTTCAGTTCCAGAGCGATTCGCCCGATGAGTCCTTCATATTTAGTCGTTTTCAGCCAATTTTCAGAATTTTTGAAAATTTCACTTTTTTAGTGAAAATATCCACTAAATGAGGGAATAATATGTGTGAGGGTACCCCAGGAGAGTTCCAAATGTGTGTGGGTAGAATATATCCCATGAGGGTAAAATTGAAAAAAGTTGAAAAAATTTTTTTTAGACAGTCATTTTTCCGGCATTTATCAGACTTTCAGATAGGGGAAATGTCAGTGAGCGTTCCAATTTCAGTTCCAGAGCTATTCGCCCGATGAGTCCTTCATATTTAGTCGTTTTCAGCCAATTTTCTGAATTTTTTGAAAATTTCACTTTTTTGTGAAAATATCCACTAAATGAGGGAATAATATGTGTGAGGGTACCCCAGGAGAGTTCCAAATGTGTGTGGGTAGAATATATATCCCACGGGGGTAAAATTGAAAAAAGTTTAAAAAAATTTTTTGTTGGACTTAGTCATTTTTCCGGTGTTTATCAGACTTTCAGATAGGGGAAATGTCAGTGAGCGTTCCGATTTCAGTTCCAGAACGATTCGCCCGATGAGTCCTTCATATTTAGTCGTTTTCAGCCAATTTTCTGAATTTTTCAAAATTTCACTTTTTTGTGAAAATATCCACTAAATGAGGGAATAATATGTGTGAGGGTACCCCAGGAGAGTTCCAAATGTGTGTGGGTAGAAAATATATCCCACGGGGGTAAAATTGAAAAAAGGTGAAAATTTTTTTTTTTTGAACTTAGTCATTTTTTCAGCGTTTATCAGACTTTCAGATAGGGGAAATGTCAGTGAGCGTTCCGATTTCAGTTCCAGAGCGATTCGCCTGATGAATCCTTCATATTTAGTCGTTTTCAGCCAATTTTCTGAATTTTTGAAAATTTCACTTTTTTGTAAAAATATCCACTAAATGAGGGAATAATATGTGTGAGGGTACCCCAGGAGAGTTCCAAATGTGTGTGGGCAGAAAATATATCCCACGGGGGTAAAATTGAAAAAAGGTGAAAATTTTTTTTTTTTTGGACTTAGTCATTTTTTCAGCGTTTATCAGACTTTCAGATAGGGGAAATGTCAGTGAGCGTTCCGATTTCAGTTCCAGAGCGATTCGACCGATGAGTCCTTCATATTTAGTTGTTTTCAGCCAATTTTCAGAATTTTGAAAATTTCACTTTTTTGTAAAAATATCCACTAAATGAGGGAATAATATGTGTGAGGGTACCCCAGGAGAGTTCCAAATGTGTGTGGGTAGAAGATATATCCCACGGGGGTAAAATTGAAAAAAGTTGAAATTTTTTTTTTTTTTCGACTTAGTCATTTTTCCGGCGTTTATCAGACTTTCAGAGAGGGGAAATGTCAGTGAGCGTTCCGATTTCAGTTCCAGAGCGATTCGCCCGATGAGTCCTTCATATTTAGTCGTTTTCAGCCAATTTTCAGAATTTTTGAAAATTTCACTTTTTTGTGAAAATATCCACTAAATGAGGGAATAATATGTGTGAGGGTACCCCAGGAGAGTTCCAAATGTGTGTGGGTAGAATATATATCCCACGGGGGTAAAATTGAAAAAAGATGAAAAAATTTTTTTTTCGACTTAGTCATTTTTCCGGCGTTTATCAGACTTTCAGATAGGGGAAATGTCAGTGAGCGTTCCGATTTCAGTTCCAGAGCGATTCGCCCGATGAGTCCTTCATATTTAGTCGTTTTCAGCCAATTTTCAGAATTTTGAATATTTCACTTTTTTGTGAAAATATCCACTAAATGAGGGAATAATATGTGTGAGGGTACCCCAGGAGAGTTCCAAATGTGTGTGGGTAGAATATATATCCCACGGGGCAAAAATTGAAAAAAGATGAAAAAAATTTTTTTTTGACTTAGTCATTTTTCCGGCGTTTATCAGACTTTCAGATAGGGGCAATGTCAGTGAGCGTTCCGATTTCAGTTCCAGAGCGATTCGCCCGATGAGTCCTTCATATTTAGTCGTTTTCAGCCAATTTTCAGAATTTTGAATATTTCACTTTTTTGTGAAAATATCCACTAAATGAGGGAAAAATATGTGTGAGGGTACCCCAGGAGAGTTCCAAATGTGTGTGGGCAGAAAATATATCCCACGGGGGTAAAATTGAAAATAGGTGAAAAATTTTTTTTTTTTGACTTAGTCATTTTTCCGGCGTTTATCAGACTTTCAGATAGGGGAAATGTCAGTGAGCGTTCTGATTTCAGTTCCAGAGCGATTCGCCCGATGAGTCCTTCATATTTAGTCGTTTTCAGCCAATTTTCAGAATTTTTGAAAGTTTCACTTTTTTGTGAAAATATCCACTGAATGAGGGAATAATATGTGTGAGGGTACCCCAGGAGAGTTCCAAATGTGTGTGGGAAGAATATATATCCTACGGGGGTAAAATTGAAAAAAGATGAAAAAAATTTTTTTTTGACTTAGTCATTTTTCCGGCGTTTATCAGACTTTCAGATAGGGGAAATGTCAGTGAGCATTCCGATTTCAGTTCCAGAGCGATTCGCCCGATGAGTCCTTCATATTTAGTCGTTTTCAGCCAATTTTCTGAATTTTTCAAAATTTCACTTTTTTGTGAAAATATCCACTAAATGAGGGAATAATATGTGTGAGGGTACCCCAGGAGAGTTCCAAATGTGTGTGGGTAGATGATATATCCCACGGGGGTAAAATTGAAAAAAGTTGAAAAATTTTTTTTTTTTCGACTTAGTCATTTTTCCGGCGTTTATCAGACTTTCAGAGAGGGGAAATGTCAGTGAGCGTTCCAATTTCAGTTCCAGAGCGATTCGCCCGATGAGTCCTTCATATTTAGTCGTTTTCAGCCAATTTTCAGAAATTTTGAAAGTTTCACTTTTTTGTGAAAATATCCACTAAATGAGGGAATAATATGTGTGAGGGTACCCCAGGAGAGTTCCAAATGTGTGTGGGTAGAAGATATATCCCACGGGGGTAAAATTGAAAAAAGTTTAAAAAAAATTTTTTTTAGACTTAGTCATTTTTCCGGCGTTTATCAGACTTTCAGATAGGGGAAATGTCAGTGAGCGTTCCGATTTCAGTTCCAGAGCGATTCGCCCGATGAGTCCTTCATATTTAGTCGTTTTCAGCCAATTTTCAGAATTTTGAAAATTTCACTTTTTTGTGAAAATATCCACTAAATGAGGTAATAATATGTGTGAGGGTACCCCAGGAGAGTTTCAAATGTGTGTGGGTAGAATATATATCCCACGGGGGTAAAATTGAAAAAAGGTGAAAAAAATTTTTTTTGGACTTAGTCATTTTTCCGGCGTTTATCAGACTTTCAAATAGGGGAAATGTCAGTGAGCATTCTGATTTCAGTTCCAGAGCAATTCGCCCGATGAGTCCTTCATGTTTAGTCGTTTTCAGCCAATTTTCAGAATTTTTGAAAATTTCACTTTTTTGTGAAAATATCCACTAAATGAGGGAATAATATGTGTGAGGGTACCCCAGGAGAGTTCCAAATGTGTGTGGGTAGAATATATATCCCACGGGGGTAAAATTGAAAAAAGGTGAAAAAAAATTTTTTTGGACTTAGTCATTTTTCCGGCGTTTATCAGACTTTCAGATAGGGGAAATGTCAGTGAGCGTTCCGATTTCAGTTCCAGAGCGATTCGCCCGATGAGTCCTTCATGTTTAGTCGTTTTCAGCCAATTTTCTGAATTTTTGAAAATTTCACTTTTTTGTGAAAATATCCACTAAATGAGGGAATAATATGTGAGAGGGTACCCCAGGAGAGTTCCAAATGTGTGTGGGTAGAATATATATCCCACGGGGGTAAAATTGAAAAAAGGTGAAAAATTATTTTTTTTTGACTTCGTCATTTTTTCAGCGTTTATCAGACTTTCAGATAGGGGAAATGTCAGTGAGCGTTCCGATTTCAGTTCCAGAGCGATTCGCCCGATGAGTCCTTCATATTTAGTCGTTTTCAGTCAATTTTCAGAATTTTGAAAATTTCACTTTTTTGTGAAAATATCCACTAAATGAGGGAATAATATGTGTGAGGATACCCCAGGAGAGTTCCAAATGTGTGTGGGTAGAATATATATCCCACGGGGGTAAAATTGAAAAAAGGTGAAAAAAATTTTTTTGGGACTTAGTCATTTTTCTGGCGTTTATCAGACTTTCAGATAGGGAAAATGTCAGTGAGCGTTCCGATTTCAGTTCCAGAGCGATTCACCCGATGAGTCCTTCATATTTAGTCGTTTTCAGCCAATTTTCAGAATTTTTGAAAATTTCACTTTTTTGTGAAAATATCCACTAAATGAGGGAATAATATGTGTGAGGGTACCCCAGGTGAGTTCCAATTGTGTGTGGGTAGAATATATATCCCACGGGGGTAAAATTTAAAAAAGTTTTAAAAAAATTTTTTTTGGACTTAGTCATTTTTCCGGCGTTAATCAGACTTTCAATAAGGGCAAATGTCAGTGAGCGTTCCGATTTCAGTTCCAGAGCGATTCGCCCGATGAGTCCTTCATGTTTAGTCGTTTTCAGCCAATTTTCTGAATTTTTGAAAATTTCACTTTTTTGTGAAAATATCCACTAAATGAGGGAATAATATGTGAGAGGGTACCCCAGGAGAGTTCCAAATGTGTGTGGGTAGAATATATATCCCACGGGGGTAAAATTGAAAAAAGGTGAAAAATTATTTTTTTTTGACTTAGTCATTTTTCCGGCGTTTATCAGACTTTCAAATAGGGGAAATGTCAGTGAGCATTCTGATTTCAGTTCCAGAGCAATTCGCCCGATGAGTCCTTCATGTTTAGTCGTTTTCAGCCAATTTTCTGAATTTTTGAAAATTTCACTTTTTTGTGAAAATATCCACTAAATGAGGGAATAATATGTGAGAGGGTACCCCAGGAGAGTTCCAAATGTGTGTGGGTAGAATATATATCCCACGGGGGTAAAATTGAAAAAAGGTGAAAAATTATTTTTTTTTGACTTCGTCATTTTTTCAGCGTTTATCAGACTTTCAGATAGGGGAAATGTCAGTGAGCGTTCCGATTTCAGTTCCAGAGCGATTCGCCCGATGAGTCCTTCATATTTAGTCGTTTTCAGTCAATTTTCAGAATTTTGAAAATTTCACTTTTTTGTGAAAATATCCACTAAATGAGGGAATAATATGTGTGAGGATACCCCAGGAGAGTTCCAAATGTGTGTGGGTAGAATATATATCCCACGGGGGTAAAATTGAAAAAAGGTGAAAAAAATTTTTTTGGGACTTAGTCATTTTTCTGGCGTTTATCAGACTTTCAGATAGGGAAAATGTCAGTGAGCGTTCCGATTTCAGTTCCAGAGCGATTCACCCGATGAGTCCTTCATATTTAGTCGTTTTCAGCCAATTTTCAGAATTTTTGAAAATTTCACTTTTTTGTGAAAATATCCACTAAATGAGGGAATAATATGTGTGAGGGTACCCCAGGTGAGTTCCAATTGTGTGTGGGTAGAATATATATCCCACGGGGGTAAAATTTAAAAAAGTTTTAAAAAAATTTTTTTTGGACTTAGTCATTTTTCCGGCGTTAATCAGACTTTCAATAAGGGCAAATGTCAGTGAGCGTTCCGATTTCAGTTCCAGAGCGATTCGCCCGATGAGTCCTTCATATTTAGTCGTTTTCAGCCAATTTTCTGAATATTTTAAAATTTCACTTTTTTGTGAAAATATCCACTAAATGAGGGAATAATATGTGTGAGGGTACCCCAGGAGAGTTCCAAATGTGTGTGGGTAGAATATATATCCCACGGGGGTAAAATTGAAAAATGTTTAAAAAAAATTTTTTTTAGACTTAGTCATTTTTCCGGCGTTTATCAGACTTTCAGATAGGGGAAATGTCAGTGAGCGTTCCAATTTCAGTTCCAGAGCGATTCGCCCGATGAGTCCTTCATATTTAGTCGTTTTCAGCCAATTTTCTGAATTTTTGAAAATTTCACTTTTTTGTCAAAATATCCACTAAATGAGGGAATAATATGTGTGAGGGTACCCCAGGAGAGTTCCAAATGTGTGTGGGTAGAATATATATCCCACGGGGGTAAAATTGAAAAAAGGTGAAAAAAAATTTTTTTGGACTTAGTCATTTTTCCGGCGTTTATCAGACTTTCAGATAGGGGAAATGTCAGTGAGCGTTCCGATTTCAGTTCCAGAGCGATTCGCCCGATGAGTCCTTCATGTTTAGTCGTTTTCAGCCAATTTTCAGAATTTTTGAAAGTTTCACTTTTTTGTGAAAATATCCACTAAATGAGGGAATAATATGTGTGAGGGTACCCCAGGAGAGTTCCAAATGTGTGTGGGTAGAATATATATCCCACGGGGGTAAAATTGAAAAAAGGTGAAAAAAATTTTCTTGGGACTTAGTCATTTTTCTGGCGTTTATCAGACTTTCAGATAGGGAAAATGTCAGTGAGCGTTCCGATTTCAGTTCCAGAGCGATTCACCCGATGAGTCCTTCATATTTAGTCGTTTTCAGCCAATTTTCTGAATTTTTCAAAATTTCACTTTTTTGTGAAAATATCCACTAAATGAGGGAATAATATGTGTGAGGGTACCCCAGGAGAGTTCCAAATGTGTGTGGGTAGAAGATATATCCCACTGGGGTAAAATTGAAAAAAGGTGAAAAAAAATTTTTTTGGACTTAGTCATTTTTCCGGTGTTTATCAGACTTTCAGATAGGGGAAATGTCAGTGAGCGTTTCGATTTCAGTTCCAGAGCGATTCGCCCGATGAGTCCTTCATATTTAGTCGTTTTCAGCCAATTTTCAGAATTTTGAAAATTTCACTTTTTTGTGAAAATATCCACTAAATGAGGGAATAATATGTGTGCGGGTACCCCAGGAGAGTTCCAAATATGTGTGGGTAGAAGATATATCCCACGGTGGTAAAATTGAAAAAAGTTGAAAAAACATTTTTTTTTCGACTTAGTCATTTTTCCGGCGTTTATCAGACTTTCAGATAGGGGAAATGTCAGTGAGCGTTCCGATTTCAGTTCCAGAGCGATTCACCCGATGAGTCCTTCATATTTAGTCGTTTTCAGCCAATTTTCAGAATTTTTGAAAATTTCACTTTTTTGTGAAAATATCCACTAAATGAGGGAATAATATGTGTGAGGGTACCCCAGGTGAGTTCCAATTGTGTGTGGGTAGAATATATATCCCACGGGGGTAAAATTTAAAAAAGTTTTAAAAAAATTTTTTTTGGACTTAGTCATTTTTCCGGCGTTAATCAGACTTTCAATAAGGGCAAATGTCAGTGAGCGTTCCGATTTCAGTTCCAGAGCGATTCGCCCGATGAGTCCTTCATGTTTAGTCGTTTTCAGCCAATTTTCTGAATTTTTGAAAATTTCACTTTTTTGTGAAAATATCCACTAAATGAGGGAATAATATGTGAGAGGGTACCCCAGGAGAGTTCCAAATGTGTGTGGGTAGAATATATATCCCACGGGGGTAAAATTGAAAAAAGGTGAAAAATTATTTTTTTTTGACTTAGTCATTTTTCCGGCGTTTATCAGACTTTCAAATAGGGGAAATGTCAGTGAGCATTCTGATTTCAGTTCCAGAGCAATTCGCCCGATGAGTCCTTCATGTTTAGTCGTTTTCAGCCAATTTTCTGAATTTTTGAAAATTTCACTTTTTTGTGAAAATATCCACTAAATGAGGGAATAATATGTGAGAGGGTACCCCAGGAGAGTTCCAAATGTGTGTGGGTAGAATATATATCCCACGGGGGTAAAATTGAAAAAAGGTGAAAAATTATTTTTTTTTGACTTCGTCATTTTTTCAGCGTTTATCAGACTTTCAGATAGGGGAAATGTCAGTGAGCGTTCCGATTTCAGTTCCAGAGCGATTCGCCCGATGAGTCCTTCATATTTAGTCGTTTTCAGTCAATTTTCAGAATTTTGAAAATTTCACTTTTTTGTGAAAATATCCACTAAATGAGGGAATAATATGTGTGAGGATACCCCAGGAGAGTTCCAAATGTGTGTGGGTAGAATATATATCCCACGGGGGTAAAATTGAAAAAAGGTGAAAAAAATTTTTTTGGGACTTAGTCATTTTTCTGGCGTTTATCAGACTTTCAGATAGGGAAAATGTCAGTGAGCGTTCCGATTTCAGTTCCAGAGCGATTCACCCGATGAGTCCTTCATATTTAGTCGTTTTCAGCCAATTTTCAGAATTTTTGAAAATTTCACTTTTTTGTGAAAATATCCACTAAATGAGGGAATAATATGTGTGAGGGTACCCCAGGTGAGTTCCAATTGTGTGTGGGTAGAATATATATCCCACGGGGGTAAAATTTAAAAAAGTTTTAAAAAAATTTTTTTTGGACTTAGTCATTTTTCCGGCGTTAATCAGACTTTCAATAAGGGCAAATGTCAGTGAGCGTTCCGATTTCAGTTCCAGAGCGATTCGCCCGATGAGTCCTTCATATTTAGTCGTTTTCAGCCAATTTTCTGAATATTTTAAAATTTCACTTTTTTGTGAAAATATCCACTAAATGAGGGAATAATATGTGTGAGGGTACCCCAGGAGAGTTCCAAATGTGTGTGGGTAGAATATATATCCCACGGGGGTAAAATTGAAAAATGTTTAAAAAAAATTTTTTTTAGACTTAGTCATTTTTCCGGCGTTTATCAGACTTTCAGATAGGGGAAATGTCAGTGAGCGTTCCAATTTCAGTTCCAGAGCGATTCGCCCGATGAGTCCTTCATATTTAGTCGTTTTCAGCCAATTTTCTGAATTTTTGAAAATTTCACTTTTTTGTCAAAATATCCACTAAATGAGGGAATAATATGTGTGAGGGTACCCCAGGAGAGTTCCAAATGTGTGTGGGTAGAATATATATCCCACGGGGGTAAAATTGAAAAAAGGTGAAAAAAAATTTTTTTGGACTTAGTCATTTTTCCGGCGTTTATCAGACTTTCAGATAGGGGAAATGTCAGTGAGCGTTCCGATTTCAGTTCCAGAGCGATTCGCCCGATGAGTCCTTCATGTTTAGTCGTTTTCAGCCAATTTTCAGAATTTTTGAAAGTTTCACTTTTTTGTGAAAATATCCACTAAATGAGGGAATAATATGTGTGAGGGTACCCCAGGAGAGTTCCAAATGTGTGTGGGTAGAATATATATCCCACGGGGGTAAAATTGAAAAAAGGTGAAAAAAATTTTCTTGGGACTTAGTCATTTTTCTGGCGTTTATCAGACTTTCAGATAGGGAAAATGTCAGTGAGCGTTCCGATTTCAGTTCCAGAGCGATTCACCCGATGAGTCCTTCATATTTAGTCGTTTTCAGCCAATTTTCTGAATTTTTCAAAATTTCACTTTTTTGTGAAAATATCCACTAAATGAGGGAATAATATGTGTGAGGGTACCCCAGGAGAGTTCCAAATGTGTGTGGGTAGAAGATATATCCCACTGGGGTAAAATTGAAAAAAGGTGAAAAAAAATTTTTTTGGACTTAGTCATTTTTCCGGTGTTTATCAGACTTTCAGATAGGGGAAATGTCAGTGAGCGTTTCGATTTCAGTTCCAGAGCGATTCGCCCGATGAGTCCTTCATATTTAGTCGTTTTCAGCCAATTTTCAGAATTTTGAAAATTTCACTTTTTTGTGAAAATATCCACTAAATGAGGGAATAATATGTGTGCGGGTACCCCAGGAGAGTTCCAAATATGTGTGGGTAGAAGATATATCCCACGGTGGTAAAATTGAAAAAAGTTGAAAAAACATTTTTTTTTCGACTTAGTCATTTTTCCGGCGTTTATCAGACTTTCAGATAGGGGAAATGTCAGTGAGCGTTCCGATTTCAGTTCCAGAGCGATTCGCCCGATGAGTCCTTCATATTTAGTCGTTTTCAGCCAATTTTCAGAATTTTGAAAATTTCACTTTTTTGTGAAAATATCCACTAAATGAGGTAATAATATGTGTGAGGGTACCCCAGGAGAGTTCCAAATGTGTGTGGGTAGAATATAAATCCCACGGGGGTAAAATTGAAAAAAGTTGAAAAAAAATTTTTTTTAGACTTAGTCATTTTTCCGGCGTTTATCAGACTTTCAGATAGGGGAAATGTCAGTGAGCATTCCGATTTCAGTTCCAGAGCGATTCGCCCGATGAGTCCTTCATATTTAGTCGTTTTCAGCCAATTTTCAGAATTTTTGAAAATTTCACTTTTTTGTGAAAATATCCACTAAATGAGGGAATAATATGTGTGAGGGTACCCCAGGAGAGTTCCAAATGTGTGTGGGTAGAATATATATCCCACGGGGGTAAAATTGAAAAAAGGTGAAAAAAAATTTTTTTGGACTTAGTCATTTTTCCGGCGTTTATCAGACTTTCAGATAGGGGAAATGTCAGTGAGCGTTCCGATTTCAGTTCCAGAGCGATTCGCCCGATGAGTCCTTCATATTTAGTCGTTTTCAGTCAATTTTCAGAATTTTGAAAATTTCACTTTTTTTGTGAAAATATTCACTAAATGAGGGAATAATATGTGTGAGGATACCCCAGGAGAGTTCCAAATGTGTGTGGGTAGAATATATATCCCACGGGGGTAAAATTGAAAAAAGGTGAAAAAAATTTTTTTGGGACTTAGTCATTTTTCTGGCGTTTATCAGACTTTCAGATAGGGAAAATGTCAGTGAGCATTCCGATTTCAGTTCCAGAGCGATTCACCCGATGAGTCCTTCATATTTAGTCGTTTTCAGCCAATTTTCAGAATTTTTGAAAATTTCACTTTTTTGTGAAAATATCCACTAAATGAGGGAATAATATGTGTGAGGGTACCCCAGGAGAGTTCCAAATTTGTGTGGGTAGAATATATATCCCACGGGGGTAAAATTGCAAAAAGGTGAAAAAAATTTTTTTTGGACTTAGTCATTTTTCCGGCGTTTATCAGACTTTCAGATAGGGGAAATGTCAGTGAGCGTTCCGATTTCAGTTCCAGAGCGATTCACCCGATGAGTCCTTCATGTTTAGTCGTTTTCAGCCAATTTTCTGAATTTTTGAAAATTTCACTTTTTTGTGAAAATATCCACTAAATGAGGGAATAATATGTGTGAGGGTACCCCAGGTGAGTTCCAATTGTGTGTGGGTAGAATATATATCCCACGGGGGTAAAATTTAAAAAAGTTTTAAAAAAAATTTTTTTGGACTTAGTCATTTTTCCGGCGTTAATCAGACTTTCAATAAGGGCAAATGTCAGTGAGCGTTCCGATTTCAGTTCCAGAGCGATTCGCCCGATGAGTCCTTCATATTTAGTCGTTTTCAGCCAATTTTCTGAATATTTTAAAATTTCACTTTTTTGTGAAAATATCCACTAAATGAGGGAATAATATGTGTGAGGGTACCCCAGGAGAGTTCCAAATGTGTGTGGGTAGAATATATATCCCACGGGGGTAAAATTGAAAAATGTTTAAAAAAAATTTTTTTTAGACTTAGTCATTTTTCCGGCGATTATCAGACTTTCAGATAGGGGAAATGTCAGTGAGCGTTCCAATTTCAGTTCCAGAGCGATTCGCCCGATGAGTCCTTCATATTTAGTCGTTTTCAGCCAATTTTCTGAATTTTTGAAAATTTCACTTTTTTGTCAAAATATCCACTAAATGAGGGAATAATATGTGTGAGGGTACCCCAGGAGAGTTCCAAATGTGTGTGGGTAGAATATATATCCCACGGGGGTAAAATTGAAAAAAGGTGAAAAAAATTTTTTTTGGACTTAGTCATTTTTCCGGCGTTTATCAGACTTTCAGATAGGGGAAATGTCAGTGAGCGTTCCGATTTCAGTTCCAGAGCGATTCGCCCGATGAGTCCTTCATGTTTAGTCGTTTTCAGCCAATTTTCTGAATTTTTGAAAATTTCACTTTTTTGTGAAAATATCCACTAAATGAGGGAATAATATGTGAGAGGGTACCCCAGGAGAGTTCCAAATGTGTGTGGGTAGAATATATATCCCACGGGGGTAAAATTGAAAAAAGGTGAAAAATTATTTTTTTTTGACTTCGTCATTTTTTCAGCGTTTATCAGACTTTCAGATAGGGGAAATGTCAGTGAGCGTTCCGATTTCAGTTCCAGAGCGATTCGCCCGATGAGTCCTTCATATTTAGTCGTTTTTAGTCAATTTTCAGAATTTTGAAAATTTCACTTTTTTGTGAAAATATCCACTAAATGAGGGAATAATATGTGTGAGGATACCCCAGGAGAGTTCCAAATGTGTGTGGGTAGAATATATATCCCACGGGGGTAAAATTGAAAAAAGGTGAAAACAATTTTTTTGTGACTTAGTCATTTTTCTGGCGTTTATCAGACTTTCAGATAGGGCAAATGTCAGTGAGCGTTCCGATTTCAGTTCCAGAGCGATTCGCCCGATGAGTCCTTCATATTTAGTCGTTTTCAGCCAATTTTCTGAATATTTGAAAATTTCACTTTTTTGTGAAAATATCCACTAAATGAGGGAATAATATGTGTGAGGGTACCCCAGGAGAGTTCCAAATGTGTGTGGGTAGAATATATATCCCACGGGGGTAAAATTGAAAAATGTTTAAAAAAAATTTTTTTTAGACTTAGTCATTTTTCCGGCGTTTATCAGACTTTCAGATAGGGGAAATGTCAGTGAGCGTTCCAATTTCAGTTCCAGAGCGATTCGCCCGATGAGTCCTTCATATTTAGTCGTTTTCAGCCAATTTTCTGAATTTTTGAAAATTTCACTTTTTTGTCAAAATATCCACTAAATGAGGGAATAATATGTGTGAGGGTACCCCAGGAGAGTTCCAAATGTGTGTGGGTAGAATATATATCCCACGGGGGTAAAATTGAAAAAAGGTGAAAAATTATTTTTTTTTGACTTAGTCATTTTTTCAGCGTTTATCAGACTTTCAGATAGGGGAAATGTCAGTGAGCGTTCCGATTTCAGTTCCAGAGCGATTCGCCCGATGAGTCCTTCATATTTAGTCGTTTTCAGTCAATTTTCAGAATTTTGAAAATTTCACTTTTTTGTGAAAATATCCACTAAATGAGGGAATAATATGTGTGAGGATACCCCAGGAGAGTTCCAAATGTGTGTGGGTAGAATATATATCCCACGGGGGTAAAATTGAAAAAAGGTGAAAAAAATTTTTTTGGGACTTAGTCATTTTTCCGGCGTTTATCAGACTTTCAGATAGGGAAAATGTCAGTGAGTGTTCCGATTTCAGTTCCAGAGCGATTCGCCCGATGAGTCCTTCATATTTAGTCGTTTTCAGCCAATTTTCAGAATTTTTGAAAATTTCACTTTTTTGTGAAAATATCCACTAAATGAGGGAATAATATGTGTGAGGGTACCCCAGGAGAGTTCCAAATGTGTGTGGGTAGAATATATATCCCACGGGGGTAAAATTGAAAAAAGGTGAAAAAAATTTTTTTTGGACTTAGTCATTTTTCCGGCGTTTATCAGACTTTCAGATAGGGGAAATGTCAGTGAGCGTTCCGATTTCAGTTCCAGAGCGATTCGCCCGATGAGTCCTTCATGTTTAGTCGTTTTCAGCCAATTTTCTGAATTTTTGAAAATTTCACTTTTTTGTGAAAATATCCACTAAATGAGGGAATAATATGTGAGAGGGTACCCCAGGAGAGTTCCAAATGTGTGTGGGTAGAATATATATCCCACGGGGGTAAAATTGAAAAAAGGTGAAAAATTATTTTTTTTTGACTTTGTCATTTTTTCAGCGTTTATCAGACTTTCAGATAGGGGAAATGTCAGTGAGCGTTCCGATTTCAGTTCCAGAGCGATTCGCCCGATGAGTCCTTCATATTTAGTCGTTTTCAGTCAATTTTCAGAATTTTGAAAATTTCACTTTTTTGTGAAAATATCCACTAAATGAGGGAATAATATGTGTGAGGATACCCCAGGAGAGTTCCAAATGTGTGTGGGTAGAATATATATCCCACGGGGGTAAAATTGAAAAAAGGTGAAAAAAATTTTTTTGGGACTTAGTCATTTTTCTGGCGTTTATCAGACTTTCAGATAGGGAAAATGTCAGTGAGCGTTCCGATTTCAGTTCCAGAGCGATTCACCCGATGAGTCCTTCATATTTAGTCGTTTTCAGCCAATTTTCAGAATTTTTGAAAATTTCACTTTTTTGTGAAAATATCCACTAAATGAGGGAATAATATGTGTGAGGGTACCCCAGGTGAGTTCCAATTGTGTGTGGGTAGAATATATATCCCACGGGGGTAAAATTTAAAAAAGTTTTAAAAAAAATTTTTTTGGACTTAGTCATTTTTCCGGCGTTTATCAGACTTTCAGATAGGGGAAATGTCAGTGAGCGTTCCAATTTCAGTTCCAGAGCGATTCGCCCGATGAGTCCTTCATATTTAGTCGTTTTCAGCCAATTTTCTGAATTTTTGAAAATTTCACTTTTTTGTCAAAATATCCACTAAATGAGGGAATAATATGTGTGAGGGTACCCCAGGAGAGTTCCAAATGTGTGTGGGTAGAATATATATCCCACGGGGGTAAAATTGAAAAAAGGTGAAAAAAATTTTTTTTGGACTTAGTCATTTTTCCGGCGTTTATCAGACTTTCAGATAGGGGAAATGTCAGTGAGCGTTCCGATTTCAGTTCCAGAGCGATTCGCCCGATGAGTCCTTCATGTTTAGTCGTTTTCAGCAAATTTTCTGAATTTTTGAAAATTTCACTTTTTTGTGAAAATATCCACTAAATGAGGGAATAATATGTGAGAGGGTACCCCAGGAGAGTTCCAAATGTGTGTGGGTAGAATATATATCCCACGGGGGTAAAATTGAAAAAAGGTGAAAAATTATTTTTTTTTGACTTCGTCATTTTTTCAGCGTTTATCAGACTTTCAGATAGGGGAAATGTCAGTGAGCGTTCCGATTTCAGTTCCAGAGCGATTCGCCCGATGAGTCCTTCATATTTAGTCGTTTTTAGTCAATTTTCAGAATTTTGAAAATTTCACTTTTTTGTGAAAATATCCACTAAATGAGGGAATAATATGTGTGAGGATACCCCAGGAGAGTTCCAAATGTGTGTGGGTAGAATATATATCCCACGGGGGTAAAATTGAAAAAAGGTGAAAACAATTTTTTTGTGACTTAGTCATTTTTCTGGCGTTTATCAGACTTTCAGATAGGGCAAATGTCAGTGAGCGTTCCGATTTCAGTTCCAGAGCGATTCGCCCGATGAGTCCTTCATATTTAGTCGTTTTCAGCCAATTTTCTGAATATTTGAAAATTTCACTTTTTTGTGAAAATATCCACTAAATGAGGGAATAATATGTGTGAGGGTACCCCAGGAGAGTTCCAAATGTGTGTGGGTAGAATATATATCCCACGGGGGTAAAATTGAAAAAAGGTGAAAAAAATTTTTTTGGGACTTAGTCATTTTTCCGGCGTTTATCAGACTTTCAGATAGGGAAAATGTCAGTGAGCGTTCCGATTTCAGTTCCAGAGCGATTCACCCGATGAGTCCTTCATATTTAGTCGTTTTCAGCCAATTTTCTGAATTTTGGAAAATTTCACTTTTTTGTGAAAATATCCACTTAATGAGGGAATAATATGTGTGAGGGTACCCCAGGAGAGTTCCAAATGTGTGTGGGTAGAATATATATCCCACGGGGGTAAAATTGAAAAAAGTTTAAAAAAAAATTTTTTTAGACTTAGTCATTTTTCCGGCGTTTATCAGACTTTCAGATAGGGGAAATGTCAGTGAGCAATCCAATTTCAGTTCCAGAGCGATTCGCCCGATGAGTCCTTCATATTTAGTCGTTTTCAGCCAATTTTTTGAATTTTTGAAAATTTCACTTTTTTGTGAAAATATCCACTAAATGAGGGAATAATATGTGTGAGGGTACCCCAGGAGAGTTCCAAATGTGTGTGGGTAGAATATATATCCCACGGGGGTAAAATTGCAAAAAGGTGAAAAAAATTTTTTTTGGACTTAGTCATTTTTTCAGCGTTTATCTGACTTTCAGATAGGGGAAATGTCAGTGAGCGTTCCAATTTCAGTTCCAGAGCGATTCGCCCGATGAGTCCTTCATATTTAGACGTTTTCAGCCAATTTTCTGAATTTTTGAAAATTTCACTTTTTTGTGAAAATATCCACTAAATGAGGGAATAATATGTGTGAGGGTACCCCAGGAGAGTTCCAAATGTGTGTGGGTAGAATATATATCCCACGGGGGTAAAATTGAAAAAAGGTGAAAAAAAATTTTTTTTGGACTTAGTCATTTTTCCGGCGTTTATCAGACTTTCAGATAGGGGAAATGTCAGTGAGCATTCCGATTTCAGTTCCAGCGCGATTCGCCCGATGAGTCCTTCATATTTAGTCGTTTTCAGCCAATTTTCAGAATTTTTGAAAATTTCACTTTTTTGTGAAAATATCCACTAAATGAGGGAATAATATGTGTGAGGGAACCCCAGGAGAGTTCCAAATGTGTGTGGGTAGAATATATATCCCACAGGGGTAAAATTGAAAAAAGTTTAAAAATTTTTTTTTTAGATTTAGCCATTTTTCCGGCTTTTATCAGACTTTCAGATAGGGGAAATGTCAGTGAGCGTTCCAATTTCAGTTCCAGAGCGATTCGCCCGATGAGTCGTTTTCAGCCAATTTTCTGAATTTTTGAAAATTTCACTTTTTTGTGAAAATATCCACTAAATGAGGGAATAATATGTGTGAGGGTACCCCAGGAGAGTTCCAAATGTGTGTGGGTAGAATATATATCCCACGGGGGTAAAATTGAAAAAAGTTTAAAAAAAAATTTTTTTAGACTTAGTCATTTTTCCGGCGTTTATCAGACTTTCAGATAGGGGAAATGTCAGTGAGCAATCCAATTTCAGTTCCAGAGCGATTCGCCCGATGAGTCCTTCATATTTAGTCGTTTTCAGCCAATTTTCTGAATTTTTGAAAATTTCACTTTTTTGTGAAAATATCCACTAAATCAGGGAATAATATGTGTGAGGGTACCCCAGGAGAGTTCCAAATGTGTGTGGGTAGAATATATATCCCACGGGGGTAAAATTGAAAAAAGTTTAAAAAAAAATTTTTTTAGACTTACTCATTTTTCCGGCGTTTATCAGACTTTCAGATAGGGGAAATGTCAGTGAGTAATCCAATTTCAGTTCCAGAGCGATTCGCCCGATGAGTCCTTCATATTTAGTCGTTTTCAGCCAATTTTCTGAATTTTTGAAAATTTCACTTTTTTGTGAAAATATCCACTAAATGAGGGAATAATATGTGTGAGGGTACCCCAGGAGAGTTCCAAATGTGTGTGGGTAGAATATATATCCCACGGGGGTAAAATTGCAAAAAGGTGAAAAAATTTTTTTTTGGACTTAGTCATTTTTCCGGCGTTTATCAGTCTTTCAGATAGGGGAAATGTCAGTGAGCATTCCGATTTCAGTTTCAGAGCGATTCGCCCGATGAGTCCTTCATGTTTAGTCGTTTTCAGCCAATTTTCAGAATTTTTGAAAATTTCACTTTCTTGTGAAAATATCCACTAAATGAGGGAATAATATGTGTGAGGGTACCCCAGGAGCGTTCCAAATGTGTGTGGGAAGAATATATATCCCACGGGGGTAAAATTGAAAAAAGGTGAAAAAAAATTTATTTTAGACTTAGTCATTTTTTCAGCGTTTATCTGACTTTCAGATAGGGGAAATGTCAGTGAGCGTTCCAATTTCAGTTCCAGAGCGATTCGCCCGATGAGTCCTTCATATTTAGACGTTTTCAGCCAATTTTCTGAATTTTTGAAAATTTCACTTTTTTGTGAAAATATCCACTAAATGAGGGAATAATATGTGTGAGGGTACCCCAGGAGAGTTCCAAATGTGTGTGGGTAGAATATATATCCCACGGGGGTAAAATTGAAAAAAGGTGAAAAAAAATTTTTTTTGGACTTAGTTATTTTTTCAGCGTTTATCAGACTTTCAGATAGGGGAAATGTCAGTGAGCGTTCCAATTTCAGTTCCAGAGCGATTCGCCCGATGAGTCCTTCATATTTAGTCGTTTTCAGACAATTTTCTGAATTTTTGAAAATTTCACTTTTTTGTGAAAATATCCACTAAATGAGAGAATAATATGTGTGAGGGTACCCCAGGAGAGTTCCAAATGTGTGTGGGTAGAATATATATCCCACGGGGGTAAAATTGAAAAAAGTTTAAAAAAAATTTTTTTTAGACTTAGTCATTTTTCCGGCGTTTATCAGACTTTCAGATAGGGGAAATGTCAGTGAGCATTCCGATTTCAGTTCCAGAGCGATTCGCCCGATGAGTCCTTCATATTTAGTCGTTTTCAGCCAATTTTCAGAATTTTTGAAAATTTCACTTTTTTGTGAAAATATCCACTAAATGAGGGAATAATATGTGTGAGGGAACCCCAGGAGAGTTCCAAATGTGTGTGGGTAGAATATATATCCCACAGGGGTAAAATTGAAAAAAGTTTAAAAATTTTTTTTTTAGATTTAGCCATTTTTCCGGCTTTTATCAGACTTTCAGATAGGGGAAATGTCAGTGAGCGTTCCAATTTCAGTTCCAGAGCGATTCGCCCGATGAGTCGTTTTCAGCCAATTTTCTGAATTTTTGAAAATTTCACTTTTTTGTGAAAATATCCACTAAATGAGGGAATAATATGTGTGAGGGTACCCCAAGAGAGTTCCAAATGTGTGTGGGTAGAATATATATCCCACGGGGGTAAAATTGAAAAAAGTTTAAAAAAAAATTTTTTTAGACTTAGTCATTTTTCCGGCGTTTATCAGACTTTCAGATAGGGGAAATGTCAGTGAGTAATCCAATTTCAGTTCCAGAGCGATTCGCCCGATGAGTCCTTCATATTTAGTCGTTTTCAGCCAATTTTCTGAATTTTTGAAAATTTCACTTTTTTGTGAAAATATCCACTAAATGAGGGAATAATATGTGTGAGGGTACCCCAGGAGAGTTCCAAATGTGTGTGGGTAGAATATATATCCCACGGGGGTAAAATTGCAAAAAGGTGAAAAAAATTTTTTTTGGACTTAGTCATTTTTCCGGCGTTTATCAGTCTTTCAGATAGGGGAAATGTCAGTGAGCATTCCGATTTCAGTTTCAGAGCGATTCGCCCGATGAGTCCTTCATGTTTAGTCGTTTTCAGCCAATTTTCAGAATTTTTGAAAATTTCACTTTTTTGTGAAAATATCCACTAAATGAGGGAATAATATGTGTGAGGGTACCCCAGGAGAGTTCCAAATGTGTGTGGGAAGAATATATATCCCACGGGGGTAAAATTGAAAAAAGGTGAAAAAAATTTTATTTTGGACTTAGTCATTTTTTCAGCGTTTATCAGACTTTCAGATAGGGGAAATGTCAGTGAGCGTTCCAATTTCAGTTCCAGAGCGATTCGACCGATGAGTCCTTCATATTTAGTCGTTTTCAGCCAATTTTCTGAATTTTTGAAAAT
The DNA here is from genome assembly GCF_046119375.1 of Phyllobates terribilis. Classification (NCBI taxonomy): domain Eukaryota; kingdom Metazoa; phylum Chordata; class Amphibia; order Anura; family Dendrobatidae; genus Phyllobates; species Phyllobates terribilis. Next base: position 6,302,012 of record NW_027362838.1, on the reverse strand, counting down.
TTCACTTTTTTGTGAAAATATCCACTAAATGAGGGAATAATATGTGAGAGGGTACCCCAGGAGAGTTCCAAATGTGTGTGGGTAGAATATATATCCCACGGGGGTAAAATTGAAAAAAGTTTAAAAAAAATTTTTTTTAGACTTAGTAATTTTTCCGGCGTTTATCAGACTTTCAGATAGGGGAGATGTCAGTGAGCGTTCCGATTTCATTTCCAGAGCGATTCGCCCGATGAGTCCTTCATATTTAGTCGTTTTCAGCCAAATTTTCTGAATTTTTGAAAATTTCATTTTTTGGTGAAAATATCCACTAAATGAGGGAATAATATGTGTGAGGGTAGCCCAGGAGAGTTCCAAATGTGTTTGGGTAGAATATATATCCCACGGGGGTAAAATTGAAAAAAGTTTAAAAAAAAATTTTTTTAGACTTAGTCATTTTTCCGGCGTTTATCAGACTTTCAGATAGGGGAAATGTCAGTGAGCAATCCAATTTCAGTTCCAGAGCGATTCGCCCGATGAGTCCTTCATATTTAGTCGTTTTCAGCCAATTTTCTGAATTTTTGAAAATTTCACTTTTTTGTGAAAATATCCACTAAATGAGGGAATAATATGTGTGAGGGTACCCCAGGAGAGTTCCAAAATGAGTGTGGGTAGAATATATATCCCACGGGGATAAAATTGAAAAAAGTTTAAAAAAATTTTTTTAGACTTAGTCATTTTTCCGGCGTTTATCAGACTTTCAGATAGGGGAAATGTCAGTGAGCGTTCCAATTGCAGTTCCAGAGCGATTCATCCGATGAGTCCATCATATTTAGTCGTTTTCAGCCAATTTTCAGAATTTTTTAAAATTTCACTTTTTTGTGAAAATATCCACTAAATGAGGGAATAATATGTGTGAGGGAACCCCAGGAGAGTTCCAAATGTGTGTGGGTAGAATATATATCCCACGGGGATAAAATTGAAAAAAGTTTAAAAAAATTTTTTTAGACTTAGTCATTTTTCCGGCGTTTATCAGACTTTCAGATAGGGGAAATGTCAGTGAGCGTTCCAATTTCAGTTGTAGAGCGATTCGCCCGATGAGTCGTTTTCAGCCAATTTTCTGAATTTTTGAAAATTTCACTTTTTTGTGAAAATATCCACTAAATGAGGGAATAATATGTGTGAGGGTACCCCAGGAGAGTTCCAAATGTGTGTGGGTAGAATATATATCCCACGGGGGTAAAATTGAAAAAAGTTTTAAAAATTTTTTTTAGATTTAGCCATTTTTCCGGCTTTTATCAGACTTTCAGATAGGGGAAATGTCAGTGAGCGTTCCAATTTCAGTTCCAGAGCGATTCGCCCGATGAGTCCTTCATATTTAGTCGTTTTCAGCCAATTTTCTGAATTTTTGAAAATTTCACTTTTTTGTGAAAATATCCACTAAATGAGGGAATAATATGTGTGAGGGTACCCCAGGAGAGTTCCAAATGTGTGTGGGTAGAATATATATCCCACGGGGGTAAAATTGAAAAAAGGTGAAAAAAAATTTTTTTTGGACTTAGTCATTTTTTCAGCGTTTATCAGACTTTCAGATAGGGGAAATGTCAGTGAGCGTTCCAATTTCAGTTCCAGAGCGATTCGCCCGATGAGTCCTTCATATTTAGTCGTTTTCAGACAATTTTCTGAATTTTTGAAAATTTCACTTTTTTGTGAAAATATCCACTAAATGAGAGAATAATATGTGTGAGGGTACCCCAGGAGAGTTCCAAATGTGTGTGGGTAGAATATATATCCCACGGGGGTAAAATTGAAAAAAGTTTAAAAAAAATTTTTTTTAGACTTAGTCATTTTTCCGGCGTTTATCAGACTTTCAGATAGGGGAAATGTCAGTGAGCATTCCGATTTCAGTTCCAGAGCGATTCGCCCGATGAGTCCTTCATATTTAGTCGTTTTCAGCCAATTTTCAGAATTTTTGAAAATTTCACTTTTTTGTGAAAATATCCACTAAATGAGGGAATAATATGTGTGAGGGAACCCCAGGAGAGTTCCAAATGTGTGTGGGTAGAATATATATCCCACAGGGGTAAAATTGAAAAAAGTTTAAAAATTTTTTTTTTAGATTTAGCCATTTTTCCGGCTTTTATCAGACTTTCAGATAGGGGAAATGTCAGTGAGCGTTCCAATTTCAGTTCCAGAGCGATTCGCCCGATGAGTCGTTTTCAGCCAATTTTCAGAATTTTTGAAAATTTCACTTTTTTGTGAAAATATCCACTAAATGAGGGAATAATATGTGTGAGGGTACCCCAGGAGAGTTCCAAATGTGTGTGGGTAGAATATATATCCCACGGGGGTAAAATTGAAAAAAGTTTAAAAAAAAATTTTTTTAGACTTAGTCATTTTTCCGGCGTTTATCAGACTTTCAGATAGGGGAAATGTCAGTGAGCAATCCAATTTCAGTTCCAGAGCGATTCGCCCGATGAGTCCTTCATATTTAGTCGTTTTCAGCCAATTTTCTGAATTTTTGAAAATTTCACTTTTTTGTGAAAATATCCACTAAATGAGGGAATAATATGTGTGAGGGTACCCCAGGAGAGTTCCAAATGTGTGTGGGTAGAATATATATCCCACGGGGGTAAAATTGCAAAAAGGTGAAAAAAATTTTTTTTGGACTTAGTCATTTTTCCGGCGTTTATCAGTCTTTCAGATAGGGGAAATGTCAGTGAGCATTCCGATTTCAGTTTCAGAGCGATTCGCCCGATGAGTCCTTCATGTTTAGTCGTTTTCAGCCAATTTTCAGAATTTTTGAAAATTTCACTTTTTTGTGAAAATATCCACTAAATGAGGGAATAATATGTGTGAGGGTACCCCAGGAGCTTTCCAAATGTGTGTGGGAAGAATATATATCCCACGGGGGTAAAATTGAAAAAAGGTGAAAAAAAATTTATTTTGGACTTAGTCATTTTTTCAGCGTTTATCTGACTTTCAGATAGGGGAAATGTCAGTGAGCGTTCCAATTTCAGTTCCAGAGCGATTCGCCCGATGAGTCCTTCATATTTAGACGTTTTCAGCCAATTTTCTGAATTTTTGAAAATTTCACTTTTTTGTGAAAATATCCACTAAATGAGGGAATAATATGTGTGAGGGTACCCCAGGAGAGTTCCAAATGTGTGTGGGTAGAATATATATCCCACGGGGGTAAAATTGAAAAAAGTTTAAAAAAAATTTTTTTTAGACTTAGTAATTTTTCCGGCGTTTATCAGACTTTCAGATAGGGGAGATGTCAGTGAGCGTTCCGATTTCATTTCCAGAGCGATTCGCCCGATGAGTCCTTCATATTTAGTCGTTTTCAGCCAAATTTTCTGAATTTTTGAAAATTTCATTTTTTGGTGAAAATATCCACTAAATGAGGGAATAATATGTGTGAGGGTAGCCCAGGAGAGTTCCAAATGTGTTTGGGTAGAATATATATCCCACGGGGGTAAAATTGAAAAAAGTTTAAAAAAAAATTTTTTTAGACTTAGTCATTTTTCCGGCGTTTATCAGACTTTCAGATAGGGGAAATGTCAGTGAGCAATCCAATTTCAGTTCCAGAACGATTCGCCCGATGAGTCCTTCATATTTAGTCGTTTTCAGCCAATTTTCTGAATTTTTGAAAATTTCACTTTTTTGTGAAAATATCCACTAAATGAGGGAATAATATGTGTGAGGGTACCCCAGGAGAGTTCCAAAATGTGTGTGGGTAGAATATATATCCCACGGGGATAAAATTGAAAAAAGTTTAAAAAAATTTTTTTAGACTTAGTCATTTTTCCGGCGTTTATCAGACTTTCAGATAGGGGAAATGTCAGTGAGCGTTCCAATTGCAGTTCCAGAGCGATTCATCCGATGAGTCCATCATATTTAGTCGTTTTCAGCCAATTTTCAGAATTTTTTAAAATTTCACTTTTTTGTGAAAATATCCACTAAATGAGGGAATAATATGTGTGAGGGAACCCCAGGAGAGTTCCAAATGTGTGTGGGTAGAATATATATCCCACGGGGATAAAATTGAAAAAAGTTTAAAAAAATTTTTTTATACTTAGTCATTTTTCCGGCGTTTATCAGACTTTCAGATAGGGGAAATGTCAGTGAGCGTTCCAATTTCAGTTGTAGAGCGATTCGCCCGATGAGTCGTTTTCAGCCAATTTTCTGAATTTTTGAAAATTTCACTTTTTTGTGAAAATATCCACTAAATGAGGGAATAATATGTGTGAGGGTACCCCAGGAGAGTTCCAAATGTGTGTGGGTAGAATATATATCCCACGGGGGTAAAATTGAAAAAAGTTTTAAAAATTTTTTTTAGATTTAGCCATTTTTCCGGCTTTTATCAGACTTTCAGATAGGGGAAATGTCAGTGAGCGTTCCAATTTCAGTTCCAGAGCGATTCGCCCGATGAGTCCTTCATATTTAGTCGTTTTCAGCCAATTTTCTGAATTTTTGAAAATGTCACTTTTTTGTGAAAATATCCACTAAATGAGGGAATAATATGTGTGAGGGTACCCCAGGAGAGTTCCAAATGTGTGTGGGTAGAATATATATCCCACGGGGGTAAAATTGAAAAAAGTTTTAAAAAAATTTTTTTTAGACTTAGTCATTTTTCCGGCGTTTATCAGACTTTCAGATAGGGGAAATGTCAGTGAGCAATCCAATTTCACTTCCAGAGCGATTCGCCCGATGAGTCCTTCATATTTAGTCGTTTTCAGCCAATTTTCTGAATTTTTGAAAATTTCACTTTTTTGTGAAAATATCCACTAAATGAGGGAATAATATGTGTGAGGGTACCCCAGGAGAGTTCCAAATGTGTGTCGGTAGAATATATATCCCACAGGGCTAAAATTGAAAAAAGTTGAAAAAAAATTTTTTTGGACTTAGTCATTTTTCCGGTGTTTATCAGACTTTCAGATAGGGGAAATGTCAGTGAGCGTTCCGATTTCAGTTTCAGAGCGATTCGCCCGATGAGTCCTTCATGTTTAGTCGTTTTCAGCCAATTTTCAGAATTTTTGAAAATTTCACTTTTTTGTGAAAATATCCATTAAATGAGGGAATAATATGTGTGAGGGTACCCCAGGAGAGTTCCAAATGTGTGTGGGAAGAATATATATCCCACGGGGGTAAAATTGAAAAAAGGTGAAAAAAAAATTATTTTGGACTTAGTCATTTTTTCAGCGTTTATCAGACTTTCAGATAGGGGAAATGTCAGTGAGTGTTCCAATTTCAGTTCCAGAGCGATTCGCCCGATGAGTCCTTCATATTTAGTCGTTTTCAGCCAATTTTCTGAATTTTTGAAAATTTCACTTTTTTGTGAAAATATCCACTGAATGAGGGAATAATATGTGAGAGGGTACCCCAGGAGAGTTCCAAATGTGTGTGGGTAGAATATATATCCCACGGGGGTAAAATTGAAAAAAGTTGAAAAAAATTTTTTTTTAGACTTAGTCATTTTTCCGGCGTTTATCAGACTTTCAGATAGGGGAAATGTCAGTGAGCATTCCGATTTCAGTTCCAGAGCGATTCGCCCGATGAGTCCTTCATATTTAGTCGTTTTCAGCCAATTTTCTGAATTTTTGAAAAATTCACTTTTTTGTGAAAATATCCACTAAATGAGGGAATAATATGTGTGAGGGTACCCCAGGAGAGTTCCAAATGTGTGTAGGTAGAATATATATCCCACGGGGATAAAATTGAAAACAGTTTAAAAAATTTTTTTTAGACTTAGTCATTTTTCCGGCGTTTATCAGACTTTCAGATAGGGGAAATGTTAGTGAGCGTTCCAATTTCAGTTGTAGAGCGATTCGCCCGATGAGTCGTTTTCAGCCAATTTTTTGAATTTTTGAAAATTTCACTTTTTTGTGAAAATATCCACTAAATGAGGGAATAATATGTGTGAGGGTACCCCAGGAGAGTTCCAAATGTGTGTGGGTAGAATATATATCCCACGGGGGTAAAATTGAAAAAAGTTTAAAAAAATTTTTTTTAGATTTAGCCATTTTTCCGGCTTTTATCAGACTTTCAGATAGGGGAAATGTCAGTGAGCATTCCAATTTCAGTTCCAGAGCGATTCGCCCGATGAGTCCTTCATATTTAGTCGTTTTCAGCCAATTTTCTGAATTTTTGAAAATGTCACTTTTTTGTGAAAATATCCACTAAATGAGGGAATAATATGTGTGAGGGTACCCCAGGAGAGTTCCAAATGTGTGTGGGTAGAATATATATCCCACGGGGGTAAAATTGAAAAAAGTTAAAAAAAAATTTTTTTTAGACTTAGTCATTTTTCCGGCGTTTATCAGACTTTCAGATAGGGGAAATGTCAGTGAGCAATCCAATTTCAGTTCCAGAGCGATTCGCCCGATGAGTCCTTCATATTTAGTCGTTTTCAGCCAATTTTCTGAATTTTTGAAAATTTCACTTTTTTGTGAAAATATCCACTAAATGAGGGAATAATATGTGTGAGGGTACCCCAGGAGAGTTCCAAATGTGTGTGGGTAGAATATATATCCCACAGGGCTAAAATTGAAAAAAGTTGAAAAAAATTTTTTTTAGACTTAGTCATTTTTCCGGTGTTTATCAGACTTTCAGATAGGGGAAATGTCAGTGAGTGTTCCAATTTCAGTTCCAGAGCGATTCGCCCGATGAGTCCTTCATATTTAGTCGTTTTCAGCCAATTTTCTGAATTTTTGAAAATTTCACTTTTTTGTGAAAATATCCACTAAATGAGGGAATAATATGTGTGAGGGTACCCCAGGAGAGTTCCAAATGTGTGTGGGTAGAATATATATCCCACAGGGGTAAAATTGAAAACAGTTTAAAAAATTTTTTTTAGACTTAGTCATTTTTCCGGCGTTTATCAGACTTTCAGATAGGGGAAATGTTAGTGAGCGTTCCAATTTCAGTTGTAGAGCGATTCGCCCGATGAGTCGTTTTCAGCCAATTTTCTGAATTTTTGAAAATTTCACTTTTTTGTGAAAATATCCACTAAATGAGGGAATAATATGTGTGAGGGTACCCCAGGAGAGTTCCAAATGTGTGTGGGTAGAATATATATCCCACAGGGGTAAAATTGAAAAAAGTTTAAAAAAATTTTTTTTAGATTTAGCCATTTTTCCGGCTTTTATCAGACTTTCAGATAGGGGAAATGTCAGTGAGCGTTCCGATTTCAGTTTCAGAGCGATTCGCCCGATGAGTCCTTCATGTTTAGTCGTTTTCAGCCAATTTTCAGAATTTTTGAAAATTTCACTTTTTTGTGAAAATATCCACTAAATGAGGGAATAATATGTGTGAGGGTACCCCAGGAGAGTTCCAAATGTGTGTGGGAAGAATATATATCCCACGGGGGTAAAATTTAAAAAAGGTGAAAAAAAAATTATTTTGGACTTAGTCATTTTTTCAGCGTTTATCAGACTTTCAGATAGGGGAAATGTCAGTGAGTGTTCCAATTTCAGTTCCAGAGCGATTCTCCCGATGAGTCCTTCATATTTAGTCGTTTTCAGCCAATTTTCTGAATTTTTGAAAATTTCACTTTTTTGTGAAAATATCCACTAAATGAGGGAATAATATGTGAGAGGGTACCCCAGGAGAGTTCCAAATGTGTGTGGGTAGAATATATATCCCACGGGGGTAAAATTGAAAAAAGTTGAAAAAAAATTTTTTTTAGACTTAGTCATTTTTCCGGCGTTTATCAGACTTTCAGATAGGGGAAATGTCAGTGAGCATTCCGATTTCAGTTCCAGAGCGATTCGCCCGATGAGTCCTTCATATTTAGTCGTTTTCAGCCAATTTTCTGAATTTTTGAAAAATTCACTTTTTTGTGAAAATATCCACTAAATGAGGGAATAATATGTGTGAGGGTACCCCAGGAGAGTTCCAAATGTGTGTGGGTAGAATATATATCCCACGGGGATAAAATTGAAAAAAGTTTAAAAAAATTTTTTTAGACTTAGTCATTTTTCCGGCGTTTATCAGACTTTCAGATAGGGGAAATGTCAGTGAGCGTTCCGATTTCAGTTTCAGAGCGATTCGCCCGATGAGTCCTTCATGTTTAGTCGTTTTCAGCCAATTTTCAGAATTTTTGAAAATTTCACTTTTTTGTGAAAATATCCACTAAATGAGGGAATAATATGTGTGAGGGTACCCCAGGAGAGTTCCAAATGTGTGTGGGAAGAATATATATCCCACGGGGGTAAAATTGAAAAAAGGTGAAAAAAAAATTATTTTGGACTTAGTCATTTTTTCAGCGTTTATCAGACTTTCAGATAGGGGAAATGTTAGTGAGCGTTCCAATTTCAGTTGTAGAGCGATTCGCCCGATGAGTCGTTTTCAGCCAATTTTCTGAATTTTTGAAAATTTCACTTTTTTGTGAAAATATCCACTAAATGAGGGAATAATATGTGTGAGGGTACCCCAGGAGAGTTCCAAATGTGTGTGGGTAGAATATATATCCCACGGGGGTAAAATTGAAAAAAGTTTTAAAAAAATTTTTTTAGATTTAGCCATTTTTCCGGCTTTTATCAGACTTTCAGATAGGGGAAATGTCAGTGAGCGTTCCGATTTCAGTTTCAGAGCGATTCGCCCGATGAGTCCTTCATGTTTAGTCGTTTTCAGGAAATTTTCAGAATTTTTGAAAATTTCACTTTTTTGTGAAAATATCCACTAAATGAGGGAATAATATGTGTGAGGGTACCCCAGGAGAGTTCCAAATGTGTGTGGGAAGAATATATATCCCACGGGGGTAAAATTTAAAAAAGGTGAAAAAAAAATTATTTTGGACTTAGTCATTTTTTCAGCGTTTATCAGACTTTCAGATAGGGGAAATGTCAGTGAGTGTTCCAATTTCAGTTCCAGAGCGATTCGCCCGATGAGTCCTTCATATTTAGTCGTTTTCAGCCAATTTTCTGAATTTTTGAAAATTTCACTTTTTTGTGAAAATATCCACTAAATGAGCGAATAATATGTGAGAGGGTACCCCAGGAGAGTTCCAAATGTGTGTGGGTAGAATATATATCCCACGGGGGTAAAATTGAAAAAAGTTGAAAAAAAATTTTTTTTAGACTTAGTCATTTTTCCGGCGTTTATCAGACTTTCAGATAGGGGAAATGTCAGTGAGCATTCCGATTTCAGTTCCAGAGCGATTCGCCCGATGAGTCCTTCATATTTAGTCGTTTTCAGCCAATTTTCTGAATTTTTGAAAAATTCACTTTTTTGTGAAAATATCCACTAAATGAGGGAATAATATGTGTGAGGGTACCCCAGGAGAGTTCCAAATGTGTGTGGGTAGAATATATATCCCACGGGGATAAAATTGAAAACAGTTTAAAAAATTTTTTTTAGACTTAGTCATTTTTCCGGCGTTTATCAGACTTTCAGATAGGGGAAATGTTAGTGAGCGTTCCAATTTCAGTTGTAGAGCGATTCGCCCGATGAGTCGTTTTCAGCCAATTTTCTGAATTTTTGAAAATTTCACTTTTTTGTGAAAATATCCACTAAATGAGGGAATAATATGTGTGAGGGTACCCCAGGAGAGTTCCAAATGTGTGTGGGTAGAATATATATCCCACGGGGGTAAAATTGAAAAAAGTATTAAAAAAATTTTTTTAGATTTAGCCATTTTTCCGGCTTTTATCAGACTTTCAGATAGGGGAAATGTCAGTGAGCGTTCCAATTTCAGTTCCAGAGCGATTCGCCCGATGAGTCCTTCATATTTAGTCGTTTTCAGCCAATTTTCTGAATTTTTGAAAATGTCACTTTTTTGTGAAAATATCCACTAAATGAGGGAATAATATGTGTGAGGGTACCCCAGGAGAGTTCCAAATGTGTGTGGGTAGAATATATATCCCACGGGGATAAAATTGAAAAAAGTTTAAAAAAATTTTTTTAGACTTAGTCATTTTTCCGGCGTTTATCAGACTTTCAGATAGGGGAAATGTCAGTGAGCGTTCCGATTTCAGTTTCATAGCGATTCGCCCGATGAGTCCTTCATGTTTAGTCGTTTTCAGCCAATTTTCAGAATTTTTGAAAATTTCACTTTTTTGTGAAAATATCCACTAAATGAGGGAATAATATGTGTGAGGGTACCCCAGGAGAGTTCCAAATGTGTGTGGGAAGAATATATATCCCACGGGGGTAAAATTGAAAAAAGGTGAAAAAAAAATTATTTTGGACTTAGTCATTTTTTCAGCGTTTATCAGACTTTCAGATAGGGGAAATGTCAGTGAGTGTTCCAATTTCAGTTCCAGAGCGATTCGCCCGATGAGTCCTTCATATTTAGTCGTTTTCAGCCAATTTTCTGAATTTTTGAAAATTTCACTTTTTTGTGAAAATATCCACTAAATGAGGGAATAATATGTGAGAGGGTACCCCAGGAGAGTTCCAAATGTGTGTGGGTAGAATATATATCCCACGGGGGTAAAATTGAAAAAAGTTGAAAAAAAATTTTTTTTAGACTTAGTCATTTTTCCGGCGTTTATCAGACTTTCAGATAGGGGAAATGTCAGTGAGCATTCCGATTTCAGTTCCAGAGCGATTCGCCCGATGAGTCCTTCATATTTAGTCGTCTTCAGCCAATTTTCTGAATTTTTGAAAAATTCACTTTTTTGTGAAAATATCCACTAAATGAGGGAATAATATGTGTGAGGGTACCCCAGGAGAGTTCCAAATGTGTGTGGGTAGAATATATATCCCACAGGGATAAAATTGAAAACAGTTTAAAAAATTTTTTTTAGACTTAGTCATTTTTCCGGCGTTTATCAGACTTTCAGATAGGGGAAATGTTAGTGAGCGTTCCAATTTCAGTTGTAGAGCGATTCGCCCGATGAGTCGTTTTCAGCCAATTTTCTGAATTTTTGAAAATTTCACTTTTTTGTGAAAATATCCACTAAATGAGGGAATAATATGTGTGAGGGTACCCCAGGAGAGTTCCAAATGTGTGTGGGTAGAATATATATCCCACGGGGGTAAAATTGAAAAAAGTTTAAAAAAAATTTTTTTAGATTTAGCCATTTTTCCGGCTTTTATCAGACTTTCAGATAGGGGAAATGTCAGTGAGCGTTCCGATTTCAGTTTCAGAGCGATTCGCCCGATGAGTCCTTCATGTTTAGTCGTTTTCAGCCAATTTTCAGAATTTTTGAAAATTTCACTTTTTTGTGAAAATATCCACTAAATGAGGGAATAATATGTGTGAGGGTACCCCAGGAGAGTTCCAAATGTGTGTGGGAAGAATATATATCCCACGGGGGTAAAATTGGAAAAAGGTGAAAAAAAAATTATTTTGGACTTAAGTCATTTTTTCAGCGTTTATCAGACTTTCAGATAGGGGAAATGTCAGTGAGTGTTCCAATTTCAGTTCCAGAGCGATTCGCCCGATGAGTCCTTCATATTTAGTCGTTTTCAGCCAATTTTCAGAATTTTTGAAAATTTCACTTTTTTGTGAAAATATCCACTAAATGAGGGAATAATATGTGAGAGGGTACCCCAGGAGAGTTCCAAATGTGTGTGGGTAGAATATATATCCCACGGGGGTAAAATTGAAAAAAGTTGAAAAAAAATTTTTTTTAGACTTAGTCATTTTTCCGGCGTTTATCAGACTTTCAGATAGGGGAAATGTCAGTGAGCATTCCGATTTCAGTTCCAGAGCGATTCGCCCGATGAGTCCTTCATATTTAGTCGTTTTCAGCCAATTTTCTGAATTTTTGAAAAATTCACTTTTTTGTGAAAATATCCACTAAATGAGGGAATAATATGTGTGAGGGTACCCCAGGAGAGTTCCAAATGTGTGTGGGTAGAATATATATCCCACGGGGATAAAATTGAAAACAGTTTAAAAATTTTTTTTTAGACTTAGTCATTTTTCCGGCGTTTATCAGACTTTCAGATAGGGGAAATGTTAGTGAGCGTTCCAATTTCAGTTGTAGAGCGATTCGCCCGATGAGTCGTTTTCAGCCAATTTTCTGAATTTTTGAAAATTTCACTTTTTTGTGAAAATATCCATTAAATGAGGGAATAATATGTGTGAGGGTACCCCAGGAGAGTTCCAAATGTGTGTGGGTAGAATATATATCCCACGGGGGTAAAATTGAAAAAAGTTTAAAAAAAATTTTTTTAGATTTAGCCATTTTTCCGGCTTTTATCAGACTTTCAGATAGGGGAAATGTCAGTGAGCGTTCCAATTTCAGTTCCAGAGCGATTCGCCCGATGAGTCCTTCATATTTAGTCGTTTTCAGCCAATTTTCTGAATTTTTGAAAATGTCACTTTTTGTGAAAATATCCACTAAATGAGGGAATAATATGTGTGAGGGTACCCCAGGAGAGTTCCAAATGTGTGTGGGTAGAATATATATCCCACGGGGATAAAATTGAAAAAAGTTTAAAAAAATTTTTTTAGACTTAGTCATTTTTCCGGCGTTTATCAGACTTTCAGATAGGGGAAATGTCAGTGAGCGTTCCAATTTCAGTTGCAGAGCGATTCGCCCGATGAGTCGTTTTCAGCCAATTTTCTGAATTTTTGAAAATTTCACTTTTTTGTGAAAATATCCACTAAATGAGGGAATAATATGTGTGAGGGTACCCCAGGAGAGTTCCAAATGTGTGTGGGAAGAATATATATCCCACGGGGGTAAAATTTAAAAAAGGTGAAAAAAAAATTATTTTGGACTTAGTCATTTTTTCAGCGTTTATCAGACTTTCAGATAGGGGAAATGTCAGTGAGTGTTCCAATTTCAGTTCCAGAGCGATTCGCCCGATGAGTCCTTCATATTTAGTCGTTTTCAGCCAATTTTCTGAATTTTTGAAAATTTCACTTTTTTGTGAAAATATCCACTAAATGAGGGAATAATATGTGTGAGGGTACCCCAGGAGAGTTCCAAATGTGTGTGGGTAGAATGTATATCCCACGGGGATAAAATTGAAAACAGTTTAAAAAATTTTTTTTAGACTTAGTCATTTTTCCGGCGTTTATCAGACTTTCAGATAGGGGAAATGTTAGTGAGCGTTCCAATTTCAGTTGTAGAGCGATTCGCCCGATGAGTCGTTTTCAGCCAATTTTCTGAATTTTTGAAAATTTCACTTTTTTGTGAAAATATCCACTAAATGAGGGAATAATATGTGTGAGGGTACCCCAGGAGAGTTCCAAATGTGTGTGGGTAGAATATATATCCCACGGGGATAAAATTGAAAAAAGTTTAAAAAAAATTTTTTTAGATTTAGCCATTTTTCCGGCTTTTATCAGACTTTCAGATAGGGGAAATGTCAGTGAGCGTTCCAATTTCAGTTCCAGAGCGATTCGCCCGATGAGTCCTTCATATTTAGTCGTTTTCAGCCAATTTTCTGAATTTTTGAAAATGTCACTTTTTTGTGAAAATATCCACTAAATGAGGGAATAATATGTGTGAGGGTACCCCAGGAGAGTTCCAAATGTGTGTGGGTAGAATATATATCCCACGGGGGTAAAATTGAAAAAAGTTTAAAAAAAATTTTTTTTAGACTTAGTCATTTTTCCGGCGTTTATCAGACTTTCAGATAGGGGAAATGTCATTGAGCAATCCAATTTTAGTTCCAGAGCGATTCGCCCGATGAGTCCTTCATATTTAGTCGTTTTCAGCCAATTTTCTGAATTTTTGAAAATTTCACTTTTTTGTGAAAATATCCACTAAATGAGGGAATAATATGTGTGAGGGTACCCCAGGAGAGTTCCAAATGTGTGTGGGTAGAATATATATCCCACGGGGGTAAAATTGAAAAAAGTTTAAAAAAAATTTTTTTAGATTTAGCCATTTTTCCGGCTTTTATCAGACTTTCAGATAGGGGAAATGTCAGTGAGCGTTCCAATTTCAGTTCCAGAGCGATTCGCCCGATGAGTCCTTCATATTTAGTCGTTTTCAGCCAATTTTCTGAATTTTTGAAAATGTCACTTTTTTGTGAAAATATCCACTAAATGAGGGAATAATATGTGTGAGGGTACCCCAGGAGAGTTCCAAATGTGTGTGGGTAGAATATATATCCCACGGGGGTAAAATTGAAAAAAGTTTAAAAAAAATTTTTTTTAGACTTAGTCATTTTTCCGGCGTTTATCAGACTTTCAGATAGGGGAAATGTCAGTGAGCAATCCAATTTCAGTTGTAGAGCGATTCGCCCGATGAGTCGTTTTCAGCCAATTTTCAGAATTTTTGAAAATTTCACTTTTTTGTGAAAATATCCACTAAATGAGGGAATAATATGTGTGAGGGTACCCCAGGAGAGTTCCAAATGTGTGTGGGTAGAATATATATCCCACGGGGGTAAAATTGAAAAAAGTTTAAAAAATTTTTTTTTAGATTTAGCCATTTTTCCGGCTTTTATCAGACTTTCAGATAGGGGAAATGTCAGTGAGCGTTCCAATTTCAGTTCCAGAGCGATTCGCCCGATGAGTCCTTCATATTTATTCGTTTTCAGCCAATTTTCTGAATTTTTGAAAATTTCACTTTTTTGTGAAAATATCCACTAAATGAGGGAATAATATGTGTGAGGGTACCCCAGGAGAGTTCCAAATGTGTGTGGGTAGAATATATATCCCACAGGGCTAAAATTGAAAAAAGTTGAAAAAAAATTTTTTGGGACTTAGTCATTTTTCCGGTGTTTATCAGACTTTCAGATAGGGGAAATGTCAGTGAGCGTTCCAATTTCAGTTCCAGAGCGATTCGCCCGATGAGTCCTTCATATTTAGTCGTTTTCAGCCAATTTTCTGAATTTTTGAAAATTTCACTTTTTTGTGAAAATATCCACTACATGAGGGAATAATATGTGTGAGGGTACCCCAGGATAGTTCCAAATGTGTGTGGGTAGAATATATATCCCACAGGGATAAAATTGAAAAAAGTTTAAAAAAAATTTTTTAGACTTAGTCATTTTTCCGGCGTTTATCAGACTTTCAGATAGGGGAAATGTCAGTGAGCGTTCCAATTTCAGTTGCAGAGCGATTCGCTCGATGAGTCGTTTTCAGCCAATTTTCTGAATTTTTGAAAATTTCACTTTTTTGTGAAAATATCCACTAAATGAGGGAATAATATGTGTGAGGGTACCCCAGGAGAGTTCCAAATGTGTGTGGGTAGAATATATATCCCACGGGGGTAAAATTGAAAAAAGTTTAAAAAAATTTTTTTTAGATTTAGCCATTTTTCCGGCTTTTATCAGACTTTCAGATAGGGGAAATGTCAGTGAGCGTTCCAATTTCAGTTCCAGAGCGATTCGCCCGATGAGTCCTTCATATTTAGTCGTTTTCAGCCAATTTTCTGAATTTTTGAAAATGTCACTT
Source organism: Phyllobates terribilis (assembly GCF_046119375.1). Taxonomy (NCBI): domain Eukaryota; kingdom Metazoa; phylum Chordata; class Amphibia; order Anura; family Dendrobatidae; genus Phyllobates; species Phyllobates terribilis. Next base: position 6,286,720 of record NW_027362838.1, on the reverse strand, counting down.
TTTTGTGAAAATATCCACTAAATGAGGGAATAATATGTGTGAGGGTACCCCAGGAGAGTTCCAAATGTGTGTGGGTAGAATATATATCCCACGGGGGTAAAATTGAAAAAAGTTTAAAAAAAATTTTTTTTAGACTTAGTCATTTTTCCGGCGTTTATCAGACTTTCAGATAGGGGAAATGTCAGTGAGCAATCCAATTTCAGTTCCAGAGCAATTCGCCCGATGAGTCCTTCATATTTAGTCGTTTTCAGCCAATTTTCTGAATTTTTGAAAATTTCACTTTTTTGTGAAAATATCCACTAAATGAGGGAATAATATGTGTGAGGGTACCCCAGGATAGTTCCAAATGTGTGTGGGTAGAATATATATCCCACGGGGATAAAATTGAAAAAAGTTTAAAAACATTTTTTTAGACTTAGTCATTTTTCCGGCATTTATCAGACTTTCAGATAGGGGAAATGTCAGTGAGCGTTCCAATTTCAGTTGTAGAGCGATTCGCCCGATGAGTCGTTTTCAGCCAATTTTCTGAATTTTTGAAAATTTCACTTTTTTGTGAAAATATCCACTAAATGAGGGAATAATATGTGTGAGGGTACCCCAGGAGAGTTCCAAATGTGTGTGGGTAGAATATATATCCCACGGGGGTAAAATTGAAAAAAGTTTAAAAAAATTTTTTTTAGATTTAGCCATTTTTCCGGCTTTTATCAGACTTTCAGATAGGGGAAATGTCAGTGAGCGTTCCAATTTCAGTTCCAGAGCGATTCGCCCGATGAGTCCTTCATATTTAGTCGTTTTCAGCCAATTTTCTGAATTTTTGAAAATGTCACTTTTTTGTGAAAATATCCACTAAATGAGGGAATAATATGTGTGAGGGTACCCCAGGAGAGTTCCAAATGTGTGTGGGTAGAATATATATCCCACAGGGCTAAAATTGAAAAAAGTTGAAAAAAAATTTTTTTGGACTTAGTCATTTTTCCGGTGTTTATCAGACTTTCAGATAGGGGAAATGTCAGTGAGCGTTCCAATTTCAGTTCCAGAGCGATTCGCCCGATGAGTCCTTCATATTTAGTCGTTTTCAGCCAATTTTCTGAATTTTTGAAAATTTCACTTTTTTGTGAAAATATCCACTACATGAGGGAATAATATGTGTGAGGGTACCCCAGGATAGTTCCAAATGTGTGTGGGTAGAATATATATCCCACAGGGATAAAATTGAAAAAAGTTTAAAAAAAATTTTTTAGACTTAGTCATTTTTCCGGCGTTTATCAGACTTTCAGATAGGGGAAATGTCAGTGAGCGTTCCAATTTCAGTTGCAGAGCGATTCGCCCGATGAGTAGTGTTGAGCATTCCGATACTGAAATATCGGGTATCGGCCGATATTCACTGTATCGGAATTCCGATACTTAATTCCGATACTTTTATAATATCGAATACCGGAATCGGAAGTTCCCATAATGCCTGCGCTCTGCAGTGTCTGTGAAGGATGACAAGCTGGATGGCAGTTCTCAGCTGAGATCCAGCCTGTCATCAGAATGCCATCCCAGCGTGGGAGAATTCTCCTGATTGTTTAAAAGCCGGCGCGCGGTAAAAAGCCGCCGGCTTTTAAACAATCACACAGCCCCATACTGCTTCCCCGCAGCCTCCCACCCCGATCCTCCGCTCCCCTCGCCACCTCCCATCCCGATCGTAAGTTAGGACCGGGCGGGGAGCGCATCACCAAGGAGCGAAGGACCCGGGCGGGGAAGCCGGCAGTGAAAAGACTTCACCGCCGGCTTTCCCGTTCTGTGCTGCGCTTTCCCGCCGGTTATTTCAAATGAACAGCTGAGGTATCAGGTGATGCCGATCAGCTGTTCATCTGAAGTCGCCGCGGTGCCCTCAGAGGGTTCATGTGAGTTCATGCTTGACTGCATGAACTCACATGAACTTTCCCACGGCCGCACAGGTCAGCCTCACCTCCCAGACCATCAGACCGGTCATGATTAGTGTGTGCGGGGTGTGTGTGTGTGCGGGGTGTCTGTGTGTGCGGGGTGTGTGTGTGTGTGCGGGGTGTCTGTGTGTGCGGGGTGTCTGTGTGTGCGGGGTGTCTGTGTGTGCGGGGTGTCTGTGCGATGTTTGTGCGTGCAGGCAGACATAGGCCGATGTGACACTATTACTCCCATCGGCCTATGTCTGTCCCCCGTCCACTCGTGCCAGCAGGATCAGCTCGATGGGAGCAGTAGTTCCCATCAGCCTGATCCTGCTATTTAAATTGCCCCATGGTCCCCAATAAATGTTAAATACATGTCATTGGTGGCCAGTGGTTGCCTACAATAAATGAGTTCATACATTACCTGTCCCCGCCGATCGCCACCTAAAATAAAGTAAAAAATAAAAAACTACACCTATACTCACCTAGACACCTAATTCCCCGAAGCCATCGATCTCCTGTAATAAAATATAAAATAATAAACCACAACCTTATCCTTACCCCTCCGTAGCAGTCCACGAGTGTCCCACGAAGATCTCCAGTTCAGAGCAGCCACATAGAATGTGACCGCTCTGAACCGCTGCCGCCGCTAGAATGACGGGGCCGTAAGGGTTCACCGGAGTTCAGGCAGCGCTGCTCCGGTTAGCTGCTTTACGGCCCTGCTGTATCGTGAGAAATTCCCACGGTACAGCACTGCCGTAAAGGAGGTCTCCGGAGCTGCGCTGCCTGAATGCACTCCGGTGACCTCAGTCAGGGGCTCACGCTGCCGGGAGCGGACGTGTTCCCGGCAGCGTGAGCTTACAGCAGCCATGCACAGCTGTCACCATCTCCAGATGTGACAGCTGTGCATGGGAGATCAGCGCAGGAACGTGGACAGGTAACTATTTTTTTTTAGTAAACTAAGAATTAAATAAAATGGTCTGTTTTATTTCAAATAAATTATTTTTTTCTGGGTGTAGTGTGTTTTTTCTTTTTAACACTTTGTAGGTTAGTAATGGGGGTGTCTTATAGACGGCCATCATTACTAACCTGGGCTTCATGGCAGCTGGCGCTGACATGAACCCCACCACTATTACCCCCTGCCACCGCACCAGGGCAGCGTGGAAGAGCGAGGCTAAGTGCCAGAATTGGCGCATCCTATGGATGCGCCATTTCTGGGGCGGCTGACGGCTGGTGTTTCTAGCCTGGGAGGGGGCCAATATTCATGGCACCCTTCCTGAGCTATTAATATCAGCCCCCAGCTGTCTGCCTAGCCTTTGCTAGCTATTAAAATAGGGGGGACCCCACATCATTTTTTTGGGGGGGGTCCCCCATTTTAATAGCTAGTAAAGGCTAGGTATTCAGCTGGGGGCTGATATTAGTAGTCTGGGAAGCTCCGTGGGTATTACCCCCTTCCCAGGCTTCAAACATCTGCCCCAGCCGTCTGCTTAACCTCCGCTAGAGACTAAAATTATGGGGGATCCCACGCCATTTTTTTTTTAAATAAATCCTTTATTTTAACACTAAATGACATTTGAGGAGTTAATAAAGATGCAGTCCCTAAATTATTATTTATTTTTTAATAAATTTTTCCCAAAACTTTTGACGTGGGCTTCGCCATATTTTTGTATGCCAGCCAGGTACAGCATCCAGCTTCTATGAACGCGCCATTTTCCGGGGCGGCCGCGGACTGCAATTTTCAGCGGGGGGGGGGGGCAGAAAGCTTGGGCCTCCCTGCGCTGCAGATTCCATCCCCCAGCTGCCTAGTTGTACCTGGCTGGACACAAATATAGTGTGAAGCCCCACGTCAATTTTTTTTAAATTATTTCAGGAAATTCATGAAATAATTAAAAAAAAATTATGTGGGGCTTCGCCCTATATTTGTGTCCAGCCAGGTACAGCAGGCAGGAACAGGCTGCCCCCAACCACCAGCTGCCTATTTGTACCTGGCCGGACACAACAATATAGGGAAGGCCTTTTTTTCTTAATTATTTCATGAATTTCATGAAATAATTAAAAAAAAAATACGTGGGGCTTCGCCCTATTTTTGTGTCCAGCCAGGTACAACTAGGCAGCTGGGGGCTGGAATCTGCAGCGCAGGGAGACCCAAGCTTTCTGGGCCCCACCCGCTGCAAATTGCAGTCCGCAGCCGCCCCGGAAAATGGCGCGTTCATAGAAGCGCCATCTTCTGGCGCTGTACCCAACTCATCCAGGGCCCTGGTGCGGTGGCTCACTGGGTAATAAAGGGGTTAAGGCCAGCTTGGCATTATCAGCTGGCCCTAAGCCCGAAATTCATGGGGTCACGCCAATATTAGACATGACCGCCATGAATTTCTAGTAAAGTATTTAAAAAAAACACAAACACCCAGAAAAAAGTCCTTTAATTGAAATAAAGACACAATTCTTTATTGTTCTAAATTAAACCATACTTACCATCACACCCATTCCAGCTGAAGCCAACGATCTCCTGCAATAAAAGAAAAATAATAAAGCAACCTCATCCTTACCTTTCCATGGTTCCCACGACAGCTCCAGCTCTGCTACATCGAGATGACAGGCTGGACCGCAGCAGAACGCTGCCATCCATCCTGTCATCCCGCGGACACTGAGAAGCGCAGGCATGCATGCGCTCCTCAGTGTCTCTCTGTGACGTCATCCAGATGAGCCGAGGTCATGTCCAATGAACTCAGCTCACCTCATGCACGTCACTGACAGCGTGGGAAAATTCTCCTGCACTCAGCGCTTCAGCGTGAGAATTCTCCCACGCTGTCAGTGACGTGCATGAGGTGCGCCGAGTTCATTGGACATGACCTCACCTCATGCACGTCACTGACAGCGTGGGAAAATTCTCACGCTGAAGCGCTGAGTGCAGGAGAATTCTCCCACGCTGTCAGTGACGTACATGAGGTGAGCCGAGTTCATTGTCGGCTCATCTGGATGCCGTCACAGCCAGACACTGAGTAGCGCAAGCATGCCTGCGCTTCTCAGTGTCTGCGGGATGACAGGCTCGATGGCAGCGTTCTGCTGCGGTCCAGCCTGTCATCTCGATGTAGCAGAGCTGAAGCTGTCGTGGGAGCCATGGAAAGGTAAGGATGAGGTTGCTTTATTATTTTTCTTTTATTGCAGGAGATCGTTGGCTTCAGCTGGAATGGGCGTGATGGTAAGTATGGTTTAATTTAGAACAATAAAGAATTGTGTGTTTATTTCAATTAAAGGACTTTTTTCTGGGTGTTTGTGTTTTTTTTAAATACTTTACTAGAAATTCATGGTGGTCATGTCTAATATTGGCGTGACCCCATGAATTTCGGGCTTAGGGCCAGCTGATAATGCCAAGCTGGCCTTAACCCCTTTATTACCCAGTGAGCCACCGCACCAGGGCCCTGGATGAGTTGGGTACAGCGCCAGAAGATGGCGCTTCTATGAACGCGCCATTTTCCGGGGCGGCTGCGGACTGCAATTTGCAGCGGGTGGGGCCCAGAAAGCTTGGGCCTCCCTGCGCTGCAGATTCCAGCCCCCAGCTGCCTTGTTGTACCTGGCTGGACACAAAAATAGGGCGAAGCTCCACGTTTTTTTTTTTAAATTCATGAAATTCATGGAATAATTAAGAAAAAAAGGGCTTCCCTATATTGTTGTGTCCGGCTAGGTACAAATAGGCAGCTGGTGGTTGGGGGCAGCCAGTTCCTGCCTGCTGTACCTGACTGGACACAAATATAGTGCGAAGCCCCACATCAATTTTTTTAAATTATTTCATGAATTTCCTGAAATGATTTAAAAAAAAATTGACGTGGGGCTTCGCACTATATTTGTGTCCAGCCAGGTACAGCAGGCAGGAACGGGCTGCCCCCAACCACCAGCTGCCTATTTGTACCTGGCCAGACACAACAATATAGGGAAGCCCTTTTTTTCTTAATTATTCCATGAATTTCATGAAATAATTAAAAAAAAAAAATACGTGAAGCTTCTCCCTATTTTTGTGTCCAGCCAGGTACAACTAGGCAGCTGGGGGATGGAATCTGCAGCGCAGGGAGGCCCAAGCTTTCTGCCCCCCCCCCCCCCCCGCTGAAAATTGCAGTCCGCAGCCACCCCGGAAAATGGCGCGTTCATAGAAGCTGGATGCTGTACCTGGCTCGCATACAAAAATATGGCGAAGCCCACGTCAAAAGTTTTGGGAAAAATTAATTAAAAAATAAATAATAATTTAGGGACTGCATCTTTATTAACTCCTCAAATGTCATTTAGTGTTAAAATAAAGGATTTATTTTAAAAAAAATTGACGTGGGGCTTCGCCCTATATTTGTGTCCAGCCAGGTACAGCAGGCAGGAACAGGCTGCCCCCAACCACCAGCTGCCTATTTGTACCTGGTTGGACACAACAATATAGGGAAGCCCTTTTTTAAAAAAATTATTTCATGAAATAATTAAAAAAAAATTGACGTGGGGCTTCGCACTATATTTGTGTCCAGCCAGGTACAGGAGGCAGGAATGGGCTGCCCCCAACCACCAGCTGCCTATTTGTACCTGGTTGGACACAACAATATAGGGAAGCCCTTTTTTTCTTAATTATTCCATGAATTTCATGAAATAATTAAAAAAAAAAATGCTTGGGGCTTCGCCCTATTTTTGTGTCCAGCCAGATACAACTAGGCAGCTGGGGGCTGGAATCCGCAGCGCAGGGAGACCCAAGCTTTCTGGGCCACCCCCGCTGCAAATTGCAGTCCGCAGCCGCCCCAGAAAATGGCGCGTTCATAGAAGCGCCATCTTCTGGCGCTGTACCCAACTCATCCAGGGCCCTGGTGCGGTGGCTCACTGGGTAATAAAGGGGTTAAGGCCAGCTTGGCATTATCAGCTGGCCCTAAGCCCGAAATTCATGGGGTCACGCCAATATTAGACATGACCACCATGAATTTCTAGTAAAGTATTTAAAAAAACACAAACACCCAGAAAAAAGTCCTTTAATTGAAATAAAGACACAATTCTTTATTGTTCTAAATTAAACCATACTTACCGTCACACCCATTCCAGCTGACGCCAACGATCTCCTGCAATAAAAGAAAAATAATAAAGCAACCTCATCCTTACCTTTCCATGGCTCCCACGACAGCTTCAGCTCTGCTACATCGAGATGACAGGCTGGACCGCAGCAGAACGCTGCCATCCATCCTGTCATCCCGCAGACACTGAGAAGCGCAGGCATACTTCCACTCCTCAGTGTCTCGCTGTGACGACATAAAGATGAGCCGAGGTCATGTCCAATGAACTCAGCTCACCTCATGCACGTCACTGACAGCGTGGGAAAATTCTCCTGCACTCAGCGCTTCAGCGTGAGAATTTTCCCACGCTGTCAGTGACGTGCATGAGGTGAGCTGAGTTCATTGGACATGAACTCGGCTCATCTGGATGACGTCACAGAGAGACACTGAGGAGCGCAAGCAAGACTGCGCTTCTCAGTGTCTGCGGGATGACAGGCTGGATGGCAGCGTTCTGCTGCGGTCCAGCCTGTCATCTCGATGTAGCAGAGCTGAAGCTGTCGTGGGAACCATGGAAAGGTAAGGATGAGGTTGCTTTATTATTTTACTTTTATTGCAGGAGATCGTTGGCTTCAGCTGGAATGGGTGTGATGGTAAGTATGGTTTAATTTAGAACAATAAAGAAGTGTGTCTTTATTTCAATTAAAGGACTTTATTCTGGGTGTTTGTGTTTTCTTTTAACTTTGACTATGGGGTTAGTAATGGGGGTGTCTTATAGACGCCTCTCCATTACTAACCTGGGCTTGATGTCAGCTGGCATTATAAGCTGACATCAACCCCAACCCTATTACCCCCTGCCACCGCACCAGGGCAGCGTGGAAGAGCGAGGCTAAGTGCCAGAATTGGCGCATCCTATGGATGCGCCATTTCTGGGGCGGCTGACGGCTGGTGTTTCTAGCCTGGGAGGGGGCCAATATTCATGGCACCCTTCCTGGGCTATTAATATCAGCCCCCAGCTGTCTGCCTAGCCTGTGCTAGCTATTAAATTAGGGGGGACCCCACGTTATTTTTTTGGGGGGGGTTCCCCCATTTTAATAGCTAGTAAAGGCTAGGTATTCAGCTGGGGGCTGATATTAGTAGCCCGGGAAGCTCCGTGGGTATTACCCCCTTCCCAGGCTTCAAACATTTGCCCCAGCTGTCTGCTTAACCTCCGCTAGAGCCTAAAATTAAGGGGAACCCCACGCCAATTTTTTTTTAAATAAATCCTTTATTTTAACACTAAATGACAAGTACAGTAAGCAACACTGTCACTGTACTTCATATATATGTGACTGACATGTTTCTATCTATCTAATCTATGTGTGAAGCTCTATTCTGTCTGTTATAAATTGTCGGGTACAGATGCTGAATTGCCGGCCGGCTTTTTTAAAGAGACGGTGCTCGAAAACACTAATATTTTTTTTAATAAATCCTTTACACTAAATGACAAGTACAGTAAGCAACACTGTCACTGTACTTCATATATATGTGACTGACATGTTTCTATTTATCTAATCTATGTGTGATCCTCTATTCTTTCTGTTATAAATTGTCGGGTACCGCTGCTGAATTGCCGGCCGGCTTTCTTAAAGAGACGGTGCATGAAAACACTATTATTTTTTTAAATAAATCCTTTACACTAAATGACAAGTACATTAAGCAACACTGTCACTGTACTTCATATATATGTGACTGACATGGTTCTATCTACCTAATCTATGTGTGAAGCTCTATTCTTTCTGTTGTAAATTGTCGGGTACCAGTGAATGCCGCTGATGAATTGCCGGCTTTTCATGTCATTCTACATTATTCTTAGTTGTTTTCCTTCATGTAGAATTAACCTACAAGGAAAGAAAGGGTTTATTTTCATTCCGATATTTGTGTCCCATAGACTTGCATTGGTTTCCGGTATCGGAATCGGCGATATCCGATACTTTTTGGGTATCGGCCCGATCCAATCCGATACGATATTTCCTGATATCGGAAGGTATCGCTCAACACTACCGATGAGTCGTTTTCAGCCAATTTTCTGAATTTTTGAAAATTTCACTTTTTTTCTGAAAATATCCACTAAATGAGGGAATAATATGTGTGAGGGTACCCCAGGAGAGTTCCAAATGTGTGTGGGTAGAATATATATCCCACGGGGGTAAAATTGAAAAAAGTTTAAAAAAATTTTTTTAGATTTAGCCATTTTTCCGGCTTTTATCTGACTTTCAGATAGGGGAAATGTCAGTGAGCGTTCCAATTTCAGTTCCAGAGCGATTCGCCCGATGAGTCCTTCATATTTAGTTGTTTTCAGCCAATTTTCTGAATTTTTGAAAATGTCACTTTTTTGTGAAAATATCCACTAAATGAGGGAATAATATGTGTGAGGGTACCCCAGGAGAGTTCCAAATATGTGTGGGTAGAATATATATCCCACGAGGGTAAAATTGAAAAAAGTTTAAAAAAAATTTTTTTTAGACTTAGTCATTTTTCCGGCGTTTATCAGACTTTCAGATAGGGGAAATGTCAGTGAGCATTCCGATTTCAGTTCCAGAGCGATTCGCCCGATGAGTCCTTCATGTTTAGTCGTTTTCAGACAATTTTCTGAATTTTTGAAAATTTCACTTTTTTGTGAAAATATCCACTAAATGAGGGAATAATATGTGTGAGGGTACCCCAGGAGAGTTCCAAATGTGTGTGGGTAGAATATATATCCCACGGGGATAAAATTGAAAAAAGTTTAAAAAAATTTTTTTAGACTTAGTCATTTTTCCGGCGTTTATCAGACTTTCAGATAGGGGAAATGTCAGTGAGCGTTCCAATTTCAGTTGTAGAGCGATTCGCCCGATGAGTAGTTTTCAGCCAATTTTCTCAATTTTTGAAAATTTCACTTTTTTGTGAAAATATCCACTAAATGAGGGAATAATATGTGTGAGGGTACCCCAGGAGAGTTCCAAATGTGTGTGGGTAGAATATATATCCCACGGGGGTAAAATTGAAAAAAGTTTAAAAAAATTTTTTTTAGATTTAGCCATTTTTCCGGCTTTTATCAGACTTTCAGATAGGGGAAATGTCAGTGAGCGTTCCAATTTCAGTTCCAGAGCGATTCGCCCGATGAGTCCTTCATATTTAGTCGTTTTCAGCCAATTTTCTGAATTTTTGAAAATGTCACTTTTTTGTGAAAATATCCACTAAATGAGGGAATAATATGTGTGAGGGTACCCCAGGAGAGTTCCAAATGTGTGTGGGTAGAATATATATCCCACGGGGGTAAAATTGAAAAAAGTTTAAAAAAAATTTTTTTTAGACTTAGTCATTTTTCCGGCGTTTATCAGGCTTTCAGATAGGGGAAATGTCAGTGAGCAATCCAATTTCAGTTCCAGAGCGATTCGCCCGATGAGTCCTTCATATTTAGTCGTTTTCAGCCAATTTTCTGAATTTTTGAAAATTTCACTTTTTTATGAAAATATCCACTAAATGAGGGAATAATATGTGTGAGGGTACCCCAGGAGAATTCCAAAATGTGTGTGGGTAGAATATATATCCCACGGGGATAAAATTGAAAAAAGTTTAAAAACATTTTTTTAGACTTAGTCATTTTTCCGGCGTTTATCAGACTTTCAGATAGGGGAAATGTAAGTGAGCGTTCCAATTGCAGTTCCAGAGCGATTCGCCCGATGAGTCCATCATATTTAGTCGTTTTCAGCCAATTTTCAGAATTTTTTAAAATTTCACTTTTTTGTGAAAATATCCACTAAATGAGGGAATAATATGTGTGAGGGAACCCCAGGAGAGTTCCAAATGTGTGTGGGTAGAATATATATCCCACAGGGGTAAAATTTAAAAAAGTTTAAAAAAATTTTTTTTAGATTTAGCCATTTTTCCGGCTTTTATCAGACTTTCAGATAGGGGAAATGTCAGTGAGCGTTCCAATTTCAGTTGCAGAGCGATTCGCCCGATGAGTCGTTTTCAGCCAATTTTCTGAATTTTTGAAAATTTCACTTTTTTGTGAAAATATCCACTAAATGAGGGAATAAAATGTGTGAGGGTACCCCAGGAGAGTTCCAAATGTGTGTGGGAAGAATATATATCCCACGGGGGTAAAATTGAAAAAAGGTGAAAAAAAAATTATTTTGGACTTAGTCATTTTTTCAGCGTTTATCAGACTTTCAGATAGGGGAAATGTCAGTGAGCGTTCCGATTTCAGTTTCAGAGCGATTCGCCCGATGAGTCCTTCATGTTTAGTCGTTTTCAGCCAATTTTCAGAATTTTTGAAAATTTCACTTTTTTGTGAAAATATCCACTAAATGAGGGAATAATATGTGTGAGGGTACCCCAGGAGAGTTCCAAATGTGTGTGGGAAGAATATATATCCCACGGGGGTAAAATTGAAAAAAGGTGAAAAAAAAATTATTTTGGACTTAGTCATTTTTTCAGCGTTTATCAGACTTTCAGATAGGGGAAATGTCAGTGAGTGTTCCAATTTCAGTTCCAGAGCGATTCGCCCGATGAGTCCTTCATATTTAGTCGTTTTCAGCCAATTTTCAGAATTTTTGAAAATTTCACTTTTTTGTGAAAATATCCACTAAATGAGGGAATAATATGTGTGAGGGTACCCCAGGAGAGTTGCAAATGTGTGTGGGTAGAATATATATCCCACGGAGGTAAAATTGAAAAAAGTTTAAAAATTTTTTTTTTAGATTTAGTCATTTTTCCGGCGTTTATCAGACTTTCAGATAGGGGAAATGTCAGTGAGCGTTCCGATTTCAGTTCCAGAGCGATTCGCCCGATGAGTCCTTCATATTTAGTCGTTTTCAGCCAATTTTCTGAATTTTTGAAAATTTCACTTTTTTGTGAAAATATCCACTAAATGAGGGAATAATATGTGTGACGGTACCCCAGGAGAGTTCCAAATGTGTGTGGGTAGAAGATATATCCCACGGGGGTAAAATTGAAAAAAGTTGAAAAAAATATTTTTTTTGACTTAGTCATTTTTCTGGCGTTTATCAGACTTTCAGATAGGGGAAATGTCAGTGAGCGTTCCGATTTCAGCTCCAGAGCGTTTCGCCCGATGAGTCCTTCATATTTAGTCGTTTTCAGCCAATTTTCTGAATTTTTGAAAATTTCAATTTTTTGTGAAAATATCCACTAAATGAGGGAATAATATGTGTGACGGTACCCCAGGAGAGTTCCAAATGTGTGTGGGTAGAATATATATCCCACGGGGGTAAAATTGAAAAAAGTTGAAAAAAAATTTTTTTGGCCTTAGTCATTTTTTCCGGCGTTTATCAGACTTTCAGATATGGGAAATGTCAGTGAGTGTTCCGATTTCAGTTCCAGAGCGATTCGCCCAATGAGTCTTTCATATTTAGTCGTTTTCAGCCAATTTTCTGAATTTTTGAAAATTTCACTTTTTTGTGAAAATATCCACTAAATGAGGGAATAATATGTGTGAGGGTACCCCAGGAGAGTTCCAAATGTGTGTGGGTAGAATATATATCCCACGGGGGTAAAATTGAAAAAAGTTTAAAAAAAATTTTTTTTAGACTTAGTCATTTTTCCGGCGTTTATCAGACTTTCAGATAGGGGAAATGTCAGTGAGCATTCCGATTTCAGTTCCAGAGCGATTCGCCCGATGAGTCCTTCATATTTAGTCGTTTTCAGCCAATTTTCAGAATTTTTGAAAATTTCACTTTTTTGTGAAAATATCCACTAAATAAGGGAATAATATGTGTGAGGGTACCCCAGGAGAGTTCCAAATGTGTGTGGGTAGAAAATATATCCCACGGGGGTAAAATTGAAAAAAGTTTAAAAAAAATTTTTTTTAGATTTAGTCATTTTTCCGGCGTTTATCAGACTTTCAAATAGGTGAAATGTCAGTGAGCGTTCCAATTTCAGTTCCAGAGCGATTCGCCCGATGAGTCCTTCATATTTAGTTGTTTTCAGCCAATTTTCTGAATTTTTGAAAATTTCACTTTTTTGAGAAAATTTCCACTAAATGAGGGAATAATATGTGTGAGGGTACCCCAGGAGAGTTCCAAATGTGTGTGGGTAGAATATATATCCCACAGGGGTAAAATTGAATAAAGATGAAAAAAAATTTTTTTTGGACTTAGTCATTTTTTCAGCGTTTATCAGACTTTCAGATAGGGAAAATGTCAGTGAGCGTTCCGATTTCAGTTCCAGAGCGATTCGCCCGATGAGTCCTTCATATTTAGTTGTTTTCAGCCAATTTTCAGAATTTTTGAAAATTTCACTTTTTTGTGAAAATATCCACTAAATGAGGAAATAATATGTGTGAGGGTACCCCAGGAGAGTTCCAAATGTGTGTGGGTAGAATATATATCCCACGGGGGTAAAATTGAAAAAAGGTGAAAAAAAATTTTTTTTTGACTTTGTCATTTTTCCAGCGTTTATCAGACTTTCAGATAGGGGAAATGTCAGTGAGCGTTCCGATTTCAGTTCCAGAGCAATTCGCCCGATGAGTCCTTCATATTTAGTCATTTTCAGCCAATTTTCAGAATTTTTGAAAATTTCACTTTTTTGTGAAAATATCCACTAAATGAGGAAATAATATGTGTGAGGGTATCCCAGGAGAGTACCAAATGTGTGTGGGTAGAATATATATCCCACGGGGGTAAAATTGAAAAAGGTGAAAAAAAATATTTTTTTGACTTTGTCATTTTTTCGGCGTTTATCAGACTTTCAGATAGGGGAAATGTCAGTGAGCGTTCCGATTTCAGTTCCAGAGCAATTCGCCCGATGAGTCCTTCATATTTAGTCGTTTTCAGTCAATTTTCAGAATTTTTGAAAATTTCACTTTTTTGTGAAAATATCCACTAAATGAGGAAATAATATGTGTGAGGGTACCCCAGGAGAGTTCCAAATGTGTGTGGGTAGAATATATATCCCACGGGGGTAAAATTGAAAAAAGATGAAAAAAATTTTTTTTTGACTTAGTCATTTTTTCAGCGTTTATCAGACTTTCAGATAGGGGAAATGTCAGTGAGCGTTCCGATTTCAGTTCCAGAGCGATTCGCCCGATGAGACCTTCATATTTAGTCGTTTTCAGACAATTTTCTGAATTTTTGAAAATTTCACTTTTTTGTGAAAATATCCACTAAATGAGGGAATAAAATGTGTGAGGGTACCCCAGGAGAGTTCCAAATGTGTGTGGGTAGCATATATATCCCACGGGGGTAAAACTGAAAAAAGTTAAAAAAATATATTTTTTGGACTTAGTCATTTTTCCGGCGTTAATCAGACTTTCAATTAGGGCAAATGTCAGTGAGCGTTCCGATTTCAGTTCCAGAGCGATTCGCCCGATGAGTCCTTCATATTTAGTCGTTGTCAGCCAATTTTCTGAATATTTGAAAATTTCACTTTTTTGTGAAAATATCCACTAAATGAGGGAATAATATGTGTGAGGGTAACCCAGGAGAGTTCCAAATGTGTGTGGGTAGAATATATATCCCACGGGGGTAAAATTGAAAAAAGGTGAAAAATTTTTTTTTTGGACTAAGTCATTTTTTCAGCATTTATCAGACTTTCAGATAGGGGAAATGTCAGTGAGCGTTCCGATTTCAGTTCCAGAACGATTCGCCCGATGAGTCCTTCATATTTAGTCGTTTTCAGCCAATTTTCTGAATTTTTGAAAATTTCACTTTTTTGTGAAAATATCCACTAAATGAGGGAAGAATATGTGTGAGGGTACCCCAGGAGAGTTCCAAATGTGTGTGGGTAGAATATATATCCCACGGGGGTAAAATTGAAAAAAGGTGAAAAAAAATTTTTTTTTGACTTTGTCATTTTTCCAGCGTTTATCAGACTTTCAGATAGGGGAAATGTCAGTGAGCATTCCGATTTCAGTTCCAGAGCAATTCGCCCGATGAGTCCTTCATATTTAGTCATTTTCAGCCAATTTTCAGAATTTTTGAAAATTTCACTTTTTTGTGAAAATATCCACTAAATGAGGAAATAATATGTGTGAGGGTATCCCAGGAGAGTACCAAATGTGTGTGGGTAGAATATATATCCCACGGGGGTAAAATTGAAAAAAGGTGAAAAAAAATTTTTTTTTGACTTTGTCATTTTTCCGGCGTTTATCAGACTTTCAGATAGGGGAAATGTCAGTGAGAGTTCCGATTTCAGTTCCAGAGCAATTCGCCCGATGAGTCCTTCATATTTAGTTGTTTTCAGTCAATTTTCAGAATTTTTGAAAATTTCACTTTTTTGTGAAAATATCCACTAAATGAGGAAATAATATGTGTGAGGGTACCCCAGGAGAGTTCCAAATGTGTGTGGGTAGAATATATATCCCACGGGGGTAAAATTGAAAAAAAGTGAAAAAAAATTTTTTTTGGACTTTGTCATTTTTCCGGCGTTTATCAGACTTTCAGATAGGGGAAATGTCAGTGAGCGTGCCGATTTCAGTTCCAGAGCATTTCTCCCGATGAGTCCTTCATATTTAGTCATTTTCAGCCAATTTTCAGAATTTTTGAAAATTTCACTTTTTTGTGAAAATATCCACTAAATGAGGGAATAATATGTGTGAGGGTACCCCAGGAGAGTTCCAAATGTGTGTGGGTAGAATATATATCCCACGGGGGTAAAATTGAAAAAAGATGAAAAAAAATTTTTTTTGACTTAGTCATTTTTTCAGCGTTTATCAGACTTTCAGATAGGGGAAATGTCAGTGAGCGTTCCGATTTCAGTTCCAGAGCGATTCGCCCGATGAGTCCTTCATATTTAGTCGTTGTCAGCCAATTTTCTGAATTTTTGAAAATTTCACTTTTTTGTGAAAATATCCACTAAATGAGGGAATAATATGTGTGAGGGTACCCCAGGAGAGTTCCAAATGTGTGTGGGTAGAATATATATCCCACGGGGGTAAAATTGAAAAAAGTTTTAAAAAATTTTTTTTTGGACTTAGTCATTTTTCCGGCGTTTATCAGACTTTCAGATAGGGGAAATGTCAGTGAGCGTGCCGATTTCAGTTCCAGAGCAATTCTCCCGATGAGTCCTTCATATTTAGTCGTTTTCAGCCAATTTTCAGAATTTTTGAAAATTTCACTTTTTTGTGAAAATATCCACTAAATGAGGAAATAATATGTGTGAGGGTATCCCAGGAGAGTACCAAATGTGTTTGGGTAGAATATATATCCCACGGGGGTAAAATTGAAAAAAGGTGAAAAAAAATATTTTTTTGACTTTGTCATTTTTCCGGCGTTTATCAGACTTTCAGATAGGGGAAATGTCAGTGAGCGTTCCGATTTCAGTTCCAGAGCGATTCGCCTGATGAGTCCTTCATATTTAGTCGTTTTCAGCCAATTTTCTGAATTTTTGAAAATTTCACTTTTTTGTGAAAATATCCACTAAATGAGGGATGAATATGTGTGAGGGTACCCCAGGAGAGTTCCAAATGTGTGTGGGTAGAATATATATCCCACGGGGGTAAAATTGAAAAAAGTTGAAAAAAAATTTTTTTTAGACTTAGTCATTTTTCCGGCGTTTATCAGACTTTCAAATAGAGGAAATGTCAGTGAGCGTTCCGATTTCAGTTCCAGAGCGATTCGCCCGATGAGTCCTTCATATTTAGTTGTTTTCAGCCAATTTTCTGAATTTTTGAAAATTTCACTTTTTTGTGAAAATATCCACTAAATGAGGGAATAATATGTGTGAGGGTACCCCAGGAGAGTACCAAATGTGTGTGGGTAGAATATATATCCCACGGGGGTAAAATTGAAAAAAGGTGAAAATAAATATTTTTTTGACTTTGTCATTTTTCCGGCGTTTATCAGACTTTCAGATAGGGGAAATGTCAGTGAGCGTTCCGATTTCAGTTCCAGAGCAATTCGCCCGATGAGTCCTTCATATTTAGTTGTTTTCAGTCAATTTTCAGAATTTTTGAAAATTTCACTTTTTTGTGAAAATATCCACTAAATGAGGAAATAATATGTGTGAGGGTACCCCAGGAGAGTTCCAAATGTGTGTGGGTAGAATATATATCCCACGGGGGTAAAATTGAAAAAAAGTGAAAAAAATTTTTTTTTGACTTTGTCATTTTTCCGGCGTTTATCAGACTTTCAGATAGGGGAAATGTCAGTGAGCGTGCCGATTTCAGTTCCAGAGCAATTCTCCCGATGAGTCCTTCATATTTAGTCATTTTCAGCCAATTTTCAGAATTTTTGAAAATTTCACTTTTTTGTGAAAATATCCACTAAATGAGGGAATAATATGTGTGAGGGTACCCCAGGAGAGTTCCAAATGTGTGTGGGTAGAATATATATCCCACGGGGGTAAAATTGAAAAAAGATGAAAAAATTTTTTTTTTGACTTAGTCATTTTTTCAGCGTTTATCAGACTTTCAGATATTGGAAATGTCATTGAGCGTTCCGATTTCAGTTCCAGAGCGATTCGCCCGATGAGACCTTCATATTTAGTCGTTTTCAGACAATTTTCTGAATTTTTGAAAATTTCAATTTTTTGTGAAAATATCCACTAAATGAGGGAATAAAATGTGTGAGGGTACCCCAGGAGAGTTCCAAATGTGTGTGGGTAGCATATATATCCCACGGGGGTAAAACTGAAAAAAGTTAAAAAAACATATTTTTTTGGACTTAGTCATTTTTCCGGCGTTAATCAGACTTTCAATTAGGGCAAATGTCAGTGAGCGATCCGATTTCAGTTCCAGAGCGATTCGCCCGATGAGTCCTTCATATTTAGTCATTGTCAGCCAATTTTCTGAATATTTGAAAATTTCACTTTTTTGTGAAAATATCCACTAAATGAGGGAATAATATGTGTGAGGGTACCCCAGGAGAGTTCCAAATGTGTGTGGGTAGAATATATATCCCACGGGGGTAAAATTGAAAAAAGGTGAAAAATTTTTTTTTTGGACTTAGTCATTTTTTCAGCGTTTATCAGACTTTCAGATAGGGGAAATGTCAGTGAGCGTTCCGATTTCAGTTCCAGAGCGATTCGCCCGATGAGTCCTTCATATTTAGTTGTTTTCAGCCAATTTTCTGAATTTTTGAAAATTTCACTTTTTTGTGAAAATATCCACTAAATGAGGGAAGAATATGTGTGAGGGTACCCCAGGAGAGTTCCAAATGTGTGTGGGTAGAATATATATCCCACGGGGGTAAAATTGAAAAAAGTTGAAAAAAAATTTTTTTTAGACTTAGTCATTTTTCCGGCGTTTATCAGACTTTCAAATAGAGGAAATGTCAGTGAGCGTTCCGATTTCAGTTCCAGAGCGATTCGCCCGATGAGTCCTTCATATTTAGTTGTTTTCAGCCAATTTTCTGAATTTTTGAAAATTTCACTTTTTTGTGAAAATATCCACTAAATGAGGGAAGAATATGTGTGAGGGTACCCCAGGAGAGTTCCAAATGTGTGTGGGTAGAATATATATCCCACGGGGGTAAAATTGAAAAAAGTTGAAAAAAAATTTTTTTTAGACTTAGTCATTTTTCCGGCGTTTATCAGACTTTCAAATAGAGGAAATGTCAGTGAGCGTTCCGATTTCAGTTCCAGAGCGATTCGCCCGATGAGTCTTTCATATTTAGTCGTTTTCAGCCAATTTTCAGAATTTTTGAAAATTTCACTTTTTGTGAAAATATCCACTAAATGAGGGAATAATATGTGTGAGGGTACCCCAGGAGAGTTCCAAATGTGTGTGGGTGGAATATATATCCCACAGGGGTAAAATTGAATAAAGATGAAAAAAAAATTTTTTTGGACTTAGTCATTTTTTCAGCGTTTATCAGACTTTCAGATAGGGGAAATGTCAGTGAGCGTTCCGATTTCAGTTCCAGAGCGATTCGCCCGATGAGTCCTTCATATTTAGTTGTTTTCAGCCAATTTTCAGAATTTTTGAAAATTTCACTTTTTTGTGAAAATATCCACTAAATGAGGGAATAATATGTGTGAGGGTACCCCAGGAGAGTTCCAAATGTGTGTGGGTAGAATATATATCCCACGGGGGTAAAATTGAAAAAAGGTGAAAAAAATTTTTTTTTTGACTTTGTCATTTTTCCGGCGTTTATCAGACTTTCAGATAGGGGAAATGTCAGTGAGCGTTCCGATTTCAGTTCCAGAGCAATTCGCCCGATGAGTCCTTCATATTTAGTCGTTTTCAGCCAATTTTCTGAATTTTTGAAAATTTCACTTTTTTGTGTAAATATCCACTAAATGAGGGAAGAATATGTGTGAGGGTACCCCAGGAGAGTTCCAAATGTGTGTGGGTAGAATGTATATCCCACGGGGGTAAAATTGAAAAAAGGTGAAAACAAATTTTTTTTGGACTTAGTCATTTTTTCAGCGTTTATCAGACTTTCAGATAGGGGAAATGTCAGTGAGCGTTCCGATTTCAGTTCCAGAGCAATTCGCCCGATGAGTCCTTCATATTTAGTCATTTTCAGCCAATTTTCAGAATTTTTGAAAATTTCACTTTTTTGTGAAAATATCCACTAAATGAGGGAATAATATGTGTGAGGCTACCCCAGGAGAGTTCAAAATGTGTGTGGGTAGAATATATATCCCACGGGGGCAAAATTGAAAAAAGATGAAAAAAAATTTTTTTTGGACTTAGTCATTTTTTCAGCGTTTATCAGACTTTCAGATAGGGGAAATGTCAGTGAGCGTTCCGATTTCAGTTCCAGAGCGAATCGCCCGATGAGACCTTCATATTTAGTTGTTTTCAGCCAATTTTCAGAATTTTTGAAAATGTCACTTTTTTGTGAAAATATCCACTAAATGAGGGAATAATATGTGTGAGGGTACCCCAGGAGAGTTCCAAATGTGTGTGGGTAGAATATATATCCCACGGGGGTAAAATTGAAAAAAGGTGAAAAAAATATTTTTTTTGACTTTGTCATTTTTCCGGCGTTTATCAGACTTTCAGATAGGGGAAATGTCAGTGAGCGTGCCGATTTCAGTTCCAGAGCAATTCTCCCGATGAGTCCTTCATATTTAGTCATTTTCAGCCAATTTTCAGAATTTTTGAAAATTTCACTTTTTTGTGAAAATATCCACTAAATGAGGGAATAATATGTGTGAGGGTACCCCAGGAGAGTTCCAAATGTGTGTGGGTAGAATATATATCCCACGGGGGTAAAATTGAAAAAAGGTGAAAAAAATATTTTTTTTGACTTTGTCATTTTTCCGGCGTTTATCAGACTTTCAGATAGGGGAAATGTCAGTGAGCGTGCCGATTTCAGTTCCAGAGCAATTCTCCCGATGAGTCCTTCATATTTAGTCATTTTCAGCCAATTTTCAGAATTTTTGAAAATTTCACTTTTTTGTGAAAATATCCACTAAATGAGGGAATAATATGTGTGAGGGTACCCCAGGAGAGTTCCAAATGTGTGTGGGTAG
This sequence comes from Phyllobates terribilis, assembly GCF_046119375.1. NCBI lineage: Eukaryota > Metazoa > Chordata > Amphibia > Anura > Dendrobatidae > Phyllobates > Phyllobates terribilis. The sequence goes on along the minus strand of NW_027362838.1, from coordinate 6,266,400 downwards.
AATATATATCCCACGGGGGTAAAATTGAAAAAAGGTGAAAAAAATATTTTTTTTGACTTTGTCATTTTTCCGGCGTTTATCAGACTTTCAGATAGGGGAAATGTCAGTGAGCGTGCCGATTTCAGTTCCAGAGCAATTCTCCCGATGAGTCCTTCATATTTAGTCATTTTCAGCCAATTTTCAGAATTTTTGAAAATTTCACTTTTTTGTGAAAATATCCACTAAATAAGGGAATAATATGTGTGAGGGTACCCCAGGAGAGTTCCAAATGTGTGTGGGTAGAATATATATCCCACGGGGGTAAAATTGAAAAAAGATGAAAAAAATTTTTTTTTGACTTAGTCATTTTTTCAGCGTTTATCAGACTTTCAGATATTGGAAATGTCATTGAGCGTTCCGATTTCAGTTCCAGAGCGATTCGCCCGATGAGACCTTCATATTTAGTCGTTTTCAGACAATTTTCTGAATTTTTGAAAATTTCACTTTTTTGTGAAAATATCCACTAAATGAGGGAATAAAATGTGTGAGGGTACCCCAGGAGAGTTCCAAATGTGTGTGGGTAGCATATATATCCCACGGGGGTAAAACTGAAAAAAGTTAAAAAAATATATTTTTTTGGACTTAGTCATTTTTCCGGCGTTAATCAGACTTTCAATTAGGGCAAATGTCAGTGAGCGTTCCGATTTCAGTTCCAGAGCGATTCGCCCGATGAGTCCTTCATATTTATTCGTTTTCAGCCAATTTTCAGAATTTTTGAAAATTTCACTTTTTTGTGAAAATATCCACTAAATGAGGGAATAATATGTGTGAGGGTACCCCAGGAGAGTTCCAAATGTGTGTGGGTGGAATATATATCCCACAGGGGTAAAATTGAATAAAGATGAAAAAAAAATTTTTTTGGACTTAGTCATTTTTTCAGCGTTTATCAGACTTTCAGATAGGGGAAATGTCAGTGAGCGTTCCGATTTCAGTTCCAGAGCGATTCGCCCGATGAGTCCTTCATATTTAGTTGTTTTCAGCCAATTTTCAGAATTTTTGAAAATTTCACTTTTTTGTGAAAATATCCACTAAATGAGGGAATAATGTGTGTGAGGGTACCCCAGGAGAGTTCCAAATGTGTGTGGGTAGAATATATATCCCACGGGGGTAAAATTGAAAAAAGGTGAAAAAAATTTTTTTTTTGACTTTGTCATTTTTCCGGCGTTTATCAGACTTTCAGATAGGGGAAATGTCAGTGAGCGTTCCGATTTCAGTTCCAGAGCAATTCGCCCGATGAGTCCTTCATATTTAGTCGTTTTCAGCCAATTTTCTGAATTTTTGAAAATTTCACTTTTTTGTGTAAATATCCACTAAATGAGGGAAGAATATGTGTGAGGGTACCCCAGGAGAGTTCCAAATGTGTGTGGGTAGAATGTATATCCCACGGGGGTAAAATTGAAAAAAGGTGAAAACAAATTTTTTTTGGACTTAGTCATTTTTTCAGCGTTTATCAGACTTTCAGATAGGGGAAATGTCAGTGAGCGTTCCGATTTCAGTTCCAGAGCAATTCGCCCGATGAGTCCTTCATATTTAGTCATTTTCAGCCAATTTTCAGAATTTTTGAAAATTTCACTTTTTTGTGAAAATATCCACTAAATGAGGGAATAATATGTGTGAGGGTACCCCAGGAGAGTTCCAAATGTGTGTGGGTAGAATATATATCCCACGGGGGCAAAATTGAAAAAAGATGAAAAAAAATTTTTTTTGGACTTAGTCATTTTTTCAGCGTTTATCAGACTTTCAGATAGGGGAAATGTCAGTGAGCGTTCCGATTTCAGTTCCAGAGCGAATCGCCCGATGAGTCCTTCATATTTAGTTGTTTTCAGCCAATTTTCAGAATTTTTGAAAATGTCACTTTTTTGTGAAAATATCCACTAAATGAGGGAATAATATGTGTGAGGGTACCCCAGGAGAGTTCCAAATGTGTGTGGGTAGAATATATATCCCACGGGGGTAAAATTGAAAAAAGGTGAAAAAAATATTTTTTTTGACTTTGTCATTTTTCCGGCGTTAATCAGACTTTCAATTAGGGCAAATGTCAGTGAGCGTTCCGATTTCAGTTCCAGAACGATTCGCCCGATGAGTCCTTCATATTTAGTCGTTTTCAGCCAATTTTCAGAATTTTTGAAAATTTCACTTTTTTGTGAAAATATCCACTAAATGAGGGAATAATATGTGTGAGGGTACCCCAGGAGAGTTCCAAATGTGTGTGGGTGGAATATATATCCCACAGGGGTAAAATTGAATAAAGATGAAAAAAAAATTTTTTTGGACTTAGTCATTTTTTCAGCGTTTATCAGACTTTCAGATAGGGGAAATGTCAGTGAGCGTTCCGATTTCAGTTCCAGAGCGATTCGCCCGATGCGTCCTTCATATTTAGTTGTTTTCAGCCAATTTTCAGAATTTTTGAAAATTTCACTTTTTTGTGAAAATATCCACTAAATGAGGGAATAATATGTGTGAGGGTACCCCAGGAGAGTTCCAAATGTGTGTGGGTAGAATATATATCCCACGGGGGTAAAATTGAAAAAAGGTGAAAAAAATGTTTTTTTTGACTTTGTCATTTTTCCGGCGTTTATCAGACTTTCAGATAGGGGAAATGTCAGTGAGCGTTCCGATTTCAGTTCCAGAGCAATTCGCCCGATGAGTCCTTCATATTTAGTCGTTTTCAGCCAATTTTCTGAATTTTTGAAAATTTCACTTTTTTGTGTAAATATCCACTAAATGAGGGAAGAATATGTGTGAGGGTACCCCAGGAGAGTTCCAAATGTGTGTGGGTAGAATGTATATCCCACGGGGGTAAAATTGAAAAAAGGTGAAAACAAATTTTTTTTGGACTTAGTCATTTTTTCAGCGTTTATCAGACTTTCAGATAGGGGAAATGTCAGTGAGCGTTCCGATTTCAGTTCCAGAGCGAATCGCCCGATGAGACCTTCATATTTAGTTGTTTTCAGCCAATTTTCAGAATTTTTGAAAATGTCACTTTTTTGTGAAAATATCCACTAAATGAGGGAATAATATGTGTGAGGGTACCCCAGGAGAGTTCCAAATGTGTGTGGGTAGAATATATATCCCACGGGGGTAAAATTGAAAAAAGGTGAAAAAAATATTTTTTTTGACTTTGTCATTTTTCCGGCGTTTATCAGACTTTCAGATAGGGGAAATGTCAGTGAGCGTGCCGATTTCAGTTCCAGAGCAATTCTCCCGATGAGTCCTTCATATTTAGTCATTTTCAGCCAATTTTCAGAATTTTTGAAAATTTCACTTTTTTGTGAAAATATCCACTAAATGAGGGAATAATATGTGTGAGGGTACCCCAGGAGAGTTCCAAATGTGTGTGGGTAGAATATATATCCCACGGGGGTAAAATTGAAAAAAGGTGAAAAAAATATTTTTTTTGACTTTGTCATTTTTCCGGCGTTTATCAGACTTTCAGATAGGGGAAATGTCAGTGAGCGTGCCGATTTCAGTTCCAGAGCAATTCTCCCGATGAGTCCTTCATATTTAGTCATTTTCAGCCAATTTTCAGAATTTTTGAAAATTTCACTTTTTTGTGAAAATATCCACTAAATGAGGGAATAATATGTGTGAGGGTACCCCAGGAGAGTTCCAAATGTGTGTGGGTAGAATATATATCCCACGGGGGTAAAATTGAAAAAAGGTGAAAAAAATATTTTTTTTGACTTTGTCATTTTTCCGGCGTTTATCAGACTTTCAGATAGGGGAAATGTCAGTGAGCGTGCCGATTTCAGTTCCAGAGCAATTCTCCCGATGAGTCCTTCATATTTAGTCATTTTCAGCCAATTTTCAGAATTTTTGAAAATTTCACTTTTTTGTGAAAATATCCACTAAATAAGGGAATAATATGTGTGAGGGTACCCCAGGAGAGTTCCAAATGTGTGTGGGTAGAATATATATCCCACGGGGGTAAAATTGAAAAAAGATGAAAAAAATTTTTTTTTGACTTAGTCATTTTTTCAGCGTTTATCAGACTTTCAGATATTGGAAATGTCATTGAGCGTTCCGATTTCAGTTCCAGAGCGATTCGCCCGATGAGACCTTCATATTTAGTCGTTTTCAGACAATTTTCTGAATTTTTGAAAATTTCACTTTTTTGTGAAAATATCCACTAAATGAGGGAATAAAATGTGTGAGGGTACCCCAGGAGAGTTCCAAATGTGTGTGGGTAGCATATATATCCCACGGGGGTAAAACTGAAAAAAGTTAAAAAAATATATTTTTTTGGACTTAGTCATTTTTCCGGCGTTAATCAGACTTTCAATTAGGGCAAATGTCAGTGAGCGTTCCGATTTCAGTTCCAGAGCGATTCGCCCGATGAGTCCTTCATATTTAGTCGTTGTCAGCCAATTTTCTGAATATTTGAAAATTTCACTTTTTTGTGAAAATATCCACTAAATGAGGGAATAATATGTGTGAGGGTACCCCAGGAGAGTTCCAAATGTGTGTGGGTAGAATATATATCCCACGGGGGTAAAATTGAAAAAAGGTGAAAAATTTTTTTTTTGGACTTAGTCATTTTTTCAGCGTTTATCAGACTTTCAGATAGGGGAAATGTCAGTGAGCGTTCCGATTTCAGTTCCAGAACGATTCGCCCGATGAGTCCTTCATATTTAGTCGTTTTCAGCCAATTTTCTGAATTTTTGAAAATTTCACTTTTTTGTGAAAATATCCACTAAATGAGGGAAGAATATGTGTGAGGGTACCCCAGGAGAGTTCCAAATGTGTGTGGGTAGAATATATATCCCACGGGGGTAAAATTGAAAAAAGTTGAAAAAAAATTTTTTTTAGACTTAGTCATTTTTCCGGCGTTTATCAGACTTTCAAATAGAGGAAATGTCAGTGAGCGTTCCGATTTCAGTTCCAGAGCGATTCGCCCGATGAGTCCTTCATATTTATTCGTTTTCAGCCAATTTTCAGAATTTTTGAAAATTTCACTTTTTTGTGAAAATATCCACTAAATGAGGGAATAATATGTGTGAGGGTACCCCAGGAGAGTTCCAAATGTGTGTGGGTGGAATATATATCCCACAGGGGTAAAATTGAATAAAGATGAAAAAAAAATTTTTTTGGACTTAGTCATTTTTTCAGCGTTTATCAGACTTTCAGATAGGGGAAATGTCAGTGAGCGTTCCGATTTCAGTTCCAGAGCGATTCGCCCGATGAGTCCTTCATATTTAGTTGTTTTCAGCCAATTTTCAGAATTTTTGAAAATTTCACTTTTTTGTGAAAATATCCACTAAATGAGGGAATAATATGTGTGAGGGTACCCCAGGAGAGTTCCAAATGTGTGTGGGTAGAATATATATCCCACGGGGGTAAAATTGAAAAAAGGTGAAAAAAATTTTTTTTTTGACTTTGTCATTTTTCCGGCGTTTATCAGACTTTCAGATAGGGGAAATGTCAGTGAGCGTTCCGATTTCAGTTCCAGAGCAATTCGCCCGATGAGTCCTTCATATTTAGTCGTTTTCAGCCAATTTTCTGAATTTTTGAAAATTTCACTTTTTTGTGTAAATATCCACTAAATGAGGGAAGAATATGTGTGAGGGTACCCCAGGAGAGTTCCAAATGTGTGTGGGTAGAATGTATATCCCACGGGGGTAAAATTGAAAAAAGGTGAAAACAAATTTTTTTTGGACTTAGTCATTTTTTCAGCGTTTATCAGACTTTCAGATAGGGGAAATGTCAGTGAGCGTTCCGATTTCAGTTCCAGAGCAATTCGCCCGATGAGTCCTTCATATTTAGTCATTTTCAGCCAATTTTCAGAATTTTTGAAAATTTCACTTTTTTGTGAAAATATCCACTAAATGAGGGAATAATATGTGTGAGGGTACCCCAGGAGAGTTCCAAATGTGTGTGGGTAGAATATATATCCCACGGGGGCAAAATTGAAAAAAGATGAAAAAAAATTTTTTTTGGACTTAGTCATTTTTTCAGCGTTTATCAGACTTTCAGATAGGGGAAATGTCAGTGAGCGTTCCGATTTCAGTTCCAGAGCGAATCGCCCGATGAGTCCTTCATATTTAGTTGTTTTCAGCCAATTTTCAGAATTTTTGAAAATGTCACTTTTTTGTGAAAATATCCACTAAATGAGGGAATAATATGTGTGAGGGTACCCCAGGAGAGTTCCAAATGTGTGTGGGTAGAATATATATCCCACGGGGGTAAAATTGAAAAAAGGTGAAAAAAATATTTTTTTTGACTTTGTCATTTTTCCGGCGTTAATCAGACTTTCAATTAGGGCAAATGTCAGTGAGCGTTCCGATTTCAGTTCCAGAGCAATTCGCCCGATGAGTCCTTCATATTTAGTCGTTTTCAGCCAATTTTCTGAATTTTTGAAAATTTCACTTTTTTGTGTAAATATCCACTAAATGAGGGAAGAATATGTGTGAGGGTACCCCAGGAGAGTTCCAAATGTGTGTGGGTAGAATGTATATCCCACGGGGGTAAAATTGAAAAAAGGTAAAAACAAATTTTTTTTGGACTTAGTCATTTTTTCAGCGTTTATCAGACTTTCAGATAGGGGAAATGTCAGTGAGCGTTCCGATTTCAGTTCCAGAGCAATTCGCCCGATGAGTCCTTCATATTTAGTCATTTTCAGCCAATTTTCAGAATTTTTGAAAATTTCACTTTTTTGTGAAAATATCCACTAAATGAGGGAATAATATGTGTGAGGGTACCCCAGGAGAGTTCCAAATGTGTGTGGGTAGAATATATATCCCACGGGGGCAAAATTGAAAAAAGATGAAAAAAAATTTTTTTTGGACTTAGTCATTTTTTCAGCGTTTATCAGACTTTCAGATAGGGGAAATGTCAGTGAGCGTTCCGATTTCAGTTCCAGAGCGAATCGCCCGATGAGTCCTTCATATTTAGTTGTTTTCAGCCAATTTTCAGAATTTTTGAAAATGTCACTTTTTTGTGAAAATATCCACTAAATGAGGGAATAATATGTGTGAGGGTACCCCAGGAGAGTTCCAAATGTGTGTGGGTAGAATATATATCCCACGGGGGTAAAATTGAAAAAAGGTGAAAAAAATATTTTTTTTGACTTTGTCATTTTTCCGGCGTTAATCAGACTTTCAATTAGGGCAAATGTCAGTGAGCGTTCCGATTTCAGTTCCAGAGCGATTCGCCCGATGAGTCCTTCATATTTAGTCGTTGTCAGCCAATTTTCTGAATATTTGAAAATTTCACTTTTTTGTGAAAATATCCACTAAATGAGGGAATAATATGTGTGAGGGTACCCCAGGAGAGTTCCAAATGTGTGTGGGTAGAATATATATCCCACGGGGGTAAAATTGAAAAAAGGTGAAAAATTTTTTTTTTGGACTTAGTCATTTTTTCAGCGTTTATCAGACTTTCAGATAGGGGAAATGTCAGTGAGCGTTCCGATTTCAGTTCCAGAACGATTCGCCCGATGAGTCCTTCATATTTAGTCGTTTTCAGCCAATTTTCTGAATTTTTGAAAATTTCACTTTTTTGTGAAAATATCCACTAAATGAGGGAAGAATATGTGTGAGGGTACCCCAGGAGAGTTCCAAATGTGTGTGGGTAGAATATATATCCCACGGGGGTAAAATTGAAAAAAGTTGAAAAAAAATTTTTTTTAGACTTAGTCATTTTTCCGGCGTTTATCAGACTTTCAAATAGAGGAAATGTCAGTGAGCGTTCCGATTTCAGTTTCAGAGCGATTCGCCCGATGAGTCCTTCATATTTAGTCGTTTTCAGCCAATTTTCAGAATTTTTGAAAATTTCACTTTTTTATGAAAATATCCACTAAATGAGGGAATAATATGTGTGAGGGTACCCCAGGAGAGTTCCAAATGTGTGTGGGTGGAATATATATCCCACAGGGGTAAAATTGAATAAAGATGAAAAAAAAATTTTTTTGGACTTAGTCATTTTTTCAGCGTTTATCAGACTTTCAGATAGGGGAAATGTCAGTGAGCGTTCCGATTTCAGTTCCAGAGCGATTCGCCCGATGAGTCCTTCATATTTAGTTGTTTTCAGCCAATTTTCAGAATTTTTGAAAATTTCACTTTTTTGTGAAAATATCCACTAAATGAGGGAATAATATGTGTGAGGGTACCCCAGGAGAGTTCCGAATGTGTGTGGGTAGAATATATATCCCACGGGGGTAAAATTGAAAAAAGGTGAAAAAAATTTTTTTTTTGACTTTGTCATTTTTCCGGCGTTTATCAGACTTTCAGATAGGGGAAATGTCAGTGAGCGTTCCGATTTCAGTTCCAGAGGAATTCGCCCGATGAGTCCTTCATATTTAGTCGTTTTCAGCCAAATTTCTGAATTTTTGAAAATTTCACTTTTTTGTGTAAATATCCACTAAATGAGGGAAGAATATGTGTGAGGGTACCCCAGGAGAGTTCCAAATGTGTGTGGGTAGAATGTATATCCCACGGGGGTAAAATTGAAAAAAGGTGAAAACAAATTTTTTTTGGACTTAGTCATTTTTTCAGCGTTTATCAGACTTTCAGATAGGGGAAATGTCAGTGAGCGTTCCGATTTCAGTTCCAGAGCAATTCGCCCGATGAGTCCTTCATATTTAGTCATTTTCAGCCAATTTTCAGAATTTTTGAAAATTTCACTTTTTTGTGAAAATATCCACTAAATGAGGGAATAATATGTGTGAGGGTACCCCAGGAGAGTTCCAAATGTGTGTGGGTAGAATATATATCCCACGGGGGCAAAATTGAAAAAAGATGAAAAAAAATTTTTTTTGGACTTAGTCATTTTTTCAGCGTTTATCAGACTTTCAGATAGGGGAAATGTCAGTGAGCATTCCGATTTCAGTTCCTGAGCGAATCGCCCGATGAGTCCTTCATATTTAGTTGTTTTCAGCCAATTTTCAGAATTTTTGAAAATGTCACTTTTTTGTGAAAATATCCACTAAATGAGGGAATAATATGTGTGAGGGTACCCCAGGAGAGTTCCAAATGTGTGTGGGTAGAATATATATCCCACGGGGGTAAAATTGAAAAAAGGTGAAAAAAATATTTTTTTTGACTTTGTCATTTTTCCGGCGTTTATCAGACTTTCAGATAGGGGAAATGTCAGTGAGCGTTCCGATTTCAGTTCCAGAGCAATTCGCCGGATGAGTCCTTCATATTTAGTCGTTTTCAGCCAATTTTCAGAATGTTTGAAAATTTCACTTTTTTTGTGAAAATATCCACTAAATGAGGGAATAATATGTGTGAGGGTACCCCAGGAGAGTTCCAAATGTGTGTGGGTAGAATATATATCGCACGGGGGTAATATTGAAAAAAGATGAAAAAAAATTTTTTTTGGACTTAGTCATTTTTTCAGCGTTTATCAGACTTTCAGATAGGGGAAATGTCAGTGAGCGTTCCGATTTCTGTTCCAGAGCAATTCGCCCGATGAGTCCTTCATATTTAGTTGTTTTCAGCCAATTTTCAGAATTTTTGAAAATTTCACTTTTTTGTGAAAACATCCACTAAATGAGGAAATAATATGTGTGAGGGTACCCCAGGAGAGTTCCAAATGTGAGTGGGTAGAATATATATCCCACGGGGGTAAAATTGAAAAAAGTTGAAAAAAAATTTTTTTTAGACTTAGTCATTTTTCCGGCGTTTATCAGACTTTCAAATAGAGGAAATGTCAGTGAGCGTTCCGATTTCAGTTCCAGAGCGATTCGCCCGATGAGTCCTTCATATTTAGTCGTTTTCAGCCAATTTTCAGAATTTTTGAAAATTTCACTTTTTTGTGAAAATATCCACTAAATGAGGGAATAATATGTGTGAGGGTACCCCAGGAGAGTTCCAAATGTGTGTGGGTGGAATATATATCCCACAGGGGTAAAATTGAATAAAGATGAAAAAAAAATTTTTTTGGACTTAGTCATTTTTTCAGCGTTTATCAGACTTTCAGATAGGGGAAATGTCAGTGAGCGTTCCGATTTCAGTTCCAGAGCGATTCGCCTGATGAGTCCTTCATATTTAGTTGTTTTCAGCCAATTTTCAGAATTTTTGAAAATTTCACTTTTTTGTGAAAATATCCACTAAATGAGGGAATAATATGTGTGAGGGTACCCCAGGAGAGTTCCAAATGTGTGTGGGTAGAATATATATCCCACGGGGGTAAAATTGAAAAAAGGTGAAAAAAATTTTTTTTTTGACTTTGTCATTTTTCCGGCGTTTATCAGACTTTCAGATAGGGGAAATGTCAGTGAGCGTTCCGATTTCAGTTCCAGAGCAATTCGCCCGATGAGTCCTTCATATTTAGTCGTTTTCAGCCAATTTTCTGAATTTTTGAAAATTTCACTTTTTTGTGTAAATATCCACTAAATGAGGGAAGAATATGTGTGAGGGTACCCCAGGAGAGTTCCAAATGTGTGTGGGTAGAATATATATCCCACGGGGGTAAAATTGAAAAAAGGTGAAAACAAATTTTTTTTGGACTTAGTCATTTTTTCAGCGTTTATCAGACTTTCAGATAGGGGAAATGTCAGTGAGCGTGCCGATTTCAGTTGCAGAGCAATTCTCCCGATGAGTCCTTCATATTTAGTCGTTTTCAGCCAATTTTCAGAATTTTTGAAAATTTCACTTTTTTGTGAAAATATCCACTAAATGAGGGAATAATATGTGTGAGGGTACCCCAGGAGAGTTGTAAATGTGTGTGGGTAGAATATATATCCCACGGGGGTAAAATTGAAAAAAGTTGAAAAAAAATTTTTTTTAGACTTAGTCATTTTTCTGCCGTTTATCAGACTTTCAAATAGAGGAAATGTCAGTGAGCGTTCCGATTTCAGTTCCAGAGCGATTGGCCCGATGAGTCCTTCATATTTAGTTGTTTTCAGCCAATTTTCAGAATTTTTGAAAATTTCACTTTTTTGTGAAAATATCCACTAAATGAGGGAATAATATGTGTGAGGGTACCCCAGGAGAGTTCCAAATGTGTGTGGGTAGAATATATATCCCACGGGGGTAAAATTGAAAAAAGTTTAAAAAAAATTTTTTTTGGACTTAGTCATTTTTTCAGCGTTTATCAGACTTTCAGATAGGGGAAATGTCAGTGAGCGTTCCGATTTCAGTTCCAGAGCGATTCGCCCGATGAGTCCTTCATATTTAGTTGTTTTCAGAAAATTTTCAGAATTTTTGAAAATTTCAATTTTGTGAAAATATCCACTAAATGAGGGAATAATATGTGTGAGGGTACCCCAGGAGAGTTGCAAATGTGTGTGGGTAGAATATATATCCCACGGGGGTAAAATTGAAAAAAGTTGAAAAAAAATTTTTTTTAGACTTAGTCATTTTTCCGGCTTTTATCAGACTTTCAAATAGAGGAAATGTCAGTGAGCGTTCCGATTTCAGTTCCAGAGCGATTCGCCCGATGAGTCCTTCATATTTAGTTGTTTTCAGCCAATTTTCAGAATTTTTGAAAATTTCACTTTTTTGTGAAAATATCCATTAAATGAGGGAATAATATGTGTGAGGGTACCCAGGAGAGTTCCAAATGTGTGTGAGTAGAATATATATCCCACGGGGGTAAAATTGAAAAAAGATGAAAAAAAATTTTTTTTGGACTTAGTCATTTTTTCAGCGTTTATCAGACTTTCAGATAGGGGAAATGTCAGTGAGCGTTCCGATTTCAGTTCCAGAGCAATTCTCCCGATGAGTCCTTCATATTTAGTCGTTTTCAGCCAATTTTCAGAATTTTTGAAAATTTCACTTTTTTGTGAAAATATCCACTAAATGAGGGAAGAATATGTGTGAGGGTACCCCAGGAGAGTTTCAAATGTGTGTGGGTAGAATATATATCCCACGGGGGTAAAATTGAAAATTTGAAAAAAAATTTTTTTTAGACTTAGTCATTTTTCTGGCGTTTATCAGACTTTCAAATAGAGGAAATGTCAGTGAGCGTTCCGATTTCAGTTCCAGAGCGATTCGCTCAATGAATCCTTCATATTTAGTTGTTTTCAGCCAATTTTCAGAATTTTTGAAAATTTCACTTTTTTGTGAAAATATCCACTAAATGAGGGAATAATATGTGTGAGGGTACCCCAGGAGAGTTCCAAATGTGTGTGGGTAGAATATATATCCCACGGGGGTAAAATTGAAAAAAGGAGAAAATTTTTTTTTTTGGACTTAGTCATTTTTTCAGCGTTTATCAGACTTTCAGTTAGGGGAAATGTCAGTGAGCGTGCCGATTTCAGTTGCAGAGCAATTCTCCCGATGAGTCCTTCATATTTAGTCGTTTTCAGCCAATTTTCAGAATTTTTGAAAATTTCACTTTTTTGTGAAAATATCCACTAAATGAGGGAATAATATGTGTGAGGGTACCCCAGGAGAGTTGTAAATGTGTGTGGGTAGAATATATATCCCACGGGGGTAAAATTGAAAAAAGTTGAAAAAAAATTTTTTTTAGACTTAGTCATTTTTCTGCCGTTTATCAGACTTTCAAATAGAGGAAATGTCAGTGAGCGTTCCGATTTCAGTTCCAGAGCGATTGGCCCGATGAGTCCTTCATATTTAGTTGTTTTCAGCCAATTTTCAGAATTTTTGAAAATTTCACTTTTTTGTGAAAATATCCACTAAATGAGGGAATAATATGTGTGAGGGTACCCCAGGAGAGTTCCAAATGTGTGTGGGTAGAATATATATCCCACGGGGGTAAAATTGAAAAAAGTTTAAAAAAAATTTTTTTTGGACTTAGTCATTTTTTCAGCGTTTATCAGACTTTCAGATAGGGGAAATGTCAGTGAGCGTTCCGATTTCAGTTCCAGAGCGATTCGCCCGATGAGTCCTTCATATTTAGTTGTTTTCAGAAAATTTTCAGAATTTTTGAAAATTTCAATTTTGTGAAAATATCCACTAAATGAGGGAATAATATGTGTGAGGGTACCCCAGGAGAGTTGCAAATGTGTGTGGGTAGAATATATATCCCACGGGGGTAAAATTGAAAAAAGTTGAAAAAAAATTTTTTTTAGACTTAGTCATTTTTCCGGCTTTTATCAGACTTTCAAATAGAGGAAATGTCAGTGAGCGTTCCGATTTCAGTTCCAGAGCGATTCGCCCGATGAGTCCTTCATATTTAGTTGTTTTCAGCCAATTTTCAGAATTTTTGAAAATTTCACTTTTTTGTGAAAATATCCATTAAATGAGGGAATAATATGTGTGAGGGTACCCAGGAGAGTTCCAAATGTGTGTGAGTAGAATATATATCCCACGGGGGTAAAATTGAAAAAAGATGAAAAAAAATTTTTTTTTGACTTAGTCATTTTTTCAGCGTTTATCAGACTTTCAGATAGGGGAAATGTCAGTGAGCGTTCCGATTTCAGTTCCAGAGCAATTCTCCCGATGAGTCCTTCATATTTAGTCGTTTTCAGCCAATTTTCAGAATTTTTGAAAATTTCACTTTTTTGTGAAAATATCCACTAAATGAGGGAAGAATATGTGTGAGGGTACCCCAGGAGAGTTTCAAATGTGTGTGGGTAGAATATATATCCCACGGGGGTAAAATTGAAAATTTGAAAGAAAATTTTTTTTAGACTTAGTCATTTTTCTGGCGTTTATCAGACTTTCAAATAGAGGAAATGTCAGTGAGCGTTCCGATTTCAGTTCCAGAGCGATTCGCTCAATGAATCCTTCATATTTAGTTGTTTTCAGCCAATTTTCAGAATTTTTGAAAATTTCACTTTTTTGTGAAAATATCCACTAAATGAGGGAATAATATGTGTGAGGGTACCCCAGGAGAGTTCCAAATGTGTGTGGGTAGAATATATATCCCACGGGGGTAAAATTGAAAAAAGTTTAAAAAAAATTTTTTTGGGACTTAGTCATTTTTCCGGCGTTTATCAGACTTTCAAATAGAGGAAATGTCAGTGAGCGTTCCGATTTCAGTTCCAGAGCGATTCGCCCGATGAGTCCTTCATATTTAGTTGTTTTCAGCCAATTTTCAGAATTTTTGAAAATTTCACTTTTTTGTGAAAATATCCACTAAATGAGGGAATAATATGTGTGAGGGTACCCCAGGAGAGTTCCAAATGTGTGTGGGTAGAATATATATCCCACGGGGGTAAAATTGAAAAAAGGTGAAAATAAAATTTTTTTTGACTTTGTCATTTTTCCGGCATTTATCAGACTTTCAGATAGGGGAAATGTCAGTGAGCATTCCGATTTCAGTTCCAGAGCAATTCGCCCGATGAGTCCTTCATATTTAGTCGTTTTCAGCCAATTTTCAGAATTTTTGAAAATTTCACTTTTTTGTGAAAATAACCACTAAATGAGGGAATAATATGTGTGAGGGTACCCCAGGAGAGTTCCAAATGTGTGTGGGTAGAATATATATCCCACGGGGGTAAAATTGAAAAAAGGAGAAATTTTTTTTTTTTTTGACTTAGTCATTTTTTCAGCGTTTATCAGACTTTCAGATAGGGGAAATGTCAGTGAGCGTTCCGATTTCAGCTCCAGAGCGATTCGCCCGATGAGTCCTTCATATTTAGTCGTTTTCAGCCAATTTTCTGAATTTTTGAAAATTTCACTTTTTTGTGAAAATATCCACTAAATGATGGAATTATATGTGTGACGGTACCCCAGGAGAGTTCCAAATGTGTGTGGGTAGAATATATATCCCACGGGGGTAAAATTGAAAAAAGTTGAAAAAAATTTTTTTTAGACTTAGTCATTTTTCCGGCGTTTATCAGACTTTCAGATAGGGGAAATGTCAGTGAGCGTTCCGATTTCAGTTCCAGAGCGATTCGCCCGATGAGTCCTTCATATTTAGTTGTTTTCAGCCAATTTTCAGAATTTTTGAAAATTTCACTTTTTTGTGAAAATATCCACTAAATGAGGGAATAATATGTGTGAGGGTACCCCAGGAGAGTTCCAAATGTGTGTGGGTAGAATATATATCCCACGGGGGTAAAATTGAAAAAAATTTTTTTTTTGACTTTGTCATTTTTCCGGCGTTTATCAGACTTTCAGATAGGGGAAATGTCAGTGAGCATTCCGATTTCAGTTCCAGAGCAATTCGCCCGATGAGTCCTTCATATTTAGTCGTTTTCAGCCAATTTTCTGAATTTTTGAAAATTTCACTTTTTTGTGAAAATATCCACTAAATGAGGGAATAATATGTGTGAGGGTACCCCAGGAGAGTTCCAAATGTGTGTGGGTAGAATATATATCCCACGGGGGTAAAATTGAAAAAAGATGAAAAAAAATTTTTTTTGGACTTAGTCATTTTTTCAGCGTTTATCAGACTTTCAGATAGGGGAAATGTCAGTGAGCGTTCCGATTTCAGTTCCAGAGCGATTCGCCCGATGAGTCCTTCATATTTAGTCGTTTTCAGCCAATTTTCTGAATTTTTGAAAATTTCACTTTTTTGTGAAAATATCCACTAAATGAGGGAAGAATATGTGTGAGGGTACCCCAGGAGAGTTCCAAATGTGTGTGGGTAGAATATATATCCCACGGGG
Organism: Phyllobates terribilis; assembly: GCF_046119375.1. Lineage (NCBI taxonomy): Eukaryota > Metazoa > Chordata > Amphibia > Anura > Dendrobatidae > Phyllobates > Phyllobates terribilis. The sequence goes on along the minus strand of NW_027362838.1, from coordinate 6,250,895 downwards.
GTAAAATTGAAAAAAGTTGAAAAAAAATTTTTTTTAGACTTAGTCATTTTTCTGGCGTTTATCAGACTTTCAAATAGAGGAAATGTCAGTGAGCGTTCCGATTTCAGTTCCAGAGCGATTCGCCCGATGAGTCCTTCATATTTAGTTGTTTTCAGCCAATTTTCAGAATTTTTGAAAATTTCACTTTTTTGTGAAAATATCCACTAAATGAGGGAATAATATGTGTGAGGGTACCCCAGGAGAGTTCCAAATGTGTGTGGGTAGAATATATATCCCACGGGGGTAAAATTGAAAAAAGGTGAAAAAAATTTTTTTTTTGACTTTGTCATTTTTCCAGCGTTTATCAGACTTTCAGATAGGGGAAATGTCAGTGAGCGTTCCGATTTCAGTTCCAGAGCAATTCGCCCGATGAGTCCTTCATATTTAGTCATTTTCAGCCAATTTTCAGAATTTTTAAAAATTTCACTTTTTTGTGAAAATATCCACTAAATGAGGGAATAATATGTGTGAGGGTACCCCAGGAGAGTTCCAAATGTGTGTGGGTAGAATATATATCCCACGGGGGTAAAATTGAAAAAAGGTGAAAAAAAATTTTTTTTGGACTTTGTCATTTTTCCGGCGTTTATCAGACTTTCAGATAGGGGAAATGTCAGTGAGCGTTCCGATTTCAGTTCCAGAGCAATTCGCCTGATGAGTCCTTCATATTTAGTCATTTTCAGCCAATTTTCAGAATTTTTGAAAATTTCACTTTTTTATGAAAATATCCACTAAATGAGGGAATAATATGTGTGAGGGTACCCCAGGAGAGTTCCAAATGTGTGTGGGTAGAATATATATCCCACGGGGGTAAAATTGAAAAAAAATGAAAAAAAATTTTTTTTGGACTTAGTCATTTTTTCAGCGTTTATCAGACTTTCAGATAGGGGAAATGTCAGTGAGCGTTCCGATTTCACTTCCAGAGCGAATCGCCCGATGAGTCCTTCATATTTAGTTGTTTTCAGCCAATTTTCAGAATTTTTGAAAATGTCACTTTTTTGTGAAAATATCCACTAAATGAGGGAATAATATGTGTGAGGGTACCCCAGGAGAGTTCCAAATGTGTGTGGGTAGAATATATATCCCACGGGGGTAAAATTGAAAAAAGGTGAAAAAAATATATTTTTTGACTTTGTCATTTTTCCGGCGTTTATCAGACTTTCAGATAGGGGAAATGTCAGCGAGCGTTCCGATTTCAGTTCCAGAGCAATTCGCCGGATGAGTCCTTCATATTTAGTCGTTTTCAGCCAATTTTCAGAATGTTTGAAAATTTCACTTTTTTGTGAAAATATCCACTAAATGAGGGAATAATATGTGTGAGGGTACCCCAGGAGAGTTCCAAATGTGTGTGGGTGGAATATATATCCCACGGGGGTAAAATTGAAAAAAGATGAAAAAAATTTTTTTTTGGACTTAGTCATTTTTTCAGCGTTTATCAGACTTTCAGATAGGGGAAATGTCAGTGAGCGTTCCGATTTCAGTTCCAGAGCGATTCGCCCGATGAGTCCTTCATATTTAGTTGTTTTCAGCCAATTTTCAGAATTTTTGAAAATTTCACTTTTTTGTGAAAATATCCACTAAATGAGGGAATAATATGTGTGAGGGTACCCCAGGAGAGTTCCAAATGTGTGTGGGTAGAATATATATCCCACGGGGGTAAAATTGAAAAAAGGTGAAAAAAAAATTTTTTTTGACTTTGTCATTTTTCCGGCGTTTATCAGACTTTCAGATAGGGGAAATGTCAGTGAGCATTCCGATTTCAGTTCCAGAGCAATTCGCCCGATGAGTCCTTCATATTTAGTCGTTTTCAGCCAATTTTCTGAATTTTTGAAAATTTCACTTTTTTGAGAAAATTTCCACTAAATGAGGGAATAATATGTGTGAGGGTACCCCAGGAGAGTTCCAAATGTGTGTGGGTAGAATATATATCCCACGGGGGTAAAATTGAAAAAAGGTGAAAAAAAAATTTTTTTTGACTTTGTCATTTTTCCGGCGTTTATCAGACTTTCAGATAGGGGAAATGTCAGTGAGCATTCCGATTTCAGTTCCAGAGCAATTCGCCCGATGAGTCCTTCATATTTAGTCGTTTTCAGCCAATTTTCTGAATTTTTGAAAATTTCACTTTTTTGTGAAAATATCCACTAAATGAGGGAATAATATGTGTGAGGGTACCCCAGGAGAGTTCCAAATGTGTGTGGGTAGAATATATATCCCACGGGGGTAAAATTGAAAAAAGGAGAAAATTTTTTTTTTTTGGACTTAGTCATTTTTTCAGCGTTTATCAGACTTTCAGATAGGGGAAATGTCAGTGAGCGTTCCGATTTCAGCTCCAGAGCGATTCGCCCGATGAGTCCTTCATATTTAGTTGTTTTCAGCCAATTTTCTGAATTTTTGAAAATTTCACTTTTTTGAGAAAATTTCCACTAAATGAGGGAATAATATGTGTGAGGGTACCCCAGGAGAGTTCCAAATGTGTGTGGGTAGAATATATATCCCACGGGGGTAAAATTGAAAAAAGGTGAAAAATTTTTTTTTTTGGACTTAGTCATTTTTTCAGCGTTTATCAGACTTTCAGATAGGGAAAATGTCAGTGACCATTCCGATTTCAGTTCCAGACCAATTCGCCCAATGAGTCCTTCATATTTAGTCATTTTCAACCAGTTTTCAGAATTTTTGAAAATTTCACTTTTTTGTGAAAATATCCACTAAATGAGGGAATAATATGTGTGACGGTACCCCAGGAGAGTTCCAAATGTGTGTGGGTAGAATATATATCCCACGGGGGTAAAATTGAAAAAAGTTGAAAAAAATATTTTTTTTGACTTAGTCATTTTTCCGGCGTTTATCAGACTTTCAGATAGGGGAAATGTCAGTCAGCATTCCGATTTCAGTTCCAGAGCAATTCGCCCAATGAGTCCTTCATATTTAGTCATTTTCAGCCAATTTTCTGAATTTTTGAAAATTTCACTTTTTTGTGAAAATATCCACTAAATGAGGGAAGAATATGTGTGAGGGTACCCCAGGAGAGTTCCAAATGTGTGTGGGTAGAATATATATCCCACGGGGGTAAAATTGAAAAAAGTTGAAAAAAAATTTTTTTTAGACTTAGTCATTTTTCTGGCGTTTATCAGACTTTCAAATAGAGGAAATGTCAGTGAGCGTTCCGATTTCAGTTCCAGAGCGATTCGCCCGATGAGTCCTTCATATTTAGTTGTTTTCAGCCAATTTTCAGAATTTTTGAAAATTTCACTTTTTTGTGAAAATATCCACTAAATGAGGGAATAATATGTGTGAGGGTACCCCAGGAGAGTTCCAAATGTGTGTGGGTAGAATATATATCCCACGGGGGAAAATTGAAAAAAGGTGAAAAAAATTTTTTTTTTGACTTTGTCATTTTTCCAGCGTTTATCAGACTTTCAGATAGGGGAAATGTCAGTGAGCGTTCCGATTTCAGTTCCAGAGCAATTCGCCCGATGAGTCCTTCATATTTAGTCATTTTCAGCCAATTTTCAGAATTTTTAAAAATTTCACTTTTTTGTGAAAATATCCACTAAATGAGGGAATAATATGTGTGAGGGTACCCCAGGAGAGTTCCAAATGTGTGTGGGTAGAATATATATCCCACGGGGGTAAAATTGAAAAAAGGTGAAAAAAAATTTTTTTTGGACTTTGTCATTTTTCCGGCGTTTATCAGACTTTCAGATAGGGGAAATGTCAGTGAGCGTTCCGATTTCAGTTCCAGAGCAATTCGCCTGATGAGTCCTTCATATTTAGTCATTTTCAGCCAATTTTCAGAATTTTTGAAAATTTCACTTTTTTTATGAAAATATCCACTAAATGAGGGAATAATATGTGTGAGGGTACCCCAGGAGAGTTCCAAATGTGTGTGGGTAGAATATATATCCCACGGGGGTAAAATTGAAAAAAGGTGAAAAAAATATATTTTTTGACTTTGTCATTTTTCCGGCGTTTATTAGACTTTCAGATAGGGGAAATGTCAGCGAGCGTTCCGATTTCAGTTCCAGAGCAATTCGCCGGATGAGTCCTTCATATTTAGTCGTTTTCAGCCAATTTTCAGAATGTTTGAAAATTTCACTTTTTTGTGAAAATATCCACTAAATGAGGGAATAATATGTGTGAGGGTACCCCAGGAGAGTTCCAAATGTGTGTGGGTGGAATATATATCCCACGGGGGTAAAATTGAAAAAAGATGAAAAAAATTTTTTTTTGGACTTAGTCATTTTTTCAGCGTTTATCAGACTTTCAGATAGGGGAAATGTCAGTGAGCGTTCCGATTTCAGTTCCAGAGCGATTCGCCCGATGAGTCCTTCATATTTAGTTGTTTTCAGCCAATTTTCAGAATTTTTGAAAATTTCACTTTTTTGTGAAAATATCCACTAAATGAGGGAATAATATGTGTGAGGGTACCCCAGGAGAGTTCCAAATGTGTGTGGGTAGAATATATATCCCACGGGGGTAAAATTGAAAAAAGGTGAAAAAAAAATTTTTTTTGACTTTGTCATTTTTCCGGCGTTTATCAGACTTTCAGATAGGGGAAATGTCAGTGAGCATTCCGATTTCAGTTCCAGAGCAATTCGCCCGATGAGTCCTTCATATTTAGTCGTTTTCAGCCAATTTTCTGAATTTTTGAAAATTTCACTTTTTTGTGAAAATATCCACTAAATGAGGGAATAATATGTGTGAGGGTACCCCAGGAGAGTTCCAAATGTGTGTGGGTAGAATATATATCCCACGGGGGTAAAATTGAAAAAAGGAGAAAATTTTTTTTTTTTGGACTTAGTCATTTTTTCAGCGTTTATCAGACTTTCAGATAGGGGAAATGTCAGTGAGCGTTCCGATTTCAGCTCCAGAGCGATTCGCCCGATGAGTCCTTCATATTTAGTTGTTTTCAGCCAATTTTCTGAATTTTTGAAAATTTCACTTTTTTGAGAAAATTTCCACTAAATGAGGGAATAATATGTGTGAGGGTACCCCAGGAGAGTTCCAAATGTGTGTGGGTAGAATATATATCCCACGGGGGTAAAATTGAAAAAAGGTGAAAAATTTTTTTTTTTGGACTTAGTCATTTTTTCAGCGTTTATCAGACTTTCAGATAGGGAAAATGTCAGTGACCATTCCGATTTCAGTTCCAGACCAATTCGCCCAATTAGTCCTTCATATTTAGTCGTTTTCAACCAGTTTTCAGAATTTTTGAAAATTTCACTTTTTTGTGAAAATATCCACTAAATGAGGGAATAATATGTGTGACGGTACCCCAGGAGAGTTCCAAATGTGTGTGGGTAGAATATATATCCCACGGGGGTAAAATTGAAAAAAGTTGAAAAAAATATTTTTTTTGACTTAGTCATTTTTCCGGCGTTTATCAGACTTTCAGATAGGGGAAATGTCAGTCAGCATTCCGATTTCAGTTCCAGAGCAATTCGCCCAATGAGTCCTTCATATTTAGTCGTTTTCAGCCAATTTTCTGAATTTTTGAAAATTTCACTTTTTTGTGAAAATATCCACTAAATGAGGGAATAATATGTGTGACGGTACCCCAGGAGAGTTCCAAATGTGTGTGGGTAGAATATATATCCCACGGGGGTAAAATTGAAAAAAGTTGAAAAAAAATTTTTTTTAGACTTAGTCATTTTTCCGGCGTTTATCAGACTTTCAAATAGAGGAAATGTCAGTGAGCGTTCCGATTTCAGTTCCAGAGCGATTCGCCCGATGAGTCCTTCATATTTAGTTGTTTTCAGCCAATTTTCAGAATTTTTGAAAATTTCACTTTTTTGTGAAAATATCCACTAAATGAGGGAATAATATGTGTGAGGGTACCCCAGGAGAGTTCCAAATGTGTGTGGGTGGAATATATATCCCACGGGGGTAAAATTGAAAAAAGATGAAAAAAAATTTTTTTTGGGCTTAGTCATTTTTTTAGCGTTTATCAGACTTTCAGATAGGGGAAATGTCAGTGAGCGTTCCGATTTCAGTTCCAGAGCGATTCGCCCGATGAGTCCTTCATATTTAGTTGTTTTCAGCCAATTTTCAGAATTTTTTAAAATTTCACTTTTTTGTGAAAATATCCACTAAATGAGGGAATAATATGTGTGAGGGTACCCCAGGAGAGTTCCAAATGTGTGTGGGTAGAATATATATCCCACGGGGGTAAAAATGAAAAAAGGTGAAAAATTTTTTTTGTTGGACTTAGTCATTTTTTCAGCGTTTATCAGACTTTCAGATAGGGAAAATGTCAGTGACCGTTCCGATTTCAGTTCTAGAGCAATTCGCGCAATGAGTCCTTCATATTTAGTCGTTTTCAGCCAGTTTTCAGAATTTTTGAAAATTTCACTTTTTTGTGAAAATATCCACTAAATGAGGGAATAATATGTGTGACGGTACACCAGGAAAGTTCCAAATGTGTGTGGGTAGAATATATATCCCACGGGGGTAAAATTGAAAAAAGGTGAAAAAAACATTTTTTTTGACTTTGTCATTTTTCCGGCGTTTATCAGACTTTCAGATAGGGGAAATGTCAGTGAGCGTTCCGATTTCAGTTCCAGAGCAATTTGCCCGATGAGTCCTTCATATTTAGTCGTTTTCAGCCAATTTTCTGAATTTTTTAAAATTTCACTTTTTTATGAAAATATCCACTAAATGAGGGAATAATATGTGTGAGGGTACCCCAGGAGAGTTCCAAATGTGTGTGGGTAGAATATATATCCCACAGGGGTAAAATTGAAAAAAGGAGAAAAATTTTTTTTTTGGACTTAGTCATTTTTTCAGCGTTTATCAGACTTTCAGATAGGGGAAATGTCAGTGAGCGTTCCGATTTCAGCTCCAGAGCGATTCGCCCGATGAGTCCTTCATATTTAGTTGTTTTCAGCCAATTTTCAGAATTTTTGAAAATTTCACTTTTTTGAGAAAATTTCCACTAAATGAGGGAATAATATGTGTGAGGGTACCCCAGGAGAGTTCCAAATGTGTGTGGGTAGAATATATATCCCACGGGGGTAAAATTGAAAAAAGGTGAAAAAATTTTTTTTTTGGACTTAGTCATTTTTTCAGCGTTTATCAGACTTTCAGATAGGGAAAATGTCGGTGACCATTCCGATTTCAGTTCCAGAGCAATTCGCCCAATGAGTCCTTCATATTTAGTCGTTTTCAGCCAATTTTCTGAATTTTTGAAAATTTCACTTTTTTGTGAAAATATCCACTAAATGAGGGAATAATATGTGTGAGGGTACCCCAGGAGAGTTCCAAATGTGTGTGGGTAGCATATATATCCCACGGGGGTAAAACTGAAAAAAGTTTAAAAAAAATTTTTTTTGGACGTAGTCATTTTTCCGGCGTTAATCAGACTTTCAATTAGGGCAAATGTCAGTGAGCGTTCCGATTTCAGTTCCAGAGCAATTCGCCCGATGAGTCCTTCATATTTAGTCGTTTTCAGCCAATTTTCTGAATTTTTGAAAATTTCACTTTTTTGTGAAAATATCCACTAAATGAGGGAATAATATGTGTGACGGTACCCCAGGAGAGTTCCAAATGTGTGTGGGTAGAATATATATCCCACGGGGGTAAAATTGAAAAAAGTTGAAAAAAATATTTTTTTTGACTTAGTCATTTTTCCGGCGTTTATCAGACTTTCAGATAGGGAAAATGTCAGTGACCGTTCCGATTTCAGTTCCAGAGCAATTCGCCCAATGAGTCCTTCATATTTAGTCGTTTTCAGCCAATTTTCTGAATTTTTGAAAATTTCACTTTTTTGTGAAAATATCCACTAAATGAGGGAATAATATGTGTGAGGGTACCCCAGGAGAGTTGCAAATGTGTGTGGGTAGAATATATATCCCACGGGCGTAAAATTGAAAAAAGTTGAAAAAAAATTTTTTTTAGACTTAGTCATTTTTCCGGCGTTTATCAGACTTTCAAATAGAGGAAATGTCAGTGAGCGTTCCGATTTCAGTTCCAGAGCGATTCGCCCGATGAGTCCTTCATATTTAGTTGTTTTCAGCCAATTTTCAGAATTTTTGAAAATTTCACTTTTTTGTGAAAATATCCACTAAATGAGGGAATAATATGTGTGAGGGTACCCCAGGAGAGTTCCAAATGTGTGTGGGTGGAATATATATCCCACGGGGGTAAAATTGAAAAAAGATGAAAAAAAATTTTTTTTGGGCTTAGTCATTTTTTCAGCGTTTATCAGACTTTCAGATAGGGGAAATGTCAGTGACCATTCCGATTTCAGTTCCAGAGCGATTCGCCCGATGAGTCCTTCATATTTAGTTGTTTTCAGCCAATTTTCAGAATTTTTGAAAATTTCACTTTTTTGTGAAAATATCCACTAAATGAGGGAATAATATGTGTGAGGGTACCCCAGGAGAGTTCCAAATGTGTGTGGGTAGAATATATATCCCACGGGGGTAAAATTGAAAAAAGGTGAAAAAAAATTTTTTTTTGACTTTGTCATTTTTCCGGCGTTTATCAGACTTTCAGATAGGGGAAATGTCAGTGAGCGTTCCGATTTCAGTTCCAGAGCAATTCGCCCGATGAGTCCTTCATATTTAGTCGTTTTCAGCCAATTTTCTGAATTTTTGAAAATTTCACTTTTTTGTGAAAATATCCACTAAATGAGGGAATAATATGTGTGAGGGTACCCCAGGAGAGTTGCAAATGTGTGTGGGTAGAATATATATCCCACGGGGGTAAAATTGAAAAAAGGAGAAAATTTTTTTTTTTTGGACTTAGTCATTTTTTCAGCGTTTATCAGACTTTCAGATAGGGGAAATGTCAGTGAGCGTTCCGATTTCAGCTCCAGAGCGATTCGCCCGATGAGTCCTTCATATTTAGTTGTTTTCAGCCAATTTTCAGAATTTTTGAAAATTTCACTTTTTTGTGAAAATATCCACTAAATGAGGGAATAATATGTGTGAGGGTACCCCAGGAGAGTTCCAAATGTGTGTGGGTAGAATATATATCCCACGGGGGTAAAAATGAAAAAAGGTGAAAAAATTTTTTTGTTGGACTTAGTCATTTTTTCAGCGTTTATCAGACTTTCAGATAGGGAAAATGTCAGTGACCGTTCCGATTTCAGTTCTAGAGCAATTCGCGCAATGAGTCCTTCATATTTAGTCGTTTTCAGCCAGTTTTCAGAATTTTTGAAAATGTCACTTTTTTGTGAAAATATCCACTAAATGAGGGAATAATATGTGTGAGGGTACCCCAGGAGAGTTCCAAATGTGTGTGGGTAGCATATATATCCCACGGGGGTAAAACTGAAAAAAGTTTAAAAAAAATTTTTTTTGGACGTAGTCATTTTTCCGGCGTTAATCAGACTTTCAATTAGGGCAAATGTCAGTGAGCGTTCCGATTTCAGCTCCAGAGCGATTCGCCCGATGAGTCCTTCATATTTAGTTGTTTTCAGCCAATTTTCAGAATTTTTGAAAATTTCACTTTTTTGTGAAAATATCCACTAAATGAGGGAATAATATGTGTGAGGGTACCCCAGGAGAGTTCCAAATGTGTGTGGGTAGAATATATATCCCACGGGGGTAAAATTGAAAAAAGGTGAAAAAAAATTTTTTTTTGACTTTGTCATTTTTCCGGCGTTTATCAGACTTTCAGATAGGAGAAATGTCAGTGAGCATTCCGATTTCAGTTCCAGAGCAATTCGCCCGATGAGTCCTTCATATTTAGTCGTTTTCAGCCAATTTTCTGAATTTTTGAAAATTTCACTTTTTTGTGAAAATATCCACTAAATGAGGGAATAATATGTGTGACGGTACCCCAGGAAAGTTCCAAATGTGTGTGGGTAGAATATATATCCCACGGGGGTAAAATTGAAAAAAGTTGAAAAAAATATTTTTTTTGACTTAGTCATTTTTCCGGCGTTTATCAGACTTTCAGATAGGGAAAATGTCAGTGACCGTTCCGATTTCAGTTCCAGAGCAATTCGCCCAATGAGTCCTTCATATTTAATCGTTTTCAGCCAATTTTCTGAATTTTTGAAAATTTCACTTTTTTGTGAAAATATCCACTAAATGAGGGAATAATATGTGTGAGGGTACCCCAGGAGAGTTGCAAATGTGTGTGGGTAGAATATATATCCCACAAGGGTAAAATTGAAAAAAGTTTAAAAAAAATTTTTTTTAGACTTAGTCATTTTTCCGGCGTTTATCAGACTTTCAAATAGAGGAAATGTCAGTGAGCGTTCCGATTTCAGTTCCAGAGCGATTCGCCCGATGAGTCCTTCATATTTAGTTGTTTTCAGCCAATTTTCAGAATTTTTGAAAATTTCACTTTTTTGTGAAAATATCCACTAAATGAGGGAATAATATGTGTGAGGGTACCCCAGGAGAGTTCCAAATGTGTGTGGGTGGAATATATATCCCACGGGGGTAAAATTGAAAAAAGATGAAAAAAAATTTTTTTTGGGCTTAGTCATTTTTTCAGCATTTATCAGACTTTCAGATAGGGGAAATGTCAGTGAGCATTCCGATTTCAGTTCCAGAGCGATTCGCCCGATGAGTCCTTCATATTTAGTTGTTTTCAGCCAATTTTCAGAATTTTTGAAAATTTCACTTTTTTGTGAAAATATCCACTAAATGAGGGAATAATATGTGTGAGGGTACCCCAGGAGAGTTCCAAATGTGTGTGGGTAGAATATATATCCCACGGGGGTAAAATTGAAAAAAGGTGAAAAAAAATTTTTTTTTGACTTTGTCATTTTTCCGGCGTTTATCAGACTTTCAGATAGGGGAAATGTCAGTGAGCGTTCCGATTTCAGTTCCAGAGCAATTCGCCCGATGAGTCCTTCATATTTAGTCGTTTTCAGCCAATTTTCTGAATTTTTGAAAATTACACTTTTTTGTGAAAATATCCACTAAATGAGGGAATAATATGTGTGAGGGTACCCCAGGAGAGTTGCAAATGTGTGTGGGTAGAATATATATCCCACGGGGGTAAAATTGAAAAAAGGAGAAAATTTTTTTTTTTTGGACTTAGTCATTTTTTCAGCGTTTATCAGACTTTCAGATAGGGGAAATGTCAGTGAGCGTTCCGATTTCAGCTCCAGAGCGATTCGCCCGATGAGTCCTTCATATTTAGTTGTTTTCAGCCAATTTTCAGAATTTTTGAAAATTTCACTTTTTTGTGAAAATATCCACTAAATGAGGGAATAATATGTGTGGGGGTACCCCAGGAGAGTTCCAAATGTGTGTGGGTAGAATATATATCCCACGGGGGTAAAAATGAAAAAAGGTGAAAAATTTTTTTTGTTGGACTTAGTCATTTTTTCAGCGTTTATCAGACTTTCAGATAGGGAAAATGTCAGTGACCGTTCCGATTTCAGTTCTAGAGCAATTCGCGCAATGAGTCCTTCATATTTAGTCGTTTTCAGCCAGTTTTCAGAATTTTTGAAAATTTCACTTTTTTGTGAAAATATCCACTAAATGAGGGAATAATATGTGTGAGGGTACCCCAGGAGAGTTCCAAATGTGTGTGGGTAGAATATATATCCCACGGGGGTAAAATTGAAAAAAGTTGAAAAAAATATTTTTTTTGACTTTGTCATTTTTCCGGCATTTATCAGACTTTCAGATAGGGGAAATGTCAGTGAGCGTTCCGATTTCAGTTCCAAAGCGATTCGCCCGATGAGTCCTTCATATTTAGTTGTTTTCAGCCAATTTTCAGAATTTTTGAAAATGTCACTTTTTTGTGAAAATATCCACTAAATGAGGGAATAATATGTGTGATGGTACCCCAGGAGAGTTCCAAATGTGTGTGGGTAGCATATATATCCCACGGGGGTAAAACTGAAAAAAGTTTAAAAAAAATTTTTTTTGGACGTAGTCATTTTTCCGGCGTTAATCAGACTTTCAATTAGGGCAAATGTCAGTGAGCGTTCCGATTTCAGTTCCAGAGCGATTCGCCCGATGAGTCCTTCATATTTAGTCGTTGTCAGCCAATTTTCTGAATATTTGAAAATTTCACTTTTTTGTGAAAATATCCACTAAATGAGGGAATAATATGTGTGAGGGTACCCCAGGAGAGTTGCAAATGTGTGTGGGTAGAATATATATCCCACGAGGGTAAAATTGAAAAAAGGAGAAAAATTTTTTTTTTTGGACTTAGTCATTTTTTCAGCGTTTATCAGACTTTCAGATAGGGGAAATGTCAGTGAGCGTTAAGATTTCAGTTCCAGAGCGATTCGCCCGATGAGTTCTTCATATTTATTTGTTTTCAGCCAATTTTCAGAATTTTTGAAAATTTCACTTTTTTGTGAAAATATCCACTAAATGAGGGAATAATATGTGTGAGGGTACCCCAGGAGAGTTCCAAATGTGTGTGGGTAGAATATATATCCCACGGGGGTAAAATTGAAAAAAGGTGAAAAAAATTTTTTTTTTGACTTTGTCATTTTTCCGGCGTTTATCAGACTTTCAGATAGGAGAAATGTCAGTGAGCATTCCGATTTCAGTTCCAGAGCAATTCGCCCGATGAGTCCTTCATATTTAGTCGTTTTCAGCCAATTTTCTGAATTTTTGAAAATTTCACTTTTTTGTGAAAATATCCACTAAATGAGGGAAGAATATGTGTGAGGATACCCCAGGAGAGTTCCAAATGTGTGTGGGTAGAATATATATCCCACGGGGGTAAAATTGAAAAAAGTTGAAAAAAAATTTTTTTTAGACTTAGTCATTTTTTCGGCGTTTATCAGACTTTCAAATAGAGGAAATGTCAGTGAGCGTTCCGATTTCAGTTCCAGAGCGATTCGCCCGATGAGTCCTTCATATTTAGTTGTTTTCAGCCAATTTTCAGAATTTTTGAAAATTTCACTTTTTTGTGAAAATATCCACTAAATGAGGGAATAATATGTGTGAGGGTACCCCAGGAGAGTTGCAAATGTGTGTGGGTAGAATTTATATCCCACGGGGGTAAAATTGAAAAAAGTTTAAAAAAAATATTTTTTGGACTTAGTCATTTTTCCGGCGTTTATCAGACTTTCAGATAGGGGAAATGTCAGTGAGCATGCCGATTTCAGTTCCAGAGCAATTATCCCGATGAGTCCTTCATATTTAGTCGTTTTCAGCCAATTTTCAGAATTTTTGAAAATTTCACTTTTTTTGTGAAAATATCCACTAAATGAGGGAATAATATGTGTGAGGGTACCCCAGGAGAGTTCCAAATATGTGTGGGTAGAATATATATCCCACGGGGGTAAAATTGAAAAAAGATGAAAAAAAATTTTTTTTGGACTTAGTCATTTTTTCAGCGTTTATCAAACTTTCAGATAGGGGAAATGTCAGTGAGCGTTCCGATTTCAGTTCCAGAGCGATTCGCCCGATGAGTCCTTCATATTTAGTTGTTTTCAGCCAATTTTCAGAATTTTTGAAAATTTCACTTTTTTGTGAAAATATCCACTAAATGAGGGAATAATATGTGTGAGGGTACCCCAGGAGAGTTCCAAATGTGTGTGGGTAGAATATATATCCCACGGGGGTAAAATTGAAAAAAGGTGAAAAAAATTTTTTTTTTGACTTTGTCATTTTTCCGGCGTTTATCAGACTTTCAGATAGGAGAAATGTCAGTGAGCGTTCCGATTTCAGTTCCAGAGCAATTCGCCCAATGAGTCCTTCATATTTAGTCGTTTTCAGCCAATTTTCTGAATTTTTGAAAATTTCACTTTTTTGTGAAAATATCCACTAAATGAGGGAAGAATATGTGTGAGGATACCCCAGGAGAGTTCCAAATGTGTGTGGGTAGAATATACATCCCACGGGGGTAAAATTGAAAAAAGTTTTAAAAAAATATTTTTTGGACTTAGTCATTTTTCCGGCGTTTATCAGACTTTCAGATAGGGGAAATGTCAGTGAGCGTGCCGATTTCAGTTCCAGAGCAATTATCCCGATGAGTCCTTCATATTTAGTCGTTTTCAGCCAATTTTCAGAATTTTTGAAAATTTCACTTTTTTGTGAAAATATCCACTAAATGAGGGAATAATATATGTGAGGGTACCCCAGGAGAGTTCCAAATGTGTGTGGGTAGAATATATATCCCACGGGGGTAAAATTGAAAAAAGATGAAAAAAAATTTTTTTTGGACTTAGTCATTTTTTCAGCGTTTATCAAACTTTCAGATAGGGGAAATGTCAGTGAGCGTTCCGATTTCAGTTCCAGAGCGATTCGCCCGATGAGTCCTTCATATTTAGTTGTTTTCAGCCAATTTTCAGAATTTTTGAAAATTTTACTTTTTTGTGAAAATATTCACTAAATGAGGGAATAATATGTGTGAGGGTACCCCAGGAGAGTTCCAAATGTGTGTGGGTAGAATATATATCCCACGGGGGTAAAATTGAAAAAAGGTGAAAAAAATTTTTTTTTTGACTTTGTCATTTTTCCGGCGTTTATCAGACTTTCAGATAGGAGAAATGTCAGTGAGCGTTCCGATTTCAGTTCCAGAGCAATTCGCCCGATGAGTCCTTCATATTTAGTCGTTTTCAGCCAATTTTCAGAATTTTTGAAAATTTCACTTTTTTGTGAAAATATCCACTAAATGAGGGAAGAATATGTGTGAGGGTACCCCAGGAGAGTTGCAAATGTGTGTGGGTAGAATATATATCCCACGGGGGTAAAAATGAAAAAAGGTGAAAATTTTTTTTTGTTGGACTTAGTCATTTTTTCAGCGTTCATCAGACTTTCAGATAGGGAAAATGTCAGTGACCGTTCCGATTTCAGTTCCAGAGCAATTCGCGCAATGAGTCCTTCATATTTAGTCGTTTTCAGCCAGTTTTCAGAATTTTTGAAAATTTCACTTTTTTGTGAAAATATCCACTAAATGAGGGAATAATATGTGTGACGGTACCCCAGGAGAGTTCCAAATATGTGTGGGTTGAATATATATCCCAAGGGGGTAAAATTGAAAAAAGGTGAAAAAAAAATATTTTTTGACTTTGTCATTTTTCCGGCGTTTATCAGACTTTCAGATAGGGGAAATGTCAGTGAGCGTTCCGATTTCAGTTCCAGAGCAATTTGCCCGATGAGTCCTTCCTATTTAGTCGTTTTCAGCCAATTTTCTGAATTTTTTAAAATTTCACTTTTTTATGAAAATATCCACTAAATGAGGGAATAATATGTGTGAGGGTACCCCAGGAGAGTTCCAAATGTGTGTGGGTAGAATATATATCCCACAGGGGTAAAATTGAAAAAAGGTGAAAAAAATATTTTTTTTGACTTTGTCATTTTTCCGGCATTTATCAGACTTTCAGATAGGGCAAATGTCAGTGAGCATTCCGATTTCAGTTCCAGAGCGATTCGCCCGATGAGTCCTTCATATTTAGTCGTTGTCAGCCAATTTTCTGAATATTTGAAAATTTCACTTTTTTGTGAAAATATCCACTAAATGAGGGAATAATATTTGTGAGGGTACCCCAGGAGAGTTCCAAATGTGTGTGGGTAGAATATATATCCCACGGGGGTAAAATTGAAAAAAGGTGAAAAAAATTTTTTTTTTGACTTTGTCATTTTTCCGGCGTTTATCAGACTTTCAGATAGGGGAAATGTCATTGAGCGTTCCGATTTCAGTTCCAGAGCAATTCGCCCCATGAGTCCTTCATATTTAGTCGTTTTCAGCCAATTTTCAGAATTTTTGAAAATTTCACTTTTTTGTGAAAATATCCACTAAATGAGGGAATAATATGTGTGAGGGTACCCCAGGAGAGTTGCAAATGTGTGTGGGTAGAATATATATCCCACGCGGGTAAAATTGAAAAAAGGTGAAAAAAATTTTTTTTTAGACTTAGTCATTTTTCCGGCATTTATCAGACTTTCAAATAGAGGAAATGTCAGTGAGCGTTCTGATTTCAGTTCCAGAGCGATTCGCCCGATGAGTCCTTCATATTTAGTTGTTTTCAGCCAATTTTCAGAATTTTTGAAAATTTCACTTTTTTGTGAAAATATCCACTAAATGAGGGAATAATATGTGTGAGGGTACCCCAGGAGAGTTCCAAATGTGTGTGGGTAGAATATATATCCCACGGGGGTAAAATTGAAAAAAGGTGAAAAAAAAATTTTTTTTGACTTTGTCATTTTTCCGGCGTTTATCAGACTTTCAGATAGGGGAAATGTCAGTGAGCGCTCCGATTTCAGTTCCAGAGCAATTCGCCCGATGAGTCTTTCATATTTAGTCGTTTTCAGCCAATTTTCTGAATTTTTGAAAATTTCACTTTTTTATGAAAATATCCACTAAATGAGGGAATAATATGTGTGAGGGTACCCCAGGAGAGTTCCAAATGTGTGTGGGTAGAATATATATCCCACGGGGGTAAAATTGAAAAAAGGTGAAAAAAATATTTTTTTTTACTTTGTCATTTTTCCGGCATTTATCAGACTTTCAGATAGGGGAAATGTCAGTGAGCGTTCCGATTTCAGTTCCAAAGCGATTCGCCCGATGAGTCCTTCATGTTTAGTTGTTTTCAGCCAATTTTCAGAATTTTTGAAAATTTCACTTTTTTGTGAAAATATCCACTAAATGAGGGAATAATATGTGTGAGGGTACCCCAGGAGAGTTCCAAATGTGTGTGGGTAGCATATATATCCCACGGGGGTAAAACTGAAAAAGTTTAAAAAAAATTTTTTTTGGACTTAGTCATTTTTCCGGCGTTAATCAGACTTTCAATTAGGGAAAATGTCAGTGAGCGTTCCGATTTCAGTTCCAGAGCGATTCGCCCGATGAGTCCTTCATATTTAGTCGTTGTCAGCCAATTTTCTGAATATTTGAAAATTTCACTTTTTTGTGAAAATATCCACTAAATGAGGGAGTAATATGTGTGAGGGTACCCCAGGAGAGTTGCAAATGTGTGTGGGTAGAATATATATCCCACGGGGGTAAAATTGAAAAAAGGAGAAAATTTTTTTTTTTTGGACTTAGTCATTTTTTCAGCGTTTATCAGACTTTCAGATAGGGGAAATGTCAGTGAGCGTTCCGATTTCAGCTCCAGAGCGATTCGCCCGATGAGTCCTTCATATTTAGTTGTTTTCAACCAGTTTTCTGAATTTTTGAAAATTTCACTTTTTTGTGAAAATATCCACTAAATGAGGGAATAATATGTGTGACGGTACCCCCAGGAGAGTTCCAAATGTGTGTGGGTAGAATATATATCCCACGGGGGTAAAATTGAAAAAAGTTGAAAAAAAATATTTTTTTTGACTTAGTCATTTTTCCGGCGTTTATCAGACTTTCAGATAGGGGAAATGTCAGTCAGCATTCCGATTTCAGTTCCAGAGCGATTCGCCTGATGAGTCCTTCATATTTAGTCGTTTTCAGCCAATTTTCTGAATTTTTGAAAATTTCACTTTTTTGTGAAAATATCCACTAAATGATGGAATTATATGTGTGACGGTACCCCAGGAGAGTTCCAAATGTGTGTGGGTAGAATATATATCCCACGGGGGTAAAATTGAAAAAAGGTGAAAAAAAAATTTTTTTTGACTTTGTCATTTTTCCGGCGTTTATCAGACTTTCAGATAGGGGAAATGTCAGTGAGCGCTCCGATTTCAGTTCCAGAGCAATTCGCCCGATGAGTCTTTCATATTTAGTCGTTTTCAGCCAATTTTCTGAATTTTTGAAAATTTCACTTTTTTATGAAAATATCCACTAAATGAGGGAATAATATGTGTGAGGGTACCCCAGGAGAGTTCCAAATGTGTGTGGGTAGAATATATATCCCACGGGGGTAAAATTGAAAAAAGGTGAAAAAAATATTTTTTTTTACTTTGTCATTTTTCCGGCATTTATCAGACTTTCAGATAGGGGAAATGTCAGTGAGCGTTCCGATTTCAGTTCCAAAGCGATTCGCCCGATGAGTCCTTCATATTTAGTTGTTTTCATCCAATTTTCAGAATTTTTGAAAACTTCACTTTTTTGTGAAAATATCCACTAAATGAGGGAATAATATGTGTGAGGGTACCCCAGGAGAGTTCCAAATGTGTGTGGGTAGCATATATATCCCACGGGGGTAAAACTGAAAAAGTTTAAAAAAAATTTTTTTTGGACTTAGTCATTTTTCCGGCGTTAATCAGACTTTCAATTAGGGAAAATGTCAGTGAGCGTTCCGATTTCAGTTCCAGAGCGATTCGCCCGATGAGTCCTTCATATTTAGTCGTTGTCAGCCAATTTTCTGAATATTTGAAAATTTCACTTTTTTGTGAAAATATCCACTAAATGAGGGAGTAATATGTGTGAGGGTACCCCAGGAGAGTTGCAAATGTGTGTGGGTAGAATATATATCCCACGGGGGTAAAATTGAAAAAAGGAGAAAATTTTTTTTTTTTGGACTTAGTCATTTTTTCAGCGTTTATCAGACTTTCAGATAGGGGAAATGTCAGTGAGCGTTCCGATTTCAGCTCCAGAGCGATTCGCCCGATGAGTCCTTCATATTTAGTTGTTTTCATCCAATTTTCAGAATTTTTGAAAACTTCACTTTTTTGTGAAAATATCCACTAAATGAGGGAATAATATGTGTGAGGGTACCCCAGGAGAGTTCCAAATGTGTGTGGGTAGAATATATATCCCACGGGGGTAAAATTGAAAAATGGTGAAAAAAATATTTTTTTTGACTTTGTCATTTTTCCGGCGTTTATCAGACTTTCAGATAGGGGAAATGTCAGTGAGCGTTCCAATTTCAGTTCCAGAGCGATTCGCCCGATGAGTCCTTCATATTTAGTCGTTTTCAGCCAATTTTCTGAATTTTTGAAAATTTCACTTTTTTGTGAAAATATCCACTAAATGAGGGAATAATATGTGTGAGTGTACCCCAGGAGAGTTCCAAATGTGTGTGGGTAGCATATATATCCCACGGGGGTAAAACTGAAAAAAGTTTTAAAAAAATTTTTTTTGGACTTAGTCATTTTTCCGGCGTTAATCAGACGTTCAATTGGGGCAAATGTCAGTGAGCGTTCCTATTTCAGTTCCAGAGCGATTCGCCCGATGAGTCCTTCATATTTAGTCGTTGTCAGCCAATTTTCTGAATATTTGAAAATTTCACTTTTTTGTGAAAATATCCACTAAATGAGGGAATAATATGTGTGAGGGTACCCCAGGAGAGTTCCAAATGTGTGTGGGTGGAATATATATCCCACGGGGGTAAAATTGAAAAAAGATGAAAAAAAATTTTTTTTGGACATAGTCATTTTTTCAGCGTTTATCAGACTTTCAGATAGGGGAAATGTCAGTGAGCGTTCCGATTTCAGTTCCAGAGCGATTCGCCCGATGAGTCCTTCATATTTAGTTGTTTTCAGCCAATTTTCAGAATTTTTGAAAATTTCACTTTTTTGTGAAAATATCCACTAAATGAGGGAATAATATGTGTGAGGGTACCCCAGGAGAGTTCCAAATGTGTGTGGGTGGAATATATATCCCACGGGGGTAAAATTGAAAAAAGGTGAAAAAAAATTTTTTTTTGACTTTGTCATTTTTCCGGCGTTTATCAGACTTTCAGATAGGGGAAATGTCAGTGAGCGTTCCAATTTCAGTTCCAGAGCGATTCGCCCGATGAGTCCTTCATATTTAGTCGTTTTCAGCCAATTTTCTGAATATTTGAAAATTTCACTTTTTTGTGAAAATATCCACTAAATGAGGGAATAATATGTGTGAGGGTACCCCAGGAGAGTTGTAAATGTGTGTGGGTAGAATATATATCCCACGGGGGTAAAATTGAAAAAAGTTGAAAAAAAATTTTTTTTAGACTTAGTCATTTTTCCGGCGTTTATCAGACTTTCAAATAGAGGAAATGTCAGTGAGCGTTCCGATTTCAGTTCCAGAGCGATTCGCCCGATGAGTCCATCATATTTAGTTGTTTTCAGCCAATTTTCAGAATTTTTGAAAATTTCACTTTTTTGTGAAAATATCCACTAAATGAGGGAATAATATGTGTGAGGGTACCCCAGGAGAGTTCCAAATGTGTGTGGGTAGAATATATATCCCACGGGGGTAAAATTGAAAAAAGATGAAAAAAAATTTTTTTTGGACTTAGTCATTTTTTCAGCGTTTATCAGACTTTCAGATAGGGGAAATGTCAGTGAGCGTTCCGATTTCAGTTCCAGAGGGATTCGCCCGATGAGTCCTTCATATTTAGTTGTTTTCAGCCAATTTTCAGAATTTTTGAAAATTTCACTTTTTTGTGAAAATATCCACTAAATGAGGGAATAATATGTGTGAGGGTACCCCAGGAGAGTTCCAAATGTGTGTGGGTAGAATATATATCCCACGGGGGTAAAATTGAAAAAAGGTGAAAAAAAAATTTTTTTTGACTTTGTCATTTTTCCGGCGTTTATCAGACTTTCAGATAGGGGAAATGTCATTGAGCGTTCCGATTTCAGTTCCAGAGCAATTCGCCCGATGAGTCCTTCATATTTAGTCGTTTTCAGCCAATTTTCAGAATTTTTGAAAATTTCACTTTTTTGTGAAAATATCCACTAAATGAGGGAATAATATGTGTGAGGGTACCCCAGGAGAGTTGCAAATGTGTGTGGGTAGAATATATATCCCACGGGGGTAAAATTGAAAAAAGTTTAAAAAAAATTTTTTTTAGACTTAGTCATTTTTCCGGCATTTATCAGACTTTCAAATAGAGGAAATGTCAGTGAGCGTTCTGATTTCAGTTCCAGAGCGATTCGCCCGATGAGTCCTTCATATTTAGTTGTTTTCAGCCAATTTTCAGAATTTTTGAAAATTTCACTTTTTTGTGAAAATATCCACTAAATGAGGGAATAATATGTGTGAGGGTACCCCAGGAGAGTTCCAAATGTGTGTGGGTAGAATATATATCCCACGGGGGTAAAATTGAAAAAAGTTTAAAAAAAATATTTTTTTAGACTTAGTCATTTTTCCGGCGTTTATCAGACTTTCAGATAGGGGAAATGTCAGTCAGCATTCCGATTTCAGTTCCAGAGCAATTCGCCCAATGAGTCCTTCATATTTAGTCGTTTTCAACCAGTTTTCAGAATTTTTGAAAATTTCACTTTTTTGTGAAAATATCCACTAAATGAGGGAATAATATGTGTGAGGGTACCCCAGGAGAGTTCCAAATGTGTGTGGGTAGAATATATATCCCACGGGGGTAAAATTGAAAAAAAGTGAAAAAACATTTTTTTTTTACTTTGTCATTTTTCCGGCGTTTATCAGACTTTCAAATAGAGGAAATGTCAGTGAGCGTTCTGATTTCAGTTCGAGAGCGATTCGCCCGATGAGTCCTTCATATTAAGTTGTTTTCAGCCAATTTTCAGAATTTTTGAAAATTTCACTTTTTTGTGAAAATATCCATTAAATGAGGGAATAATATGTGTGAGGGTACCCCAGGAGAGTTCCAAATGTGTGTGGGTAGAATATATATCCCACGGGGGTAAAATTGAAAAAAGGTGAAAAAAATTTTTTTTTTGACTTCGTCATTTTTCCGGCGTTTATCAGACTTTCAGATAGGGGAAATGTCAGTGAGTGTTCCGATTTCAGTTCCAGAGCAATTCACCCGATGAGTCCTTCATATTTAGTCATTTTCAGCCAATTTTCAGAATTTTTGAAAATTTCACTTTTTTGTGAAAATATCCACTAAATGAGGGAATAATATGTGTGAGGGTACCCCAGGAGAGTTCCAAATGTGTGTGGGTAGAATATATATCCCACGGGGGTAAAATTGAAAAAAGTTTAAAAAAAATTTTTTTTGGACTTAGTCATTTTTTCAGCGTTTATCAGACTTTCAGATAGGGGAAATGTCAGTGAGCGTTCCGATTTCAGTTCCAGAGCGATTCACCCGATGAGTCCTTCATATTTAGTTGTTTTCAGAAAATTTTCAGAATTTTTGAAAATTTCACTTTTTTGTGAAAATATCCACTAAATGAGGAAATAATATGTGTGAGGGTACCCCAGGAGAGTTCCAAATGTGTGTGGGTGGAATATATATCCCACGGGGGTAAAATTGAAAAAAGGTGAAAAAAAATTTTTTTTGGACTTTGTCATTTTTCCGGCGTTTATCAGACTTTCAGATAGGGGAAATGTCAGTGAGCGTTCCGATTTCAGTTCCAGAGCAATTCGCCCGATGAGTTCTTCATATTTAGTCATTTTCAGCCAATTTTCAGAATTTTTGAAAATTTCACTTTTTTGTGAAAATATCCACTAAATGAGGGAATAATATGTGTGAGGGTACCCCAGGAGAGTTCCAAATGTGTGTGGGTAGAATATATATCCCACGGGGGTAAAATTGAAAAAAAATGAAAAAAAATTTTTTTTGGACTTAGTCATTTTTTCAGCGTTTATCAGACTTTCAGATAGGGGAAATGTCAGTGAGCGTTCCGATTTCAGTTCCAGAGCGAATCGCCCGATGAGTCCTTCATATTTAGTTGTTTTCAGCCAATTTTCAGAATTTTTGAAAATTTCACTTTTTTGTGAAAATATCCACTAAATGAGGGAATAATATGTGTGAGGGTACCCCAGGAGAGTTGTAAATGTGTGTGGGTAGAATATATATCCCACGGGGGTAAAATTGAAAAAAGTTGAAAAAAAATTTTTTTTAGACTTAGTCATTTTTCCGGCGTTTATCAGACTTTCAAATAGAGGAAATGTCAGTGAGCGTTCCGATTTCAGTTCCAGAGCGATTCGCCCGATGAGTCCTTCATATTTAGTTGTTTTCAGCCAATTTTCAGAATTTTTGAAAATTTCACTTTTTTGTGAAAATATCCACTAAATGAGGGAATAATATGTGTGAGGGTACCCCAGGAGAGTTCCAAATGTGTGTGGGTGGAATATATATCCCACGGGGGTAAAATTGAAAAAAGATGAAAAAACATTTTTTTTTTACTTTGTCATTTTTCCGGCGTTTATCAGACTTTCAAATAGAGGAAATGTCAGTGAGCGTTCTGATTTCAGTTCGAGAGCGATTCGCCCGATGAGTCCTTCATATTAAGTTGTTTTCAGCCAATTTTCAGAATTTTTGAAAATTTCACTTTTTTGTGAAAATATCCACTAAATGAGGGAATAATATGTGTGAGGGTACCCCAGGAGAGTTCCAAATGTGTGTGGGTAGAATATATATCCCACGGGGGTAAAATTGAAAAAAGGTGAAAAAAATTTTTTTTTTGACTTTGTCATTTTTCCGGCGTTTATCACACTTTCAGATAGGGGAAATGTCAGTGAGCGTTCCGATTTCAGTTCCAGAGCAATTCACCCGATGAGTCCTTCATATTTAGTCATTTTCAGCCAATTTTCAGAATTTTTGAAAATTTCACTTTTTTGTGAAAATATCCACTAAATGAGGGAATAATATGTGTGAGGGTACCCCAGGAGAGTTCCAAATGTGTGTGGGTAGAATATATATCCCACGGGGGTAAAATTGAAAAAAGATTAAAAAAAATTTTTTTTGGACTTAGTCATTTTTTCAGCGTTTATCAGACTTTCAGATAGGGGAAATGTCAGTGAGCGTTCCGATTTCAGTTCAAGAGCGATTCACCCGATGAGTCCTTCATATTTAGTTGTTTTCAGAAAATTTTCAGAATTTTTGAAAATTTCACTTTTTTGTGAAAATATCCACTAAATGAGGAAATAATATGTGTGAGGGTACCCCAGGAGAGTTCCAAATGTGTGTGGGTGGAATATATATCCCACGGGGGTAAAATTGAAAAAAGGTGAAAAAAATTTTTTTTTTGACTTTGTCATTTTTCCGGCGTTTATCAGACTTTCAGATAGGGGAAATGTCAGTGAGCGTTCCGATTTCAGTTCCAGAGCAATTCGCCCGATGAGTTCTTCATATTTAGTCATTTTCAGCCAATTTTCAGAATTTTTGAAAATTTCACTTTTTTGTGAAAATATCCACTAAATGAGGGAATAATATGTGTGAGGGTACCCCAGGAGAGTTCCAAATGTGTGTGGGTAGAATATATATCCCACGGGGGTAAAATTGAAAAAAAATGAAAAAAAATTTTTTTTGGACTTAGTCATTTTTTCAGCGTTTATCAGACTTTCAGATAGGGGAAATGTCAGTGAGCGTTCCGATTTCAGTTCCAGAGCGAATCGCCCGATGAGTCCTTCATATTTAGTTGTTTTCAGCCAATTTTCAGAATGTTTGAAAATTTCACTTTTTTGTGAAAATATCCACTAAATGAGGGAATAATATGTGTGAGGGTACCCCAGGAGAGTTCCAAATGTGTGTGGGTAGAATATATATCCCACGGGGGTAAAATTGAAAAAAGGTGAAAATAAAAATTTTTTTGACTTTGTCATTTTTCCGGCGTTTATCAGACTTTCAGATAGGGGAAATGTCAGTGAGCGTTCCGATTTCAGTTCCAGAGCAATTCGCCCGATGAGTCCTTCATATTTAGTCGTTTTCAGCCAATTTTCAGAATTTTTGAAAATTTCACTTTTTTGTGAAAATAACCACTAAATGAGGGAATAATATGTGTGAGGGTACCCCAGGAGAGTTCCAAATGTGTGTGGGTAGAATATATATCCCACGGGGGTAAAATTGAAGAAAGGTGAAAAAAATTTTTTTTTTGACTTTGTCATTTTTCCGCCGTTTATCAGACTTTCAGATAGGAGAAATGTCAGTGAGCGTTCCGATTTCAGTTCCAGAGCAATTCGCCCGATGAGTCCTTCATATTTAGTCGTTTTCAGCCAATTTTCTGAATTTTTGAAAATTTCACTTTTTTGTGAAAATATCCACTAAATAATGGAAGAATATGTGTGAGGATACCCCAGGAGAGTTCCAAATGTGTGTGGGTAGAATATATATCCCACGGGGGTAAAATTGAAAAAAGTTGAAAAAAAATTTTTTTTTAGACTTAGTCATTTTTCCGGCGTTTATCAGACTTTCAAATAGAGGAAATGTCAGTGAGCGTTCCGATTTCAGTTCCAGAGCGATTCGCCCGATGAGTCCTTCATATTTAGTTGTTTTCAGCCAATTTTCTGAATTTTTGAAAATTTCACTTTTTTGAGAAAATTTCCACTAAATGAGGGAATAATATGTGTGAGGGTACCCCAGGAGAGTTCCAAATGTGTGTGGGTAGAATATATATCCCACGAGGGTAAAATTGAAAAAAGTTTAAAAAAAATATTTTTTGGACTTAGTCATTTTTCCGGCGTTTATCAGACTTTCAGATAGGGGAAATGTCAGTGAGCGTGCCGATTTCAGTTCCAGAGCAATTATCCCGATGAGTCCTTCATATTTAGTTGTTTTCAGCCAATTTTCAGAATTTTTGAAAATTTCACTTTTTTGTGAAAATATCCACTAAATGAGGGAATAATATGTGTGAGGGTACCCCAGGAGAGTTCCAAATGTGTGTGGGTAGAATATATATCCCACGGGGGTAAAATTGAAGAAAGGTGAAAAAATTTTTTTTTTTGACTTTGTCATTTTTCCGGCGTTTATCAGACTTTCAGATAGGAGAAATGTCAGTGAGCGTTCCGATTTCAGTTCCAGAGCAATTCGCCCGATGAGTCCTTCATATTTAGTCGTTTTCAGCCAATTTTCTGAATTTTTGAAAATTTCACTTTTTTGTGAAAATATCCACTAAATGAGGGAAGAATATGTGTGAGGATACCCCAGGAGAGTTCCAAATGTGTGTGGGTAGAATATATATCCCACGGGGGTAAAAATGAAAAAAGGTGAAAATTTTTTTTTGTTGGACTTAGTCATTTTTTCAGCGTTTATCAGACTTTCAGATAGGGAAAATGTCAGTGACCGTTCCGATTTCAGTTCCAGAGCAATTCGCGCAATGAGTCCTTCATATTTAGTCGTTTTCAGCCAGTTTTCAGAATTTTTGAAAATTTCACTTTTTTGTGAAAATATCCACTAAATGAGGGAATAATATGTGTGACGGTACCCCAGGAGAGTTCCAAATATGTGTGGGTAGAATATATATCCCACGGCGGTAAAATTGAAAAAAGGTGAAAAAAAAATTTTTTTTGACTTTGTCATTTTTCCGGCGTTTATCAGACTTTCAGATAGGGGAAATGTCAGTGAGCGTTCCGATTTCAGTTCCAGAGCAATTTGCCCGATGAGTCCTTCATATTTAGTCGTTTTCAGCCAATTTTCTGAATTTTTTAAAATTTCACTTTTTTATGAAAATATCCACTAAATGAGGGAATAATATGTGTGAGGGTACCCCAGGAGAGTTCCAAATGTGTGTGGGTAGAATATATATCCCACAGGGGTAAAATTGAAAAAAGGAGAAACATTTTTTTTTTTGGACTTAGTCATTTTTTCAGCGTTTATTAGACTTTCAGATAGGGGAAATGTCAGTGAGCGTTCCGATTTCAGCTCCAGAGCGATTCGCCCGATGAGTCCTTCATATTTAGTTGTTTTCAGCCAATTTTCAGAATTTTTGAAAATTTCACTTTTTTGTGAAAATATCCACTAAATGAGGGAATAATATGTGTGAGGGTACCCCAGGAGAGTTCCAAATGTGTGTGGGTAGAATATATATCCCACGGGAGTAAAATTGAAAAAAGGTGAAAAAAATATTTTTTTTGACTTTGTCATTTTTCCGGCATTTATCAGACTTTCAGATAGGGGAAATGTCAGTGAGCGTTCCGATTTCAGTTCCAAAGCGATTCGCCCGATGAGTCCTTCATATTTAGTCGTTGTCAGCCAATTTTCTGAATATTTGAAAATTTCACTTTTTTGTGAAAATATCCACTAAATGAGGGAATAATATGTGTGAGGGTACCCCAGGAGAGTTGCAAATGTGTGTGGGTAGAATATATATCCCACGGGGGTAAAATTGAAAAAAGGAGAAAAATTTTTTTTTTTGGACTTAGTCATTTTTTCAGCGTTTTTCAGACTTTCAGATAGGGGAAATGTCAGTGAGCGTTCCGATTTCAGCTCCAGAGCGATTCGCCCGATGAGTCCTTCATATTTAGTTGTTTTCATCCAATTTTCAGAATTTTTGAAAATTTCACTTTTTTGTGAAAATATCCACTAAATGAGGGAATAATATGTGTGAGGGTACCCCAGGAGAGTTCCAAATGTGTGTGGGTAGAATATATATCCCACGGGGGTAAAATTGAAAAAAGGTGAAAAAAAATTTTTTTTTGACTTTGTCATTTTTCCGGCGTTTATCAGACTTTCAGATAGGGGAAATGTCAGTGAGCGTTCCGATTTCAGTTCCAGAGCAATTAGCCCGATGAGTAGTGTTGAGCGATACCTTCCGATATCAGGAAATATCGTATCGGATTGGATCGGGCCGATACCCAAAAAGTATCGGATATCGCCGATTCCGATACCGGAAACCAATGCAAGTCAATGGGACACAAATATCGGAATGAAAATAAACCTTTTCTTTCCTTGTAGGTTAATTCTACATGAAGGAAAACAACTAAGAATAATGTAGAATGACATGAAAAGCCGGCAATTCATCAGAGGCATTCACCGGTACCCGACAATTTACAACAGAGAGAATAGAGCTTCACACATAGATTAGGTAGAAAGAAACATGTCAGTCACATATATATGAAGTACAGTGGCAGTGTTGCTTACTGTACTTGTCATTTAGTGTAAAGGATTTATTTAAAAAAATATTAGTGTTTTCGTGCACCGTCTCTTTAAAAAAGCCGGCCGGCAATTCAGCATCTGTACCCGACAATTTATAACAGACAGAATAGAGCTTCACACATAGATTAGATAGATAGAAACATGTCAGTCACATATATATGAAGTACAGTGACAGTGTTGATTACTGTACTTGTCATTTAGTGTAAAGGATTTATTTAAAAAAATATTAGTGTTTTCGTGCACCGTCTCTTTAAAAAAGCCGGCCGGCAATTCAGCATCTGTACCCGACAATTTATAACAGACAGAATAGAGCTTCACACATAGATTAGATAGATAGAAACATGTCAGCCACATATATATGAAGTACAGTGACAGTGTTGATTACTGTAGTTGTCATTTAGTGTTAAAATAAAGGATTTATTTAAAAAAAAATTGGCGTGGGGTTCCCCTTAATTTTAGGCTCTAGCGGAGGTTAAGCAGACGGCTGGGGCAGATGTTTGAAGCCTGGGAAGGGGGTAATACCCACGGAGCTTCCCAGGCTACTAATATCAGCCCCCAGCTGAATACCTAGCCTTTACTAACTATTAAAATGTAGGACCCCCCCCAAATAATAACGTGGGGTCCCCCCTAATTTAATAGCAAGCAAAGGCTAGGCAGACAGCTGGGGGCTGATTTTAATAGCCCAGGAAGGGTGCCATGAATATTGGCCCCCTCCCAGGCTAGAAACACCAGCCGTCAGCCGCCCCAGAAATGGCGCATCCATAGGATGCGCCAATTCTGGCACTTAGCCTCGCTCTTCCCACTGCCCTGTAGCGGTGGCAGTGGGGTAATAGGGCTGGGGTTGATGTCAGCTTATAATTAGAGATGAGCGTTGTTCTACTCGAACTGTTCGCCAATCTCAAATTCGAGCTGTTTTGGGCGGTGTTCGAGCCGGTCGGCGAACACGAACAATTTGAGAAAAATTCGGCTGTTCGAGGTTATGTTCGATAACTGTTCGTGCACCAAAATCATAACTGGATTTTTTCTCAGTAATGATGAAAATTAATGTTAATACGCAGTTTGAGTGCACAGCGGGGCGGGGGGAGGGGCAGGGGATGCATCTCTGCAGGAACAATGAAGATCTCCATTTTTTTTTCTCTTTCCCGCATTTGCAGTGGGGAGTTGCAATCTGTCAGCCTATCAGCAGCGCACACACGGAGCGAAGTGCTTTTTTTCACACAAGCAAGGGCATGTGTGATTGGCAGTGTATGTCACATGTCCTTGCCCTATAAGACCAAGCCATTTTCCCCGTCGCCACCATTTTCTCACTGCTGCAGCTGCGTGTTAGACGGCACCGCTGTTGCTGTGTGCGCTATACCTTGTTAATTTCAAGCCAATTTTCGCACAAATATACAGATAGCTTGGGAGTAGGGAATAGTTGTGATTGCAGTCCTTTTAAGGACTAGGTTACAGCATTTCCTACGACTTTTATCAAGCAGGTCTGTGCTCTTAAATAGATAGATTGTGGGAGTAAAGACTAATTGTAATTGGAGTCCTTTTCAGGACTAGGTTACATGAGTTCCTATCAGTTTTTGCCAGGCAGGTCTGTGCCAGTGCTGTGCAAGTTTTTTTCACAGCATTTGGCTGAATCTAGCAAAGCTAATCCTTTTTGGCCTATTGCAGAGTGTGTTAGTCAGTGGAGTAGCCTATCTGTGTTGCAAGATATACCACCTGTGTATAGAATACCAATTTTTTTACTGCACCTAGTGAAGTAAAATCTTTTGGGCATAGCATCATTCTATTAGTCCATCTATACTGACCTCCATCAGGTTGCAAATTAAAAATAATTTTTTTCTTCATTTATCTCTGAAAAAATATTTGGGCTTCTAGCAGTGTGTGGGACTTGTTCTATTAGTCCTTCTATACTGACCTCCAGCAGGTTGCAAATTGAATATAATTTTTTTCTGCATCTAGCTCTGAAAAAATATTTGGGCTTCTAGCGGTGTGTGGGACTTGGTCTATTAGTCCATCTATACTGACCTCCATCAGGTTGCAAATTAAAAATATTTTTTTTCTGCATCTAGCTCTGAAAAAATATTTGGGCTTCTAGCAGTGTGTGGGACTTGGTCTATTAGTCCATCTATACTGACCTCCATCAGGTTGCAAATTAAAAATAATTTTTTTCTTCATTTATCTCTGAAAAAATATTTGGGCTTCTAGCAGTGTGTGGGACTTGTTCTATTAGTCCTTCTATACTGACCTCCAGCAGGTTGCAAATTGAATATAATTTTTTTCTGCATCTAGCTCTGAAAAAATATTTGGGCTTCTAGCGGTGTGTGGGACTTGGTCTATTAGTCCATCTATACTGACCTCCATCAGGTTGCAAATTAAAAATAATTTTTTTCTGCATCTAGCTCTGGAAAAATATTTGGGCTTCTAGCAGTGTGTGGGACTTGGTCTATTCGTCCATCTATACTGACCTCCATCAGGTTGCAAATTGAATAAAAAAATTTTCTGCATCTAGCTCTGAAAAAATATTTGGGCTTCTAGCGGTGTGTGGGACTTGGTCTATTAGTCCATCTATACTGACCTCCATCAGGTTGCAAATTAAAAATAATTTTTTTCTGCATCTAGCTCTGAAAAAATATTTGGGCTTCTAGCAGTGTGTGGGACTTGGTCTATTAGTCCATCTATACTGACCTCCATCAGGTTACAAATTAAAAATACTTTTTTTCTGCATCTAGCTCTGAAAAAATATTTGGGCTTCTAGCAGTGTGTGGGACTTGGTCTATTAGTCCATCTATACTGACCTCCATCAGGTTGCAAATTGAATAAAAAAAATTTCTGCATCTAGCTCTGAAAAAATATTTGGGCTTCTAGCGGTGTGTGGGACTTGGTCTATTAGTCCATCTATACTGACCTCCATCAGGTTGCAAATTAAAAATAATTTTTTTCTGCATCTAGCTCTGAAAAAATATTTGGGCTTCTAGCAGTGTGTGGGACTTGGTCTATTAGTCCATCTATACTGACCTCCATCAGGTTGCAAATTAAAAATAATTTTTTTCTTCATTTATCTCTGAAAAAATATTTGGGCTTCTAGCAGTGTGTGGGACTTGTTCTATTAGTCCTTCTATACTGACCTCCAGCAGGTTGCAAATTGAATATAATTTTTTTCTGCATCTAGCTCTGAAAAAATATTTGGGCTTCTAGCGGTGTGTGGGACTTGGTCTATTAGTCCATCTATACTGACCTCCATCAGGTTGCAAATTAAAAATAATTTTTTTCTGCATCTAGCTCTGAAAAAATATTTGGGCTTCTAGCAGTGTGTGGGACTTGGTCTATTAGTCCATCTATACTGACCTCCATCAGGTTGCAAATTGAATAAAAAAATTTTCTGCATCTAGCTCTGAAAAAATATTTGGGCTTCTAGCGGTGTGTGGGACTTGGTCTATTAGTCCATCTATACTGACCTCCATCAGGTTGCAAATTAAAAATAATTTTTTTCTGCATCTAACCCAGCCAATAGTTTTGGCCTAATACCACAGTTTGGCCACTCAGCTCTGCACGGTTACCATCCATTGTTTTTTTGTGCAAACAACTCCAGAGTTGTGAATTAGTTAACCACCAAAATGAGTGGAAAAAGGCCTGCTGCTGGTGGAAAGGGGAATAGGCGTGTTGGGAAGGGGAAAAAAGGTTGTGTCCGTGGGGTAGGTGCAGAAGAAAGACCATCTTCCAGCCAAACTAAAATGTCTACTTCTTTTAGCGGACAATGTGATAAGATCCCTTTCTTACGGCCACGCCAATCGCTACAAATTCCAGATGAGGCACAAAAACAGCAGGTGCTTCAACGGATATCAAGTGCTCCTTTAAGTGGGCTCTCCTCCACATCAACTTCAACATCACAAATACTCCAGTCCTCAAAGGTGTCACCCAAATCGCACTTGCTCCCTCACAGCTCCCAAATCTCCAGCTGCTCGTCTGAGTATGAGGTAGAACAGATGGTTGAGTCTGCAGAGCTGTTTACTCATACTATAGCCTGGGAATCAGAGGTCGACTCCAGCGCTTCTGTGAATCCAGACGAGGAAATGATCTGCACTGATGCCCAGAATCTTTATGAGTCGGATCCAGGACCAGACGCAGAAGGTTCTGACCATAATGTAGACCCTCATTCCCAAACTGTAACTCCTGTTGGTGGAGACAATGAGGAAGACGATGATAAGACTCAAATACCTGATTGGAGCGACAACTTTAGTTTTTTGTCAGGGCAGGAACAGGTTGGCTCTGAGGACGACGGGTGTGATAACACACAGGGTGATGATGATGAGGTTGGAGATCCCACTTACTGTCAACCCACAGTCAGCCAAGAGATAAGGTCAGCAGAGGAGGTGGAGGAAGATGCTAGTGACGACGAGGTCAGGTTGCGCCTTCCTGGACAGAGACGTAGTACTGGAAGCACGTCAACAACTGCATCCTCAAACACAACTCTGCCTCTCACCACAAGTCGTGGTGGCTCTTCAGGTCGCATGGGTGCTAAGCCTTGCATAGCCTGGGCATTTTTTCAGATCGATAAAGATGACCCAACTCGTGTTATCTGTAACATTTGTCAGCAAAAGCTAAGTAGAGGCCAAAAAATACATAGTTTGAGTACTTCATGCATGAACCGGCACATGGACATGAAGCATAAGTTGCAGTGGGAAGCTCAGTGTGCTACAATGCGGCCTAGCCGGCCGGGCCAACCACCGTCTGCCATATCTTGTGCATCCGTGGCCTCTTCATCCTCTGTGACTGGGGGGACAGCAGTCACACCTGTTTTGGGGCGCAGACCTGCCACCTCTTTACCCGCAACAGCCAGCGTGATTGGCAGGTCATCATTTTCTTTGGAGGTGGTAACACCAGCTGGTGTTGAGCGCTGTCCGACATCGATAGCACCACCTTTGGATCAAGGCAACCTAACATGTCCGCCTGCATCTTCCTCACAGACCGGCAGTTTGCCGGGGACACCCTTATCAACCCCGTCTAAGCACAATAGCCAGCCCTCGGTCCCTCAGATGTGGACAAGTAAAAGACCATTTCCTCCTAGCCATGAGAAAGCTAAAAGGTTGAATTTCACCATCTGCAAGCTCTTGGCTACAGAAATGCTGCCTTTCCGCCTGGTGGACACAGAGGATTTTCGAGACCTTATGTCCGTCGCAGTGCCCCAGTACCAGATGCCCAGTCGGCACTACTTCTCAAAGAAAGGTGTGCCTGCGCTCCACCAGCATGTCGCACACAACATCACCGCTTCTTTGAGAAACTCTGTGTGTGACAGGGTGCATTTCACCACAGACACTTGGACGAGTAGGCATGGACAGGGGCGTTACATGTCGCTGACTGGGCACTGGGTAACTATGGTGACAGCAGGACAAGGGGCTGCTGTCCAAGTCTTGCCGTCCTCACGAGTTGTGCGTCAATCCTCTTTATGTCAAAGTTCCTCCACTGCTTCTGCCTCCTCAACCTTCTCTCGGTCTTCCACCTGCACCCAAAGCCTGTCTGGTCATGCCACAAGCTTTCTAACTGCGCAGAAGGGATCCTGCACACCTCCTTACTATGCTGGCAGTAGGGCTCAACGTCATCAGGCGGTTTTTACATTGAAATGTCTGGGAAATGTGAGTCACACAGCTGAGGAGTTGTGGTCAGCTCTGGAGAACCAATTTCATGAATGGTTGTCTCCACTGGACCTGAAACCAGGGAAGGCCGTGTGCGACAATGCTGCAAACCTGGGTGCGGCCCTTCGCCGGGGCAATGTCACACATGTGCCTTGTATGGCTCACGTGTTGAACCTGGTTGTCCAGCAATTTTTAGCCCACTATCCCAGACTAGATGGCCTTCTGCAGAGGGCACGGTCGCTGTGTGCTCACTTCCGCCATTCGCATCCCGCAGCTCAGCGACTTACATCTCTACAGAAGTCGTTGGGCCTGCCACTTCACCGGCTAAAATGCGATGTGCCTACCCGGTGGAATTCAACTCTGCACATGTTGCAGCGACTGTGGCAGCACCGACAAGCCCTGGTGCAATACGTTCTGACGTATAGCCTGGGCCAACGAGATTCAGAGGTGGGGCAAATCACGCTGGAGGAGTGGTCTCAGATCAGGGACCTATGCACCCTTCTGCACAGTTTTGAAATGGCGACGAAGATGTTTAGTGCTGACGATGCCATTATCAGCATGACTATTCCGGTGATTTACATGCTGGAGCACATGTTAAACAGAATTCGGAGTCAGGTGGTGGCACAAGAGGAGGTGGAGGAAGTAGAGGAGGAGGAGTTGTATGCGGAAGGGCTAACATCTGCAAGGTCCAGAAGGTCGGCAGCACCAAGGCGGCAGGCATGTGAGGGTGGGGGAGATGGTTTTACCAGGGCGCATGGTAGCAGCCAAACTAGTGAGGAAGGTGCAGGAGCCCAGGAAGAAGTGGAGGACGAACTGATGGAAGACTCATCAGATGAGGGAGACCTTGATCACATTTCTGTTGTGCGAGGTTGGGGGGAGAGGACAGAGGAAGGAAGCATGATTGTTACCTCGCCACCAACACAACAGGGACTTGGTGCTCCTGGATGCGCAACACACATGAGTGCCTTCTTGCTGCACTACCTGCAACATGACCCTCGAATTGTGAGAATTAGAAATAATCCTGACTACTGGGTTGCCACACTGTTAGATCCCCGGTACAAAAGTAAATTTTCAGAAATTATTCCTGCCATAGAAAGGGATGCACGCATGCAGGAGTATCAGCAGAGACTGTTGCAGAATCTTACATGTGCTTTTCCACAAAATACCAGTGGTGCACGTAGTGAATCTCACAGTTCCAACTTGCCAACTGTGGGACCGTCAAGTGTTCAGCACTCAAACCGTAACAGAACCACAGTATCTGGTGGTAACATCAATTTTGCGGAATCATTTCACCACTTTTTTAGCCCATCCTTTGCAAGGCCACAGGAGACAAGAAGTCTGACACATAGTCAACGCCTAGAGACGATGGTACAGGAGTATCTCCAAGTAAACATTGAAGCCACGACTGTGTCACTGGACCCTTGCTCTTTTTGGGCTTCCAATCTGGATAAATGGCCGGAGCTAGCCACTTACGCCTTGGAGATCTTGTCATGCCCCGCAGCCAGCGTTCTGTCTGAACGTGTGTTCAGCGCTGCTGGTGGTGTGCTGACAGATAAGCGCACGCGGCTCTCCACTGATAATGTAGACAGACTCACGTTCATAAAGATGAACAAATCATGGATCCGAAACGACTTTTCTACCCCTGTGTCATCCTGGGGAGAGTAAAAGCTTGATGATTGGTTAAAATCACCCTACCAACCGTTGTAAGCTTTCAAATTACTAATCATGTTTATCTGTATCTTGACTGGAAAATAATTTGGGCTTTGTAGCAGTGTGCAGCACTGATCCTATTAGGCCATCTATAATAAGCTTCACCAGATTTAAAATTAAAAATAATTTTTAGCTGCATCTAGCCCGGAAAATAATTTTGGGGCTCCGAGATGCGCAAGACACATAAGTGCCTTCTTGCTGCACTACCTGCAACATGACCCTCATATTGTCAGAATTCGAAGTAATCATGACTACTGGGTTGCCACACTCTTAGATCCCCCAAACTTTTCGATCAACCTTTTCATTTTAATAAAGACCAAAAAAATGGTCATTTTTGAAATTATAAGCATTAGCAGGTTGTTAGAAACTGAAATCAAACAGTTTTCAACTCAAAACTTTATTCTAGGTGATGTTACATTTTCACATAGGACCCCTTGTTCGAAAGGAGCTTCTGAACTCTCTCGTCCATTAAATTTGTCAGGTTTTGGATGGTTTCTGCTTCAATTGTTTTGCATGAGGACAGAATACCCTCCCAGAGCTGTTGCTTAGATGTGAACTGCCTCCCGCCATCATAGACACTCCTTTTAATGATGCTCCAAAGGTTCTGAATGGGGTAGAGGTCAGGGGAGCATGGGGGTCACACCATAAGTTTGTCCCCTTTTATGCCCATATCAGCCAGAGATGCAGATGTTTTATGTGCAGCATGAGATGGTGCATTATCATGCAGAAAAATGATCTTGCTGTGAAATACACGGTTCTTCTTCTTGAACCATGGCAGGAAGTGCTGTTTGAGAAAATCCACATACATTATGGAGTTCATCTTTAGCGCCTTCAGGGATCCTAAAGGGGCCGACAATCTCTCTCCCCATGATTCCAGCCCAAAACATTACTCCACCTCCTCTTTGTTGGCGCTGTAGCCGTGTTTGCGTGGGGTGTCCATCAACCAGCCATCCTCCACTCCATTCATCTGGACCATCGAGCGCTGCACGGCACTCATCCGTGAACAAAACAGTTTTGAAATCAGTCTTCATGTAATGTTTGGCCCACTGGAGCCGTTTCTGCTTGTGTGAAGTGGATAGAGGAGGTCGACAGGATGGCGTATGCACAGCTGCAAACCTCTGAAGGACCCTGCATCTTGTTGTTCGGGGGACATTGGAGGCACAAGCAGCTTCAAAAACTTGTCTGCTGCTATGACAAGGCTTTTTTGCCGCTGCTCTTTCAACCTGACGTAATTGCCTGTAGGAAAGAGTCCTCAATTTGCCCTTATCAGCACGCACACGTGTGTACTGTGAATCAGCTACATACTTCTTGATTGCCAAGACACTTCATCCTGATCATCGCACAATGTTGATTGTAGTCATGCCTTGACCTAAACACTCCACAATTTGTTGCTTCTCAGCAGCCGACACATCCTTTTTCTTTCCCATTTTGGCAGAAAATGTAGGCTGCTTAATAATGTGAGAGAGCCTTCTTAAGTAGTCTTGCCTTTCATTGGACACACCTGCCAAACTAATTAGCACAGGTGTCTGCAATTGCTTACAGTGATATAAAGAGCCCTGACACACATCACCATCAATGAGTTTAACTGACAAACAAACAAATTCTTCCCTTATCACTCCTAAACACTTTTTGCATAATAATTTGGAACGCGGTGTACATGTGCTTTTCCACAAAACACCAGTGGTTCACGTAGTGAATCTTACAGTTCTAACTTGCCAACCGTGGTCTGTATGGAATTGTTCAATAAAGGGCCCAAAATTAAGATAACATAGATGGGAGAGGTCTCTATGAATAGGAATTCCTAAGTATTTGATACCCTGTGAGGGCCAGGCAAAGGGAAAGTTGGACTGGATGGAATCCTATATGGATTTAGGGAGGGAGACATCGAGGGCCTCAGACTTCGCTGCATTGATTTTAAAATTTTACCATGTAACAAAGTGATCTATTTCAGCCATAACAGCAGGGATGGATATATGTGATTGAGTGATATATACTAGGACATCATCAGCAAATGGAGAGCACTTGTACTCGGTGCCTCCCACCTCAATCCACCTAATATTGGGGTTATGGCGAATTGATGAGAGCAGGTGCTCCGTCACTAGGATGTATAAGAGAGGGGACAGAGGACATCCCTGCCTTGTCCCATTGGTGATTGTGAAAGGTGATGAAAATGTTCTGACGCACCCCCTGGGCCTTGGGACACCCGGAGCCGGACCCTTTTTGGTGGATGCTGGTGGTTGTAGTCTTCGTGGCGGCGATCCGGTTCCGTGGCTCAGGGCGGTCAAACCAGTGGCGGAACTATTTATGTGGTTTTGATGTTTAAATGTCCGACTACGCCACCCGTGGATTGCGGTCAGAGTGAACCGCCGCTACAGGGCAGATCGCTAAGGCTGGTGTTGTGGGTGCAGCAGAGCATAGCATAACTCCCCACGGGAGGAGTATAGCCTCAGGGCAGTGTATGCGGAGGATGGGGGTGATGGTGCAGGGCAGCAGCAGTAACGACACGGAGTCAGTGATGCAGTTCAGGGCCTTTACTCACAGTTCTTATTATCCAGACCACGTCTGCAGGTAACGGCTGCCCACGTCGTACTGTGCTCACCAGGTGAGGGGCTCAGACAACTCCCAGATAACTTTGGAGCGCTTCACAGGACCCCCTTTGTGTGTCCTTTGTCTGGCCTTTCTTACCAACACTTCTGCCCGGCTGCCTCGGGCCTCCTCTTGGTAAACTTGGTGCCAGTTTCCCTGACCCTATGTGGTGCCTTCCTAGCGGGTGGAGCAAGGGGCTGCGCCACATAAAATGTCAGAGCCTCCGGTTTCTAGCTGAGGGTCGTTTCCTGCCTCCACTAGTTCGGGGACCGGTCTCCCCCTTTGGCCTGACCCCTCCACGCAGGTGGATTCGGGCGTGCGGTGGCGACTCGCCCGTCCGCACCCCTGGGATCCCTTCATTCCTCGTTCCTGGAGCCTTCTCCGCTCCTCTTCCTTCCTTCTCCCTCTTGCAGGCCTGGGCCTCTGTTACTAGGCCCGCCTCCGGAGCAGAGCTCATGCAGAGCCCCTGCTCCCTGCCACTTCTGCTCAGACTTCTCTGCACTGAACTAAGATGGTGCCCACCTTTTATACTCCCTTCTCAATGCACCCAGGAACTGCTTCCTCCCTGCTCCTGCACTGCAGGGTTCCCCTTCCTCAGTGTTCCCTCCCCCCACTCCAGCCAGGGACAGGGACTGTCGTGCCCATCTCAGGGGCATATTGGTCGCCCTGCCCCACGGCAATGTGGTGTAATGCATGCAGGTGTCGGGTCCTGATCCACACTCCATCCTTATCTGAGAGTGAGATATCACACCTCTGGGTGAGGTGCAATACGTCTGTAGCAACCGAGCCCTCGGTGCTACAGTTCCATTTATCTTCAGCCTAGGTGACGTATTGTGATACAGGGCCGTGATTTTGGCTATAAAAGGGTCCCCTAGACCCCTACCCCAAGCTTTTTAAGAGAATCATATATGGCGTGCCAGGAGACTCTATGGAATGCTTTCTCAGCATCCAACGAGAGTATCTACTTACAAATTTTTAACTGCATCTAGCCCAGGAAATACTTTGTGCCTAGTAGCAGTGTCTGCTAGTCAGCGGATTATCCCGGCTGTTAAGCAAGCTACACCACCTGTAGTTTGGACACTTAATTTTTTCAAAGGAAATGCTTCGGGACCACGGGATACTCAGTGAAGAGCATCAGGAGGCACCCCAAGGCATAGGGGCTGGGACTGGCACTAGGATGCCTTGCGGTGGACAGCCGAGCTCGATCCTTATAAAAGATTTTTAACTGCAGCAGCTTTAGTGGACGCTACTGGAGCTGGAATTACGCGGCTGCTGGCATGAGACTTGCCCTCCAATAGATCCTTGTAAATGGATTTAAAGTGTATTTATTCAAATTAGAGGGACAATTTAAATTAAAAAGCTTAGAGCTGCCTCCACCACAGGGGGGCTCTCTCGACCCACCAGCGGACAGGCACCAGTATTGGGAGAGGGGGGCTGGCCGTCAGGGTTCACCGCTGCTCTGGCACAAACCCGGCGACACGGAGGTGGCACGGGCAGGAGCGGACTGGCCGTGTCGGCTTCTCACTTTTTGGATTTTAGAAGGGCATGACATGCCTATATCTGTGTCTCCCCCTCCTTTTACTCCTCCACCTCTTTTCTTTTCGCATGACTATATGTACTTGTCACTTTTCCATGTGTTAGTTGTGTCTTCTGAGCAGTTTGTCAGCTTTTGGACACCTTTGAAGGTGTTTTCTATGTGCTTCTATGTGTTTTTGTTTGCCTGCCATTGGTTTTAACGGTGTTCGAAGGTGTTCGACGAACAGTTCGACGAACAGTTCGGCGAACACACGGGTGTTCGACGAACCAAACCGAACTCGAACACTACGGGGGTGGCTCAACACTACTTATAATGCCAGCTGACATCAAGCCCAGGTTAGTAATGGAGAGGCGTCTATAAGACACCCCCATTACTAACCCCATAGTCAAAGTTAAAGAAAAGCACAAACACCCAGAATAAAGTCCTTTAATTGAAATAAACACACAATTCTTTATTGTTCTAAATTAAACCATACTTACAGTCACGCCCATTCCAGCTGAAGCCAACGATCTCCTGCAATAAAAGAAAAATAATAAAGCAACCTCATCCTTACCTTTCCATGGTTCCCACGACAGCTTCAGCTCTGCTACATCGAGATGACAGGCTGGACCGCAGCAGAACGCTGCCATACAGCCTGTCATCCCGCAGACACTGAGAAGCGCAGGCATGCTTGCGCTCCTCAGTGTCTCTCTGTGACGTCATCCAGATGAGCCGAGTTCATGTCCAATGAACTCAGCTCACCTCATGCACGTCACTGACAGCGTGGGAAAATTCTCACGCTGAAGCGCTGAGTGCAGGAGAATTTTCCCACGCTGTCAGTGACGTGCATGAGGTGAGCTCATGTCCAATGAACTCAGCTCACCTCATGCACGTCACTGACAGCGTGGGAAAATTCTCACGCTGAAGTGCTGAGTGCAGGAGAATTTTCCCACGCTGTCAGTGACGTACATGAGGTGAGCTGAGTTCATTGGACATGACCTCGGCTCATCTGGATGCCGTCACAGCCAGACACTGAGTAGCGCAAGCATGCCTGCGCTTCTCAGTGACTGCGGGATGACAGGCTGGATGGCAGCGTTCTGCTGCGGTCCAGCCTGTCATCTCGATGTAGCAGAGCTGAAGCTGTCGTGGGAACCATGGAAAGGTAAGGATGAGGTTGCTTTATTATTTTACTTTTATTGCAGGAGATCATTGGCTTCAGCTGGAATGGGCGTGATGGTAAGTATGGTTTAATTTAGAACAATAAAGAATTGTGTGTTTATTTCAATTAAAGGACTTTATTCTGGGTGTTTGTGTTTTTTTAAATACTTTACTAGAAATTCATGGTGGTCATGTCTAATATTGGCGTGACCCCATGAATTTCGGGCTTAGGGCCAGCTGATAATGCCAAGCTGGCCTTAACCCCTTTATTACCCAGTGAGCCACCGCACCAGGGCCCTGGATGAGTTGGGTACAGCGCCACAAGATGGCGCTTCTATGAACGCGCCATTTTCTGGGGCGGCTGCGGATTGCAATTTGCAGCGGGGGTGGCCCAGAAAGCTTGGGTCTCCCTGCGCTGCGGATTCCAGTCCCCAGCTGCCTAGTTGTACCTGGCTGGGCACAAAAATAGGGCGAAGCCCCACGCATTTTTTTTTTTAATTATTTCATGAAATTCATGAAATAATTAAGAAAAAAAGGGCTTCCCTATATTGCTGTGTCCAACCAGGTACAAATAGGCAGCTGGTGGTTGGGGGCAGCCCATTCCTGCCTGCTGTACCTGGCTGGACACAAATATAGTGCGAAGCCCCACGTCAATTTTTTTTTTAATTATTTCATGAAATAATTTTTTTAAAAAAGGGCTTCCCTATATTGTTGTGTCCGGCCAGGTACAAAAAGGCAGCTGGTGGTTGGGGGCAGCCTGTTCCTGCCTGCTGTACCTGGCTGGACACAAACATAGGGCGAAGCCCCACATCAATTTTTTTTTAAATAAATCCTTTATTTTAACACTAAATGACATTTGAGGAGTTAATAAAGATGCAGTCCCTAAATTATTATTTATTTTTTAATTAATTTTTCCCAAAACTTTTGACGTGGGCTTCGCCATATTTTTGTATGCCAGCCAGGTACAGCATCCAGCTTCTATGAACGCGTCATTTTCCGGGGTGGCTGCGGACTGCAATTTTCAGCGGGGGGGGGGCA
Source organism: Phyllobates terribilis (assembly GCF_046119375.1). NCBI lineage: Eukaryota > Metazoa > Chordata > Amphibia > Anura > Dendrobatidae > Phyllobates > Phyllobates terribilis. The sequence continues at coordinate 6,209,695 of NW_027362838.1, read as the reverse complement.
GAAAGCTTGGGCCTCCCTGCGCTGCAGATTCCATCCCCCAGCTGCCTAGTTGTACCTGGCTGGACACAAAAATAGGGAGAAGCTTCACGTATTTTTTTTTTTTAATTATTTCATGAAATTCATGAAATAATTAAGAAAAAAGGGCTTCCCTATATTGTTGTGTCCAACCAGGTACAAATAGGCAGCTGGTGGTTGGGGGCAGCCCGTTCCTGCCTGCTGTACCTGGCTGGACACAAATATAGTGCGAAGCCCCACGTCAATTTTTTTTAAATCATTTCAGGAAATTCATGAAATAATTAAAAAAAATTGATGTGGGGCTTCGCCCTATATTTGTGTCCAGCCAGGTACAGGAGGCAGGAACGGGCTGCCCCCAACCACCAGCTGTCTATTTGTACCTAGCCAGACACAACAATATAGGGAAGCCCTTTTTTTCTTAATTATTCCATGAATTTCATGAATTTAAAAAAAAAATACGTGGAGCTTCGCCCTATTTTTGTGTCCAGCCAGGTACAACTAGGCAGCTGGGGGCTGGAATCTGCAGCGCAGGGAGGCCCAAGCTTTCTGGGCCCCACCCGCTGCAAATTGCAGTCCGCAGCCGCCCCGGAAAATGGCGTGTTCATAGAAGCGCCATCTTCTGGCGCTGTACCCAACTCATCCAGGGCCCTGGTGCGGTGGCTCACTGGGTAATAAAGGGGTTAAGGCCAGCTTGGCATTATCAGCTGGCCCTAAGCCCGAAATTCATGGGGTCACGCCAATATTAGACATGACCACCATGAATTTCTAGTAAAGTATTTAAAAAAACCACAAACACCCAGAAAAAAGTCCTTTAATTGAAATAAACACACAATTCTTTATTGTTCTAAATTAAACCATACTTACAGTCACGCCCATTCCAGCTGAAGCCAACGATCTCCTGCAATAAAAGTAAAATAATAAAGCAACATCATCCTTACCTTTCCATGGCTCCCACGACAGCTTCAGCTCTGCTACATCGAGATGACAGGCTGGACCGCAGCAGAACGCTGCCATCCAGCCTATCATCCCGCAGACACTGAGAAGCGCAGGCATGCTTGCGCTCCTCAGTGTCTGGCTGTGACGGCATCCAGATGAGCCGAGGTCATGTCCAATGAACTCGGCGCACCTCATGCACGTCACTGACAGCGTGGGAAAATTCTCACGCTGAAGCGCTGAGTGCAGGAGAATTTTCCCACGCTGTCAGTGACGTGCATGAGGTGAGCTGAGTTCATTGGACATGACCTCACCTCATGTATGTCACTGACAGCGTGGGAGAATTCTCACGCTGAAGCGCTGAGTGCAGGAGAATTTTCCCACGCTGTCAGTGACGTGCATGAGGTGAGCTGAGTTCATTGGACATGACCTCGGCTCATCTGGATGCCGTCACAGCCAGACACTGAGGAGCGCAAGCATGCCTGCTCTTCTCAGTGTCTGCGGGATGACAGGCTGGATGGCAGCGTTCTGCTGCGGTCCAGCCTGTCATCTCGATGTAGCAGAGCTGAAGCTGTCGTGGGAACCATGGAAAGGTAAGGATGAGGTTGCTTTATTATTTTTCTTTTATTGCAGGAGATCGTTGGCTTCAGCTGGAATGGGCGTGACTGTAAGTATGGTTTAATTTAGAACAATAAAGAATTGTGTCTTTATTTCAATTAAAGGACTTTTTTCTGGGTGTTTGTGTTTTTTTTAAATACTTTACTAGAAATTCATGGCGGTCATGTCTAATATTGGCGTGACCCCATGAATTTCGGGCTTAGGGCCAGCTGATAATGCCAAGCTGGCCTTAACCCCTTTATTACCCAGTGAGCCACCGCACCAGGGCCCTGGATGAGTTGGGTACAGCGCCAGAAGATGGCGCTTCTATGAACGCGCCATTTTCCGGGGCGGCTGCGGACTGCAATTTGCAGCGGGTGGGGCCCAGAAAGCTTGGGCCTCCCTGCGCTGCGGATTCCAGCCCCCAGCTGCCTTGTTGTACCTGGCTGGACACAAAAATAGGGCGAAGCCCCACGTATTTTTTTTTTTTAATTATTTCATGAAATTCATGGAATAATTAAGAAAAAAAGGGCTTCCCTATATTGTTGTGTCCGACTAGGTACAAATAGGCAGCTGGTGGTTGGGGGCAGCCCGTTCCTGCCTGCTGTACCTGACTGGACACAAATATAGGGCGAAGCCCCACATAATTTTTTTTAAATTATTTCATGAATTTCCTGAAATAATTAAAAAAAAATTGACGTGGGGCTTTGCACTATATTTGTGTGCAGCCAGGTACAGCAGGCAGGAACGGGCTGCCCCCAACCACCAGCTGCCTATTTTTACCTGGTTGGACATAACAATATAGGGAAGCCCTTTTTTTCTTAATTATTCCATGAATTTCATGAAATAATTAAAAAAAAAAAAAACGTGGAGCTTCTCCCTATTTTTGTGTCCAGCCAGGTACAACTAGGCAGCTGGGGGATGGAATCTGCATCGCAGGGAGGCCCAAGCTTTCTGCCCCCCCCCCCGCTGAAAATTGCAGTCTGCAGCCGCCCCGGAAAATGGCGCGTTCATAGAAGCTGGATGCTGTACCTGGCTGGCATACAAAAATATGGCGAAGCCCACGTCAAAAGTTTTGGGAAAAATTAATTAAAAAATAAATAATAATTTAGGGACTGCATCTTTATTAACTCCTCAAATGTCATTTAGTGTTAAAATAAAGGATTTATTTAAAAAAAAAATGGCGTGGGATCCCCCATAATTTTAGTCTCTAGCGGAGGTTAAGCAGACGGCTGGGGCAGATGTTTGAAGCCTGGGAAGGGGGTAAAACCCACGGAGCTTCCCAGGCTACTAATATCAGCCCCCAGCTGAATACCTAGCCTTTACTAGCTATTAAAATGGGGGACCCCCCCAAAAAAATGACGTGGGGTCCCCCCTATTTTAATAGCTAGCAAAGGCTAGGCAGACAGCTGGGGGCTAATATTAATAGCCCAGGAAGGGTGCCATGAATAATGGCCCCCTCCCAGGCTAGAAACACCAGCCGTCAGCCACCCCAGAAATGGCGCATCCATAGGATGCGCCAATTCTGGCACTTAGCCTCGCTCTTCCACGCTGCCCTGGTGCGGTGGCAGGGGGTAATAGTGGTGGGGTTCATGTCAGCGCCAGCTGCCATGAAGCCCAGGTTAGTAATGATGGGCGTCTATAAGACACCCCCATTACTAACCTACAAAGTGTTAAAAAGAAAAAACACACTACACCCAGAAAAAAATTTATTTGAAATAAAACACACCATTTTATTTAATTCTTAGTTTACTAAAAAAAAATAGTTACCTGTCCACGTTCCTGCGCTGATCTCCCATGCACAGCTGTCACATCTGGAGATGGTGACAGCTGTGCATGGCTGCTGTAAGCTCACACTGCCGGGAACACGTCCGCTCCCGGCAGCGGGAGCCACTGACTGAGGTCGCCGGAGTGCATTCAGGCAGCGCAGCTCCGGAGACCTCCTTTACGGCACTGCTGTACCGTGGGAATTTCTCACGATACAGCGGGGCCGTAAAGCAGCTAACCGGAGCAGCGCTGCCTGAACTCCGGTGAACCCTTACGGCCCCATCATTCTAGCGGCGGCAGCGGTTCAGAGCGGTCACATTCTATGTGGCTGCTCTGAACTGGAGATCATCGTGGGACACTCGTGGACTACTACGGAGGGGTAAGGATAAGGTTGTGGTTTATTATTTTATATTTTATTACAGGAGATCGATGGCTTCGGGGAATTAGGTGTCTAGGTGAGTATAGGTGTAGTTTTTTATTTTTTACTTTATTTTAGGTGGCGATCGGCGGGGACAGGTAATGTATGAACTAACTTATTTTAGGTTACCACTGTCCCCCAATGACATGTATCTAACATTTATTGGGGAAACAGTAGGGCAATTTAAATAGCAGGATCAGGCTGATGGGAACTACTGCTCCCATCGAGCTGATCCTGCTGGCACGAGTGGACGGGGGACAGACATAGGCCGATGGGAGTAGTAGTGTCACATCGGCCTATGTCTGCCTGCACGCACAGACACCGCGCACACCCGAACAAACATCGCACAGACACCCCGCACACAGACACCGCACACAGACACCGCACACAGACACCCCGCACAGACACCCCGCACACAGACACCGCACACAAACACCACACACACCCCGCACAGACACCCCGCACACAGACCCCGCACAGAGACACCGCACACAGACACCGCACACACACCCCGCACACACACGCCGCACACACACTAATCATGACGGGCTGATGGTCTGGGAGGTGAGGCTGACCTGTGTGGCCGTGGGAAAGTTCATGTGAGTTCATGCAGTCAAGCATGAACTCACATGAACCCTCCGAGGGCACCGCGGCTACTTCAAATGAACAGCTGATCAGCATCACCTGATACCTCAGCTGTTCATTTGAAATAACCGGCGGGAAAGCGCAGCACAGAACGGGAAAGCCGGCGGTGAAGTCTTTTCACTGCCGGCTTCCCCGCCCGGGTCCTTCGCTCCTTGGAGCTGCGTTCCCCGCCCGGTCCTAACTTACGATCGGGATGGGAGGTGGCGAGGGGAGCGGAGGATCGGGGTGGGAGGCTGCGGGGAAGCAGTATGGGGCTGTGTGATTGTTTAAAAGCCGGCGGCTTTGTACCGCGCGCCGGCTTTTAAACAATCAGGAGAATTCTCCCCCGCTGGGATGGCATTCTGATGACAGGCTGGATCGCGCTGCCATCCAACTTGTCATCCTTCACAGACACTGCAGAGCGCAGGCATTATGGGAACTTCGATTTCGGTATTCGATATTGTAAAAGTATAGGAATTAAATATCGGAATTCCGATACCGCGAATATCGGCCGATACCCGATATTACAGTATCGGAATGCTCAACACTACCGATGAGTCCTTCATATTTAGTCGTTTTCAGCCAATTTTCTGAATTTTTGAAAATTTCACTTTTTTGTGAAAATATCCACTAAATGAGGGAATAATATGTGTGAGGGTACCCCAGGAGAGTTCCAAATGTGTGTGGGTAGAATATATATCCCACGGGGGTAAAATTGAAAAAAGGAGAAAAATTTTTTTTTTTGGACTTAGTCATTTTTTCAGCGTTTATCAGACTTTCAGATAGGGGAAATGTCAGTGAGTGTTCCGATTTCAGCTCCAGAGCGATTCGCCCGATGAGTCCTTCATAATTAGTTGTTTTCAGTCAATTTTCAGAATTTTTGAAAATTTCACTTTTTTGTGAAAATATCCACTAAATGAGGGAATAATATGTGTGAGGGTACCCCAGGAGAGTTCCAAATGTGTGTGGGTAGAATATATATCCCACGGGGGTAAAATTGAAAAAAGGTTAAAACATTTTTTTTTTGGACTTAGTCATTTTTTCAGCGTTTATCAGACTTTCAGATAGGGGAAATGTCAGTGAGCATTCCGATTTCAGTTCCAGAGCGATTTGCCTGATGAGTCCTTCATATTTAGTCGTTTTCAGCCAATTTTCTGAATTTTTGAAAATTTCACTTTTTTGTGAAAATATCCACTAAATGAGGGAATAATATGTGTGAGGGTACCCCAGGAGAGTTCCAAATGTGTGTGGGTAGAATATATATCCCACGGGGGTAAAATTGAAAAAAGGTGAAAACATTTTTTTTTTTTACTTTGTCATTTTTCCGGCGTTTATCAGACAGATAGGGGAAATGTCAGTGAGCGTTCCGATTACAGTTCCAGAGCAATTCGCCGGATGAGACCTTCATATTTAGTCGTTTTCAGCCAATTTTCAGAATGTTTGAAAATTTCACTTTTTTGTGAAAATATCCACTAAATGAGGGAATAATATGTGTGAGGGTACCCCAGGAGAGTTCCAAATGTGTGTGGGTAGAATATATATCCCACGGGGGTAAAATTGAAAAAAGATGAAAAAATATTTTTTTTTGGACTTAGTCATTTTTTCAGCGTTTCTCAGACTTTCAGATAGGGGAAATGTCAGTGAGCGTTCCGATTTCAGTTCCAGAGCGATTCGCCCGATGAGTCCTTCATATTTAGTCGTTTTCAGCCAATTTTCTGAATTTTTGAAAATTTCATTTTTTTGTAAAAAAATATCCACTAAATGAGGGAATAATATGTGTGAGGGTACCCCAGGAGAGTTCCAAATGTGTGTGGGTAGAATATATATCCCACGGGGTAAAATTGAAAAAAGGTGAAAAATTTTTTTTTTTGGACTTAGTCATTTTTTCAGCATTTATCAGACTTTCAGATAGGGGAATTATCAGTGAGCGTTCCGATTTCAGTTCCAGAGCGATTCGCCCGATGAGTAGTGTTGAGCGATACCTTCCGATATCAGGAAATATCGTATCGGATTGGATCGGACCGATACCCAAAAAGTATCGGATATCGCCGATTCCGATACCGGAAACCAATGCAAGTCAATGGGACACAAATATCGGAATGAAAATAAACCCTTTCTTTCCTTGTAGGTTATTTCTACATGAAGTAAAACAACTAAGAATAATGTAGAATGACATGAAAAGCCGGCAATTCATCAGCGGCATTCACCGTACCCGACAATTTACAACAGAAAGAATAGAGCTTCACACATAGATTAGGTAGATAGAACCATGTCAGTCACATATATATGAAGTACAGTGCCAGTGTTGCCTACTGTACTTGTCATTTAGTGTAAAGGATTTATTTTAAAAAATATTAGTGTTTTCGTGCACCGTCTCTTTAAAAAAGCCGGCCGGCAATTCAGCAGCGGTACCCGACAATTTATAACAGACAGAATAGAGCTTCACACATAGATTAGATAGATAGAAACATGTCAGTCACATATATATGAAGTACTGTGACAGTGTTGCTTACTGTACTTGTCATTTAGTGTAAAGGATTTATTTAAAAAAATATTAGTGTTTTCGTGCACCGTCTCTTTAAGAAAGCCGGCCGGCAATTCAGCATCTGTACCCGACAATTTAGAATAGAAAGAATAGAGAATCACACATAGATTAGATAGATAGAAACATGTCAGTCACATATATATGAAGTACAGTGACAGTGTTGATTACTGTACTTGTCATTTAGTGTTAAAATAAAGGATTTATTTAAAAAAAAAATTTGCGTGGGGTTCGCCTTAATTTTAGGCTCTAGCGGAGGTTAAGCAGACAGCTGGGGCAAATGTTTGAAGCCTGGGAAGGGGGTAATACCCACGGAGCTTCCCAGGCAACTAATATCAGCCCCCAGCTGAATACCTAGCCTTTACTAGCTATTAAAATGGGGGAACCCCCCCAAAAAAATAACGTGGGGTCCCCCCTAATTTAATAGCTAGCAAAGGCTAGGCAGACAGCTGGGGGCTGATTTTAATAGCCCAGGAAGGGTGCCATGAATATTGGCCCCCTCCCAGGCTAGAAACACCAGCCGTCAGCCGCCCCAGAAATGGCGAATCCATAGGATGCGCCAATTCTGGCACTTAGCCTCGCTCTTCCCACTGCCCTGTAGCGGTGGCAGTGGGGTAATAGGGCTGGGGTTGATGTCAGCTTATAATGCCAGATGACATCAAGCCCAGGTTAGGAATGGAGAGGCGTCTATAAGCGTCTATAAGACACCCCCATTACTAACCCCATAGTCAAAGTTAAAGAAAAACACAAACACCCAGAATAAAGTCCTTTAATTGAAATAAAGACACAATTCTTTATTGTTCTAAATTAAACCATACTTACCATCACGCCCATTCCAGCTGAAGCCAACGATCTCCTGCAATAAAAGAAAAATAATAAAGCAACATCATCCTTACCTTTCGATGGTTCCCAGGACAGCTCCAGCTCTGCTACATCGAGATGACAGGCTGGACCGCAGCAGAACGCTGCCATCCAGCCTGTCATCCCACAGACACTGAGAAGCGCAGGCTTGCTTGCGCTCCTCAGTGTCTCTCTGTGACGTCATCCAGATGAGCCGAGTTCATGTCCAATGAACTCAGCTCACCTCATGCACGTCACTGACAGCGTGGGAAAATTCTCCTGCACTCAGCGCTTCAGCGTGAGAATTCTCCCACGCTGTCAGTGACATACATGAGGTGAGGTCATGTCCAATGAACTCAGCTCACCTCATGCACGTCACTGACAGCGTGGGAAGATTCTCACGCTGAAGTGCTGAGTGCAGGAGAATTTTCCCACGCTGTCAGTGACGTGCATGAGGTGAGCTGAGTTCATTGGACATGACCTCGGCTCATCTTTATGCCGTCACAGCCAGACACTGAGGAGTGGAAGTATGCCTGCGCTTCTCAGTGTCTGCGGAATGACAGGCTGGATGGCAGCGTTCTCCTGCGGTCCAGCCTGTCATCTTGATGTAGCAGAGCTGAAGCTGTCATGGGAGCCATGGAAAGGTAAGGATGAGGTTGCTTTATTATTTTAATTTTATTGCAGGAGAACGTTGGCTTCAGCTGGAATGGACGTGACGGTAAGTATGGTTTAATTTAGAACAATAAAGAATTGTGTGTTTATTTCAATTAAAGGACTTTATTCTGGGTGTTGTGTTTTTTTAAATATTTTACTAGAAATTCATGGTGGTCATGTCTAATATTGGCGTGACCCCATGAATTTCGGGCTTAGCGCCAGCTGATAATGCCAAGCTGGCCTTAACCCCTTTATTACCCAGTGAGCCACCGCACCAGGGCCCTGGATGAGTTGGGTACAGCGCCAGAAGATGGCGCTTCTATGAACGCGCCATTTTCCGGGGCGGCTGCGGACTGCAATTTGCAGCGGGGGTGGCCCAGAAAGCTTGGGTCTCCCTGCGCTGCGGATTCCAGCCCCCAGCTGCCTAGTTGTACCTGGCTGGGCACAAAAATAGGGCGAAGCCCCACGCATTTTTTATTTAAATTATTTTATGAAATTCATGGAATAATTAAGAAAAAAAGGGCTTCCCTATATTGTTGTGTCCAACCAGGTACAAATAGGCAGCTGGTGGTTGGGGGCAGCCCATTCCTGCCTGCTGTACCTGGCTGGACACAAATATAGTGCGAAGCCCCACGTCAATTTTATTTTAATTATTTCATGAAATAATTTTTTTAAAAAAGGGCTTCCCTATATTGTTGTGTCCGGCCAGGTACAAATAGGCAGCTGGTGGTTGGGGGCAGCCTGTTCCTGCCTGCTGTACCTGGCTGGACACAAATATAGGGCGAAGCCCCACATCAATTTTTTTTAAAATAAATCCTTT